>NC_055993.1:114143879-115343879 GCF_018446385.1 Zingiber officinale | reverse complement strand
ACCCAGATATCCACTACATATGTACACTGCCTTTGCATTTACTTTTTATTCGTTCAGATCTTAAAATTTTCCTGTTGTTACAGTTCTAGGTAGAGAGCCAGGCCATGTGCCACATGTTCATCTATTTGGAGCACGAAGTCCAGCAGTTGTGTGCTCCGAGCGGCCAATCAGCAGCTTCGCAGGCGTGCTTAGAGTAGATGAGCACCGAGGTGGCCCAAATAAAGGTCGACCTATAGAGGAGCTCCGAGTTGCTAGAGATAGAAAAGGGCAAGAGTATCGAGTAGGCAACGCAGCTGGCAAGGCTCAACAAGCAGGCCACCTCCTTCGAAACGAAGATCCACTCAGCCAACACCAGGAAGCTTTGAGCCATTGAGGATTTAGAGATCAAAAACAAAGAAGCTCGGGTCATGGCTCAGAGTCTAAAGGAAACGGAGGTCGCCCTAAATATCGAGGGGAGGGATGGTCAGTCAAGCGGTCTACAACAAGGGCCCAGCTCGACGCAAAGGATGAGGAGCTAACCACTCTAAAGGTGGAGTTAGAAGCATATCAATAGACCTTGAAAGTTTACCAAAGCAAGGAGTCTAGCCGGTTCGAGATGCAGAAGCAGGCTTACCTCTGGTCGAACCCCTTCAATGACCGACTCACCGACTGGACGCTTCGCTTCTTTAACCTGGCCATCGATGGGATGCTCGATCAGCTGAAGGACAACGGCTATATCCCTACCACTCTAAGCAACCAGGTCATAGTCGAGATAAGTTGACCGAGTCACTACCCGATGATGTGTTGGATTATCTCGAGTGAACCAGCCTCCACAGAGCTTGCCTCTTTTTTGTACTGCCCTCCTTATCTTGTACAAACTTTGCAAGTGTTAATGTAAGGTTGCCCGTTCGGCATACCTTTTTATTTAGTGTTATTCCATCGTGTTGTGTCATTTAGCACTTCTTTATTCAACTTTTGTTGCAACCGCTCGTTCAATCATTGTTGTTCTGTTGGAATAGGACTACAAGCCACTTACCATTTTATGAAAAATTTCTAAGTGTGGCTCCATGGACTATCAATCGGCGACATTATATTCATCGATCATCTTTATTCGTAGTAGCCTTAGCTTTAGAGCGATTAATCAGCCGTTTTTCGTTGTAGCCTCAGGTTTAAAGTTGTCGCTCGACTGTTAATGAAGATCTGGGTTTAACGTCACCATTCGATGGTTGAAATACATAGACACGAGTTTAAGGTCGCCGCTTGATCGTTGATGAAGACCAGGGTTTAACGTCACCACTTGACGATTGTAATGCGTAGACAAGAGTTTAAGGTCGCTGCTCAACTGTCGATGAAGACTAGGGTTTAACGTCGCCTCTCGACGGTTGACTAAGATGTGGGTTTAAGGTCGTCGCTCGACCGTTGACGTAGATAAGGGTTTAAGGTCACCGCTCAACCGCTGATGTAGACAAGGATTTAAGGTTGTCACTGGACCATTAGTGAATACTAGAGTTTATAGTCACCGCTCGACTTTTAACTTGGTCGATTGACTCAAGAGTCTGGAATACTTGTGAATTTATTCATATTTATCTTGCATCCAGAAGGTATACATGCACTTATACAGGTACATCTATATTTATTCACGCACCTCACCCCGACCCTATAGGGTTGGAGATGGTTCGTGCTCTACGACCGCTAGAGCTATCTTTCATCTTCGTCCTACAGGTAGTAGGCTCCCAAGCGGAGTTTCTACATGACCTTATAAGGTCCCACCCATGGGACTTCGAGCTTGGTGACGTTGCTAACCGGCTTTATTCTTTTCCACACTAGATCGTCGACCTCGAAGAACCTCGTGATCACCCTCCGGTTGTAGTTCTACTTTATCCGCTGTCGGTATGCTATCAACCGAATGGCAGCCTTATCCCGCACCTCGTCCACCAAATCGAGCTCCATAAATCTTCGCTCGACGTTCCCCTCATCATAGAGTTACACTCGATCGAATTCTACTCCGACTTTCACCGGGACTAACACTTCACCACCGTACACCAGATGAAACGGTGTTACGTCGATTGCCTCCTTTAGAGTCGTGCGAAGGGCCCACAGGACATTGGGGAGCTTGTCGACCCAGCTGTCTCCTGCATGGTAGAGCCGAGCTTGTAGACCTTTGAGGATCTCTCGATTGGTGACTTTTGCTTGGTCGTTGCTCTAGTGGTAAGACACTGAGGTGAAGGCTTGTTGAATGTCATAGCCTTCACACCATTCTCTGAGCCTCCGACCAGTGAACTACCTCCCGCTGTCTGAAACGAGCCAACGGGGGATGCCGAACCGACATAAGATGTTTTGCCAGACGAATTTGATGATCATTTGTTCGGTTATCTTTACTAACGGCTCGACTTCCACCCATTTTGAAAAATAATCCATGGCGACGAGTAGGAATCTTCACTGAGCGGTCGCCATTGGAAACGGTCCAACGATGTCCATGCCCTATTGGTCGAACGGGCAAGACACCGTGGGCGTCTTCATCTCCTTGGTCGATCAGTGCAGGATATTATGATATTTTTGGCACCATATGCAAGTGACTACTGTCCGAACAACATCTTCTTGAAGCGTGGGCAAAAAATATCCGGTCAGAAGGATCTTCCGGGCTAGTGATTGGCCGCCCATATGACTTCAGCATGAGCCTTGATGTACTTCTTGGAGGATGTACTCTATGTCTTCTGATCCAACACACTTGAGCAGTGGCCGTGAGAAAGCTCGCTTATAAAGTTGGTCCCTGATCAGCGTAAATTGTCCGGTCCTCTTTTTCAATAGATGAGCTACTTCCTAATCAGATGGGGTACCGCCTGATCAGAGGGATTTAATCAACGATGTCCTCTAATAGCTTGAGAAGGAGACTCCCTCCATCCGATCGATGTGCGCCACCAGTGAGACTGCTCGATTGGGTGATTTATCATGATTAGGGATAATGAACTAGCTAACTTAGCCAGTTCATCTGCTGGGTTGTCTGATCGGGGGATCTTCTGTATAATGACTTCTTGGAAATTTACCTTTAGCTTCTCGAAGGTTCTGCATATAGCTTGAGTCGGGAACTACTTATTTCTAACGTCCTCGATAGCTACTGAGCAGCTAATTGGGAGTTCGAATGGATAAGCATTTTGTAGCTCTGACGTGCCAAGCTGCTTGTAGGCCGGTTATCAAGGCTTTGTATTCGTCTTCATTATTCATCGCCCGATAATCCAGCCGAACGGACAACTGCATCCGGTCTTCCAGAGGTGAAATTCACAGAATACCGATCCCGCTGCCTTGCCGAGTAGACGAGCCATCGACATATATTTTCCAAGTTTGATCTGGCTCGGTGTTCTGAACCTCTGTGACAAAATCAACTAAGGTCTGGGCTTTAATCGTCGTTGGGGGCTGATATTGAATGTCGAACTCACTGAGCTTGGTCGTCCACATGATTAGTCGTCCGGACGCCTCTGGGTTTAGAAGGACCCTTCCTAGGGTGTTGTTGGTCATTACGATGATTAAGTGAGCCAGGAAGTACAGACGGAGTCTCTTAGCGGCTAGCACCAATGCGTATGCTAATTTTTCAAGACAAGTGTAGCAGGACTCTGTATCTTTCAATATATGACTCAAAAAAATGCACAGGTTGTTGTTCATGGTCGTTATGCTTAACTAATGCCGAGCTAATCGCATACTCGGTGGATGACAGGTAGATCCAGAGTGACTCGTCAATGCTCGACTTGGCCAATACAGGTGAGGAGTTGAGGTACTCCTTAAGCCCTTCTAGCGCCTTGTCACACTCCGTGTCCCATTAGAATTTCATCACTCGGCGCAGCACCTTAAAGAACGAATGCCTTCGGTCAAATGACTTGGAAATGAACCTTGACAGCGCAGTGATCTGTCTAGTCAGCCGTTGGGCCTCCTTCAAGTTGCAGGGCAGGGGCATGTCTTGTAGCGTCTTCACCTTGCTCGAATTCGCCTCAATGCCCCGTTTGGTGACGATATATTCGAGGAAGTGGTCACTCTTTGCGCCAAACAGACATTTGCTCGACTTCAGCTTTATCCCATATGCCTTTAAGATTCGGCATGTTTCTTCGATATCTACACAAAGATCAGCAGCTCGGAGGGATTTTATTAATATGTCATCGACATATACCTCCATGTTACGACCGATCTGCCGACGAAACAATTTATTAATTAGTCTCTCGTAGGTGGTGTCGACGTTCTTCAATCCGAATGGCATAACATTATAGCAATACGTTCTGTCGGTCGTAATAAAGCTGACTTTCTCTTGATCTTCTAGGGCGAGCAATACTTGGTGGTATCCTTGGTATGCGTCGAGCATGTAGATCAGTTCACAGCCTGTCGTAGAGTCCACCATCAGATTGATCCTGGGCAACTGATAGAAATTCTTCGGGCATGCGTTATTCAAGTCATGGAAGTCGATGCAGACCCTCCACTTGTTGCCCGACTTGGAGACCAGCACAACATTATCGAGCCAGTTCGGGAATTAGACTTCCCGGATGTGTCCAACCTCCAGTAATTTTTTGATCTTCGCCCAGATGATCAGGTTCTACTCCGCATTGAAGTCCCTCTTTTTCTGCTTCATGGGCCTAGCGTCCGGTCGAACATGAAGCTCGTGCTGAGCCACGCTCGGTGAAATCCCAGGGAGCTCATGTGTCGACTAGGCGAACATGTCGTTATTTTGTCTAAGGCAGGAGACCAGCTCTACCTTCTTCTCACTTTCCAGGTCGATGGTAACAAAGGTAGTTGCCTCCGACCGGCTTAGGTGAATCTGCTCCTCCTCCTTTTCGTCATAGACCAACGTAGGAGGTTTCTTTGTGATAGCATTCACCTCCAAGCACGGGTTCTTCCGAGCGGCCCTTGCTTCGGATTTGACCATCTCGACATAGCATTGCCAAGCGGTTAACTGGTCGCCTTTGGCTTCGTCCACCTTGTCGTCCACCGGGACTTTGATATTCTAGCAGAAGGTGGATGATGGATCGAAAGCGCTAGAGGGGGGGTGAATAGCGCTCGTGGCTATTTTAACGATTTAAAACACAGAATAGAAACGCAGCGGAAAGTAAAATCAAACATACAGAGACGCAGGTGTTTTACTTCGTTCGGAGCCTATGGCGACTCCTACTCGAAGGCCCGCGGTCCTTGACTTCTTTCGGTGGGCAACAACTATATATCGGAAAGATTACAATTTGAATTACAATTAATGCAATAAGTAAACTAATACCGACAACAAAAGATCGAAGAGTCTGAGCTTCGGGTTGTCGACGTCGAGTAGTAGCACTTCAAGGTCGTCTCGTTGGCAGCACTTCACAGAAGAAAGCTTAGAATATGTTGTTGTTAAAGCTGCACCTCAACCCTCCTTTTATATGAGGTTCCGGGTGCCTGGGGCCTTTCCGGGCGCCTGGAGTGTGACGTGGCCAGCCAACTAGGTTGCTCCACGTGGTGAAGTCGCGCAGGGGATAAAGTTTGGTCCCGGACGCCCGGACCTCCGGGCGCCCGGACCTCCTTTTTCCAGCAGGTTCCTCACTTGCAAAACAAGGTTAGTCCGAGCAAATACCCTGCAAGACAGTGTTAGAATCTGATAAAACACAGTAAGGAATAACTGACAGTCTTCGGACTGTCCGAGTCTAACTTCGGATTCCCAACCGGAAACCCTAGGTCGACCCAACGCCTATTGTTCCCTCTACGGGGAACGCGTCCTCACCTACTCCCCTCAAGAGAGATTACTTGATGCCAGTCCGGTCCTCCAGACTGACTGGACTTTCTGCCTAGGGTTACCACCCCCTGGGACCTAGGGTTACCATCCCCTAGGACCTAAGGTTGTCGCCCCTTAGGGTTTTCCTCCACCTAGGGTTACCGCCCCTTAGGACCTAAGGTTGTCGCCCCTTAGGGTTTTCCTCCACCTAGGGTTACCGCCCCCTAGGACCTAAGGTTGCCGCCCCTTAGGGTTTTCCTCCACCTAGGGTTACCGCCCCCTAGGACCTAAGGTTGCCGCCCCTTAGGGTTTTCCTCCACCTAGGGTTTTCCTCCACCTAGGGTTTTCCCTTTGCCTAACCGCAACTAGGACTTTCCTGAAACACTTATTCAGCACGTTAGATCACCACAAACCTTAACTTTAAATCCTTTGCCATTATCAAAACTCAGGTTCGATCGTCGGATGCTCCCCGCACCAACAATCTCCCCCTTTTTGATTATGGCAATCGAAATTCAAAGTTAAGTAATAATATGCAGTAAGATGTAAAGAAAGACATGGCATTACAAACTCCCCCTTAATATAACCTCCCCTTTGGATTTATTGTTCTCTTTTGAATTTCTCTACTCTCCCCCTTTGCCATATATCAAAAAATAAGCTAGTTTTGAAAAAAGACTTAACTTTTCAAGACAAAACTTAGCAGAGTTTGTTTGAAAAACTTAGGTACGAGGCAAACAAAGGTTTAAGAGAAAAGCAACATCTTAGAATTGGTTTTAATAGCAACATTTTTGAAAATTTGCTAAAGAAAATAGTTTTTAAAAAAACTTTAAACCATTGATTTTGCTTGAGGAGATTATTCTTTGTGCTATGTTAAATAAGAATTCAACTCTTTTTAACTTAGTGAATTTTGAGGAGTTTCCAAAAAAATTTCAATCAACTTCAGAAATTTTTCGATTTCAAAAATTTTCCAGCTTAAAAAATTTTCAAGGAAAATTTTCAACTTAAAGAAGTTAATTGCAGCTTAAAGAGTTTTCAAACAGAATTTCAACTTAACGAATTTTTGAAAAGGTTTCAACTTAAATAATTTTCTAACAAAATTCCAAAAAGAATTTTCAAATAGAAGAGATTTGAAAGTTTTAAGTTTGAAAAAGTTTTAAGTTTGAAAAACTGCTTAAGAGAAATGAATTTCAAAGATACTTAAGGCAAAGGAGAAGCGTTAACTTTAGTGTTTAATAGTTTACAAATTTTGTTTTAGTAAAGTATCAGAGCCCTAAGGTCCAAGAATGAGTCAAGATTTGGTTTTGGTCAGGTATCAGAGCCCTTAAGTACAAGCATGCTTAAACTTTAATATTGCCTCTAGAGAACATCTTGCCAAATAGCTAAGTCTAGAGTGTAATTTAATTGAGTTTAGTTAAAGAGGATTTGATTGGGTACTTAGCTTAAAGGGGTTTTACATAAGGGCTTAGTTTTAAAGGTCAGGTTATAAAGTAATTTTAATTTTAACGCTAAAAAATAGCTTGAATTTTCGAAATATGTCAAAAATAGTTTTTAATTTTCAAGTCAAATTTTTTTTAAAAAAAACTAATTTTTAAAACCGACTCAAAATCACTCCCCCTTAATTAATGCCTTAATAAATTTTTGAGTTTAGGAGTTCAAGCATGAGAGGTTAAAAAATAATTTTCCTAATTTTCCATCTCACTCATTCTAGATTAACAAGCATGTTTAGCATATGAGTGAGTGTGAGATGGAGTTTACTTTAATTTACAACATTGAAAATATCAGTTAGAATTCCAAATAGGTGACCATTACTTTTAAAATTTAAAAATTAATTGAGTTTAGAATTTCAAAGAATTTAATAACTTCTGAAAAGGGTTTTCAAATTAATTTTTCAGAGGATATTTCAAATTATTTTTCAAATAATTTTTGAAATAATTTTGAAATTAATTTTTCAAGGGATTTTTCAAATGATTTTTCAAAAGATTTTGAAATGATCATTTTTCAAATTAAGTTTTAAAATAATTTTGAAATGATTAAGTTTTGAAATTAAGTTTTAAATTAATTTTAAAATGATTTTGAAAAGATTTTTCAAATAATTTAAAAATAATTTTAAATAATTTTTAAAGATTTTGAACTGATTTTGAAAAGGTTTTTCAAATAATTTTGAAAAGAAGTTTTAGAAGATTTTGAACTGATTTTGAAAAGGTTTTTCAAATAATTTTGAAAAGAATTTTTAGAAGATTTTGAAGAGATTTTTCAAATAATTTTGAAAAGAAGTTTTAAAAATTTTGAACTGATTTTGAAGAGATTTTTTAAATAATTTTGAAAAGAAGTTTTAAAAATTTTGAACTGATTTTGAAGAGATTTTTCAAATAATTTTGAAAAGAAGTTTTAAAAATTTTGAACTGATTTTGAAGAGATTTTTTAAATAATTTTGAAAAGAAGTTTTAAAAATTTTGAACTGATTTTGAAGAGATTTTTCAAATAATTTTGAAAAGAAGTTTTAAAAGTTTTGAACAACTATCAGTTTGAATTTTTTAAATTCCTTAGTCATCTCACCCATCTAAATTTTCAATCAGGGAATCCTATAATTGTTGTGAGATGAATTATGGTTGAATTTAAGGGTCTGGTTTAACTTTTTGTTAGATTCAGGTTTAGCTTTGGGTTCAACAAGTAAGCATTCTTTGGATAAACTTATGGGCTATGGTGAGTCACAAGGTACTCATTAAAGTAACCATGCCTTCGAGGTTTTCCAAATAGTCCTACCCATTGAGCTTAATACTAAACCTTGGTCTAACTAGTTAGGATCCATTTAAGGGTAGCTTCGGTCAGTTCCACTTGGCCAAATGCACCAGGTCGAAGCCATATCTTCTTAGACATGCGATGCCCAAGCTTCCCTAACGTACTATCATCCAAAAACTTTACCAGTACTGTGGGTCAAGTTAAACCTAGCCCATTTTGATCTAACCTTAATTACCCTGCCGGGTAATCTACTCTTTTTTTTTTTACCCATTTCGGGTAGATTAAGTTCGGTTACCCAGTCGGGTAAATAGGTTTCGGAGTTGCCAGCTATTCTGGACCCTCCTTCTATTTTGAATTAATTTTGAATAATTGAGTTTTAATAATTAATTTCAAATTTTGAATTTTAAATTTTAGTAATTAATTTTGAATTTGAATTTTTGAATTTTAGTTATTAATTTCGAATTATGTTCTTAATATTGTTTTTCTATTAGCTCCCCCTGGATCATAGCCTCGATATGGTCTATCAAGGTAATAGACTTGATCCTTGGGGACCCAATAGTGACCATTTCCACCTTGATTAACCAAGTTGGATTTTGGCACCCATGCTTGGACAATTTTTCTATTATTTCTATTAACTAGCGATAAATATGATTTGTATTTTATTTTGGTTTTAAATCCAAGTCCAGTTTTGTTGTAAACGGCTCGCTGTTTTCCAAGAATCAGATCCAGATTCTTGGAGCCCAAGGTGAACCATTCTAACGTGTCCTTGAGTTCTTTAATTTGAGCTTTCAAATTGGAATTTTCTTCCTCAAGTTGTTGGACTTGAGTTGAACTTCCAGTTTGAACTGACTCAGTTAAAGAGCTCGAGTCAGTCGCTTCCTTAAGGGCTGTTACTTCTTTTTGGAGCGACTTAACCCGGACGTTGGATTTAGCCATTTTTTTTACTAAGTAAGGTAATAATTCATGCAAGTTATCTAATTGAAATTTTGCGAGTAGTGAACTTACAGTGGGTTTTGATCCTTCGGAAACGAATGCGGATTCGTGGCTTCGATCAGACTCAGTCTCGGATTCGCTCTCGGTTTCTGACTCATACTAGGGCTCAGTTTCCGCCACGGTTGCTTGTACTGGTAGAGCGAGGAAGCTCGTCGGTTCTTCTTCGTCGGACCCGGATTCATCTGAAGACTCGGACCATATCTTTTCCTCTGTCTTACTCGTACCTGCAACCATCTGTTAGAGTGTATACTAAAAGCCTAGCTTTTGGTATAAACATTTATCTAGAAATAAGAATCACATTGGTCAAATGTCTACATTTATGATAAATGTAGTTGTTCAATTAATTTATATTGTAGATAACATGGTGTGTGGTGTCACACACAGAGGATCATGTTATCAGTACCTTATAAATTATAAACAGTAACTCACGACCATAATGGAAAGGAACAAACCATTGGAAGGTCGTAGTGTAATTAGGTATTAGTTTATCTTAACTATATAATTACACTAGTACACTTAGAGTGTATTGAGTAGGACCATTAGAGGTCGTTTCTTTTATACTGACTTTATAAAGAAACAAAGACCTCAGTTATTATGGAAGTGTGTGCTCTTAATCCTAATATAATAACAAGCACATATATTTGATATTTATTTCTTTAATTTATCAATGGGTGAGATTTAGTTCGATGAATCAATAAGCCTGATAAGTTGGGAAATGATATCACTTATAGTGTGTATTGTTGATTATAGAAGGAAACTGTGTCCTAGTGATCTAGGTTGATAATGTCCCCAAGAGGAGCTCATAAGGATTGTCATGTTAAACCCTGTAGGTGGACTTAGTCCGACATGATGATAAGGTTGAGTGGTACTACTCTTGGACTAAGATATTAATTAAATGAGTTGTCAGTAACTCACTTAATTAGTGGGCATCCGACATCTTAAACACAGGGAGACTAACACACTCATAATAAGAAGGAACCCAAAATGTAATTTGGGATTGGTGCGGTAGTTCAATAATAATTCTTTAGTGGTATGAATTATTATTGATGAAATTAAGTTGTGTGTTCGCGGCGAACACGGGAAGCTTAATTTCATCGGGAGACCAAAACCAATTCCTCCTATCGGTCCCTATCGTAGCCTCTTGTATATAGAGATTTATACCCACCACATACCCACCTTCTTACCCAACCAATAGGGGCCAACTAAGCTTGAAGCTCAGCTTAGGGCCGGCTAAGCCTAAAGGATGGCCTTAAGGTGGCGGCCAATAGCTTGGAGCCCAAGTTTGGGTGGCCGGCCACATCATATTAAAAGGATTTTTATTAAAATTATTTCTTATGTGGATATCATAGTTTTAAAGAGAGTTTAAAATTAAATCTTTCCTTTTAAAGCTTTAAAAAGATTAAGAAAGATTTGAAATCTTTCCTTATTTGTAGATTGAAAGGAGATTTTTTTTTAAGAAAACTTTCCTTTTGACCATGATAATAATTTAAAGAGAAGTTTAAAATTAAATATTCTCTTTTATTAGTTTCTAAAAGATTAAGAAAAGATTTGATATCTTTCCTTATTTGTAGATTGAAAAGAGATTTTAATTTTAGAGATAACTTTCCTTTTTGGAAATTATCCACATGTTTAGAAGAAAATTTTAATTTATAAAATTTCCTTTTTATTAACCAATCATGAAGGGATAAAATTATTGGAGAAATTTTATAAATTTCTAGAAACAAATTAGGAAGTGTTAATTCTTGTGTGAATTAAATTTTCCTTGTTTTGGGAATTAGAAGTGGCCGACCATTATTATTAAAAGAAGAAAATTGGTTTTTAATTAAAATATTTTTTTTATGACAGAAGGATTAAGGAATTTTTATTAAAATTTCCTTATTTGTCAAGACCAAGGATTATAAAAGAGGGGTAGAGGTGCCTTCATGGTAATCAACTCTATTATTCTTCTCCTCTCTTTTCCTCCTTGGTGGCGGCCCTAGCTTCTTCCTCTTCTCTTCTTCTTATGGCCGGCAACCTCTCTTGGAGCTCTTGATGGTGGCGGTTCTAGCTAGGAGAAGAAGGAGAGAAAGGTGGTTTTGTTTCTTGCATCCCTTGGAGCTTGGTGGTGGTGGCGGACTTCTACTTCTCTTGGAGAATTGTGGTGGCCGAAACTTGCAAGGAAGAAGAAGGTGCTTGGTGGTTCTCATCTCGGAAGATCGTTGCCCACACAACGTCCGAGGTTAGAAGAGGAATACGGTAGAAGATCAAGAGGTCTTTTTAGAAGGTATAACTAGTAATTTTTCCTTTCCGCACCATGCTAGTTATTTATGGAAATAATACCAAATACAAGAGGCTTACGATTCTAGTATTTCGAATATGTTTTTCGAAGTTGTGTTCTTTTATTTTTCTTTTCCTTGTGATTTGATTGTTCTTTTGGTTGACCTAAAGTTATTTTAGGAAATTAAATATTAGCTTTCCATAAAAGGTTTTGTCTAGTCGGTGGTGGTTGTTCCCATATCCAAGAAGGCCATGTGCCTCGCCACGTCAGTACTGGGAACCAATTATGGAAATTAATATTTAATGGAATTAATAACTTAGGTGATTTGGATCAAACGTGTTAAGTTCCGCAGGAGATCCAAGTCTAAACCTTAAAGAACAAATAGATTAAGTTTTGGATCAAACGTGTTAAGTTCCGCAGGCGATCCAAAATTTAATTTAAAAGAACACATGGTAGCTAGGAAAAGGTTCAGACCTTTGTACAAAATTTTTGTACAGTGGAACCTCTAGGTTTTCCGAGTAGCAACCAACACCATCGTAATACCTTCCTCGGCCGAAGTAGTATTATTCTGTTCATCTAATTCAAATAAATCATTTATTAAATTATGCTTACTTACTTGAGAGTCGGAAGTGCCCTCGTGTAGTTTCATCAACTTTTGCCACAACTCTTTTGCACTTGCGAAAAGGCCGATGCGGTTCAGTTCTTCATTGGTTAGGCCACATTGTAGCATGCAGGTTGCTTTGGCATCGGCTTCAACTTTTTTCATTGTGATAGAATCCCAGTTGATGCATGAGATAAGTTCTCCGGTGTCGTCACGTGGAAGTTCGAGTCCGGTCTGGATGATGATCCACATCTCGACTTGCGTCTTGAGATGGTATTCCATCCAGTTCTTCCAGTATCCAAAGTCCTTGCCAGAAAAGAGCGGCGGTCGGACGGTGCAGAATCCTTCTTGGAATGTCATTTTAAAGGAACCTTGCACACAAAAAAATAGCAAAACAAAATGTACCAGGACTTGATCCTGGATTAGCAGTGCGGTATGGAAGGATAGAAGTAGAAGTTCACCAGTTTCGAGAAAAAATAATAAAATAATAATAAAATATTATTAAAAAATATTTAAAAAATATTATTTCAAATTTTGCCAAATTCAATATTTTATCAATACTAATAAACCGTGAAAGGATAAAAATGAATTTTTCAAAAATAATTTTGGAGGAAAAAAAACAAAAGGCGTAAGGTTTTATTTTTACCCTATACAAACGACAAAGCCACGAAAAATGCTTGAATGGTGGTTGCACCAGTTCAAAGCGACCCCGCTCTGATACCAATTGATAGATCGAAAGCGCTAGAGGGGGGGGGGGGTGAATAGCGCTCGTGGCTATTTTAACGATTTAAAATACAGAATAGAAACGCAGCGGAAAGTAAAATCAAACACACAGAGATGCAGGTGTTTTACTTCGTTCGGAGCCTATGGCGACTCCTACTCGAAGGCCGCGGTCCTTGACCGCTTTCGATGGGCAACAACTATATATCGGAAAGATTACAATTTGAATTACAATTAATGCAATAAGTAAACTAATACCGACAACAAAAGATCGAAGAGTCTGAGCTTCGGGTTGTCGACGTCGAGTAGTAGCACTTCAAGGTCGTCTCGTTGGCAGCACTTCACAGAAGAAAGCTTAGAATATGTTGTTGTTAAAGCTGCACCTCAACCCTCCTTTTATATGAGGTTCCGGGCGCCTGGGGCCTTTCCGGGCGCCTGGAGTGTAACGTGGCCAGCCAACTAGGTTGCTCCACGTGGTGAAATCGCGCAGGGGATAAAGTTTGGTCCCGGACGCCCGGACCTGTTCCGGGCGCCCGGACCTCCGGGCGTCCGGATCCATCCCGGGCGCCCGGACCTCCTTTTTCCAGCAGGTTCCTCACCTGCAAAACAAGGTTAGTCCGAGCAAATACCCTGCAAGACAGTGTTAGAATCTGATAAAACACAGTAAGGAATAACTGACAGTCTTCGGACTGTCCGAGTCTGACTTCGGATTCCCAACCGGAAACCCTAGGTCGACCCGACGCCTATTGTTCCCTCTACGGGGAACGCGCCCTCACCTACTACCCTCAGGAGAGATTACCTGATGCCAGTCCGGTCCTCCAGACCGACTGGACTTTCTGCCTAGGGTTACCACCCCCTAGGACCTAGGGTTACCGCCCCCTAGGGTTTTTCTCCACCTAGGGTTACCACCCCCTAGGACCTAAGGTTGTAGCCCTTAGGGTTTTCCTCCACCTAGGGTTACCGCCCCCTAGGACCTAAGGTTGCCGCCCCTTAGGGTTTTCCTCCACCTAGGGTTACTGCCCCCTAGGACCTAAGGTTATCACCCCTTAGGATTTTCCCTTTGCCTAACCGCAGCTAGGACTTTCCTGAAACACTTATTCAGCACGTTAGATCACCACAAACCTTAACTTTGAATCCTTTGCCATTATCAAAACTCAGGTTCGATCGTCGGATGCTCCCCGCACCAACAGTGGACACCACCACTCGGAACTCATTGAATACTGGTCGGACCAATATGACGTTGTAGGCTGACGGCGCGTCCACCACAATGAAATTTATGGTCATTGTCCTCTTTAGCGGCTCCTCCCAGAGCGAGACGGCCAGACAGACTTAGCCGATTGGTAACACTTCGTTGCCTGTGAATCCATAGAGTGGAGTCGACATAAGCAGCAAATCGCTCTGATTGATTTGCAGCTGATTGAATGTGTTCTTGAATATGATATTCACCGAGCTTCCTGTGTCAACAAACGTTTGGTGAATAACATAGTTAGCGATTACTGTCGGATGATCAGCACATCGTCTTGAGAAATCTCCACTCCCTTTAAATCTTTTGGGCCAAAATTGATCTCGGGTCCTTCGGCCTTCTTCTTGCTGCAGCCAACAGCATGGATCTCAAGTTGCCGAGCATGTGACTCTCTCGCCTGGTTGGAATCACCGTCGGTCGACCCACCAGCGATCATTCCTATTTCTCCTCGAGCGGTGTTACTCTTGTTCTCCTCCTCTTGAGCTGAAGGTATGCTCCGCTCAGCAGAGGCTTGGGCAGGACTCTGGTTATGCCCCCTCTGAGATTGATGAGGGTGTGGTTTAGCCACCGTCTTTTCTTCCACCCTTCGCCCAGCTGATCGGCATCTGTGTCGCTGATCAAGAGATGGGGATCGACGACGATATCCCCCTGGAGCCAGCCTGCTAGCTATTGGCGTCAAGTCATAGCAGTCCCGTGTGTTGTGCGTCGTTGATATATTGGTGGAAGGAATAGAACATTGGCGTCCACACTTTGCCTTTTACAGTCTTTGGGTGATCAGCCGCCACATGCAGCACGGCATGCGTCCTAGGCTTATTGTGTGGTTGCGCTCCTCTCGATCGAGGCCCCATGGGAGGCTAATGGCTGCTCGACGAACACCTCTCAGGCACTGCTATGGGTTCGATTGGTACCTCCCTTTGTCTGGCCTCTTGGGCTTCTTCCACATTTATGTATTCCATCGCCTTCCTTTGCAAGTGGTCAAAGTCCCTCGGCGGCTTCCGAATGAGCGATTGGAAGAACTCTCCCTTGATGAGCCTTTGGGTGAAGGTATTCACCAATACATCTGAGAAGACCACTGGGACATCCATGACCACCTGGTTGAAGCGCTGTATGTAGGCCATCAATGCTTCCCTGGGCCCTTGCTTCAGTGAGAATAAATTCACGCTCGTCTTCTGGTGGCGATGGCTGTTGGTGAAGTGGTGTAGGAACATTGCTTGGAAGTCTTTGAAGTTGTGGATGGAGCCGATCGGTAGTCTCTTGAACCAACACTATGCCGATCCAAATAGGGTGGTGAGGAAGACCCGACACTTCACTTCATCGGTATACTGATGAAGTGTGGCCACGTTATCAAATTTGGCTAGGTGGTCGTCTGGGTCGGTAATTCCGTTGTACTCTCTAATCGCCAGCGGTGTATAGTGTTGGTGCAAGGGATCGTTCAGAATCCCTTACGAAAATTATTGATTGATCCGCTCGGGCGAATCATCGTCCCTCGGTGTCTTCCTTTTCCTTGCGTCCTGAACGGGCACATCAACTGGGGAAGACCCCCTATCCTTGTCCGCTCGGCTCCGTTCCTCTGATGGGGTCTTAAACAAAGCTCGGTGGAAGGGGATCGACACATTAGGCGCTTCCCCGTATGTGTCAGTCGGCTTCTTGTTATTCCCTCGAGCGGATATTTGGTCCGCTCGGTCTTCGTGTTCAGCTGGTCGGCCAACTGTTAATGTTGCGGGTTCCTGTAATTGGTGCTCGGCCAGCACCTGTTATTGTTGTTGCTCCACTATTTTTGCCGCTCAGGCTTGTATCAACATGTCGAGCTCCTCTTGCATCAGCGTCACCGTGGTGAATCATCCAGCATCCTCCATCTTCTCATTCAGATGTATGTTATGTTTCCATAGAGGGCGCCAAAATGATCCTATCCAAAAGCAGGAAGGTGGAAAGCTTGGGATGTGGCGACATCGCTGACTGTAGACCTCGCTCCATTATGTAAAACAAGTAACGTCAGTGCCGAACCAGGGAAGGGGTCCCCGACATTGACCCTCCGACGCTCAAGTCAGTCACTGAAACTGTAGAAAAAGTGGAGCAATAGTAGAACTAGCACAAACAACGAATAACGCGTACCTTCGCCGGTGATCAACCCCCCCTTTATATGGAGCCCTGGTGGGCGATATGTACACTTATCGATGCATGGGCACGTTCTCTAATATGTCCTATGAAAGGACCTGTCAGGAAAGTACCTCTGATACCATACCTTAACAAGGCATGCATATCCTTAACAAGACAGTAGAAGCTTCCATCGTATGATCCGCCTGTCAACCATGCCTCATGTCAGCAGCACTATCTCCCAAAATGATGTCGAGAGATATTATAGTGGTCTCGTTGCTTGGCCAAGCGGGGTAGCCGCTCGGCCGGGACTCCGCTCCGTCCATGGCCAGGGCCTGCTGCTTGGCCGAGCTGGGTAACTGCTCGGCCGAGACTCCTTCGCTCTGTCGACCTCGGTTGCTCTTCCTTACGGTGACTGTGCAGTAACATGTCCTCCCCCGTTCGGCCAAGCTATCCGGTCTCCTTTAGCGTCCTGCTGCTCTATACTAAATGTTGGTTATCTTACGTATTATCCCAAGTTAGACGGGCGGTCTGCTCGGACATGTCTCCCGCCTGTCGTCCTTTAACTGTCCCGACCGGCCGTTGCAATTGTCCTCCGTTCAACCCTTTAACATCCGGATGTTTACCACCTTGACTTTGAACTCCACCTTGGCAGTTGACCCCATGTCCAGTGGGCCTCCCTATATCGCGGCATCAGCAACAAATTGTATGTTCACTAGGTGACAATCTATATGAACAAAGCTTGAATGTATAATCGATTAAATAATGAATTTATTAAAGATGATTTTATTGTTGAAATTGAACAGTTTGTGAACCTTACTAAGAGTCGTCCAGAATGTATAAATGGTACTGAACTATGATGTCCGTGTAATCATTCCAAATATAGAAATAGAGTCTTCCGTGATGAGAATATCATGAAAGTGCATATATGTAGAAATAGTTTTGTGTGATATTACTACAATTGGTACTGGCACGGAGAACCTTATTTGTATAAGCCAATTGAACCTTCTGGTGGTTCGTCATTTAGCACAACTATTGATGGGGAATCATCAACTAATGATATTACAATATAATCAATGGTTCACGATGTGATGAATACAGTTGATTATTTCAATATAGATGAAATAAACACTTGAATATCAACAATTATATAAAATGTTAAATGCTAGTTAAAGAGAAGTGTGGAAAAATATTCCTTCTAGTCATTCCCAACTATCAGCTATTACAAGATTATTGAATATGAAAGCAGAACATAGTTTTTCATAAAGATGTTACGATGGCATATGTCAATTAATATCAGAGTTACTCCCTATTGATAACATAATGATTGGTAGCTCTACAATACAGAGAAATTGATTAGAGGTTTAGCTTTACCTGTAGAGAAAATTGATTCACTATTATAAAAGACCCTTTAACGACTAGATTTCTCGTCGTTAAAGGGGTAATTCCCATCATTAAAGCTCATCAACGACGATACTTAATATCAGAGGAAGTTGTAGCTAAAAGTACCTGTCGGGAATTAATTAACAATAGGAAATAAAATATCGTCGTCAAAAGCTCTTAACGACGATATTGACTACCGTCGTTAGTGATAGTAACGACAGATTTAGATACTGTCGTCAGTGATAGTAACGCGAATTAAGATAACGTCGTTATGCAACAACAATGGTCATATGTACCATCATTAATAACAATAATGACGATTATATGTACCAACGTTAGTAATTTAATATCATTTAATTATTTAACGACAGTTTAGCATACTGTCGTTAATGGCAACAACGACGGTATCATTTATTTGAATATGTATATATTTTCTATAAATTTATTAATAAATTCTAATAAAAATAAAAATATAATATATTAAAATATTATTCAGTAATTCATAATAATTGTTTCTACATTATTCAACTTGATATCACAATGTCTAATTATTATATAGCAAAATTAATATTCATTTACATCAAAAGTATTTGTTTCTCTAAAGTTTACCAGCAAAATGTTGACATTTTCAAAAGCTCAAAAAAGTCTATTTCCCTTCCAACATTCAATACCTATAATAAATATATAAAAAATAAATATCGCAAGATCTTTAAAAGAATTTGGAAATCTTCATATATAAAATATTAATAAAAAAAGTAAACGGGGACCAATCAATATATAGAGCGAGAAAATAAGGTTGTGGCTCGTACATTATTGGCTAATTAAAGACCAAATCAAATAATGCTCTTCTTACTGAGCAAGAAAGTTATATTGTGTAATTAATCCATTCACATTGCCTCTAATCTAGCATTTTTCGAGAAAAAAATGAAATATAAGGAGATCATTGCATCATTTTTTAATTCTATTCATCAACTAGCTCTTTCTCTGACCTTAAAGCAGGATAAACACCAGCTATACGAACACAAAAGTAAATGAACAAAACTGCTACACAAAAGTTATACAGACACATGTTGACCTTACTACAAGCTCTCCATTATTTGTGTATAGTATCAACATCAGCTATGGACACAAAAGTAGGATAAATAATTAAAGCACAAAGTAAATGAAAAATACATATAATTTATACGGAGATAGTTAATTATGTGAGGTTACATATTCAATAACATTAAAACAATACAAGAAAAATATTTTAGAGAATACCAGTCAATATAAGTCACCAAGACAAACCTTCATTCTATTATTCCTCACCAAATGTCTGCGTGCCTATTAAGCATTTACAACTCAAAATAAATAAAACTGCTCATTCTCATTATAGTAATTAATAAACAATAAATAATAAAAAAATTAAAGTAATTAATTCAACCTTCAATAATATCAAAAGTCGATATAGTCACTTGCACATTAGACGATAAATCCTTCAGCATCAACTCCATAAAAATTTTAAATTTAAATTTCATATTATTTATTTTCTCACATAATGTGACATTCTTGTGATGAAGTTCTTATTTTGAAAGAACAGGTCCTCTTACATCTCTAGGCCTCACTCCTCCATGGTCAAAAATATGATTATGTCATTGAGGTACCTTCGGGACGATCTAGTGGCTAGCTTATAAGGTGTTGTCAATATGAGATCTGGGGTTCACATGTCGTTGAGGTTCAAAATATTTCTCAACAAATTGAATATTCGACAAGGAAGAATCTTCTCGAACGACTTCACAAATCTCATCCTTTAATAAGTTAAAAAATTTTGAAATCTACGATGAATCAAATATCATGGGAAAAAATGAATTAAAATATTATATACTCATATTTTTTCATTGCATCAAGATCAACAATATGATCTCCCTATCGTAAAAAATGATTCTAAGGATCCCTATTGTAGAAAACGAAGTGGAAATAGAAGAAAATGAAGCATAATAACCTGAAAGAGGAAGCATA
Organism: Zingiber officinale; assembly: GCF_018446385.1. Classification (NCBI taxonomy): domain Eukaryota; kingdom Viridiplantae; phylum Streptophyta; class Magnoliopsida; order Zingiberales; family Zingiberaceae; genus Zingiber; species Zingiber officinale. The sequence continues at coordinate 115,324,159 of NC_055993.1, read as the reverse complement.
AAGTTTGTTCTAATTTTATGTTTTCCTCTTCGCGTTTAGTTTCTCATTTCTTGCAACACTCAAATGGTTCAAAAATAAATTAATGTGTAAAGTGATCAAGTAATTCAAATAACACATTCCGTTGAAATATGCAGCTGTGCAAGTTCTAGTAATTACAAAACTTCCCAACCATTTTTCACATGAAACTTGAAAAGTACGAATAATGTGATTTTGCACTACACTAACAAAATCCTTAGTTTGTAATGTTTCCACAACCATCTGTCTCCCTGAATGATGATGAATACCTTCATAAACAAATAATTCGTCTATTATAATAAATGCACCCATATTTCTTTTAAAAAAAATAAATTTAATGGTAAAATTGGTGCTAAATTGGCCTATCAGCTTTCTTTCTGCAAAAAACTAATTGAGGATAGCAGGTTCGAACTTCCATGAGCTATGTGAATATGAGAATTTTCCAATTGTGAATCAAAATTAAGTTTTTTTCACAGCAACATCAATATCCCATTTTCAGAGACAGAGAATTTAAGGATACTGAATTATCACATTGGATGAAAAAAATAGATGATTAACTCGATAGGAAAGCATTATTATTTATCTAGTAAAGTAAACTATTGTTTACACTGAACTAGTTAACATAAGAAGAAGCAAGAGTTTTCTTGTGCAAGTATTATTTGAAAACTTGGAACAAAATTTCAAACACGAAAATGATGGAAATGAGAATAAACAGGGCAAAAGCCTAGCTTTAATTATCGGGAAGGTAGCCTTTGACTCCTCTACCATAGCCTTAAATCTATCTCTTGATCTTCTCTGCAACGGTGGAACTACAGGAAAGGTGAGAAGTCGTCGTTGCGTGCTCAAAGCTCTAGAAACGGAAGGCATATGAAGCTATAGGGAAGGTGCGCAAAGTCATTGTAAGGATAAGGTTTCTTTGCTACCCGCCGGACCTGATCTCTCGAGCTCGACGGTAGAACTGCAAGGAAAGGGAAGAGTGGCTTGGGTATATATGTAGAAGTTGATGGGGTTTGACACATATAAGGATTAGAACATCCACATCAGTTATCTTATCTAAAGATTTTACTATAAATTTTAGATAAATTAGCTAACAAACTTTTGCATCAGCTATCTTATCTATTTTATAAATTTAGATTTAATAAATAGTGATTCTCTAAATTTAGAAAATGAAACCTCTACCCTAAAAATAAAATAATATTTCTTTTTAATCTCTCTTCTTCCACTCATTCTTTTCAATCTCTCTTCTTCCACTCATTCCATAAATATAATAATAAAAAAATAGAAGAAAGAGAAGAAAATAATAAAGAATTAAGGATGATGAAAATTTTAGAGTAGTTGATATAGTGTGTAGTGAAAAGTGATTGTCTAAATTTAATAAAGTGAGTTATTTACCCTAAATTTTAGATATAGTGATAGAGAAATTGATGTGGATGCTTTAAGGGTTTGACAAGTCATTTTATTTTATTTGAGCCCCAAAATGGTTGGATTAGGAGATAGTTTGGTGTCTTTGGTTGATTTGAGTTAAAAGTTTCGGACCACCTCAATAGTTGGATCAGGAGATAGTATTGTGTATTTTATTTGATTTAATTCAAAAATTTTGACCATCTCAAGTGTTGGATCAAGAGATAGTTTATGTCTTTGAGTTTTTTATGCAGATTTGACAGAGTAATTTTTTGAAGAGTATAACTTTTAACTCAGAACTCAGAATAAGACTTTATCTGCGTTCATACATGCCTAATTCAAAAATCTAAATTTATTAAAAGGAAAGCCGTAAGTAGCAAGTTTGGGCTAAAAAGCATTGTTTAGACTCTTTTCGGAGCCTTTGAATAATTTTTTACTATTTTTAGTAATTTTTATATTTTCTATTTTTCATATTTTTGTCTTGCAAGTAGAGTATTTGGTCTATTTAAGCATCATATTGATTGTTTTGTTAATACTATTTTTATATCGCTTCTGATATTCGTGTGCGAATCAACAGAGCTGATATTATCCACTGTGTCAGTTTTTATTAGAATTTTTCTTAATCAATTAGAATTAGGGGTGTAAACGAATCAAGTTGATTCACAAGCTTTTTGAACCAACTCGATAAATATTTGATTTGTATTCAAACTTATTGAATTCGAGTCGAACTTGAACATGTTTAAACTTTTTTTCAGCCGAACTCGAGCCCAAATTATTTAGTTCGATAGTTCGCGAGTCGCTCACGAGCCTTAGTATTTTATTAATATAATATAATTATATATTAAATAAATAATTTTTTAGCCTTTCGAGTACTTATTTTTTAGCAATAGTTTGAATAGCTCATGAACATCTCCAAATCTTTCAAGCCGAACTCGAACTTGAGCTCTGATTCGAACCAAATTCGACCCAAAAATTTAAAACTTTTCGAGCTTCGAATCGAGCTCGAACTCGAATATAACTAATTCGAGTCGAATTTGAGCCTTAGATTTTTCTTTATATTTTGCTCAATTCAATTCGTTTACACCCCTAATTAGAATGTTGCAATAACTTTGAGAGAAAATTCTATCATTAAAGATCTTGCAATAACAACGAGAGAAAATTCCGTCGTTAAAGAAGATGGCATTAACGATCAAAACAACTCAGTTGTTAATAACAAAGCATCAACGACATTGATAAATACTGTTGTTAATGCCTATGCATCAACAATAGGCACCAAAGCTTATCGTTGTTGAACCACCAATAACGACGGTATTTGATATCGTCGTTAATATTCATCGTTAAAAATAACTTTTCTAGTAGTAATTGTTGTATAAATAACTGCATGATATTTTAGAATAAAGATAACAAACTAAGTGAATGCATAATATGTACTCACCCTCATTATAAACATGGTTCTCGCATTCTAGGGAAGAAGAAGAAAAAAAATTACTTGGCAAGTGATATATTAATTTCTGTTAACTGCAATACTTCAACGCTTATATGCATTTGCTGCTACAGCTTTCCATATGATGTGACATCATGAGCATGAGCACGAAGGAGACATTATGTGTCATCTTTGTGATTCCCCTGTATGGAAACATCTTGATACTGTATTTCCATCCTTTGCAATGGAACCACGTAATATGAGATTGAGACTTTCTGCAGATGGATTTCAGCAATTTGATTAGTCAGGATAGCAATATTCATCTTAGCTAGATATATTAACACCATACAATCTACTGCTATAGATGTGCATAAAAGATGAATTTATGTTCTTTACTGCATTTATTCCTGGTTCAACCAGTCCCAAAGAGAACATAGATGTTTTCTTGCAACCTTTGATTGTCAAATTGACTGAATTATGGAATATAGGGTCGGTGACTAATGATGTTGTAAGTAAAACTAATTTCATATTGCATGCTACATTATTATAGACGATCAATGATTTTTCAGCATACTCAATGTGTTAGTGCAATTGACCTCTAGGATTTTGATGTTTGACAATGTACCTTAGTTTGGTTAGTTTAACCAAGGGTTGATACAAATAGAACTTGATGTTTAGAAGAGAAAAGTCTAATCAGGACTAGATGACTAGTAAGGGTAAGTCCTAACCAAAGGATAGGCAACTGAGAAATCTACTGAGTGACTAGTCCTAACTGGAGGTTAGGAAAGGGGAAGTCCTGGTGAGTGAAGTCAGGCCCTAGTGAGTGAAGCTAGGTAGTAGAAGTTCTGGTAAGTGAAGTTGGGCCCTAGTGAGTGAAGGTAGGTTGTGGAAGTCCTGGTGAGTGAAGTCGAACCCTAGTGTGTGAAGCTAGGTAGGGGAAGTCCTGGTGACTGAAGGTGGACCTTAGTGAGTGAAGCTAGGTAGTGGAAGTCCTGGTGAGTGAAGTCGGGCCCTAGTGAGTGAAGCTAAGTAGTGGAAGTCCTGGTGAGTGAAGTCATGCAATGGAAGTCCTAGTGAGTGAAGTTGGGCATCCCTAGGGAAAGGTAACCCTAGGTAATATGCAATCGACTGGTTTTCGGTGGACCATGCGTGGTCGACCGGACCAGCGAATTATTAATAATGCTAACAATGTTTTATCTTTACCATTTTATATCTATGGTGCTAACTCAGTATTGCAAGTAAGTCTTAGTAGATCATCTTAGTCAGATACTAAGCAAGGCCAGAGAAAGTCCAAATAGGTCTGAAGGACCAAATGTTTGGTTGGTAAGTAAAAGTAAGTTACTGGAAGAGAGTGACTCAGTGAAGACGTGTCTCGATTGAGGGACAGTAGGCATCGATCCAGGTTAAGTCCATTTTGGATCCCTAATCTGAGATATTGACTAGTTCCTGATCCTAAGAGGACAGGAGCTAATTACTACTTCTTATTATCACTGTGCTAACTTTGTTTTACAATTAGATGTTTTAGATTTAGACTAACACAACTTGCAGGGCAAAAGGAGCAAAAAGTCTTCGGATGAACAGTACTCAAAGGCGCTTTCAAGCATTGGAAGGCGTCTTCGTATTATTAATGGAAGGCACCTTCAATGGCTTAAAGGCACCTTCCAATGGATAAATTTTGGACCCCGTCATAGATAAGCCACAGCGAAGTCGGGATTAAATTTACCACGTTGAAGGCGCCTTCAATGGCTATGGAAGGCACCTTCCATACCCTTTATAAGCCAGTCTCGACCAAGCATCAATACACAACTGATATATGAGCTACTGCATGTCCATTTAAGGTTCTAACTGTTAGGGTTAATTTGTATCTAGAGGAGAGGGGGTGAATAGCTCGTCGTGCTTTAGTTGCTTGCTTTGATGATGTTGCTGTAGCGGAATACACTCAAACAACTCTTACAATGCTAACACAAGGGATTTACTTAGTATCCACCTCAAGAAGATGTGACTAATCCAAGGATCCAGCCCTCACTCACTCATCCACTATAAAATAACTTCTTCTCGGTAACTACCGGAGGTAGAGAAGCCTTGTACAAGCTTACACACAGAGATACACAAAAGGAACAAAATACAAGATAATACAATATCAAATCTTGCAAGATCTGCAAAATACTAGCTTGCATCTCCTTCTTGTATGGAACACCTCTTGACCTTGGAAGTGCAGCAATACTTTGCTCCAAGAAAGCTTCAAGAACTGGCATAAACCTGTGAGAACAATCGCAAGAAGAAGTGGAGAGAATGGGTTATTGAAACACTGCGAGGAAGAAGGCTTTTGAGCATTTCCTTCGCAACGGTCATATCCTAATCGATTGACCAATCGATTGGGGAGGCTTGAATTGATCGGTTGATCAATTCAAAGTGCCTCTATGCTCTACTAGAGAAATCTGAATCGATCGACCGATCGATTTAGCATTTATTGCGACTCGCGCGATTTCCAACTCCCCAATCGATCAGCCGATCGATTGGCGGTGCCCAATCGATCGACTGATCGATTGGGCAGCTCTTCGTACTTATGACAATTGCTCCCAATCGATTGGCCGATCGATTAGGCCGCTACTTGTCGCAGCACTCACCCAATCGATCAGTTGATCGATTGGGCTTAGGTCAATCGATTGCCCCAACATTGACTTGCCTAAACTCAAGTCCAAGGTTCCCAAATCCAACATCCGGTCAACCATGACCTGTTGGAACTCCTCATACCTAGCATCCGGTCAACCTTGACCTGTCAGGACTTCTTCACCAAGTGTCTGGTCAACCCTTTGACCCACTTGGACTTTTCTCCTCGTGCTAAGTGTCCGGTCAACCTTGACTCACTTGGACTTACCGTCTCATGCCAAGTGTCCGGTCCTCTATGACCCACTTGGACTTCCACTAGATGTCCAATCAACCTTGACCCATCTGGATTTCCTTGTGCCAAGTATTCGGTCAATACCTTGACCTACTTGGGCTTCCTAACACCAAGTGTCCGGTTAGCCTTGACCCACCTGGATCTCCACGTGCCTGGCTTCACTCACTAGGTCTTTCCATCTGCCTAGCTTTACTCACTAGTACTTTTCATCTGTCTGGCTTCACTCACCAGGTCTTTCACCTAGCTTCACTCACTAGGATTTTTTCACTGCCCAGCTTCACTCATCGGGACTTTCACCTGCCTAGCTTCACTCACTAGGTCTTTCACCTGGCTTCACTCACCAAGATTTTCCAACTGCCTAGCTTCACTCACCAGGATTTTCCCACTGTCTGGCTTCGCTGATTGGGACTTTCACCTGCCTAGCTTCACTCACTAGGTCTTTCACCTGACTTCACTTACCAGGATTTTCAACTGCCTAGCTTCATTCACTAGGTCTTTCACTTGGCTTCACTCACCAGGATTTCCAACTGCCTGGCTTCACTCACCAGGGCTTCCAACTACCTAGTTTCACTCATCAGGACTTCCCCTTGTCTAACCTCCAGTTAGGACTTTACCAGTCAAGTATCCGGTCAACCCTTTGACCTACTTGACTCATTCTTCACATCTTACTGGTCAGTTCTTGACCAGAGAGAAATTGTATCAACAATCTCCCTAATCGGATGATTGCATCTGTAATCTCCATGTATTGTCAAACATCGAAACCCAAACATCAGGATTCAAGCTTGAGTCAACTCAAGCTTAGTCAATCAGGCCAACTTTGACCTAGGGATATTGCGCCAACACTAATTGCTCCAACTTCCTGTTGTGGATTTGTTGCAAAGCTGTTGTGCCCGACTATTACTCCGAGGACTTTCAATCACGGCTGACAAATTGACACAGACACACGAGCATTTTTCACTTCTATCCCTATTGTAGGACCGTTAGATTCGATAGAGGGGGGGTGAATATCGATTCGAAAAGTCGAGTAAAAATACGCAGCGGAAAAGTAAATGAACACAGTTGTTTTTACTTCGTTCCGAGCCTGTGACGACTCCTACTCGAAGGCCCGTGGTCCTTGACCACTTTCGTTGGGCAATCACTAACAATTCGAATATAATTACAAAATGAATACAAGGAATGCTAGTGAAACAAAGTAATACCGACAAGGAAATTAACTAAAAACCGAAGGAGCACTTTGTCGGAGCTTTGTTGGCGTCGCAGTAGAGCAGCAGGACCAGCAGTAGAAGAGTTCTCAGATTGATGATTGATTGTTTGAAGCTCCTGCCTGGAGCTTCTTTTATATGTTGCTCCGGGCGCCTGGATTCCTTCCGGGCGCCTAGAATGTGAGGTAGCTGCTCAAACCGAGATGCTCCACGTGGCGACGACTTGCCTGGATATAATTTTCCTTCCGGGCGCCCGGATCCCCTCCGGGCTCCCGGACCACCTTGTTCCAGAAAACTCCCTTTTCCTGCAAAACAAAGTTAGTCCAAGGCAATATATATCCTGCAACATAGATTGTTAGCACATTTTATAATAGTATGAATTAACACAAATAGTATGACTTAGATTCCGTCTTTCCGAGACCAGAATCTAGTCACGATCTCGACTTAGATATCTGAAATGGATCTAAGCCGGATCGACGCCTAATGTTCCCTTCCTGGGAACGCGTCCTCGCAGTCACTCCCCTCTAGTGACTTACCTCACTTACCTGCCAGAGGCGAACATGACGGGCAGTCATGATCCTATAACAGGTAGCTGGAGCTCATGAGACCAGGTACGTGCACTTAACACATCAGCCCGTCAACATAGCTAGACTTCATGCCAGACATCCGGTCAGCCCGTCGACCTGTCTGGACTTCTCCTGCACACTCGATCAAAGTGTCAGACAACAACAAACTAACTTAACCTGATTTGTCATTCATCAAAACCTGGGTTAAATCGTTAGTGCTAACCGCACCAACAATCTCCCCCTTTTTGATGGAATGACAACCTGGTTAATTTAGTGAAAACATATGCAAGAAACAACATGCATTTATGTGGTTTTAAAGTTAATTTGTATTTTCAAATTGGTTTAGCTAACTTAATCACCCCTTTGACATTCATCAAAAATAAGCATGGATTAACTAAGCATAGACTTTAGACAAAAAAAATGTCAAGATAATCTGGGGGAGTTTAACTTAACCACAAGTGTATAAGTTCTAAGTTTCAAGATCAAATTTTAAATTTTTCAACACAAGTTTCAATTTTGAAATGCTTTTTTAAACAAGTTTTCAAAAATTCCAAAACTGAGTTTGAAAAAGATTATATTTCAAAACTGATTGAAATTTATTTTTCAACACTAAGTTTGTAAAAGATTTAATTTGTAAAATTAATTTTTAGACTAATTTTTGTAAAATTTAACTTTCAAATCAAAATGTCAAAATTAAATACAATCAAATTTTAAGAACTAGAATTTTAAATTCAATTTTCAAAACTAAGTTAAATTTTCAAAATCAATTTTCAATAAAAAGTAAAGCCCAATTCTTGAAAACAACTTAGTTTTATAAGAGTTAGTTTTCACAGACAAAGTAAAAAGGATAAAAAGTTTGTGATTTTAAAACAAACAATTTTGAGTTGATTTTTAAAAAAAATTCACAATTTTAAACAAGTTGATTTTGACGATTGATTTTTAAACTTTGATTTTCAAAATTAAGTTTAAAATTCAATTTGAAAAACTGAATTAGTTTTATTTCTCCCCCTGAACCTGACATAAAATTTTAACAATATTTGCTAAATATATTCAAAGTAGAAAAAAAATTGAGGTAGAATTTTCTAGAGAGATTTTAAAGAGATAGGTTCCCCCTGAATTTGATACTTCTTTTATTAATCCTCTTTATTTATTACTCCCCCTTAATATAATGCTAAGGTTTGAGTGTGTTAAATTTTAAGCCCTAACACATTTGTCTACCTAAGTGTTTTAGGGGATTTGGTAAATATTTATCTCTGTATCCTTGAGTTTGATTTAATATTAGATTCAGACGCTTAAATTTCAGTTTAAGGTTTAACAAGATTAAATCAAAAGCAGTTGGTCATAATCAATAATTTATAGATTAATTTTTACTTGATTTAATAATTTAATACTTAATAAAATAATTTAAATTTAATTGATTGAGTTGGTCAATGAAAGTGTTTTTTTTTTTTTACTTTCTTTTAAGTGGGATTAATTTAGTTTGAGGTTAGCATGAAATTATTAGACACAGTTAAGTAAGGTTTAATTCAAGTCAACTTTAGTTCTCAAATGAAGTTAAGCTTAAATAGTTAAGTTCTACTTATTAATTAAATAATTAAGTTTAAAGATAAAGTTAACGGAATTTAAGTTTTTAAGTTAGGTGTCTAAGTTTTAAATGAATTTAAAAGAATTATTATTATTATTATTTTTAAGGGATTTCTAATTATTTAATGGCAATTAACATACGTTTAATTCAGTTTTGCCTTTAAATTTAAATTAATATCAGTGATTAATTTAGGTTTAAGTTTTAAATTTAATTTAAATTATTAAATTTTAATTGTAATTTCAATATTGAGTTTTAATTTAAGATTTAATTTTCAGTTAAGTTAAAATAATTTTAAGATTAAAATGATGTTTAAGATTAAAAGTGAGTCTAAAGTCAAAATAATAATTTTTAAAGTGAAAATAATCTATAGAAATAATTTATTATTACTAATTTTTTTAAGTTAACAAAATTTTATTATAATGAAAAAATAAGAAGAATTTTTTAAAATGATACATGATTTTTAAAAGAGTTTTTTAAAGAATTTTTAAAAGAGCTTTTAAAGAATTTTTAAAGTAGTTTTTAAAGAATTTTTAAAATAGTTTTTAAAGAATTTTTAAAGTAGTTTTTAAATACTTTTTAAAATAGTTTTCAAAGAATTTTTAAAGTAGTTTTCAAAGAATTTTTAAAGTAATTTTTAAAGAATTTTAAAATAGTTTTTAAAGAATTTTTAAAATAGTTTTTAAAGAACTTTTAAAATAGTTTTTTTTAAAGAATCTTTAAAATAGTTTTTAAAGAATTTTTAAAGTAGTTTTCAAAGAATTTTTAAAGAGTTTTAAAATAGTTTTTAAAGAATTTTTAAAATAGTTTTTAAAGAATTTTTAAAATAGTTTTTAAAGAATTTTTAAAATAGTTTTTTTTAAAGAATTTTTAAAATAGTTTTTTTTAAAGAATTTTTAAAATAGTTTTTAAAGAATTTTTAAAATAGTTTTCAAATAATTTTTAAAATAGTTTTTAAAGAATTTTTTAAAATAATTTTTTAAAGAATTTTTAAAATAGTTTTTAAAGAATTTTTAAAATAGTTTTTAAAGAATTTTTAAAATAGTTTTTAAAGATTTTTTTTTTAAAAAATGATTTTTTAAAAGTTTTTTTTTTAAAAAAAAATTTAGGTTAAAATAAATTTTTAAGTTAAAATTATAAATTTTTAAGTTAAAATTATAAATTTTTAAGTTAAAATAATTTTTAGGTTAAAATAAATTTTTAAGTTAAAAAAACATTTAATTTTAAAATAAATTTTTAAGTTAAAAAAAATTAAGTTTAATTTTTAAGTTAAAAAAAATTAATTTTAATTTAATTTTAATTAATTTTAATTTAATTTTAATTTAATTTTAAATTCAAAATTTAATTTGAAATTCGAAATTTAATTTTAATTAATTTTAATTTAATTTGAAATTTGAAATTTGAAATTTAATTTTAAGTAATTTGAAATTCGAATTTTAATTTTAATTAATTTTAATTTAGCTTGAAAATTAATTTAATCCTTATTCATCTCACCCGATCTAGATTAACAATCAGGGAATCCTATGATTTCGTGAGATGAATTAGATTTTATTACAGAGTTTGGTTTAACTTGTGTTAGATTCAGGTTTAGCTTTGGTCTCAACAAATATGCATTCTTCGGATAAACTTCTAACCTTGGTGAGTCACTTAGACGTCATTAGAAGTAACCAACCTTTCGAGGTTTCCCGAATAGTCCTATCCACGGAGCTTAGTACTAAACCTTGGTCTAACTAGTTAGGATCCATTTAAAGGTAGCTTCGGTCGGTTCCACTTGGCCAAATGCACCAGATTGAAGCCATATCTTTCTAGATATGCGATGCTCAAGCTTCCCCAACGTACTATCATCAAAAAAACTTCACCAGTACCATGATTCAAGTTAAACTTGAACCCTCTTTAACTAGTCCTAATTACTCTGTCGGGTAGGTTGGTTAGGGTTACCCTGTCGGGTAGGTTAGTTTTGGAGGTGCCAGCTAGTCTGGAGTCTCCCCCTGAATTATTGGCCATTAATTTAAGATTTTTGTATAATTAGAGTTGGTTTTAGTTAAGTTTTAATGTTTAGTTTGTAATTTAAATTTAAGTTTTTAATTTTGAATTAATTGAATTGGTCAAATTATCTTTCTTTAATAGCTTATTTTTAAAGTTTAAGTTTTTATTTATTTTTAAATTTGAATTAACTAAACTGTTTGAATTATATTTTCTTAACGGTTTATCTTTTAGCTTTTTATTAATTGTTAATTTTGAAATTTCTAGTTTATTTTTGTTTAATATGTTATTTTTAACATTTAATTTTAAGTTTGTTAAATTCCGTTTTGATTTTATCAAAGTGTTTGATTTTATCCTTATATTTTCTTTGCCTTTTAAATTGATATGGTTAATTGAATCTATTAGATTAGTTTTATCTTTAAATTTAATTTTTTATTAATTAAATTATCTTGGTTTTGGATAGCATTTTCTAGACTGATTTTATCTTGATTATTAAATATTTTATCAAGGTATTTATTGATTTTATCCATTTTCTCATTTTTAGCATTTAAATTCAAATTTATTTTAATGTTTGACTTATTTATGTCTAAATGCTCACCTAATTTCAAATTTTCTGAATTAATTAAATTATTTGAATTGATTGGGTCATTGTTCTGTTTGACCAAGTCAAGGTTGATGCCAAATTGATCAGAGTCTTGATTGACTTGATTAGAGTCTAGATTATATTGTGATTTTGAATTTAAATCATTTAAATCTAGATTATCATGCACCATACTTGGACTAATTTCATACTTATCATCATGTTGATTATTTAAACTACTATTAACAGGGGTATTTTGGTAAATATTACTAACCTTGAGCGCAACCCCTAATTCAGTAGGCTTTTCCGTTGGATTTGACTCGAGTCCATATTTGACTTTAACTTGATCTTCTAGCTCCATTGGCGTCTCGTGAAGCTTGATCAACTGGGTCCACAACTCATATGCATTCTTGTACTTTTCTAATCTGCATAAAATATTGTTAGGTAAAACATTACAAATAATGTTACTTACCTTTTTGTTCAGTTCTGAGTTTTGAGAAGGTTTCCTCAAAATTAGCATATAATCGATGTCTACGCTTCCTAAGAAGCATTCCATTAATCGCTTCCAGTAGTTGAAGTCTTCATGATCGTATGGTGGTGGTTCGCAGGGGTTCCGTCCTTCTAGAAGAGTCATAATTTCTTGCACACAGAGAAACAAACAAAAGATCCCAAGACTTGATCTTGGATTAGCAGTGCTGAAAAAAAAAATATTTCACTATTTTCAGAAAGAATAATAAAATATTATTAAAATATAAATAAAATATTTGAAAAAAAATATTATTTCAAAATTTTGAAAATGTAATATTTTTTAAATACTAAACAATGGTGAAAAGATGGCGATGTATTTTTCAAAAACCGTTTTGGAGGGAAAAAATGAAAGGCGTACCTGCTCTGATACCACTTTGCCTGATTGGTGGTTGCACTAAATCAGAGCGGTACCTGCTCTGATACCACTTGTAGGACCGTTAGATTCGATAGAGGGGGGGTGAATATCGATTCGAAAAGTCGAGTAAAAATACGCAGCGGAAAAGTAAATGAACACAGTTGTTTTTACTTCGTTCGGAGCCTGTGACGACTCCTACTCGAAGGTCCGTGGTCCTTGACCACTTTCGTTGGGCAATCACTAACAATTCGAATATAATTACAAAATGAATACAGGGAATGCTAGTGAAACAAAGTAATACCGACAAGGAAATTAACTAAAAACCGAAGGAGCACTTTGTCGGAGCTTTGTTGGCGTCGCAGTAGAGCAGCAGGACCAGCAGTAGAAGAGTTCTCAGATTGATGATTGATTGTTTGAAGCTCCTGCCTGGGGCTTCTTTTATATGTTGCTCCGGGCGCTTGGATTCCTTCCGGGCGCCTGGAATGTGACGTAGCTGCTCAAACCGAGATGCTCCACGTGGCGACGACTTGGCTGGATATAATTTGCCTTCCGGGCGCCCGGATCCCTTCCGGGCGCCCGGATCCCTCCGGGCGCCAAAAATCCCCTCCAGGCGCCCGGACCACCTTGTTCCAGAAAACTCCCTTTTCCTGCAAAACAAAGTTAGTCCGAGGCAATATATATCCTGCAACATAGATTGTTAGCACATTTTATAATAGTATGAATTAGTACAAATAGTATGACTTAGATTCCGTCTTTCCGAGATCGGAATCTAGTCACGATCTCGACTTAGATATCCGAAATGGATCTAAGCCGGATCGACGCCTAATGTTCCCTTCCCGGGAACGCGTCCTCGCAGTCACTCCCCTCCAGTGACTTACCTCACTTACCTGCCAGACGTCCTGTTCAGCCCGTCGACCCGTTTGGACTTCTCGCCAGCTATCCGGTCAGCCCGTCGACCTAGATGGACTTCTTGCCAAGCGTCCGGTCAGCCCGTCGACCCGCTTGGACTTCTCGCCAGCTATCCGGTCAGCCCGTCGACCTAGCTGGACTTCATGCCAGACATCCGGTCAGCCCGTCGACCTATCTGGACTTCTCCTGCACACTCGATCAAAGTGTCAGACAACAACAAACTAACTTAACCTGATTTATCATTCATCAAAATCTGGGTTAAATCGTTAATGCTAACCGCACCAACACCTATGTATGGGTAACGAAGTTATTTCCTTGTACTTAATTACTGAAAAAGGGGAGTGTAGCATGTTACACTTCGCCTATCTTATTTGTACTCGATCCCGTCTTCCGAAGGTACCGGAAGAGGTATTTTAGTGGATTACCCATCGATAGGTCCGCGGGACCTGGGTCTTAGAGTAGGAGTCACCGAAAGCTTCGAACCAAGTAAAACCGACCGTGTTTTATTGTGTTTATTTTCTTACTTAGTTTTCCGCTGCATACTCATCTTTTAAAATTCAAAAAGAATACTTTTTCAAAACCACGTGATTCACCCCCCCCCCCCTCACGTGTGACTCGATCCAACACAATGTTGTTGAGATGAAGCATGGCTGAAAAATTAGCATACTCACACTGCATGATAGAGTGTAATATATTTTCATTACCTTGCAGTGGGAAAGTATTTTGGTTTGATAATCACTATAAGATTTTACTAGTATATCATCCTTTTAGGCGAAATAAAAAACTCTATAAATAAAGTTATAGTCAGAAAACCTCCTCCAACAGTCATTGCTTCAAGTCAAGAAATCATTGAATAAATAGACAGTTATGAATTTCTACCAGTATCTCAACCTGGTTCCGATGAGATAAATAAATACATTGTAAGGATGTGCAAGTGTGGTTGGAAGAAAAGGAGCAATTTTTTGAGAGTTACCTTATTAGAAGTATCTTCTCATTCGACATAATTTAGATGTCATACATGTTGAAAAAATTTCCTTCGATAATATATTTAACACTGTGATGAACGTGCCTAGAAAAATTAAAGACATTGCAAAATCACATGAGGAATTAAAAAAACTCGTCAACAGACCTGAGTTGTATCAGAATGAAACAACCAATGGATTTCCAAAGGCTTGTTATATATTGGACAAATATGATAAACAAGCTTTATGTAGTTGGTTGAAAGAAATAAAATTTCCAAATGGGTATGCCTCAAATATGGCTCGATGCGTATAAATGAATAGGTTAAAAATATTTAGAATAAAAAGTCATGTTTGTCATGTATTCATACAAAACTTATTTCTAGTAGTTTTCTATAACTTACTTTCTTAAAATGTTTGACAAGCACTCAAGAATTGAGTATGTTTTTTAGAGATTTGACATCAAGGTATATTATGATAGATGATATGCTTTGGCTAGAAATAAGAATTCTTCTTATATTATGTAAGTTGGAGTGTAAATGGAATATCTGCCAGTATATTTATTATATGAGGTACAAATAGTTGGTCCTGTGAAATACAGATGGATGTATCTGTTGGTCCCTTGCGGTCGACAAAAGAGGGGTGAATTTCCCTACACAATATAAAACAAACAAAATACCTTTCTCAACTTTACAGACTAAATTAAGACACAATTTTTTAATAGTAAACTAATTAATAAGAAAAAAAAAAGTAGAGGCAGATCTTTTTACTTGGTTTGTAATCATAAGATTGCTAGTCCAAGACATTGAAAGCTCACAATCAAATCTCCTTCTGACGAAGAAGCCTCTTACAGCAGTTTAAGCGCTAGATCATAAAGTAGAACATAAGAGAAAATTATTTACAAGTGTTGTATTGACTGCTAAGATTAGGCTATATTTATGGCCTTGCTACGGGTGCATGGAAGGGTTCTGGGCACCTGGTGTGGATAAAACTTTATCCACATTGCAACTGTTCGCAACAACTTGATCTGGATAAATTTCTCTGGTCTGGGCACCTGAAACAGCTCCAAGCGCCTAGACCGCCTTCGCACAAGGGTACCTCGCCAAGGCACCCCAACTGGGCTAAACTGGTCCAGGCACCCGGACTACAGTCAACTTCAGGTTGACTTTCCGTCTGAGTCTTCCACTCCGGTTCTGCTCGCTTGGGTGATTTCGACCATCCAAAATAAGGTTCATCCGAACCTATTTTTCGGCCTTCTCGAGCAATCTTCCACTCCAGTTTCTCGTCCCTTCAAAATACCAGCGCCTCCTTCTCGTCCGCCAGCGTACTCTTCCGTAGCGTCTCGTGTCTCGGACACACTGAGCCCGTCGACTCTCTCCCATGTCGTCCTTCTCATTAGCTGCATCTTTCGTTCGATTTCCTGTGCTCCTAAGTTCCTGCATACTTAGACACAAGACATCAAAAGAAAATAGAACCTAATTAGTTATAACTTTGATTTAGTTGATCACATCAAAACTATCATGGGGTACTTACAATCTCTCCCTTTTTGATGTGAGCAATTCAAGTTAAGTTAGGGTAAATCAAAAACAAATAATAATAGGTAATAAATATAAATTTTGTAATTAAAAAAATATGTAAAAATAAAAATGTGCCCTCCCCTTAGACTTAACTTATAAGTTTCCCCCTTTGATCACATTAAAAATAAGGTGTACTGTGAAAATAACTTGAAGTAAATTCAAAACATAGTCTAAGGGATAAAAATACGGTGGCCATCATCTAGAAAAATCATGAACTTTAAATTTCAAAAATATGGATTTTTATAATTTATAAACTATTTTTTGGTAAAAATAATTTGAAAAAATATTTTAAATCATGGAAAAATAATGAAATTTTTTTATAATGATTAAATAGCCATATCATAAACCAGAAATAAAATTTTCACAAAAAATTAAAATTAATTTAAGCAATAATAAATTCTTTTCTATATAAAGAGATATTTTCTTTAAAAATTACTTAAAAATAGTTTCTAAACTTAAAAAATCATGAAAACATTTTTAAGAATGTATTAGAGCAAGTATTTTTGCATAGAAAATAGACTTTCAAAAAATAACATTTTGAGATTTTTTTTTTAATATTAAAAGGTAGCATTTATAGTGCTACTTCCTTCTAACGTTGCTCCCCCTTTATCGATGCTCTCGATGCTCATTTTGGATAAGTTGTTAGAGTCGATTTGTAGCTAGAGGGAGGGTGAATTGCTCATCGCGCTTCGGTGATGTGTGCAGCGGAATAAGGAACAAGAAAACACACTCACAACGCTAACACGTAGATTTACTTGGTATCCACCTCAAGAAGATGTGACTAATCCAAGGATCCACACATGACGCTCACTCCACTGATAAAAATACTCCTTCTCGGTAACTACCGAAGGTGGAGAAACCTCGTACAACACTCACACATACAATAACTCAACACAAGAAGAAAAATACAATGAAAACAAATAAAAATTCCTCTCTTCTTGCTTACTTATCGCTTGTTGTTGCCTCTTAAACCTTGGAAGTGCACCAGCACTTGTCCCCAAGAGCCTTCAAGAACTAGCTGTGAGCAGTGAAGAAATCGCGTGAAGAATCGGGAAGAATCGCGCGTGAAATCTCTTGAGAAAAACGCTTGTAACGGCTATATACTGTGCGCTTCTGTGGCTCCCAATCGATTGGGCTTCATCCCAATCGATTGCCACATCACATCCCAGCCATCGCAGTCGTCCATCGCCTGTATCTTGCGTAACGGTCGAATCTCAATCGATTGACTGATCGATTGGAGAGGCTGAATCGATCGGCTGATCGATTCAGCCTTCTTCTGTGCTCTCGCGTCTGTGAGAAAACTTACCCCAATCGATTGGGGAGCCCAATCGATCGCCTGATCAATTAGGGAGCATTTTGTGCTCATGATTTCACTTCCCAATCGATCGGTCGATCGATTGGGCCAACCTTCTTTGCAACACACCTTCAATCGATCGGCTGATCGATTGAACCACAGTTCAATCGATCGGTTGATCGATTGACTTCCCTTTGACTTGCTTAACTCAAGTCTAGGGTCTCCAATTCTAATATCCGGTCAATCGTGACCTGTTGGAACTCCTTATGCCTAACATCTTGTCAACCTTGACCTGCCAAGACTTCTTCGCCAAGTGTCTGGTCGACCCTTTGACCCATTTAGACTTTTCTCCTCATGCCAAGTGTCCGGTCAACCTTGACCCACTTGGACTTACCATCTCGTGCCAAGTGTCCAGCCCTCCATAACCCACTTAGACTTCCACCAGATATTCGGTCAAGTCCTTTGTGCCAAGTATCCGGTCAGTCCTTTGACCTACTTGGGCTTCCCAACACCAGGTGTTCGGTCAACCTTGACCCACCTGTGTTTCCACGTGTCTGGCTTCACTCACTAGGTCTTTTCACCTGCCTAGCTTCACTCACTAGGACTTTTCATCTACTTAGCTTCACTCACCAGGACTTTCACCTAGCTTCACTCACTAGGGTTTTCACCTAGCTTCACTCACCAGGATTTTCCCACTGCTCAGCTTCACTCACCGAAACTTTCACCTGCCTAGCTTCACTCACTAGGCCTTTCATATGGCTTCACTCACTAGGATTTTTCCACTGCCCGACTTCACTCACTGGGACTTTCACCTGCCTAGCTTCACTCACTAGGTCTTTCACCTGGCTTCACTCACCAGGATTTTCCCTTACCTAACCTCCAGTTAGGACTTTCCCAATCAAATATCTGGTCAACCTTGACCTACTTGACTCTTCTTCACATCAAACAGATCATCCCTTGACCAGATAAGAATTATATTAACAATCTCTCTAATCGGGCTATTGCATCTGTAATCTCCATGTATTGTCAAACATCGAAACCCAAACATCAAGACTCAAGCTTGAGTCAACTCAAGCTTAGTCAACTTGGTCAACCTGACCCGGGGGATATTGCACCAACATGAGCTTGCTTCGTCTTCTTCTTCTTGGCGACTTGCCATCAACACAAGTCCAGCGTAGGCTTTGATCTCCGATTCTGACGACATGTCGTCCCACGTTACCTTTAGGTTTTTGTGCTTTGTCTGGATCGACTTTTTATCCTTTTACTTGTTCTTTAATTTTGGATAATTATCTTTTATGTGCCCTTCTTCATTGTATTGATATCATCTTACTTTTCTTATCCATTTCTAGCCCAGCGCTTGATTGAAATTATTAGCTTTAAAAAAAAATTTAAACTTCCTTACCAGAAACGTCATTTTGTTATCATCAAGGGATGTCTCAGAATCTGATTCATCCATTTTTACCTTTAAGTAAATGTTGTGTTTGGGCTTCTTCTTTAGATTTGTACATCTAGTTTCATGTACTTCAAATATAAAAAATAATTCCTTTAAAGTACTTACCTCTAGGTCCCTAGAGATGTAATATGCATCTACTAGGGTTGATCATTTAGATGTTCTAGGAAAAGCGTTAAGCGCATACCTTAGCGAATCTCGGTTGGTTACATTTTCTCCAAAATTCATGAGTCTGGTGATGAGTTCTTTGATCCTTGAGTGGAGGTGTGCAACGATTTCGCCTTCTTCTAACCGGAGGTTGCTGATATGGTTTCGGAGTAGATCCCATCTCGGGGGTTTTGCCTCCGAGGTTTCTTTGTGTAGTTCCAGAAATTTCTCCCAGAGCTCCTTGGCTGACACATATGCTCCAATCTAGTTGACTTCATGTGGCAGTAAAATGCTCAATGGATAAAATTCTACCTTGTCATTTGCCACGAAGTCGGCTTACTCCTTTTTCATCCATTGATGTTCTTCTTTGTCGTTCCCTTGCAGATCCTTGAGTGCTACAAAATCATAGTTCATAATTATTAATAATTCAAAATACATTTTGAAGAATACTTTCATTTTATTTCTCAAAATCATGAACTCTCCCTCGAACTTAGGTGGGTAGATGCTCGGTCAGGCCATCGTCTTATGTGCTTCGGTCGGCGATTAGTCTTTCTGAAATGATTGGGCTCTGATACCACATTTTGGTCCCTTGCTGCTGGCAAGAGGGGGTGAATTATCCTGCACAATATAAAACAAACAAAACACCTTTCTCGACTTTTTAAACTAAATTAAGACACACTTGTTTAATAGTAAACTAATTAACAAGAAATAAAATTGAGGCAGATCTTTTTACTTGGTTTGCAATCAAAAGATTGTTGGTTGCTACTCGAAAAATCTATCAGTTCCACTGTACAAAAATTTTGTACAAAGGTCTGAACCTTTTCCTAGCTACCATGTGTTCTTTTAAATTAAACTTGGATCGCCTGCGGAACTTAACACGTTTGATTCTAAGTTTAATTTATTTTTTCTTTTAGGTTTAGACTTGGATCTCCTGCGGAACTTAACACGTTCGATCCAAATCACCTAGGTCACAAAGTTGATTAAATATTAATTTCCAAATTTGGCTTCCAGAACTGCATGGCGAGGCACATGACCTTCTTGGATATGGGAGCAACCACCACCGCCTAGACAAAGCCTCTTAAGGAAAGTTAATATTTAATTTTCTTAAATAACTCTAGGTTAACCAAAAAGAACAATCGAAGCACAAGTTCGAAAAGAAAACAAAAGAACACAACATCGAAAACTAATTCGAAACCTAGAATCATATGCCTATTATATTTGGTATTTTTACAAAGAAATAAAACTAGTATGATGTGGAAAACAATTACTAGTTATACCTTTCTTTGTGAACTTTTAATGACCTCTTGATCTTCTACCGTATTCCTCTTCTAACCTCGGACATTGTGTGGTCAATGATCTTCTGAGATGAGAACCACCAAGGCACCTTCTTCTTCCTTCCTTCAAGTTTCGGCCAAGCAAAAACTTCCAAAGGATGAAGAACTTTTTCCACCAACCAAGCTCCAAGGGATGCAAGAAACAAGCCTCCTTTCTCTCCTTTTCTCCAAGCTAGATCCGGCCACTTCTATGTCTCTAAGAGGTGATGAAGTCTCGGCCACAAGAAGGAGAAGAGAGAAGGGGACGGGGAACCTCTAGGGGTCGGCCACACCTAGGAAGAAAAGAGAGGAAGAAAAAGAATAGAGTCGTTCACCATGAAGGCACCTCTACCCCCTCTTTTATAATCCTTGATTTTGGCAAATAAGGAAATTTAAATAAAAATTTCCTTAATTCTTTTGCCATGAAAAAGAAAAATTATTTTAATTAAAACAATTTTCTTTTTTCAATTACAATGGTCGGCCACCTCTTTCCCCAAAACAAGGAGAGTTTTAATTAAAACAAGAATTAAAACTTCCTAATTTGTTTCCAGAAATTTATAAAAATTTCTCCAATAATTTTTATCCCTTCATGATTGGTTAATAAAAAGGAAATTTTATAAATTAAAATCTTTCTCTTAAACATGTGGATAATATCCAAAAAGGAAAGTTATCTCTAAAAATTAAAATCTCCTTTCAATCTACAAATAAGGAAAGATATTAAATCTTTTCTTAATCTTTTGTAGAAACTAATAAAAGAGAATTTTTAATTTTTAAACTTTCTTTTAAATCATGTACATGATTAAAAGGAAAGTTTTTACCAAAATTAAAATCAACCTTTTAATCTACAAATAAGGAAAGAGATTTAGCTCTTCTCTTAATCTTTTGTAGAATCTTATAAAAGGAAATATTTAAATTTTTAAACTCTCTTTTAAATCATGTTATCCACATAAGAAAAAAAATTAAAATTAAAATTCCTTTTTATTTTAATAGGGCTGGCCACATAAGCTTGAGTTCAAGCTAGGGCCGGCCACATGAATTCACCCATGAACCAAGTCATGGCCGGCCCTAGCTTGGTCTCCAAGCTAGCTTGGTCGGCCCCTATAGGATGGATAAGAAGGTGGGTATAGGTGGGTATAGTACTCTATAATTAAGAGGCTATGATAGGGACCGAGAGCAGGAATTGGTTTTGGTCTCCCGATAAAATTAAGCATCCCGTGTTCGCCCCGAACACATAACTTAATTTTATCAATAATAATTCATTCCACTAGAGAACTATTATTGAACTACCGCACCAATCCCAAATTACATTTTTGGGCTCCTTCTTTTTATGAGTGTGTTAGTCTCCCTGTGTTTAAGATGTCGAATATTCACTAATTAAGTAAGTTACTGACAACTCATTTAATTAATATCTTAGTCCAAGAGTAGTACCACTCAACCTTATCGTCATGTCGGACTAAGTCCACCTGCAGGGTTTAACATGACAATCCTTATGAGCTCCTCTTGGGGACATTCTCAACCTAGATTACTAGGACACAGTTTCCTTCTATAATCAACAACACACACTATAAGTGATATCATTTCCCAACTTATCGGGCTTATTGATTTATCGAACTAAATCTCACCCATTGATAAATTAAAGAAATAAATATCAAATATATGTACTTGTTATTATATTAGGATTAAGAGCACACACTTCCATAATAACTGAGGTCTTTGTTCCTTTATAAAGTCAGTATAAAAGAAACGACCTCTAATGGTCCTACTCAATACACTCTAAGTGTACTAGTGTAATTATATAGTTAAGATAAACTAATACCTAATTACACTACGACCTTCCAATGGTTTATTCCTTTCCATCTTGGTCGTGAGCTACTGTTTATAATTTATAAGGTACTGATAACATGATCCTCTGTGTGTGACACCACACACCATGTTATCTATAATATAAATTAATTGAACAACTACATTTATCATAAATGTAGACATTTGACCAATGTGATTCTTATTTCTAGATAAATGTTTATACCAAAAGCTAGGCTTTTAGTATACATCCTAACAAAGATTTCTAGTTTAAGATGTTGAAATCTCACTATCAAATCTCCTTCTGGCGAAGAAGCCTCTTAGAGCAGTTTAAGCGCTAGATCACAAAGTAAAACAGAAGAGAAGATTGTTTGCAAGTGTTGTATTGACTACTAAGATCAGAGTTGTATTTATAAGCTTGCTCTGGGTACCTGAAAGGGTTCCAGGTGCTTAGGTATGGATAAAACTTTATCCACAGTGCAACAGATCGTAGCAGCTCGATCTAAATAAATTTCTCTGGTCTGAGCACGTAGCACAACTTCGGGCACCCAGACTACCTTCGTATAGGGGCGCCTCGCCAAGGTGCCCCGGTTAGACCAAACTAGTCCTAGCGCTCAGAATAGCGTCGACCCTCCGGATCACAGTTAGCTTCAGGTTGACTTTCTGTCCAGGTATTCCACTCCGGCTCCACTCACTTGGGTGATTTTGTCCATCCAAAATAGGGCTCACCCAAACCTATTTTCTGGCCTTCTCGAGCAACCTTCCCCTCCGGCCTCTCATCCCTCGGAAATGTCGTACGCCTCCTTGTCATCTGCCAACATACTCTTCTGTAGTGTCTCGTGCCTCGGACGCACCAAACTCATCGACTTTCTCCCGTGTCGTCCTTCTCATTAGCTGCGTCTTAACCTCGACTTCTTGTGCTTCTAAGTTCCTACATACTTAGACACTAGGCATCAAAAGATAATAAGACCTAACTTTGATTTGGTTGATCATATCAAAACTACTACAGGATACTTACAGTATCCATTCGAATGATTTTAAGAAAATTAAAGAATATTATTTGTAATAAAGCAAGAGTTGAGGGGTCAATATGTAATGCTTATCTGGTTGAAGAAGTATCTTCTTTCTGCTCATATTATTTTGCTGATAATATGAAAACCAGATATCGCAAGTATCCTAGAAATTATGATGATGCTCCTCTGTCGATAGAACCAAAGATGTTTCTATTTTAATGTTTCCTGTTACGCCAATGGGTGCACCTATTTCTCGATGGTTAAATCAAGAATAATTTCATGCTGCAAGAACATACATACTCTTAAACTGTGATGAGGTCAAACCATACATAAAGTAAATTGACATCTCTAATCAAACATTTATCTCTCGTTTAATTTATTTGCTTGATATCCAAAATGTCTTAAAATTACATTCTTTTCCAGCTTGTACAAACAATAACTATATATACAAAATCCATCAATGGGTGCAAGTGAGGTAGCTGTAAAGTTAGAGGCCAAATTTACATTATGGTTTCAAATATATATAAGTTAGAAAATTTATGAATTTTTTTAGTTCATGTATAATTTATATCATAACTATTTTTATAGGTGAAAGATCATAGAATATCAAATGTGCAAGATGATAGAATAATAAATATTTTATCAGACCCCTCTATAAAATAAAGGTGTGCTCTGGTTACTATGTCAATGGCTTCAAATTCCATGTGACACAATGAGATTCATGGAGATTAACCTATAATTTATAGGATCGAAAAGAATGCTACAGAGGGGGGGGGGTAAATAGCAATCTCGAAAATCGATAGCGAATTAATCGAAGTACGCAGCGGAAGGAAAAATGAACCAAAGCCAACAAACCGAGTTTTACTTGGTTTGGAGTCTTCGACGACTCCTACTCCAAGACCCACATTCGTCGAGTGCTTTCGTTGGGCAATCCACTAATAGTTCACAAAAGATTATAGGAGTTAAGTACAAGAACTGGAAAAAGTTACCAACAACAACAATAGAATTGAAAAGTCTTGGTCGTCGGTTGTCGGTGGAGCATAGCAACTTTACGAGAACCTTTTCGGAGCATCGAGCAAGAAAAACTTATAGTGATTGTTGTTCTGAAGTTCCGGGTCAAGAGCCTTTAAATAGGTCCATTCCGAGCTCTTGGACCACGTGGCTCGGCCAATCGACGCGCTCCACATAAGTTTGTGGATGAGTTTTCGGGTCCAAGCGCCCGGACCGCCTAGGCGCCCGCGGCTGTGCTCGGGAGAGCCTGCTCTGGGGGCTCGGACCAGCTCCGGCCCAGAGTCCTTTCTCCAGCAGCCTTCTTCCCGCAAGAAAAGGTTAGTCCGAATAATCAAAGATTATATCTACCTTGCAAAACAGAGTTAGCACAACATAGCATATAGGGTAGTAATTAGATCTTGTCTCCTCGAAACCAGGCTCTAGTCAAGATCTCAACTTAGGCTTCCCAAATAGACCTAAGTTGGACCGATGCCTATAGTTCCCTCAACGGGAAACGCACCCTCACTGAGTCACTCTCCTTTAGTGGCTTACCTTTACTTATTTGCCAAACATCTTGTCCTTCAGACCTGTTTGGACTTCTCTGGCCTTGCTTAGTATCTGACCAAGATGATCTACTAAGACTTGCCTGTAACACTGAGTTAGCATAATAGATATAAAATTGGTAAGGAAAAATAGTGTTAGCATTATTAATAATTCGCTGGTCCGGTCTACCATGCGCGATCGACCGAAAACCAGTCGATCACATATTACCTAGGGTTACCTCCCCCTAGGGATGCTCAACTTCACTCACTAGGACTTCCATTGCCTGGCTTCACTCACCAGGACTTCCATCACCTAGCTTCACTCACTAGGGTCCAGCTTCACTCACCAGGACTTCCATCACCTAGCTTCACTCACTAGGGTCCAGCTTCACTCACTAGGACTTCCACCACCTAGCTTCACTCACTAGGGTCCAGCTTCACTCACCATGACTTCCCCTTGCCTAACTTCCAGTTAGGACTAGTCACTCAGTAAATTTCTCACCTGCCTATCCTTTGGTTAGGACTTACCTTTGCTAGTCAATTTTCTCTTCCAAATATTAAACCCTTGGTCAAACTGACCAGACTCAAGTACATTGTCAAACAACGAAACTCTAGAGGTCGATTGCACCAACAATCTCCCCTTTTTTGATGTTTGATAATTTTCTTAAGTTAGGTTTGAGTCTTTAAGGGTTAATTCGGGTTAATTCTCAAAGTTTGAGAGATTCGAAAAGTTTGAGAGATTAGGAGATTAGAAATTTCGTAACTTTTGTCTCACTTATTTGTAACTTTTTTCTCACTTAAGATCTTAACATTTCTAACTTAAGATCACTCTCCCTCTTTGACACACATCAAAAAGACATAAACTTAAGGTTACTCTCCACTAGCTTTTGCACCAGTAATAATATTTGAAAGACATAGTTTTTCAAAATAATTTTTCAAGGTGGTGTAGCAGACTAATTTTTAAAGTTGGTTTTCAAGACAACTTTTTAAGCAACTTTTGACATTCATTTTTCAAAACAAAAAAAAATCCTTTTAGTAGTATTTTTCAAAGACATGTTGCACATAATTTACGAATATAGAATTTTATAAGAATTTTACAAAATATTTTTCAAGATGTTTTCAAGGCAATAGTCTAAATGATTTTAAGGACTAAGAGTTTTGTAAAAAGAGTATTTCTTGAAAGTAATTTTCAAAAGTAATTTTTCAAAGATAATTTTTCAATCACAATTTCAAAGATTTATAAAACTAATGTTTGAAGAAGTTTAGAAAATTATGTTTATCTTTTAATCAAGACTCCCCCTCAATGTGACACACCCTTAGGAATCCTTATTAACTACAAGGAACACTTCGTATGTGTCTTGAGAGTTGATCCACATCAAAAGAATACCTAACATATTTTTAGAATATTTTTTTTAAAAAAATCTTCCAAATTAATTTCAAAAGTATTTTTGAAATATTTTTTTAAAGAATTTTCAAAATAATTTTCAAAAGAAGGTTTTTGCAAGGATTTTGAAAAAAAATATTTTATCAAAAGTTTGAAGGTGAATTTTAAAAATATTTTTCAAATAATTTTCAAAGTGCTTTTGCAAACCATTTTCAGGGAGACTTCCAAGGAGTAATTTTTGAAATCCTAATCAAACATTTTGATGACTAAGTATTTTGCAAGTATTGAAAACATTTTTTAAGGTAATTTTTCAATCATATACATTGAAAGCTAGATATAAAAAACATTAAACAAAGTTTTAAATGTTTACACTTTTAAAAAATAATTTTCAAATGTCCTCCCCCTGAATTTAACACTCCCCCCTAATTTAATACTCCTTAATTTAACACTCCCCCTTAATTTGTACTAAAGTTTGGACATATTAAATTGAACACATTTTTAAGGCTCTTGCTTCTTCTTAACCTACCACCTTCTAGTTACCTTTGTTAGTAATAAAGATTTCTATCATAGTGCCTAGAAAATTTACTATTCGTAATACAAATGTTCATCAAATATATTATTTATACCTTATTATGATTGTTCACTTAAGTTTAAATTATTAGTAAAAAAATAATCTTAGATTTAGGTGTATTAAGTTAAAATTAAGTTTTAGGTTAAATGAAACAATTTGTTATTAACTCAATGATAGTTAATCATTATCAATGATTTATTGATTAACTTTTACTTGACTCAATTCAATAATTTAATACTTATTTGATTTACATTTCATATTGATTGATTGAGTTATTGACTAATGAATGAAAGTATTAGTTTTAATTTTAAATTTTGATTAGGTTTAACTTAAATAAATTATTGATTAAATTTAAGTTAGGATTAAAAGCTGTAAATTTGAATTAATTCAAAGTTAAAGTTAGTAAACAAGTTAAGGTTCAATTTGAGTCCATCTTTAATTAATATAAATTATTATTTAAGTAAAGTAAAGTTAAGATTTTTGATTAACATTGAAATTAAAGTTGATTAAGTTAAATAAAGGTTAATTCATAACTTGTAAATTCAAGTTTGATTTAAAGTGCATTAGAGTAAAGTTAATGTTTTAATTTGATTAAATTAGGATACTAATCAAACTAAGTTAAATCTTAAATAAGGTTGGACTAAATAATTAAATTTTAAAATAAATTTTTAAAAGATTTTAAAATCATTTTCAAAGGATTTTTGAAATAATTTTAAAAATAATTTTTTAAAGGATATTTAAAATAATTTTTTAAAGGATTTTTAAAATATTTTTACAATAATAATTTTGTTTTAAAAAAAAATTTAAAAATAATTTATATTGGTATTTAATTTAATTTAATCATTATTTAATTTAATTTAATTTAATTTAATTTAATTTTGTTTTAATTTTATCCTTATTGATCTCACCCAGTCTAAGTTTTCAGACAAAGGAATTCTATGATTTTTTAGATGAGTTAAATTTGAATTTCAGGGTTTGGTTTAACTTTATGTTAGACTCAAGTTTAGCTTTGGGTTCAACAAATAGGCTTTATTCGGATAACTTCTGGGCTATGGTGAATCACCCGAACATCATTAGAGTAACCATACCTTCGAGATTTTTCAAATAGTTCTATCCACTGAACTTAATAATAAAACCTTGGTCTAACTAGCTAGGATTCGTAAGGGGTAGCTTCAGTTAGTTCCACTAAGTCAAATACAACAGGTCGAAGTCATATCCTCCTAGACATACATAAACAGAGTTTTCCTAACCTACTATCATCCAAAACTTCACCAGTATCGTTGATCAAGTTAAACTTTTGTCCCTTTTGACCTAATCCTAATTATCCAGCTTGGTAAACTATTATTTTTGGATATGCCAATTAATTTGGAGTCTCCCCTGAATTGTTAAATATCTTATTAGATTTATTGAAATTTTTATTATTTTAATTGAGTTAAATCTAAATTTTATGAATTTTAATTTATGTTTCTGATTTAGATTAGATTTGTTGTTGATTAATTTCATAATAAAAAGATACTTGATTATATCTTGGTTTTAGATTTGGCTTAGACTTGTACTCCTAGATTTAATGATTTAGTGAGATTATTAATTATCTTTTCTAGTTTATAAATTCTATTTTTCAAAATATTTTTTAATTTTTCTAATTTCCTAAATCTTGAATATGAATTTTTAAATATTAAAGAATTATTTTCTAAATTATTGTTTTTGGTGTTTTTTGGTTAATGTATTGGATTAAGCGTGCATATTTAATTGTTGAGAAAAATCCAAACTAGAGTAATAATGATTATCTAAGTTATTATCATGTGTAGAAAAAAATAAGATTTTATAAACTGTACCGACCTTTGCTCCCCTTGGATCCTTGAGTCTTCTTTTTGGGCATTGATGTTTGTAGTGACCCATTTGTCTACACTTGAAACATTAGATGTGCTCCTTCCCTTTCTAGACTTTTGGCATTGATTTCTCCTTGGCTTTCGATTGTGTGGTCTGAGTCTTATAAGTGAGGTACTTACTTTTGTAATGCCCTCTTTTACTGCATTTAAAGCATGTTATATAATCTTTAATTTTTAAGTTTAAAAATTTACCTTTTGAATCCCTATTAGGATTCTTCTCCTTGTTCATCGTCATCTTATATTCAGATTCTGACTTTTGTTCTAACTCTGACTCAGATTCTTCTACCTCCTCTTTTGCCATTAATGCCATGAAACTAGTTTGGTCTGATTCTCCTAAGTCTTATTTTGAAGATGACTCTAGGATTCAGATCTGAGCTTGAGTTTGACTTGATCTTCCAGTTGTGACACATCCTCATGAAGTTTGTTCAACTAGGTCCAAAAGTCATAGGCATATTTGAATTCTTCGATTTTGTACACAATTTTATTAGGCAATAATTCTAAAATAAAGTTTATTACCTTCTAGTTTGCTTCTGAATTTTAGATTGATCTTTTCAATGCTATTCCATAGTCAAAGTCGCCCATTATGATGAAACTTTCCATTTGCATCCTCCATAGTTGGAATTCATCCTTCTTGTACATTTCATATGGAGGTAGTTCATTTACATTTCGCCCAAGTGTCTCTTTGTGCTATATTTCAAATATCTCACAAAAAAAGAATAATTGTGAGATACGGTAAAATAAATAATAAAGGGTTATAGGAGAATAATCTATCAGAATTTATGGGAATTTTAGGTCTTTTTTTGGAATTATTTGGAGGTTGCATGGAGGAGTTTAAGGGGATAAATTTTAAGCATAAAGTGGTAATGGAAATCACCGTTTGAGGAGTAATAATAACATAGCTTAATGAAACCCTACCTCTATAATAAGCTACAGTGCCAAGCCCTAAAAACGCTGCCTCCCTTATTTCTTTGTGCCTTCTTCCTCCGATTTCGTCGATCCCTCACCACTTCACCCGATCTCGTCAACGAACTCAGCTCCGACGCACACCCGCGACCAATCGCTGACGCTTGGTTGCAAGACGAGTCTCTGGTCTCCTCCACGCCTGATCGGAGGTCTCATCTGTGGCATTCTTCTTCGAAACACCGCTTCACGCAAAGAATCCTCGGTCGGGTGAGCAGATCTGAGCTCTGTGGACGCCGAAGATTGAATCGCCTGTTCCAGAGCTCGATGTTGGTCGAGGATTTGCACTCCAAGGAGATACCTCATCTTTCCGAGCCTTAGAGCTGAGCCGATTCTGTCGGGCTTCTCTCCGTCAATCGTGGGGGTTTCGGCATCAAGATATGCTGAGTTGTGGATTGTCTCGATTAGGGTTCTGTGACCATGGATCTGTGATTTGAAGCCAGGAATGAGAGTTTGGACTGACTAAGGTTCATTTCTGGCAGTGGCTCTCTGTGAGGGGTTTAGCCACAACTCCCAGTAGCTGTTCTTCATCCGGGAATTAGTAGGTAAGGTATCTACAGCATTAGGTTGTAGATCGGTATTGTTCTTGGTGTTGGTTCCAGTGTGACTCATGTGTGTTGATTTGTGTGATTGCAATGGCGTGTAGGCTCTGTTTGTAGATTTGTGGCAGCGGGCAGCGTCACTGTGCCTGTGCCGGCGATTTATTTTTCTGACAGAGGACTAACAGAAGCAATTTTGGTCCTGAGGTAAGATCTTGGAATTTAGATATCTGTTATATCTTAAAACGTATTCGCTCATTAGTAATTAGGGGTTAAATCATGATTGGTAACCCTAATTGGGATGGTTTAAATTAGGGTTTTGGATTGGTTCGAGTAGATTAGAAAATGGGGATTAGTAGAGGGTAATGAACGAGCCAGATTAACTATATGTCTTATATATTGGCTTAGTTATTCAGTATCATACGTATGTGGTTAAAATTGATACATTGACGCAGGACTTTGATCGAGGCAAATGTTGAGACGAAGTAGATACCAGATTCTGACTACACTCAGAGGCGGGTACTTCTTGACTTACTTCTTTAGTTATTGTTCTTGGTGCATGAGTAGATCAGATAATGTGGAATATACCTTGACTCCACTCATATTATTTCTTGTGCTTGATACTTTATCCACTCAATCTTTGAGATACTCAAATTCGTATCTATACAGTCTCTCGTTGTTATCCTTGATAATTAGCAGATACTAGACACCATATTTACCTATTTGACTACTATTTATTTATGCTTAGTATTGAGCATGCGGCTTCATGTAGCATACTATATATATATATATATATATATATATATATATATATATATATATATATATATATATATATATATATATATATATATATATATATGATGACTATTGCATTGTTCGCATCATGTCATTGCATGCATTGCCGACAACCTTGGCTCCCTTGTGGTTGATATGGTCGTTGGCGTGGGCTACACACTCAGCCACTCATGGGTAGTGGTAACTGGAGAGTGTCGCAGGTCCTGTTGTGCCCCCCACTCACGCACTCATGGGTAGTGACAGCTGGAGTCGTGGGCAGCAGGGACCCCCGTCGCAGATGTAGCTATTCAGCTACTATGCAACTGTCCCCTCGGCCACTCGAGAGTAGTGGTAGTTGGAGTGCTGTACAGTCTGTCATTGTCCCGACCTCTCGACCTTACTGAGGTCATGGTACTAGAGGGGTGGACGGGAGTGACCATCCGTGCATACGCTATTTTCTGTTATATTTATTTATGTTGTTATATGCTTACTTATGCAGTTCTGTTATCACATACCTGTTATATATGCTTGGACACTGATTACTTTGATAGTATATCTTACATGTGATCTTGGTAGTTATGAGCAGTATTGTAGTAGTTTGTGTTACTTCTGACCTTATACTACTAGCCTAGGATATGGTATCAGGTATAGATATATACTTTGTTTAAGTATCTGCTACTTATCTTTCCTAGATTGTATCCTGTTGTATTATTGTCTCTTTATTTTACTCATGCACTATATATTCTTTACCCGCTGAGTCTTTATACTCACCACCATGTAAACTGGTAATTTCACCAGGTAGCCGGTAGTTGATGTCGGTACACTTGGAGGAGGATCCTGATTGTCGGTCTCACGTCGCTTCCGAGGACGGATTTTGGATTTTGTTTATCGTTTTTGGATATGAGTTGAACTTGTGAACTTAGTATTGTAATAATCATTGTGGACTTGATGTTATTTTGTATTTGGTTTTGTTTTGCCGAGGAGTCAAGCCGTGCCGGCCCGCGGTGAGTAGTTTTGCTATTTTGTGCTTGTTATTGTTTTTCCACTGTGTTTTATTTAGCCGAGTAGGCTGCATATTATCTACGTGGTTATGGTTTATTCCAACCGTGTTGGCTGTGTTGCATATGAGTAATTGTTGGCTATGTATACTAGTTTCATATGTCACCGCTATAGGGGAGGTGCTGTCCGATTTTCGTCGGACAACCTTACTCTTGGGGTGTGACAATTTATTGGTATTAGAACTACAAGTTTATGATGCCTAATTTGCACGTTTTGAATTTTCTGTGATTTAATTCCTCGAAGTGACTTTTTGGGATTTGGGACCAGGCAGCGGTGGAACATCTCCAAGTTATAAGTTGTAAGTTTTATAAGTATAATCACATATTGTTAGTAGTACTTATTAGTTGTTGATACCAGACATGAGAAGTGGTCGGTTGGCAGCTAGTTATCGTCGTGGTCCGGGACGACCACGGAAACAGCTTACCGAGTTTGGGGAGCCAGAACCAGTGACCCAGGAGGCGGATTCTTCTAAGGATCC
Organism: Zingiber officinale; assembly: GCF_018446385.1. Lineage (NCBI taxonomy): Eukaryota > Viridiplantae > Streptophyta > Magnoliopsida > Zingiberales > Zingiberaceae > Zingiber > Zingiber officinale. The sequence goes on along the minus strand of NC_055993.1, from coordinate 115,291,971 downwards.
AACTGATGTTGAGACTGTTAGCCAGGGACAGGCCCATCTGACCCCTAATAGATAGCAAGGGCGTCAGCCTCAGGAAATTCCTTCGGTTGTACCACCTGTGAGAGATCAGGGATTTCAGCCACAGGGGATTCCTTCCGTGGTACCATCAGTAGATCCTGCACCTGCTATTACCGATTGGATGAGGGATAGAGCACGTATACCATTACTAGCGAGGTCCATCAAGGATAGATTTACTTTATACCATGGCGGAGCATATCCTTGGGTTGCTCGTAGTTGGTTGAAGAATCTGGAGAGCATATACGTGTACATGAATTGTACGGATGAGGAGAAACTGGAATTGGCAGCGTATCACCTCTGGGATCAGGCAGTCACATGGTGGGACATGTAGAAGACGATCTTTGGGGAGCAGCGCATCACGTAGTTGATGTTCTGAGATGCTTTTGAGCGACAGTATTTTCCAGCTACATTCCGTTTAACTCGATGTCAGGAATTCCTGAATCTCAAGCAGGGCGACCGATCAGTGATGGAGTACAACGCAGAATTCTGTAGACTGCCTGAATTTTATCCTCACTTAGTGGCACAGGATTATGATCGTATGCAGCAGTTTACCCAGGGTCTTGTAGTATACATTTGGCTCAGGATGTCTGGATTTCCGGGTAGCTCCTACCAAGAGGTTTTGGATCGTACACTGTTTATTGAGATGACGCAGCGGCAGGTGGTTCTAGAGAAAGGTAATGATAAACAGTTGTCTCAGAAGAGGAGAAATAGAATCCAGGATTCGCGGGCTACTTCCAGAGGATCTTCTCGGCCTCAAAAGACGGGGCGAACATCGGATGGAGGTTCTCGTCCCTTTCATCATGACTGGAAGAAGGACTTTGGTGGAACCATGTGTTTTCAGTGTGGTTCCAAGAGTCACACCAGGAACAACTGTCCGTTGGATCATTCTATATGTTTCTACTGTAAACTTCCAGGGCATGAGAGTCGGAATTGTACTCTGAAAGAACAGTTGGAGGCTCCTAAAGTTACACCTAAGGGGGAACCACCCTCTCAGTCACAACCACAGAGAAGGACTCAGAAGACTCAGAGTGCCCCACGTCAGCAGCGACCGCCGCCTTCTCAAGGATAGATATATCATATTCAGGGTCAGGAACCAGTGACTACACAGTATTCAGTCGCAGAGTCTTCTCATCAGGCATTTCCAGTACAACAGGATTTTCATCCACCTCAGCTTTACTCGGCATATCAGCAACAGCCTTAGTCTCAGTATCAGCAGTCGATTCCTGCACCTCCGATTCCAGCGCAGACCACCCCGACCATGCCACAGCCAACCTCAAAGGTGGGTCGCGTTTATGCTGTCACATGGGAGGAGGCACAACGAGCTGAAGGATCGATTTTTTGAGGTACTATTTCAGTTTATACATTTACTACAGATCTATTGATAGATACTGGTAGTTCCCATTCATTCATATCTCAGGTGTTTCTGGGTAAAATCGGGAGGTTGCCTAGTCATCGGACTCATGGGTTAACATTATCTCTACCATTTGGTGAGGTAATAAGTATTAGTTTGGAAGTCAAGGGATGTCCTTTAGACTTCAATGGTCAGACTCTTATGGTGGATCTGCAGGTATTAGAAATGGTGGAATTTGACATTATATTGGGCATGGATTGGTTGGCCATGAACCACGCCACAGTTGACTGCAGAGCGAGAGTAGTCACATTCCGACCTCCCGGTCTATCATCATGGGTATTCGTTGGAACCGGGAGTGATGGGATATCTGTCATATCAACCATGCAAGCGAGGAGATTATTGTCACAAGGTTGTCAGGGATATTTACTGTCCATGGTTAAAGCAGGTTCAAATGCATTACCACGGCTCTCAGATGTTCCTATTGTTCGAGAATTTCTAGATGTGTTCCCTGATGAACTCCCCGAGTTGCCTCCTCAAAGGAAAATCGAGTTTATGATTGAGGTGGTTCCAGGAACCGCACTGGTATCCAAGACCCTCTATCGCATGGCACCAAAAGAGTTAGAGGAGCTGAAGATTCAGTTGCAGGAGCTGTTGGACAGAGGATTTATCCGTCCCAGTGTTTCTCTGTGAGGAGCCCAGTACTCTTCGTTAAGAAGAATGATGGATCACTGAGATTATGTATTGATTACCGACAACTGAATGCGATGACTATTAAGAACAAATACTCATTACCACGTATAGAGGATTTATTTGATCAGTTGAAGGATACCTGTGTATATTCTAAGATTGATTTGCGCTCAGGCTATCATCAGCTCAGGGTTGGAGATGCAGATATTCCGAAGACACATTTCGCACTCGTTATGGTCACTATGAATTATTGGTAATATCATTTGAGCTTACCAATACTCCAGCAGTGTTCATGGATCTGATGAACAGAGTGTTCCTTGAGTACCTAGATCAGTTCGTCATCGTGTTCATTGACGATATTCTGATATATTCCCAATCTGAGGAGGAACACAAGCGACACTTTCGCATAGTTTTGGAGACGCTGCGGCGAGAACACCTCTATGCGAAGTTTAGTAAATGCATATTTTGGCTACCTTTAGTGGGATTTCTTGGGCACATCGTTTCCAGCGGAGGCATATCAGTTGATCCACAGAAGATTGAGGTCATCACTAGCTGGGAATAGCCGAAGACGGTACAGGAGATACGTAGCTTCATGGGATTAACTGGGTATTATCGGAGGTTCGTCGAAGGTTTCTCCAGCATATCCTTACCTTTGACACGATTGACCTGAAAGGGAGAGAAATTTAGCTGGACAGAATCTTGTGAGCAGAGCTTCCAAGAGCTCAAGCGGAGGCTCATTACTGCACCAGTGTTAGTCCTTCCCTCTAGCGTGGATGGATTTGTACTTTTCATGTTAGCATCATACCAGGGATTGGGTGTTGTACTTATGCAACACGACCGTGTGGTGTCGTATGCTTCATGTCAGCTGAAAGATCACGAGAGGAACTATCCAGTCCATGATTTGGAGTTGGCAGCTATCATTTTCACACTGAAAATTTGGCGACATCATTTATATGGGATCACCTTTGAGGTTTTCACAGATTATAAGAGCCTCAAATATTTGTTTACCCAGAAGGAATTGAACCTGTGACAGAGAAGATGGATGGAATTCTTGAAAGATTATAACTGCACAAGTAATTACCACCCGGGAAAAGCCAACGTGGTGACCAATGCCTTGAGCAGGAAATCCCAAGGAGTTTTGGCTTGCCACCGAGTGATGGTTATAGAATTGATACAGAGCTTCTCTGAGTTGGGGTTGATGGAGCAAGTACAGACAGAGCGAGGCTTGCTAGTCACCATGGTTGCCCAGTCATCTATAGTGGAGCGTATCAAAGAGGCTCAGGCTACAGATCAACATCTACAGTTTTTACGTAGCAGAGTTATCTCAGGACAGCATACATAGTTTACCTGTGATGATAGTGGAATTCTGTATTTCCGTGGAAGATTATGTGTTCCCGAGTCGCATCCTGTTCAGGAGAACTTGCTACGGGAAGACATCGATCTAGATTTACGATTCATCCAGGAGGTACTTGTTAGAGTGTATACTAAAAGCCTAGCTTTTTGTAAACATTTATTTTGAAATAAAGAATCGCATTGGTCAAATGTCTACATTTATGCTAAGTGTAGTTGTTCAATTAATTTATATTGTAGATAACATGGTGTGTGGTGTCACGCACAGAAGATAATGTTATCAGTTCTTTATAAATTATAAATAGTTGCTCATGACTAAGATGGATAGGAACAAACCATTGGAATAGTCGTAGTGTAATTTGGTATTAGTTTATCTTGACTATAAAATTACACTAGTACACTCAGAGTGTATTGAGCTGGACCATTTAAGGTAAGTTCTTTTTATACTGACTGAATAAAAGAACAAGACCTTTGTTATTGTGGAAATGTATGCTCTTAATCCTGATATAATAACAAGCATATATATCTAGTATTTATTTCTTTGACTTATCAATGGGTGAGATTTAGTTCGATAAATCAAAAGGCCCGATAAGTTGGGAAATGATATTATTTATAGTGTGTGTTGTTGATTATAGAAGGAAACTGTGTCCTAGTAATCTAGGTTGATATTGTCCCCAAGAGGAGCTCATAAGGATTGTCATATAAACCTTATAGGTGGACTTAGTCCGACATGATGATAAGGTTGAGTGGTACTACTCTTGGACTAAGATATTAATTAAAGTGAGTTGTCAGTAACTCATTTAATTAGTGGACATTCGACATCTTAAACACAGGAAGATTAACACACTCATGATAAGAAGGAGCCCAAAATGTAATTTGGGATTGGTGCGGTAGTTCAATAATAATTCTTTAGTGGTATGAATTTTATTGATGAAATTAAGTTGGGTGTTCGGGGCGAACACGGGAAGCTTAATTTCATCAGGAGACCAAAACCAATTCCTCCTCTCGGTCCCTATCGTAGCCTCTTATTTATAGAGAATTATATCCACCAAATACTCACTTTCTACCCACCTTTAGGTGGCCGTCCAAGCAAGCTTGGAGCCCAAGCTTGGGTCGGCCAAGCCAAAGGCTTGAGCTAAGTAGGGTGGTCGGCCATAGCTTGGAGCACAAGCTTGGTGTGGCCGACCATATAAAATAAAAGAATTTTATTTTTTAAAATATTTTCTTATGTGGAAGCCATGGTTTTAAAAGAGAGTTTAAAATTTAAATCTTTCCTTTTATAGTTTTCTATAAAAGATTAAGAGAAAGGTTTGATATCTTTCCTTATTTGTAGTTAAAAGGAAGATTTTAATTTTTGAGAAAACTTTTCTTTTATGTAACCATCCTCATGATTTTAAAAGAGACTTTTAAAATTAAATCTTTCCTTTTATAGTTTCTATAAAAGATTAAGAGAAAGGATTTGATATCTTTCCTTATTTGTAGATTGAAAGGAAGATTTTAATTTTGAGAAAATTTTCCTTTTTGTAATCATCCACATGTTTTAATAGAGAGATTTTAATTTATAAAAATTTCCTTTTATAACTAACCATGAAGAGAATTTTTAAAGAGAAATTTTATTTTTAAAGAGAAATTTTATTTTTAAAGAGAAATTTTATTTTAAAAATTTCCTAAAACAAATAAGAAAGTTTTAATTTTGTGTTTAAAACTTGCCTTATTTGGAGCACTTGTAGGGGTCGGCCATGAGAAGGGTTAAAAGGAATTATGAATTAAATTTTTCTTATTAACCAATGACAAGGAAAATAAGGGAATTTTAATAATAATTAAATTTCCTTATTTGCCAAGACCAAGGAATATAAAAGAGAGGGTAGAGGTGTCTCACCTCAAAACATATCTTCTATTGTTTCTCCCTTCTCTTCCTTGGTGTGGTCGGCCCTATACTCCTCCTTTTCTCTTCTTCTTTAGTGGTCGGTGCATCCCTCTTATGGTGACCGGTTCAAGGAGGCTTAGTTCTAGCATCCCTTGGAGCTTGAAGGTTGGTGGCCGAAACTTACAAGAAGGAAGGTGTCTTGGTGGTTCTCATCTCGGTAGATCGTTGCCCACACAACTTCCGAGATAAGAAGAGGAATACGATAGAAGATCAAGAGGTTGTTGCTTACAAAGAAAGGTATAACTAGTAATTTTATTCCGCATCATACTAGTTTTCTTTGTATGAATTTTGAAATACTAAACACAAGAGGCTAGTGATTCTAGATTTTCATATTTGTGATTCAAAGTTGTGTTTATTTTGTTTTTTAGATCTTGTGATTTGATTGTTCTTTTTGGTTAAACCTAGGGTTATTATAAGGAAATTAAATATTGAATTTCTTTGAGAGGCTTTGTCGAGGCAGTGGTGGATGTTCCCACACCCAAAAATGTCAAGTGTCTTGCCATGTTTGACTTGGGAGCCGATCTCTGAAATAAATATTTAATTAAATTTATAACATGGATGGATTTGGATCTATAATGTTAAGTATCATTTGTGATCCAAGTCTAAAACTCTAAGAACAGATACGTTAAATTTGGAATCAATAATGTTAAATTTTGTTTGCGATTCCGAATTTAATTTCTAAAGAACACAATAGTTGTTAGGAAAGGTTCAAGACTTATACAAAATTTTTGTACAGGGGAACCAGTACGATATTCCTAGTATCAACCAACAATACTTGCATGTACAGGGATTTGAAACGATCATACTGGTGGAATAGCATGAAGAAGGACATTGCGATATTTGTGGCGCAATGTTTGGTCTGTCAACAGATAAAGGCGGAGCATCAGAGGCCAGCTGGGTTACTACAGAAGATAGAAATACCAGAATGGAAATGGGAGCATATCACGACGGGCATTGTGGTAGGGCTACCCCGGACCCGGAAGGGACGTGATGCAATTTGGGTAATCGTTGATCGGTTAACCAAATCTGCACATTTTTTATCGATCCGTAGGACAGATTCGTTGTATCAATTGTCAGAGTTATACTACAGAGAGATCATCAGATTGCATGGTATACCTCTGAGTATTATATCAGATAGGGATCCACGATTTACTTCTCGATTTTGGCGGATTCTCCAGTAGGCCATGAGTACGAAACTCCATTTTAGTACAACATTTCACCCTCAGACCGATGGCCAGTCGGAGCATACTATCCAGACATTGGAGGATCTACTAAGATCTTGTGTTATGGACTTCAACGGTAGCTGGGAGGATCATTTGCACTTGGTGGAGTTTGCATATAACAACAGTTACCACTCAGCGATTCAAATGGCACCATTCGAGGCATTGTATGGCAGAGCATGTAGATCTCCTACTTTATGGGAAGAGGTTGGAGAATCGCAAGTCTTGGGGCCGCAGTGTATTCAGCAAGATGCAGAGTTGGTTGGCACCATTAGACGTAGAATGCCAGAAGCCCAGGACGACAGAAAAGTTATGCAGATCAGAGATGGAGACTTTAGAGTTTTCTGTGGATGATCATGTGTTCCTGCGAGTGTCTCCTACCAAGGGGGTTAGGAGGTTTGGATTGAAAGGGAAGTTAGCTTCTCGTTACATCGGACCCTTTCAGATACTTGAGAGGATTGGTGAGGTAGCATATCGATTGGCGATGCCACCATCACTTACCAGGGTGCATGATGTATTTCACGTATACATGTTGAGGAAGTACGTGCCATACCCTACGCATATTTTGACAGATGTATCGATCACCCTTCAGCTAAATGTAACATATGAGGAGGTTCCAGTACGGATATTGGATCGAAAGGAACGACAGCTGCGAAATAAGACAATCTAACTTGTCAAGGTTGGATGGGAGCATCATTCATATGAAGAAGCAACCTGGGAGTGGAAGATGAGATCCGAACGCAGTACCCACATTTGTTTTATGAAGGTACGTAAAGTTATTTCATTAGTGGTAATGATTACATGTGTCATTTGTTGTTTAACGCATTTATGACGTAAATTTGGGGACCCAATTTTTGTTAGAGGGGGAGAATGTGAGATACGTCAAAATAAATAATAAAGGGTTATAGGAGAATAACCTATCGGAATCTATGAGAATTTTTAGGTATTTTTCTGTAATTATTTTGAGGTTGTATGGAGGAGTTTAAGGGGATAAATTTTAAGTATAAAGTAGTAATGGAAATCACCATTTGAGGAGTAATAATTACATAGCTTAATGAAACCCTACCTCTATAAGAAGTTACAGTGCCAAGCCCTAAAAACGTCGTCATCCTTATTTCTTTGTGCCTTCTTCCTCCGATTTCGCCGATCCCTCACCACTTCACCCATCTCGTCGATTAACTCAACTCCGACGCACATCCGCGATCGATCGCCGGTGCCTGGTTGTGAGACGAGTCTCTGGTCTCCTCCACGCCTAATCGGAGGTCTCATCTGTGGAGGTCTCATCTGTGGCATTCTTCTTCAAAATGCCGCTTCACGCAAAGAATCCTCGATCGGGTGAGTAGATTTGAGCTCTGTGGACGCCGGAGAGAGCTCAATGCTGGTCGAGGATTTGCACTCCAAGGAGATACCTCATCTTTCCGAGCCTTAGAGCCAAGCTGATTCCGTCGGGCTTCTCTCCACCGATCGTGGGGGTTCCGACATCAAGGTATGTTGAGTTGTGGATGGTCTCGATTAGGGTTCTGTGACCATGGATATGTGATTTGAAGCCAGGAATGAGAGGTTGGACTGACTGAGGTTCGTTTCTGGCAGTGGCTCTCTATGAGGGGTTCGACCACACCAGCAGCTGTTCTTCATCCGGGAATTAGTAGGTAAGGTATCTACAGCATTAGGTTATAGATCGGTATTGTTCTTGGTGCTGGTTCCAGTGTGACTCATGTGTGTTGATTTGTGTGATTGCAATGGCGTGTAGGCTCTGTTTGTGGATTCGTGGCAGCGGGCAGCGTCACTGTGCCTGTGCCGGCGATTTATTTTTCTGGCAGAGGGCTAACAGACGCAATTTTGGTCCTAAGGTAAGATCTTGGAATTTAGATATTTGTTATAGCTTAAACCGTATTTGCTCATTAGTAATTGGGGGTTAAATCATGATTGGTAACCCTAATTGGGATGGTTTAAATTAGGGTTTTGGATTGGTTCGAGTAGATCAGAAAATGGGGATTAGTAGAGGGTAATGAACGAGCCGGATTAACTACATGTCTTGTATATTAGCTTAGTTATTCAGTATCATACGTATGTGGTTAAAATTGATACGTTGACGTAGGACTTTGATCGAGGCAAGTGTTGAGACGAAGTGGACACCGGATTCTGGCTACACTCAGAGGCGCGTATTTCTTGACTTGCTTCTTTAGTTATTGTTCTTGGTGCATGAGTAGATCAGATAATATGGAATATACCTTGACTCCACTCGTATTATTTCTTGTGTTTGATACTTTATCCACTCAATCTTCGAGATACTCAAATTTGTATCTATACAGTCTCCTGTTGTTATCCTTGATAATTAGCAGATACTAGACACCATATTTACCTGTTTGACTACTGTTGATTTATGCTTAGTATTGAGCATGTGACTTCATATAACATACATGATTTCTGTTATATATATATGATGACTGTTGCATTGTTCGCATCATGTCATTGCATGCATTACCGGCGACCTTGGCTCCCTTGTGGTTGAGACGGTCGTTGGCCTAGGCCGCATACTCGGCCACTCATAGGTAGTGGTAGCTGGAAAGTGACGCATGTCTTGTCGTGCCCCCCACTCGCACACTCATGGGTAGTGACAGCTGGAGTCACGGGCAGCAAGGACCCCCATTACAGATGTAGCAATTCAACTACTATGCAATTTTCCCCTCGATCACTCAAGAGTAGTGGTAGTTGGAGTGGTGTATAGTCTGTCATTGTCCTGACCTCTTGACCTTACTGGGGTCATGGTACTAGAGGGGCGGGTGGGAGTGACCATCCGTACATACACTATTTTTTGTTATATTTGTTTATGCTATTATATGCTTACTTATGCAGTTCTGTTATCACATACCTATTATATATGTTTGGACACTGATTACTTTGATAGTATACCTTACATGTGATCTTGGTTGTTATGAGCAGTTTGTGTTACTTCTGACCTTATACTACTAGCCTAGGATATGGTATCAGGTATGGATATATACTTTGTTTACACAGTAGTATCTACTACTTATCTTTCCAAGATTGTATCCTATCCTGTTGTATTCCTGGCTCTTTATTTTACTCATGTACTATCTATTCTTTACCCATTGAGTCTTTATACTCACCAGCCTGTAAATTGGTAATTTCACCAAGTAGCCAATAGTTGATGCCAGTACACTTGGAGGAGGATCCTGATTGTCGGTCCCACGTCGCTTCCAAGGACAGATTTCGGGTTTCGTTTATCATTTTTGGATATGAGTTGAACTTGTGAACTTAGTATTGTAATAATCGTTGTGGACTTGATGTTATTTTGTATTTGGTTTTGTTTTGTCGAGGAGTCAAGCTAGGCCAGCCCGCGGTGAGTAGTTTTGCTATTTTGTGCTTGTTATTATTTTTTCGCTGTGTTTTATTTAGCCGAGTGGGTTGCATATTATCTGCGTAGTTATGGTTTATTCCAACCGTGTTGGCTGTGTTGCATATGAGTATCTGTTGGCTATATATACTGGTTTCATATGTCACCGCTACAGGAGAGGTGATGTCCGATTTTTATCGGACAACCTTACTCTCGGGGCGTGACAACAATATTCCAAGACTAGGTCTTAGATTAATAGTGTGGGAGATAATAAAGGTATTTAGAAATTTGATTAGTGTCGCACCAATTCAAAGTATTTTGCAACAAAAAATTTATCCAAAGAGGTAATTGTACCAATTTAGATTATAAAAACAACTTTAAACCCAAAAGAGATATGTAAAAAGAATTGAGAGTCACCCCCTTGCCTGATTGGTGGTTACATTAATTCAGAGTGGAACCTCACTCTGATACCACTTGTAGGATTGAAAAGAATGCCAGAGAGGGACGGGGGGTGGGGTGAATATTGATCTAAAAAATCGATAACGAATTAATTGAAGTACGCAACGTAAGGAAAAATGAACCAAAGTTAACAAACCGAGTTTTACTTGGTTCGGAGCCTTCGACAACTCCTACTCCAAGGCCCGCACTCGTCGAGTGCTTTTATTGGAAAATCCACTAACAGTTCACAAAAGATTACAGGAGTTAAGTACAAGAACTGGAAAAGGTTACCAACAACAACAATAGAATTGAAAAGTCTTGGTCATCGGTTGTCGGTGGACAGTAGCAGCTTTACGGGAGCCTTTTCGGAGCATTGAGCAAGAAAAAAACTTGTAGTAATTGTTGTTCTGAGGCTCCAGGTTGAGGACCTTTAAATAGGTATATTCCAGGCGCCTGGAACCCCTCCGGGGGCTTGGACCACATGGCTAGGCCAATCGACGGGCTCCACGTAAGCTTATGGATGAATTTTCGGGTCTGGGCGCTTGGACCGAGTCCGGACGCCCGTGGTTATGCTCGAGCGAGCCTGCTCCAGGTGCCCGGACCAGCTCCGGGAGCCCGGAGTCTGGGCACCCGGATCCCTTTCGTGTGTCTGGAGTCCTTTCTCCAGCAGCTTTCTTCCTGCAAGAAAAGGTTAGTCCGAATAATCAAAGATTATATCTATCCTACAAAATAGAATTAGTACAACATAATAGATAGGGTAGTAAATAGATCATGTCTCCTCGAGACCAGGCTCTAATCAAGATCTCAACTTAGGCTTCCCAAATGGACCTAAGTTGGATCGACATCTACAGTTCCCTCAACGGGGAATGCGTCCTCACTGAGTCACTCTGCTTTAGTGGCTTACCTTTACTTACCTGCCAAACATCTGGTCCTTCGGACCTGTTTGGACTTTCTCTGGCCTTGCTTAGTATCTGACCAAGCTGATCTACTAAGGCTTGCCTGCAACACTGAGTTAGCATAATAGATATAAAAATGGTAAGGAAAAACAATGTTAGTATTATTAATAATTTGCTGGTCGACCACGCTTAGTCGACTGGAAACCAGTCGATCATATATTACTTAGGGTTACCTCCCCCTAGGGATGTCCAGCTTCACTCACTAGGACTTTCATTGTCTGGCTTTACTCACCAGGACTTCCATCACCTACCTTCACTCACTAGGGCCGGGCTTCACTTACCAGGACTTCCACCACCACCTAGCTTCACTCACTAGGGCTCGACTTCACTCACCAAGACTTCCACCATTTAGCTTCACTCACTAGGGCCCAACTTCACTCACAAGGACTTCCCCTTGCCTAACCTCCAGTTAGGACTAGTCACTCAGTAGACTTCTCACCTGCCTATCCGTTGGTTAGGATTTACCCTTTCTAGTCAATTTTCTCTTCCAAACATTAAACCCTTGATCAAACTAACTAGACTAAGGTACATTGTCAAACATCGAAACCCTAGAGGTCAATTGCACCAACATAATTCTGGTGCTTACATCAAAGGATCTATGGACAACAGAAATATTGAGTTTGATTACTATGGTAGACTTGATGAAATCATAGAGATTAAATATATTGCATTACCTATAAAAAGGTGTCTATTGGTCGAATGTTCATGGTATGATTTGACCCTGAGAATAGGTACCAGAATGCATCCAAATGATAATTTAGTTGAGGTTAATGTAAATAAATGATTCAACGAGTTTGAACATTTCATTTTCGGGGTACAAGCGGGTCAAGTTTTCTATCTTGAAGACCTTACGAAGAGAAGAAGATCTAGTGAATGGTTGTCTATTTGTCAAATTAAGTCTCGCTCAACCATAGAGATGTCAAACACAATCATTGCTCAAAACCATGATACATTTCATAATGACGAAGTAGAGAGACATTAAGTTGATTCACAACTCTAATCTACATCTCAATTATTTATAGTTTTTAATGTCATTTATGAGGAGATAGATGATGGAAAGCTTTCGGCAGTGAGGATTTTGTTGAATTATTAGAGTCTAGTGATGATGACTTAGAAACTATTAATATTAATTAGTTAGATGTTAATGATGATTAAATATTAGTATTATTATTAATCAAGTAAGTTAGACTTCCATATTGTTTTGTATTTATATTATTTATTAAACTTTATTATGATGTATTGTAATATTATTTTGCAGACATTATTATGGCAGAGCAGTAGGTAGTACCACTCTGTGGCTACAAGGTGCTATGAAATGTTGGGGACTCTTAAGTATTGTTTGTTATTAGTAATTTAAATTCATATATAACTTTATTTATAATATATTTATCATACCTTAATATTTTTTTCTTACAGGTTCACTTCAGATGGCCACTGAATTGCCACGTATTTCTAGTACTACATGGAGATATATAGATCAGGAGACAAAGATATTTTATTATAATAAATTTGTAGTATGTAAATTTAATATATTTTGTATTCTATAATATATTTATCTTTTAATATAATATTTTTTTTATTCAACTTATAATTACAGAAAAGATATATATGGGAGGAAGGTCACAAGCAACTATTTAAAGATAATTGAAATAGTTATTATTCCAAACTTTACAAAGACTTTTATTATATGAGAAAGAAGGACATTAGATCGGCATATCTGTTAGCTGAGATATGGAGTACATGGATGGTCACCTAGGCTCAGAAAGATATCAAGAAAATGTTGAAAATGCTAGAGCAAATAGAAATATAAAACTAGGTGGCCCAAGCACCGAAATGACTCTAATACATCAAGATTCAGATTTATTATTGAGCATGTCATGGATCTGGTGAGTTTAATTTAAAGTTATATAAGTAAATTTTGTATTTATTACCAAACTTATATAATTTTGTCCCAAATTATTTGTGTATACAGGAACGTGAACTAGCTCGCTAATCCACTTGTATGGAGGTCTTTCTCAAGACCTACAAGAAGAAGGATGACACTTTTATTAATCCTTGATCTCAGGTCATATACATAAAATTATTAACTTTATTACATTTAATTATTTTTATCTTGATTAACTTTAGTAATTATAATTAAATTGGATATTAATCATATTATATATTTTTTTACATAGGATCAAATGACAAATAGAATGGCTGAGGCATCTCAGCCACTAGTAGACGTCAGGAGGGGGGGTCACAACCTCTATCCACCAATGCACTAAACAAAATATATCATGATATTGTCGGTGGATGAATAAAAAAACTCCACCCTCTATAGTCTTGGCTCCCAAACCAAAGTTATATTTGATCGTTTGAGGACTCCTAAGGGTCGTGCTAGTTCATCTTTATCTTCTACTGAGGTGCAATCTTTAAGACAGGAAAATCAAAGTTTGCACACTCAAATTTCCACAATGGATCAGAAGATGGATTAGTGGATGATAGCTGAGGAACAGAGGAGGGATTACACCAGGCAGGAAGTCTAGACCGACCTAGAGGATCAGATATCTAGCAGGTCATTGGTCTGAAGGACCAGACATCAAGAGGAAGCCCTGGGGTTAGATGACAGAATACTGAGTATAAAGTCTAAATAGATTTAGAGGACTGGATGTTTAATAAGTCAGGTAAACCTTCCTAAGAGGAGTAGGTGAGGATGTGTTCCCTTAAAGGAACTGTTGTGTCTAAAGGATGTCCACGTATCTCTACAATAGCATGATATTGTCCACTTTGGACCTAAGCTCTCATGACTTTGCTCTTGGGCTCTCCCCCAAAGGCCTTATGCCAATGGGGATATTCTACATCCTTTTAAACTCATGATCTTTACCAAATATTTCCAATGTGTGAGTTTGATTGAACTCCAACAATCCTTCCCTCAAACGAAGGATCATAATTACTTTCATGGTTCGGCCTTCCCCGCGAGCATCTGGTCACCCTGACCTACTCTGGGCCTCCTCGCAAGCATCTATATCCGGTCACCTTGACATACTTCAGGCCTCTCCGCGAGCATTCAGTTACCTTGACCTACTTCGGGCCTCCCTACGAGCATCCGGTCACCCTGACCTACTTGCCTCCTCGCAAGTATCTGGTCACCTTAACCTGCTCTAGGCATCTCTGCAAGCATCCAATCATCCTGACATTCTCCAAGCCTCCCCGCAAGCATCCGGTCATCCTAACCTACTCGCCTTCCCGCAAGCATATAGTCACCTTGACCCGCTCCGGGCCTCCCCACGAGCATCCGGTCACTCATGATCAGCTCCGGCCTATACTCAACTTCGTTCAAAGCTATCCCATATGACATCTGATCTGGACCATGGCTCTGATATCATTTGTTGTGCTTAAAAGATGTCCACATATCTCCACAATGACATGATATTGTCCATTTTAGGCTTAAGCCCTTATGACTTTGCTCTTGGGCTCTCCCCAAAAGGTCTCATGTCAATGGAAATATCCTACATCCTTTTAAACTCATGATCTTTACCAAATCTTTCCAATATGGGACTTTGATTAAACCCCAACAAGAACAACAAGCGTCTTTCTGTGCAAGAGTTTCAGTAAAATCCAAAGTAAGGATCGGATAGTCCCGAGACTATCGAATAATTTATATCTTATATTATGTCTGTTTTGCTAACTCTATAATGTAGAAAATTAAAGCTAGAAGTTGCCTATAAAAATGCTTCCAAGCGTCTGGAGTGTACTTAGGTGATCGGAGGTCTGGGTGCCTCGACTGGTTCAAGTGCCTAGTTAGACTGTGAGATCTCGGAAAGTTTAATTAATAGGGTTATTTGGAAAATAGCCTTATAGAATTTTTTCAGAATTTTTAGAAATTTTCTGAGAATTTTTCGAATCTCGAATGGAGGGTTTTGAGGGGGGCGAATCGACGGGTGCGGATAAAGCCTGTTTGGGATACCCGTTTAAGTGAGGAAATGTTATAATATATAAACTTATTTTCTTTTAATTCCTTTTCCTCCCCAAACGCCGAACCGAACCCGTGCTCTTCTCCTCTCCCTGCGATTTTCCGATCTCCTTCTTCCCCTCTACTTCTTCTCGCTGCCTCTCACTCGCGGGCGACCCGACGCCGACGACGCCAGGGAGCAGATTGCCGGCGGAGGTCTTCTTCTCTAGAGTCTCACCAACGTCAAGCTTCCTTGGCTACCGGCGGCCGATTCTCTCCGCCCCTGATCGATCGTGCGTGCCGAGCCTTAGTCCCTGTTCCGGCGCCTCTGGATTTAGCTTAGATCCGGTCGATGCCTTTTGTCTCCGAGCTGTAGACATCTTCCTTCTTGCTGGATTTGGACAGCGCCGTTGGATTGAGCCGTGCCATCGCCGATCACCGGCGTGAGGGGGCAATTAGGGCTTCAAGGGTAAGCAATCGATCCTCTCGCTTTTCTGTTCTATGATTTGTGCCCTAGCTTCGAGTTCCATCCTCGATTCTTGCTTTTCCTCTTTGATCGTCGGCGATCCTAGGTCAGGTCGTGGATCGTTTGAGTGGATCTTGGATTCCTCCGCCGGAGCTAGGTCTTGGCAGACGCTGGCTAGTTGAGGGTCAGTAGAATCAATACATTGCATTATGGATTGGATTAGGTGACACTTTCTGGAGGCAACCGATCGAGGTAATGCATTGTTGATTCTTACTCTCTTTTCTTTGTTGTGATCTTGATGTCAGATTCAATTGTTTGCTGTAAATCCCTTGATCAGTACTTGGACTTTCTCTTCTTCACTGTGATTGAGGTCTCGGTTGAAGTGGAGAAGAATTCCAGCAGTCAATAGGTTCTGATCAGTGAGGTGTGCTCAAGAGTTCAGCAAGGTTGAGTGCTGTGAACTTTCTTGGGTTCCAACAGCAACTACCCTAACTGACAGCAACATCTTGGGTGGTGATCTACTGGTGATCACCTTGGATTTGGGTAAGTTTTTGGAGGTCAATTGTTACCTTGTTTTAATGATACGAATTAGGGTTATATTTAGTTGTTTATGTGTAGATTTAGGTATGATTTGGATTACATGATTACTAGAGGTTGTAAGTAGTGGTTGATTGTGATTAGATTTGGTTGCTTAGATTAAACTAATAGAATGATTAGGGTTAAGACAATTAACCCTAGTCAATTATTGGATTTAATCTAAGTTTAGATTTCTAATCTAAATGGTGATTAGGGTTTTGCCATAATTTAGTTTTAGGGATTTTATTTAGCTATTTATTTGATTTAGCTAAATAAAACTGTTTGTTTGACACAGGACTCTGATTCGAGACGGGCGTCTCGACTTCGGATTTGGATTGTACCTTCTATTTGAGGCAGATACCCTTTGACTTATCTTTTGATATTGTCTTATGATATGTATAGTTTATATATAATTACTAGTGGTAGATGGTAGATTTATCTCTTACCTGATCTTAGCTTAGTTGATACCTATCACATGCTTCTTCTGTTAGTTGCTTTACCTTAGAACTGGATGCTTTTATCTTTTGCCATGTGTATATATGTTTATGGAGATTGATAGGTACATTTAGTGTTACTTTCCACTGGACTAGTTGCTGTAGGTACTTGTTATATGTTGTTGGATTTATGTTGCTTATATCTCTGTTATATATGCGTTTACTTTTTTGGCACCTACGCATATGGAGGAGGATATGTTTAGGTATGACATACTGTAGCCGCATGCACCATATTGCATGATTGCATGCTGGGCGATTGACGACTCCATTATTGTTGAGCTCGTCGGCCGGCTACATGGGCCTGCACACAACGTGACCACTGCATGGGTAGTGGCACATCACTCAGGGTGTGTATGGCAGGTTGCTCGGTGGTGCACCGCCGGGGTGCTCATGGGTAGCACGATACAGCGGGGTTGCAGTCGGGATCCCTCCCTGTCATCGCGTACCGGGAGTTGAGAGCATTGCGCTCCCTCACTATGTTTGAGGTAGGAGGATAGGTGTACTCCGACAGCATCCCGTCTACTCGGTCACTCTTCAGGGGCAGTGATGGCAGAGTACTCGGTCTCACCATTGTGTGTGAGATGGCTGACTGGTTGACAGGGGTGACCATGTCATATTGCATCATACGCACGGATTGCATTCGTTATGATTGATGCATTTTGGTGATTGCATATGATTGACATGCATACAGGATACATGCTTTTGCTTTTTTGTCTCTGCCTAGATTACCGACGCACCTCCGCAGTGAGGTTGATTTATTTCAGTTATGCATTTTCTTATTATTCTTGCTATAGACGTACTTTATATTGTTGGTTATTACAGTTTATCTCAACTATGCATATCATTATCTTGTTAGGAAACTTGTTGTTCTGTTAGGAGACTGTACTGTAGGCTCTATGGTTTAGTGTACTGTACCATAGGGTGTTGCTAGTAGTTATATGTTGCTGTACATATCTATTGGATTACCTGCTGAGTTCTTTGAACTCACCCCGTTGTTACTATTTTTCAGGTTGAGGTCGTCGGGAGATATTCCAGTCGCTAGCCTCTTGGTCGCGAGGATTTCTAGATATCGTTTTCTGTATTCGCTTTTATACGTATACTTGTGATGTGGGTTTGTATTGTGGACTTTATGACGCACATTGGGTTTACTATTTTTGTTTTCCGCTGCGAATATTTCATTACTTCGTGGATTTCGTTTCTTCGTTGTAGTGGAGTAGGATGTGTACGTATATCTTCGTTGATTTCTATATCATCTTTTCTTTATATAACTGCGTGGATTGTTCATATTATATCTGTGTAGAAATGTTGAATATAACTGCGTGGATTGTTTACTATTTGTGTGTATTGTTCTGGCCGAGTGTGGCCGAGGTATAGATATATGTATACTGAGATTCATATTGTCACCCGTACAGGGGAGATGCTGTCGAAATTTTTCGGACAGGGACTACCTGGGGTGTGACAATATTTTTGGTATCAGAGCATGGGTTACGATGCTCTGTATTTTCTTTTTATCTGATACCAATTTATTTGGTATCAGAGCCAGGTTCACAATACTTGCTCTTCGTTTTGGATTTTCGAGGTTTATCTGATACCAATTTATTTGGTATCAGAGCAAAGTTTTGCGATACCTATTGTCGGGTTTCGGATTTACGACGCTTACTTTCGTGAGCATTTCTCGGTATTTCGGATTGTATGGATTTCCGTCGATTTTATCGTTTCGGAATTCCGAGGTATTTTGACGAGGTTCTATTGGATCTATTTGGGGGCTATGCAGCGACAAGACATCTCCAGACGGCAATAGGTAAATCAGGTAATTTTATAGTTTTCATACCTGTAGTGATATCTGGATAACATTTTTTTACATATATGATACGTGTTCTAGTACTTAAACGTGGTCGCACATGTATGAGGGCGATCGATTCTCTAGAGACAGAGTCTCCAGAGAGTTCTGTTAGGGTTGAGCCTGTCCGTCAGGGATAGACTCCTCAGGGTATTGTGACCACGTTAGACTGTCAGATCCTGACGGTTCCGACTTCAGAGGTACCTACCTCGCCTGTACCGCCAGTAGTACCTACAGGGTACTCGGCACCTTCTCTAGCCGTGCCTACTGCGTACTCGGTACCACCACAGACATCTGTGTTGGTTACTACATACTCGGTACCTGCACCAGCAGTACCGGTTACATCTTACCCGGTACCACCCATCGTACCTTTAGTCGTCCCTACTTATGCCTACTCTGTAGTTTCACTAGTGGTTCCTACCCTGTTTATGTGGCAGCACCAGTGGTACCTCTTCCAACTTATCCATCAGTACCACCCATAAGATCAACTCCAGTGATTCTGCCCAGTACCGCAGCGATATCTACGGATATGGTTGTGGCACGAGCATGGATCCCAGCCTTGGCGGAGTTGGTGAAAAGCCAATTCACGCTATTTCGCGGGGAGACTGATCCGAGCGTGGCTCAATCTTGGATAGAGTCTATGGAGCGGGCATTCTTTTACATGGCCTGCTCCGAGGGGGAGAAGGCTGAGCTGGCTGCTTACCACTTACGAGACGGGGCAGAGATCTGGTGGGGGACACAGCGCTCGATATATACGAGATTTAGAGAGGCATTCGAGAGTCAATGTTTTCCCCGGGCGTATCAGATGACACGTCGGCGGGATTTCCTGAGTCTTCGACAGAATAACCGCTCAATGATGGAGTATAATGCCGAATGTAACCGGTTGGCCGGATTCTGTCCTGAGTTGGTTGCCGATGACAGATCTCGTATGCTTCAGTTTGTCCAGGGACTGGACGAGCATCTTCAGGTGTAGATTGCCGATTTTGGTCATTCATCATATACAGAGGCTCTGGATAGAGCTCTTATGATTTAGGCAGCTCAGTAGAGAGCAAATACAGATAAGAAAAGAAAGCAGACTGATCGGACTTCCGGACGGATCCAGCAGCCACAGACTACTGGGCAGCAGCAGAGAAATCACCCTCAGATGGGTCAGAGTACTTCTAGGTCATCTGGCCGACCCCAGAAGTTAGGATGCTGTTCATCAGGATGTTCCCGATCTTCTCAGCAGAACCGGAAATAATCTACTGGTGACTCTTAATGCACTTGATATGGATCCCCAGATCACATCACCTCTGCATGCACCCTGGGACAGTCAGTTTACTATTATTGCAAACTGCCTGGGCACTTGAGCCGAAACTATTCGCTGAAGGCTCAGCATGTAGCGTCCGGAGTTTCTGTTCCGAGAGGACAGTTTAGTCAGTCCAGGAGATCCGCAGTTTCTTGGGCTTGGTTGGATATTATTGACGATTCGTTGAGGGTTTCTCCAGCATTGCTATGTCGTTGACACGTCTGACCCGGAAAGGCGTGAAGTTCATGTGGTCAGAGGCTTGCGAGACCAGCTTCCAGGAGCTGAAGCGGAGATTAGTATCGGCACCAGTTTTGGTTTTACCTTCTGGTGATGACGGATTCGTACTTTACACAGATGCATCTCTTCAGGGCTTGGGCGCTGTTTTGATGCAACACGGTAGGGTGGTCTCCTATGCTTCTCGTCAGTTGAAGGAGCATGAGAAGAACTACCCAGTACATGATTTAGAGCTAGCCGCTACTATCTTTGCTTTGAAGATTTGGCGACATCATCTTTATGGTATTACTTTTGAGATTCTTACTGATCATAAGAGTCTCAAATATATTTTCACACAGAAGGAACTCAATCTCCGACAGGGGAGATGGATGGAGTTCCTGAAGGACTATGATTGTACTATTAGCTACCATCCGGGTAAAGCTAATGTGGTTGCTGATGCACTGAGCAGGAAGTCCAGAGGGACTTTAGCTTGTCATCGAGTTACAGTCACGGACTTGATTCAGGGATCCAGTTGGGCCTTGAGGAGAGGGACAGACAAGGCAGGTATTCTTGTTACCATGGTTGCTCGGTCGTCGATCGGGATGAGGATTCGAGAGGCCCAGGAGATCAGCATTCTGATTCATTAGCGACGGATAGCTTACGGACGAGTTTACGAGACGATGAGGGATTGTTTATTTCGAGGTAGATTATGTGTACCTCGGTCTCACCCGGTCAGGAGTTTCAGGAGGCTCATCGTTCTAGATTTGCTATCCACCCAGGTGGGACCCGTATGTATCGGGATTTGAGGCGTTCCTATTGGTGGAACGGTATGAAGAAGGACATCGCGGAGTTTGTTGCTAGATGTCTTATCTGTCAGCAGGTGAAGGCTGAGCACCAGAGACCTGCTGGGTTACTTCAGAGGATCCCTATTCCAGAGTGGAAGTGGGAGCATATTACTATAGATTTCGTGGTAGGATTGCCTAGGACTCGACGAGGCCATGATGCGATTTGGGTAATCGTTGACCGATTAACCAAATCCGCACATTTTATAGCGATCCGGAAGACTGATTCTCTGGATCGATTAGCAGAGTTATACTGTCGAGAGATTATCAGGTTGCATGGTGTTCCTTTGAGCATCATATCGGATAGAGACCCACGGTTCACGTCCCGATTCTGGCAGAGTCTGCAGCAGGCCTTGGGCACACAGCTTCATTTCAGTACGGCATTCCATCAGCAGACAGATGGACAGTCAAAGCGGACCATTCAGACTTTGGAGGACTTGCTGAGGTCTTGTGTCATGGACTTCGGAGGCAGTTGGGAGCACCACCTGCCCTTGGTGGAGTTCGCCTACAACAACAGCTATCATTCGGCTATCCAGATGGCACCGTTTGAGGCGTTGTATGGTAGGCCTTGTCAGACACCCATCCTCTAGGAAGAGGTTGGGGAGGCCTAGTTGATAGGACCTCAGAGAGCTCAGTAGGATGCAGAGTTAGTTCGTACTATCAGACGGAGGATGTCAGAGGCTCAGGACCGTCAGAAGAGTTATGCTGATCAGAGACGGAGACCCCTGGAGTTCTCTATTGGTGATCATGTATTTCTGAGAGTTTCACCCACGAGAGGGGTGAAGAGATTTGGTCTTCGAGGTAAGTTGCTCCACGATATATTGGGTCATTCCAGATCTTGGAGAGGATTGGAGCAGTAGCTTACCGTCTGGCGCTACCACCATCTCTAGCCGACATTCATGATGTATTCCATGTATCTATGCTGAGGAGATACGTATCCGATCCGACACATGTTCTGTCAGATATATCTGTTCCTATTCAGCCTGATGTTACTTACGAGGAGGTTCCGGTACGGATTCTGGACCATAGAGAGCGTCAGCTGCGGAACAAGACGGTCCGACTGGTTAAAGTCGGATGGCAGCATCATTCTGACGAGGAGGCTACATGGGTGCTGGAGGATACGATCCGAGCTCGATACCCCCATCTATTTACTTGAGATATGTGGGTTAGAGTTTCTTTCAGCATTTATACTGTTTGGTTATATTCTAGTGTTTGCTGTTGGTTATAGCGAAATTTGGGGACCAAATTTTTATTAGTAGGGGAGGATGTGAGATCTCGGAAAATTTAATTAATAGAGTTATTTGGAAAATAGCCTTATAGAATTTTTTCGGAATTTTTAGAAATTTTTTGAGAATTTTTCGGATCTCGAACTGAGGGTTTTGAGGGGGGCGAATCGACGGGTGCGGATAAAGCCTGTTTGGGATACCCGTTTAAGTGAGGAAATGTTATAATATATAAACTTATTTTCTTTTAATTCCTTTTCCTCCCCAAACGCCGAACCGAACCCGTGCTCTTCTCCTCTCCCTGCGATTTTCCGATCTCCTTCTTCCCCTCTACTTCTTCTCGCTGCCTCTCACTCGCGGGCGACCCGACGCCGACGACGCCAGGGAGCAGATTGCCGGCGGAGGTCTTCTTCTCTAGAGTCTCACCAACGTCAAGCTTCCTTGGCTACCGGTGGCCGATTCTCTCCGCCCCTGATCGATCGTGCGTGCCGAGCCTTAGTCCCTGTTCCGACGCCTCTGGATTTAGCTTTGATCCGGTCGATGCCTTTTGTCTCCGAGCTGTAGACATCTTCCTTCTTGCTGGATTTGGACAGCGCCGTTGGATTGAGCCGTGCCATCGCCGATCACCGGCGTGAGGGGACAATTAGGGCTTCAAGGGTAAGCAATCGATCCTCTCGCTTTTCTGTTCTATGATTTGTGCCCTAGCTTCGAGTTCCATCCTTGATTCTTGCTTTTCCTCTTTGATCGTCGACGATCCTAGGTCAGGTTGTGGATCGTTTGAGTGGATCTTGGATTCCTCCGCCGGAGCTAGGTCTTGGCAGACGCTGTCTAGTTGAGGGTCAGTAGAATCAATACATTGCATTATGGATTGGATTAGGTGACACTTTCTGGAGGCAACCGATCGAGGTAATGCATTGTTGATTCTTACTCTCTTTTCTTTGTTGTGATCTTGATGTCAGATTCAATTGTTTGCTGTAAATCCCTTGATCAGTACTTGGACTTTCTCTTCTTCACTGTGATTGAGGTCTCGGTTGAAGTGGAGAAGAATTCCAGCAATGAGGTCTCGGTGAGGTGTTCTTGAGTCTAGTAGCTCA
The DNA here is from genome assembly GCF_018446385.1 of Zingiber officinale. Classification (NCBI taxonomy): domain Eukaryota; kingdom Viridiplantae; phylum Streptophyta; class Magnoliopsida; order Zingiberales; family Zingiberaceae; genus Zingiber; species Zingiber officinale. Next base: position 115,268,660 of record NC_055993.1, on the reverse strand, counting down.
CTTTGGTTCCAACAGCAACTACCCATTGAGTAAGAACATCTTGGGTGGTGATCTACTGGTGATCACCTTGGATTTGGGTAAGTTTTTGGAGGTCAATTGTTACCTTGTTTTAATGATACGAATTAGGGTTATATTTAGTTGTTTATGTGTAGATTTAGGTATGATTTGGATTACATGATTACTAGAGGTTGTAAGTAGTGGTTGATTGTGATTAGATTTGGTTGCTTAGATTAAACTAATAGAATGATTAGGGTTAAGACAATTAACCCTAGTCAACTATTGGATTTAATCTAAGTTTAGATTTCTAATCTAAATGGTGATTAGGGTTTTGCCATAATTTAGTTTTAGGGATTTTATTTAGCTATTTATTTGATTTAGCTAAATAAAACTGTTTGTTTGACACAGGACTCTGATTCGAGACGGGCGTCTCGACTTCGGATTTGGATTGTACCTTCTATTTGAGGCAGATACCCTTTGACTTATCTTTTGATACTGTCTTATGATATGTATAGTTTATATATAATTACTAGTGGTAGATGGTAGATTTATCTCTTACCTGGTCTTAGCTTAGTTGATACCTATCACATGCTTCTTCTGTTAGTTGCTTTACCTTAGAATTGGATGCTTTTATCTTTTGCCATGTGTATATATGTTTATGGAGATGGATAGGTACATTTAGTGTTACTTTCCACTGGACTAGTTGCTGTAGGTACTTGTTATATGTTGTTGGATTTATGTTGCTTATATCTCTGTTATATATGCGTTTACTTTTTTGGCACCTACGCATATGGAGGAGGATATGTTCAGGTATGACATACTGTAGCCGCATGCACCATATTGCATGATTGCATGCTGGGCGATTGACGACTCCATTATTGTTGAACTCGTCGGCCGGCTACATGGGCCTGCACACAACGTGACCACTGCATGGGTAGTGGCACAGCACTCAGGGTGTGTATGGCAGGTTGCTCGGTGGTGCACCGCCGGGGTGCTCATGGGTAGCACGATACAGCGGGGTTGCAGCCGGGATCCCTCCCCGTCATCGCGTACCGGGAGTTGAGAGCATTGCGCTCCCTCACTATGTTTGAGGTAGGAGGATAGGTGTACTCCGACAGCATCCCGTCCACTCGGTCACTCTTCAGGGGCAGTGATGGCAGAGTGCACGGTGTCACAGCCCTACCCACTCGGTCTCACCATTGTGTGTGAGATGGCTGACTGGTTGACAGGGGTGACCATGTCATATTGCATCATATGCACGGATTGCATTCGTTATGATTGATGCATTTTGGTGATTGCATATGATTGACATGCATACAGGATACATGCTTTTGCTCTGACTATTTTTATCTCTGTATGTTGACAGTCAGTTGCCCAAGCCTCGCAGGTGAGTACAGTTTATTTCAGTTATGCATTTTCTTATTATTCTTGCTATAGACTGTACTTTATGCCTATTGCTGGTTATTACAGTTTATCTCAGCTATGCATATCTGTTATACTGTTAGGAGACTGTACCGTAGGTTGTACTGTTAGGAGACTGTACTGTAGGCTCTATGGTTTAGTGTACTGTACCATAGGGTGTTGCTAGTAGTTATATGTTGCTGTACATATCTATTGGATTACCTGCTGAGTTCTTTGAACTCACCCCGTTGTTACTATTTTTCAGGTTGAGGCCGTCGGGAGATATTCCAGTCGCTAGCCCCTTGGTCGCGAGGATTTCTAGATATCGTTTTCTGTATTCGCTTTTATATGTATACTTGTGATGTGGGTTTGTATTGTGGACTTTATGACGCACATTGGGTTTACTACTTTTGTTTTCCGCTACGAATATTTCATTACTTCGTGGATTTCGTTTCTTCGTTGTAGTGGAGTAGGATGTGTACGTATATCTTCGTTGATTTCTATATCATCTTTTCTTTATATAACTGCGTGGATTGTTCATATTATATCTGTGTAGAAATGTTGAATATAACTGCGTGGATTGTTTACTATTTGTGTGTATTGTTCCGGCCGAGTGTGGCCGAGGTATAGATATATGTATACTGAGATTCATATTGTCACCCGTACAGGGGGGATGCTGTCGAAATTTCTTCGGACAGGGACTACCTGGGGCGTGACATAGACAGGAATCCAACCATGCGTATAGCTGAGTTGACATGCTTCTATTGGCTAGTGCACGTCAATTTCCAGGTGCCTAGGAGGGATCGAAGCGCTTAGGAAGGGATAGAGTTGATGCAGATAGAGCTTCGACCTAGTGTGACAATGTCAGCGGTCCAGGTGCCTTAGGATGGTCCAGGTGCCCTGGGATGGTCTAAGTGTCTGGAAGTAGATAAGTCAACGATGAAGGGAGATCGAATAGGCTTTAGTAGAGGTGCCTTGGACTTGTCCAGGCACTTGGAATGACCTATAAAAATCACCTTTGACCAGGAGTTCAGTACAACTTTTTTAATCAAGCTTCCAAGTGCTCCAACTACTGCCTCGCTCTTGAAACTATAATGCTACACCGATACATAGAGACACTACTCTGGCAAATGCACAGAAGTCCACATCTCAATATTGTTGGTATGAGAAGTGTATTTCCTTCATTCATTGTTTTCATATTGTATTTTATATGGACGGTAAACTTGTTACTAATTCTAATCTTTTGTAATAGACAGATTGATAGTAAAATGTCCATCAAAAGTAATTAACGATTGCAAACCTTGGACTAGTAGCATGGGCTATGAACTAGGTAAAAAAGAAACTATGTTAGCTTTATTTTTATTTCCCTAGCTATCTCTCAAGTTTTTTAAAAAAATGTGAAAAAGTGATATACACTATTCACCCTCCTCTAGCGCTTCTTTGACATACAATTGGTATCAAAGTGGTGGGGGGGGGGGGGACTCTAAATTAGTGCAACCATCGTTCGAGCTAAGTTTTTCTTTTTTTTTTGTTTTTCACTTTAAGTTAGAATTCGTGCAATCATTCTTTTGGCAAAAATTTTTATTTTTTGTAATTTCTTAAAATTAATGCAACACCTCTCGAGTTGTTTTTCGTTTTTCATATAAACTCCTACACTATTAATTCAAGACCAAGTCTTGTCACCTTTTCTTTTGATTTCTTTATGTGCAAGATTTTATCGTATACATGCCCTATCAAGAAGGCTACAATATCGCTCATCCACCTCTATTCTTTGGCAAGGACTTTTGCTACTGGAAGGGCTTAATAGAGTACCACCTCAAAATTTAGGTGAAGATGTGGATCATGATCCAAACTGGCTTCACACTACCCACCAATAATGGAGAACCCCTCCCTTGTGACAAATGGGAAGCACTAACAAAGAAGAAGGTTGAAGTCGATGTTAAGGCAACTCAAACCCTATAATGTTGCTTAACCAAAGAAGAGTTGAACTGAATCAACCCCTTTAACAATGTCAAAGAATTGTGGAATAAACTGATCAAGTTGCATGAAGATAATTTCGACACCAAGGTATCAAAACATGATTTAATTATGAATAGATTATATAACATAAAAATGCATGAGGAGAATCGACAAGCCAACTCCTTGCCTGAATCCAAGGGCTACTCAATGGCCTTCACGCGATCAATCGACAAATTGAAATCACGATGTAATTAGGTATACTCTTAACACTTTTCCTATGGATACCTTGTGGGCATCTATGGTAGATGCTTACAAAGTTTTAAATGATCTTTCAGTTATTAGATTAGATGAGTTATTTTCCAAAATTGAATGACATAAGTAGACTAATACACGCTAGGCTAAGAAAAGTATTGATACGATTGCAGGTGAAATCAAGACAAAAGAGTCAAAGCACAAGTTCTGAATTGAGTCAAAGTCCAAAGATGAATCGGAATCCAAAGATGATGATGAGATCACCACCGAATTAGTTAATCAAATTAGGAAAACACTTAAGAAGAAGAAGATTATCCAATCAAAGAGCTAGAAAGCAATCGGGTCCGAGTCGAACCACAAATCTCAAGTCAGAAGTAACATGATATGGGTGTAATCAGAAAGGACACTACAAGTCAGAATGTCCAAACATAAAGGAAATCAAAAATCAAAGAAGAAGGAAGGTCCTGAAAACAACATGGTTCGAGTTATCAGGAGAGTCAGATGAGGAAGAACAAGCTTATTGGCACTACCAACACAAGTTCAAGTAGCCGAGACCGAGTCCAAGCTCGAATCTATATTTGAATCCAAAGTCAAGTTCGAGTCAAGCCACGGATCTATATCTGGTTCAGAAGGTGCAAACCACACTATAAGTCTTACTTTAGTTGATAAGTTATATAACATAATTTCTTACTTAACTAGAAAATTGGCTAAGTCTAATGTCGGGGTTAAGTCACTCACTAAGGAAGTTGAATCCCTTAATGAGAAGAATGACCCAAGTTCCTCAATTGACCATGTTCAAAAGGGAACCTCAACTCAAGCCCAACAACTTGAGAAAGAGAATTCCCTCTTGAAAAGTTAAGTTAAAGAACTCAAAGAATCATTAGAATGATTCATTTTTGTTTCCAAAAATCTTGATATGATACTTGAAAAATAAAAGGCTCTATACAATCAATCTAGATTAGAATACAAAGCTAAGACCTGATTTAAATCATATTTATCTATTATAAATCAAACTACTAGAAATCAAATCCAAGTATGGATCCTCAAATCAAACTTGATTAATCAAGTTAGACCAAATTAGTATTGGATCTCCAAGGGTCAAATTTATTATCTAGATAGACCTTATCAAGATTATAAACCAGGGTGAGCTAATAGAAAAATTATTTTTCTTGTTAGATAAATTTGTATGCTTGTTTGATTTATAGTTTTCGTTGCATGTTTATTTTTCTGCTTAATTTAGAACAGTTAAATAAGGACTTATGCTTGTTTGACACTTGTTCAACCTAGTACTAGAGTGGGGCAAGATGATAATATGTTAGGGAAGCTTGGTCTAGGGAGTCAAATAGGATAAGGTGTATCCTGCTTGGTCTACTTAGATAAGTGGAACTAATCAAAACTATCTTATCAGACCCTAGACTAGTTAGCCTAGGGTTTCTCAAGAAGAAAGTAAAGTATATTAATTTATTTAAAAGACATTGTCTAAAAGTAATTGTTGATCCAATATCTAATAAGACCTCTATGTCTTGCCACAACCTGGAAGCTAATTTTTAAAAATATGTACTTAACTGACTAAAAATTAAACTTGAATCTAACTTAAATGTCAATCAAATCCACATAATTTAAATTAAATTAATATACATAAAATTAATAATCATCCCACACAATCTATTAGATTCCTTGATTGAAAATCTAAAAATAGGTGAGAATGACTTAATTAAAAATTAGTTAAACCAATCTAATTCACTCAATTAATCAATTAAAACTTAATTAATTAAAGTTAACTAATCTAATTAATTTAACTCACTTAATTAATTTTAATTAATCGAAGTTAACTAATCTAATTATTTTAACTCACTTAATTAAATACCAAAATAAACTTAATTAAATAAACTTAAATAATCCTTAATTAACTAAAACTTAATTAATTAATCTAACTTAACTTAATCCAATACTCTAATTTAACTTAAATTTAATTTTAAATAATTAATTCAATTTTATCCTAAAATTAATAATTTTAACCTCACCTCAACTTTAAGTTGAAATTTATTAATAATTAACGGAAACAGATTATTGATTTAACCTTACCTAATTAATTGAAAACTAATTATTCTAATTAAACCTAAACCAATTAATTAGCTTAATAAATCTTAACAAACTTAAAACTAAATTTAATTTGACCTAATCCTTAATTAATCTTAGTTAATAATCATTAAAACTTAATTATCAACCTCAAATAAACTTAAACTTGACTTAAGTTAAACTAATTAAAATAAATTTAGACTTAATTTAACCTAACTAAGAAATTTTAATTAAACCTCAAACTAAATTAAATACTATATAATCATTAGTTATTATTTAATCCTAAAGGAGCTCATTTAATTAATCAATCCAATTTAATTAATCTTAAAGTAGTAATCTTAACTAAACAACTAAATTGAATTGAATTGAAAATAAAATTAAATTTTCATCAATTATATCTTAATTAACTTAATTCTAACTTAATTAATAGTTTAAAAATAATTCACAAAAAGAGCTAAAAGTTGATTTAATAATGCTCAATTATAATGATTTATCAAGTATATATATATAGTAAAATTTAAGAGAAAATATAAATGACTAAAATTAGATTTGAACAAAATATGAATAATATGCATAGAGAACTCATGATTAATTATGCATGTTTGGACTCTAAAGACCCATTAACTTGCTTAAATCAATTGTTTGATTTAAGACATTCATTGTCTTAAATTTTCATGTAATTTGAATATATTTTTAAGTGCAATTGACCTTTCAAAAATTTGGAATATGTCTTGGTAAAAATATTTTTAGAAAATTTTTCTTTGACTTAACATATTTTGAAAAGTTACTGTCAAATTTCAAAATATTTTGAAAATTACTTAGAAAAGTTATTTTTCAAATGTCAAAATAATTTTAAATACCTTGAAAATTATTTTCTAAGTATTTAACAACTCTAAAGTAATCTTTTTACATGCTTCTTAAAAATTATTTCCACGTACTTAAAGTAATTATTTTTTAAATCACGCTAGTACTTTGTGATTTTAGGACTGGTTATTTTTTTAAAATATGTCAAGGAGGAGAGTATAAAGGTTAAATATTAAGTTTTTTTTAAAAAAAAGTCACAGACATTAATTTGGGAGATGGTCACTCAAGGAGTTGTTTTATTTTATTTTTTTTTATAATTGTGTTCTTTGAATTGCTTTGTCTATTAATTACTTTATTTTTCTTTAATTTTAAACTATATTGTCATAATAAAAAAAAAAAGATTGTTTGAGCAGAGAACACCAAATAATTGAATCTAATTTTGATATTAGCAAATATCTCAAAGTTAAATTATTTTATGATTTAACAAGCTTGACTAAGTACATGTAATTCAAAACTATAAAATCTTAGTAAGTCAAGTTACCATAATACTAAGTAAGACAAAAGTCTTAATGGACACTAGGTAAAGAAAAAAGCCTTAGTTGTAATTATGCAAGGAAGTCTTGGTTTGTGAGACTTAACAAAGAAGTCCTGGTCAGTGAGACTGAGTATAAAAATTTGACAGATCGAGTACACCAAGCAAAAAGTCTAAACGGGTATGGAGGACCAGATATTTAGTAGGTTAATGGATCTGGAGGATTGGACATCGAGAGGAGGCCCTAGGGTTAGATGATCGAATGTCAAGCACAAAAGTCCAAACATGTCTGGATGATCGGATATTTGGCAAATCAGGTAAACCTTTTAAGAGTAGGCGATGGCGCGTTCTCTCGAAGGGAACAGTAAGTGTCGGTCCGACTTAAAATATCAACAAAATCTAAAGTCATCAGGACTGGATAGTCCCGAGACTACTGAATCATTTATATTTTATATTATGCATGTTTTGCTAACTCTGTGATGCAGAAAATCAAAGTTGAAAGTTTACTGGAAAAAGAGCTTCCAAGCTCCTAGAGTGGACCCAGGTGCCCGGAGGTCCGGGCTTCTCGACTGGTCCAGGCGCCTGATTAGACCCAAATTCAACCACGCATGCAACTAAGTTACCATACACTGATTAATCGATGCACGTCAGCTTCTAGGCGGTTGGGAAGGGATAGAGTTGACGTGAATAGAGATTCGACTTGGTGCATTCATATCAGCGGTCTAGGTGCCTTAAGACGGTTTGGGCGTCTGGACGTGGATAAGTCAGCGATGATGGGGGATCAGATAAACCTCAGTGGAGGCGCCTTAGATCAGTCCAAGCGCCTGGAATGACTTATACAAAATACCTCTGACTAGGATCTTAGTATAACTTTGTCAATCAAGTTTTCAAGTGCTCCAATTGTTATCTCTCTCTTGAAACGCTAATGCTATGCCGATACACCAAGACACTACTCCAACAAATACACAAAAGTTCACATCTCAATATCGTCGGTATACTTAGTGAATTTCTTTCATTTATCATATTCATATTGTGTTTTATAAGGATAGTAAATTTGTTACCAATCCTAATATTTTGTAATCGACAGATTGATAGTGAATTACCCATCGAAAGTTATCAACAATCTCGGATCTTGGACTAGTAGCATGAATTGTTAATCAAGTAAAAAGAAACCATGTTGGCTTTGTTTTTATTTCCTCTGCTATCTCCCTAGTGAAAAAGCGACGCGCGCTATTCACCTCGAGTACTTCTTCGTTCCTAAACCATTGTCTTGATTTACACAAACAGCTGAGTAGTTCAAGACACCACGTTTACTAAGCGGCCTAGTAAATCTGATAGTATTCTAATAAGGAAGGTTCAAAGCACAAACTACCTCTCTTGAAACAATAATCTTTCAATTGAACTCTCCTTTGATATCATCATATATGCATACATTAATTTTCATTCATTCATGTGGAAGATTGTTGAAAAATTAATTTTGAACCAATAAAAGTGTGAATGGGAAATCCATCACTTAATATATGACATGACTTAATCTAGATTGTCGGATCTTCATTATTCCCGAGTCCATTTGTAAGTACCTAGGAGTACGCATTCCCGAGTAAGAATCCTGCAAAGGAGTTACAAACTTTTCATTATTCCCGAGTAAATATTCTCAGGGAGTGGTTGTTTTCATTCCCGAGTGAATCTTCATTATTCTTGAATAGATCTTTTCGGGGAGTGGCTGTCTTCATTCCCAAGTGGATCTTTATTTTCGAGTGGATCTTCTTGGAGCGTTTCTATGTCAATTTATCCATAAAATTTTGATGAAATATTTAAAAGAAAAATCATAAGCCAAAATAGGATCAAAAGAAATATTCAAAGTAAGAGAATATCTTCCAACCTTCAATTGATTGACCAAAAGTAGAAATGCAAACAATTCAATAAAATTAAATAATATGAAAATATTAACATTTGAGTTGAGCTAAAAAAATATATACGATATTATGGGCCAAGCTTGATTTAAAATAAAATTTAAGCTCGAGTTCAATTCAAATTATTCGAAATTTGATTCGAACATATTCGAATTATAATTCAAAATCACTTAATTCAAATTTAATTTGAATTATTCAAATTTTAATTTAAATATATTTAAATTAAAATTATATAAAAATAATTATCATTGACACGATTTTACCCCTAGTACAAGAGGTGAAATTCCATCCTCCTCGTTGTTGTTTTATTTTTGTTTGGATATTACATACGGGATTAAAGGTATGTTTAACTATTATTTAAATCAATTTTCAGATTTTTTATCTAATAGAAAAAGTGATCAAATTTTACAAATTGATTTGACTTGTCCGATTAGTGTACCTTTGACTTGCTTGCCCATTCCGTACCCACCAAAACGTTAATCAAATAAGACGACTTGCAGTCAGCACCGACCTCGCCGCCCTCTTTCCTAAAATACCCCCCATCGAGTTACAGGCCAAATTGCGTCGACTCGCTAATTTTAGGGTTCCAAGTCTTCAATTCCTTCCCCTCCCAAAACCCTTGCCGCCCCTTTTTGGCTCCCAACGTCTGATCCCCCTTTCTCTTGGTTTGATGTTTGATGCTTGATGCACGTCGGCCGTTAGCATCCGTTAGGGTTTCTGCAGCTGCGTTGCCGTGCTTCATTTTCCTCTCTCCTGACCTTGCCAGAGATGGTCTTGGCGCCTAGGAACGACGGCGGCAGTCAAATTATTCCTTTTCGCATCCGGAGCACCATCCAGTCCATAAGGGAGATCGTCGGTGACCACTCAGACGCTGATATTTACGCCATGCTAAAGGAGACGAACATGGATCCCAATGAAACCGCCCAGAGGCTGCTCTATCAAGGTTCTCATTCGATGCTCGTTTTCCTTCTTCGCTTCTGGTTGAATTTTCAAAGTTTGTTCCTTTTGGTTCGTGCAACTGACCAACCCCGGTTGCTATGTACTTCTTATGTTTGGTTGCTTCATTACAGTTGAACTGATGTTCCTAGATCCTGTATTCTTTAATAGCTGGTGAGCAGGAGTAAAGTTGGGTTTACACGTCTAGTTTTATCAATGTGCTCAAGGGCAATGCATGCCTACTTACTGCTCGTCTCATGCCATGCATGGAATGGCTCTTAGATATCAGTTTTCCTTGTACGTTCGTTTTGTATTTGAAAAGATGACTTGGCAAACTGTATATGCAGTAAGTATAGCAGATGATAAAAGATTATGCCTACATTTTAGGTGTTTGGGGAGTGTGCAGTTGTTAGAGGGAGCTTGTCAATAGTTAGATGAAGATGCCAATTTAACTTAGGTCAGAGGAGTATAAAAATTTAAATTTTTAATCATAGAATTCAAATTTCAAAAGTTGAACGGGCTTTAAATGAGATGCAAAATGGAAAAGTAGTTGAACAAGATGATATTTCGATAGAGGTATGAAAGTGCATGGGGAAGTAAGGTATCGAATGATTTAAGAAGTTATTCAACTTGATATTGAAAACAAAACAAATGCGGGTAAGTACTCTTGTTCCTTTATATAAAAACAAAGGAGAATACAAAATTATAAAAAGTATAGGGGTATTAAACAAATGTAGGAAATTATAATTCTTGGCGTTAATGAGCTATTGATATGTTTGGTGGGTAGTAATGGAAATTGTGATAGCTAAAAGACTAGTTTTCAAGCTTCCTACATGTTTAGACTAGGGGCGAGGAGTAGCTACAAAACCACACCTAGATTAAAGTCTATTCATGAAAGTGTTCCAATGTAGTTGGCTAATAGGGTTATCCTGTTCATATTCACATGAATTGTTTTCTCAAGCTGGCATGATTGAAGATTTGTAGCCTACATGTTTAATTAATTTAAGCTTAATTGATATTACTGCATCTTTCATGTCTCATCCTTGGAAAAATGCAAATGGTATTTAAAGATACTTGTGTTGGAATAACTATGGTATTTTATATCTTTTTATTTAACAATCTCTTCTCAATCTTGCTTAAGTTGTGTTGGAATAATTGTGTTATTTTATATCATTTCATTCAATGATCTTTTCTTAATCTTGCTTAAGTTCTTTATTTATTCATATGACAGATCCTTTTCATGAGGTAAAAAGGAGAAGGGATAGGAAGAAAGAGGTATGTATCAACACTGATAACATATATGTAAACATTTTTTGGTTTAGTTTTCGAAGAAATAACACAAAAATGTATGAATAGGAAGATCCCAATTACTTCATTGCTTTTATACCTCCACAAAGTGATGTACTAACATATTTGAGCTTTTACATAATTTCACTTTGCGTTAGGGTGTCAGCCACCATCAAAACATTGGTAAATGATATGTATGAATCTATCAAAAAATTATTGCACCAATATTAGGTTGTTTCTCGGAAGCATTGTGTTGTAGGGTTCAACTGCAATGTCTTGGCAAGGACTGCTACATCTTCATGAGTACTTAGGTGTAGTATTAAATATGAAAGAGTTCTCACCCTAAGTTGGATAAGAATTGAAACTATAAGAATACTAATTGTCTTTGATTTGGAACATAAAACGTAGGAACACTCACTAGGGAATCAATGATCGTAGATATGATGATTAGAAGAAGAATTAATATTTTATGCTTACATGAGACAAAATGGGTAGATAACACAAAGATGATAGAGAACTCAAGTTTTAAGTTATGGTACACATGAAAGAGTAAAACGAGAAATTTAGTAGTATTATAGTAGATAGTTTGTTTAAAGAAAAAAGTAGTTAGGAAGAGAGAGAGTATTATAGCTCTTAAGATTGTAGTAGCGAAAGAAACTATTAATGCAATTAGCATATATGCACTTAAAATAGGATTAAATGAGGACTCCAAAGGTTTTGGGAAGATCTAAATGAGGTAGTATAAAAAATTTTAATAGGAGATCTCAATGGGCATGTAGGGGTAAAAATTAAGGAATATGATAGGGTATATGTGGGCTATGGTTTTGGAATAAGAAATGAAGAAAAAAACTATATTGAATTTTGTGATAGCATATGAACTTATAATAACTAATATGTTTTTAAGAAAAGAGAAGAAGACTTACTTTCAAAAGTGAAAATAATAAGTCGCAAATTGAATTTCTTATGATTAGGAAGAGAGTGGTGGAAGATAAAGGATGAGAAACAAAGTATTTTTAAGAAGACGGTAGAGCACACGTATTAAGAGAAACACATGATGACTCAAATACGAGATGAGATAAGATAGTGCCAAACTTGAAAATAGTGGCCAAGAGTGTGCTCAGTAAGTCAAGAGGACGAACACCATCAAATAAAGAATTTTGGCGAAAGAGCGAGGAAGTATAGGAGAAAATGAAAGAAAAAAGAATCACCTAAATGTATACTTGTAACAATGAAGAAAGCTTTAAAAGTATGTCGGTAAAAAAGAGGTTAAGAAAGTGAAGCCAAGATTAAAGTTTTCTAATGCTTGTATTGACAACTTGACACAAAAGAAGGGGAGATACATCTATAGAATAACTAAAGAGAGAGAGAGGAAAATAAAATGTTCTTACCCAAATAAGATGCATTAAAAATGAATTTAATAGGGTATTAGTGAAGGATGAGAAAATAAAGGAGCGATGAATATTTTTATCAATTTTTTTAATGAAGATTTAAGTTACTAACTTATCTTAGAAAATTTAAGTAGGAAAAAATTTTAATTTTTATTGGAGAATTCAAATTTTAGAAGTAGAACGGGCACTAAATGCGATGAAAAATGGAAAAGCGGTCAGACCAGATGATATTCCAATAGATGTATTGAAGTGGCTAGGGAAGCAGTGTATTCAATGGCTTATAAAGTTATTAAATCTAATATTGAAAAAACAAGGAGACATACAAAAATTGTACGAGTTATAGAGGCATTAAGCTAATGCGTCATACCATGAAACTTTGAGAAAGAGTGATAAAAAAATAAAGCAAGAAGATGAAGGCGACTGCAAATCAATTTGAATTTATACTTGAAAGATGGACGCTAGAAGTTATACATATTCTCAAACAATTGCTTGAGAAGTATCATATGATATTTATTGACCTAGAAAAAACTTAAGATAGAATATCAAGAGAAATTATGTTGAGAATTTTAGAAAAGAAAGATGTCAACATAATATATATTAATACTTAAGGATATATATGAGGATGTAATGACAAGAATGAAGATTCTAGGCAGATTGAGTGAAGCCTTCCCATAAAGACAAGATTACATCGAGTCGATCATATCTAAGTCCATACCTTTTGACACTAGTTATGGATGGATACACTAGACACATCCAAGAGAGGTTGCCATGGTGCATGTTGTTTGTAGATGATATTATTTTGGTTGATGCGACATGTAAAAGAGGAAAGCTAAGCTCAAAAGTGTTTTAGGCTTAGTAGATTAAAGACTGAATATATGAAATTTAAGTTTAGTAGTTGGCATTCCAAGATAATTGTAAAGATGGGAGATGACAAGTATCTAGGTTCGTTTTTTGTTTTTTGTAAAAGGATGGATGGTTGATAGAGATGTTTTATATAGGATATACTTAAGATAATTGAAATGGAAGAGGAAGTTAGTTGTTTTTTGTGATCGTAAGATACTTTTAAAGTTTAATGGGAAATTTACAAAATGACGAGTTAAAGATACTTCATTATACGGAGTTAAATGTTGGAACTATGAAGCGAGCACACGAGTTAAAGATGAGAGTCGGAGATGAGAATGCTAAAGCGGACATACGAGGATGGATAGATAAAAAATGAGAACAAAGAAAGTTGGAGTTGCACTTATTAAGAAAACACTTCGAAAGACACATGACCAATAAATTTCCCAAGTAGGTGATGTGAGACCCTAACAAATATGTATTTTAATTGAGGAAGAGAAATCAAAGAAGATATGCTTATAAAATATGATAAAATTCATTTAAATATAAATGATATAGTAGGGGATCGAGCCTAATGATGTAGGAGGACTTATACAGTTGACTCCACTTTGTAGGACAAAGACTTGGTTATTGTTATATTTTCATGTTAGTTTGATTATGTTTTTTTTGTTCTTAAGCGTCCTTCCCATGGCACACAAGCACACTTTGTTTTTTTCTTTCTTTCTGAAGAAATAAATACATGAAATTCTTTGGCATTGCATTTGAAATAGGTTAAGAAATCCTATGTATATTATGTAAATCATAACTTTTTCAAAGTTATCCTTAGGTTCATTATTCTAGTGTACATGGACTACATATCTTTTTATTTGACTCTAATTTTTCTGTTCTTTGTATAAAATTTCATCTACTCATTAGGACATTTATCATGACCTCAGCCTACAGGTTACAAGAGCTTTTCTGATACAAGAAAACACGTGGAACCTAATCTTCAATGGGCAAAATCGTCTACATCATTGGATCTGAATTTGCAGAGAGAAAATTATATTCAAAAATCAATACCAAGTAATGAATATCTCAACTTCTGAGCTTCTGTTATTTTGGTTTTGTGAGTGTGACAGGCAAAATGAATTCCCTTGTTATAAAGTAACAATTCTTTTCTAATTCTGTAGGCAGAGTAAATGAATTCTTTATTCTGTTGTATTTTCTAATTTTGTGAGTGCTTGCAGTCCTCGACATCTGCTTGTTTACTTGCTGTTTTATTAAATGTCTGATACAGAGAACTTTGGTGTTTTTTTAGTCGGATGGGTCATGGTCCTAATTTTTTTTTAAGTGGTATATCATGGGCTTTGTTTTTCAGCTGTCTGGGTTTTATCTAAGTTTTGGTTCTTTGTTTTAATTTTATATTCATTTGACTAGGTAGAACCTTTCTCCTTTGGACCTAGAACATGTTATTCATGGGCATGAATTTAAATAAAATAAATGTAGTTTCAGTCAGCATGACTGAAACATGTTGCCTTGCTAGTTGATTGAAATGACACAACGCTGACAGAGGCAAGTTGTAGCAGTTAGGTTTGTGCCTGTGGCAGTCACATACTTGGCAGGTGGCAGTGTGTTTCAATGATAAGTGGACAGGAGGCAAGTGGTTAGGCAATAATTCTTCTTCGTCCTACTCTAGGTGAATGGCAAGATTTCTGGCCTGGGCAAGAAGAATTGAGAAGATGTCAATCATGTAAGGTGGTGGGGTTATAAGTTAGCCCAACTTTTTATTAAAAATTTATAAGATACTTAGTTATACCTTGTAACTGTTCAGTAAATGTTCATAATCAAAACTAAATTGTTAATCGCCAATCACTATTAATAAGTCATAGCTTCATAAGTTATATTTAGTAAATAAGTAGCAAGAATGTTTAAATTATTAGTTATATCACTTATAAGTTGTGATCATGACTGTCAAGTTGGTATCGATATCAGAATTGGATGATTGAAAAACCAAAATCAGATTTGTCAAAAGATAAAATATCTATATAAGATAATAAATTCTGTGCAATCATAATACTTGTTCACAGTATGTTTCATCAAACATTATATAATTAATAACTCACATTACATATAGTTCATATTAGAAGTAGTAAAGTTGGATTAGAATACATTATCTATTATCCCAATATTAGTAGTGACACCAAGTTAATAATATCATATTATTATGACAATGTTAATAGTATCATATTATTATTATTATATGATAAATTTATATTTTTGAACTATTAGGTAATAATAGATCATTAAGATAAATGTGTATGTATTAGATTTTTAATAAATTAAATCATATTTATTAATATATAAGAAATAAATAAAAAAAGTCAGAATGTATTACAAGAAATGTTAAAAACCTTATTTATTGGTATAAAATTTAAATAATGCTAGAAATTATTTATTAGTATAAATTTAAATAATATTCTATTATTAATAATATTTGATAATATTAGTTTACTAGTTAATATTTCATATTAGTAGTCTTTTTTGAACTTCACATCGGAAAGTGAATAGATTTATAAGATTTCTTGCAACCAATAGTAATTTCGCTCAATTTACTCAAACAGAGGGAAAGAGATAGATGAGGCACTCCATCCCATCTAACTAGAGACAGGTTAAAATTAGTAGAAAGGTTTAATGATTAATCTTGTGACAATATCGAGTGGTGGTGAGGTTGAGAAATTTAAGTTGGAACTTGTGATAGTGATGAATATCTTGCCTTCTTAGTTGCATTTACTAGATTCAAGCTGGTTTTCCATATCAAATCTAATTCATCCAAATTTCAACCTATCCATCCATTTTCACCTTCGATTTGCTCAAATTTCAAAATTTTCCATATATTTTCTAGTGGAATCTATTTCATTTCTAGGTAATTTCTTCGGATCTTGGGTTGTTGAAAATGTCTTGATGATCTTTGTGTGGTAACTGATTTTTTGAGAAAGATTGCACTGAACTTTTCTGATATGATCCAACTTGGGCAATCCATATAGGTATCAGTAGATCTTGACAATCATGAACTGAATAAAGCTAATTTATAAGTCATGAGATTTATATAGCTAGTACGCTTTGAGAATGGGATCATCTGAAAGCTTGGGATAAATGCCCAGATGAAATAATAATGTATCATCCATTTAACTCTCTGCCTATTTTGCCTATCAACATTATTCAGTTATGGTGTAAAAGGACATGAAGATTTTTAAAGAATACTCTAGCTAGAGACAAATAATTAAAATGTATGAGAAAATTACTTTGGTATTGTCACTTCTAAAAGCTATAATAGACACTCTAATTCAATTTTCTAATTTCAACACAGAAAAAAGGAATATTTAGGATGCTCCTTTAATAGGAAGACTGTAATTCTAGATTAGCCATCTATGAGGTTAAATAAAGTATTTAACGTCAAGTTTTGAGCATACTTTATTTGGACCTAGAATGTTCTAGGCAAATGTGATTGGAATCAGGATTATGAATACCGAGAGGAAGGTTTCAGCATTATTTTCTAGTTGTTAGTATAGGGCCTTCTGAACATTGTCATCTTGGTAGGTTCTGGCATGACTATGGATTTGGTATGGTGAGGGATTAAGACATCAGAACATTTGAATGTGCAGTCATAGTCAAATATAATCCTCAAGACTCTGGACCTGCATTAGATACTTGCTCTTGATCCGGATGGATATAGAATCAATCGTAAAGGCTATTGAATAATTCAGCAACTTTGTGAGTTTGCTAACAGAGTAATTTCTAAGAAAAGTTTACATAGGAACCAAAGGAAGTTGTAAAAATGGTGTAGGGTTGAGTTGACCAACAACCGAAACAAGTCAAACTGACCCGTTTCTACAACGATGCCAGTAGGATGAGATGTAGGTTTAGGACTTGAGAAAAGGGAGATGGTACAAACGTATGGCTAGAAGCTCTAGAATCTAGGTATCTTGATTTTTGATACATAAGCATTTGCTATACAAGTGATAGAAACATCATAAACTAGAGATGGTATGGATGTTGCATTCTGAGATTTGTTTTCCTAGAAGCATCTTCATAAACTAGAGATGGTATGGATGCTGCATTCTGAGATTTAGTTTCCCACTAGCGGAAACATAGATATTCCTCATTAGAGTATGTCAACGGTAGAGGCCATGTTGCCTAATATTGTCATGGAAAGTCTCTTGGATGGACCCATATAGTTAGAGATCACTAATTGACTAATAGTTCTTAGATTCCAAAGCAATGAAGCTAGTTCAGCTAATATTATGCTGGTTTTAGAAAGAAGGCAGTTCTAGTAGGGTTCTTTTTGAAACATGAACTAATAGACCAACTTGGTTGAAGGATGACATCCACCAACAGCTGTGTTGAATGCCTTTACCTTCAAGCAGGAAGCATCATTTTAAAGCATCAGATGGGCAGAGAAAGCAATAAATTCAAGATTGAGCAGAATGGGCTGCCTGCTCTGTCAATCTGCTGTAGTGGCTAGAAGCAGAGAGCAAAGATGACTTTCAATTTGGGGCCACTAGAATCTACAGAAAATATATGGTGTGGCTGAAAGAAACAGAAAAAATCTCAAACAGAAAAGATCAGGTTCAAGAGCTGGTATGCAGAAAAGAAACAGGTGAAATTGCCTTGAAGAAGAATAGAGCTGTGGAGTGAACAAACAGCAAAGGTAAAGATCAGATCAGAGCTGGAAGAAGAGAAACACACAGGAAAGAGCTGCAGATTGAGAAGTTATGTTGAGTCTGATGAAGATCTGCTATGACGAGATGATCTGCTGTTGATGTGAGCTCACCAAGGCAAAGAAGCAGGAGAAATTCAATTGGAAAAAACTGAAGAAGCACAAAGTTGGAACTCCCAGTAGATTTTGCTAAATCAATGCCTGAAAACTGTTCAGCAAGGCAACATTGGATGGAGACAAGAAAACACATCTGCAGCAAAGTAAGAACTCAAGATAAGGACAAGATCTGCTTGTTCTCCCAGAGTGTGTTGCAATGAGAATCCAGTAGGTGTTCTGGCTCCATAGCAACATATAGAGAACATGAGCATGTGAGGGGAGCTTGCTCTAATACAAAGCAACATGACAATATACTAGAGTCAATCCCTGAAGTACTTCCCTCTATCTTTATATATGTATATATATTTTAATTTTGTTTCACATCCCTAAGTCAGCTGCCCTCACTTAGTGGGAAAAGACTTGGTTGTTGTTGTTGTATCACATCCCTAAGTCGGGTATTGTTTCATAGAAGCCCTGAGATATTTACTATTAAGTCCATGGTAACATTTAAAGATTATTAACAATAGTTACAGATAGATGATAGTTACAATTATTAAAAAAGATTTTTTAATTGAGAGTTAAAAAGATATAATTTACAACTCTTCAATGATAATGTATAAAATCTTAATTGCTACAGTAAAGGTTGATCAATATTGAATACAAATGTATTCTAATCAAGGTGGTTGGGCTGAGATCCTATCTAGGAATAGTAACAGATGAGATTGAATTGTAGGTTCAAATGATCTTTAGCCCAATTTGAAATTTAGGATCATAAGATCCTAAGGTCAAGATCACAATATTTGCTACCATATATGCTTGTAGGGATGGGAAAAGGTTGTGATATGTTCATCTAACAGTACAAGGCCGTTTTTCATTGACTTTATCTCTATCTCATTCTATTTCTCCATTGTATTTTTGATAGGGGCCTTCCATTGCCTCTTTTTGAATCCGTTTTAAATGTTATTTTGGAATGCATTTCTGCATTGATAAAGATTTGTGCTTTGAAGCTTGTTAGTTTTCTTATGAAAAATTATAAAATGGCAACTCAGTTGAGGAGGTTAATGTCAATGTACGTGATTAGCATACAAATTATGTTCCATTTGTACTCACTGTCCTTCATATATATATATATTTTCTCTCGGCCTTCTCTTGTTTGATTAATCTGTTGATTTTTTTATTTTTCAGTTGCCTCATTCCTGTCTTATAATATCTCATGATGCTAACAGATTTCCCCCCTTTCTCATTTCCTATTTCTTTTGTTGTTTTGTCAGTCATGCTTAGAGTAAATTCCAAGAATCTTCTTATAATAGTAACCTTTTTGTTAACAACAAATATATATAGTGGGGGAAAACCAACTTTGGATGCAAGCTCAATTATATGGGGACTGGAGCTATTTTTTTTTACCCTTTTCAAGGGATTTTTTTTTTAAAACCTTGTTCAAGGGAAATATTATATATGTTTTGATAATCCAGGCGTTCGGGCTTTACTTGACTAATCCTTGAGGTAGATGGCCTTCCCCTAGTTTGCCTACCGGGTAAATCTGGAGAACAACTTATGCACACTCGGAGTCAACCTCCAAGATATTCGTCCCATTTGGGATTCGAACTCTAGTCCTCTTATTGCTCCTCTTACCACTGCACCACATCCATAGGGGCAAAAAACAATTTCAGTAGTATATGGTGAGAATTGTTTGTCTGAATGTCGATGTAGCTACTCATAGCGATTCTATGCAATTATTCAGGCCTCTTATGTAGTAGAAGAAATTTAGATGAAGGGAAAGAAAAAAAAAATTCTTTCCCTTGTTCATCTGCTGACAAATCAGGGAGAGAAAGGAAGTGAGGAAGATTTATTTCACCTATATCAGTGATATTATTTCCTGCCCCATTATGGTGGGATAGAAATAAATGACAGACATTTGTTTCGGTCAGCATTTGTTAACCAGAAATTTTTATACTTCAAATGTCCCTGATTTCCACAGCTTAAATTGTTTTCTTTTTTCCTTACTTTCTCTCCAAGTATCAATATTTCTGTAATTACCGTTGAAAGTTAGCAAAGATGTTTGCAACTTGCGAAGATTCTTATTTGGGTTTATAATTAACCATTCTCTCTAGGCACCCAACTTTTCTCCTCTTCCATGATGGTGCTATGTTGGGCCTTTTATCTTGGCCATCTCGGTTTACAATGGTAGTTGTTGCTTCTGTTCATATATTTTTTTGGGTACTTGTATATTTGTGTTGGACACTAATGGTATGCATGATAGGATAGGATTGGGTTGATTAGGATAGGATTAAATGTAGGATAAATAATCCCTCTTAAGGCCAAGGTATTATGAATCCTACCTCTAATCATCCATAATCCTACCTCTAATCAACTCTACCAAATGCTTGATTAAAAACTTTTTGAAAATATAATCCTATCCTATCATGCATACCAAACGGAGCCTAAAGCTCTAAGTTGAGTTTGCATGTAAAAGCTTTCAGAATCAACCTTGCTAGATACTTGGAAACACACCCCCATCAAATCTACGTACCTTGTCTCGAGTCTAAGCAACATATGACATATCTTTTGTTGAAATCCAGTCCTAAGAATACATTAATTTGATTCTTCTCCACGAGCAATAGTTAGTCACTGACTGGAACTGCTTGCATTGCAGGTCTTGATTTCTATTTAAGATGTGTGAATTCCATCTTCCTTGTTCAAAATGGGACCTTTTATTTAACCTATACATGAAGCAGAGAGTTCTAAATAGTCAAATTTTGTCTATTATATTATTTTCATGCTGCACCTCTGTTGCTAGCCATTCTGTTTCTTTTTCTTGTTTATTGGGCGCTCTTTCTGTTCCTCTTTCATAGCATTTCTACTGCTACTGTAGGCATTTAACTCCTGCCCCCCTTTTTATATTTTCAAGTGTTTCTGGGTATGATCAACTCAAGTGCATCACACATATTTATAGGTCCATTGTGCAGATTACTTCTCATTTGAGAAAAAAAGAAAAAAAAATTAAGATGCTACTGCTTCTAGAGGACAAGAAGAAACACAAAAAATAGTTATGATATTCCGAATCCTAAAATGTCGCCATGCATTTTGTTGAAATTTGATTATGCTTTCATGATTCTTGTTTAAATGATATCTTACTTCACGAGAAGAATGTGTTCTTAATAAGTTTCTTAATCTCTGAATTGTAGAAAATGGCTTTGTATATTTGTTTGGGGGTTGTCTTTCAGAATTCCATTGTCCATTATATTCTGTGGAACATATTCATGATGTATAAATTTTTAGAGAGTTTTGTTCAACTATGCAGGAATTAGCAGACAATTTCGTGTTGTTAGAGACAACCGAGCCAACCAAAATGCCAAAGAGGATGCTGTACAAGAAACAATTGATCAATTAACTTCTAGCATTGGAAACACTTCATCAAGTGTCATTGAGAAGAGGTTTGTTTTTTTTTGTTTTTGGATTTTGGTAGAGGCTAAATTACAACTACATTACTATCATTGGCTGCATGACCTTCATTGTTTTTTTTGGGGCTGGTTGGTGGTTGTAATATATATTGAGTGTTTGTACAATTTGAAGACGGTGGCAGAGTAGAACACTAAATTTGAATATATCACTGGAGAATAGTGATATAAAGCTCAATGGAGGAATATATTTATGTACTTGACTCCTAATAATAGTGATGAACACATTTGGTTGATGACGTGCTAAGGTAGAACATGAGAGCTTGAAGGATCATTGAGGTTGTCAATTTAGTGATATTTTCATCCGGTAAAAATTCCAGTAATTGTGAATTGTTAAGCAATGGCATGAGTGATGTAGAAGATCACCAACATTTTGGTTTGGTATTGTATGAAAAGCCATCACATGTAGGATTCTCAACAGAATATGAATAACATGTGTAATAATATTTGACGGCTTATCAAGAGTTCTGACATACTAATTTGACAAATATTGCCAGCTTTCAAATTTGTGCACAAGCCATTGTTGACCAAAATAATTTGGTGATTGAGAATGGCCTTTCTTTCCTCTCCCCTAAATTTATTTTTATTTGGTGTGAATTGAGAAATAGCAAGGTGAGGAATGTGGCTGGGGATTACTTGGTTGCATATTAGAAGCAACTCAAGTTTTTTAGACTTGAATAGATGCGACACAAGCATTGATCTAAGTTTCTGGCTCTATTATTTATGAAATTTTATTACACATGTTCAATAGAAGTACCAAGTGTGTATCTGGAGTCTGCTTCAACAGGGGTATGGCAAGGGTAGTTGAAGAGTATCTGTGAGAATTTTTTATACATTGAGAATCATCAAAATGAGCTTTTGTGGCAAGTGTAAGTATGGGTGAAGAAGATAGTTGTTATACTATATTTGGTCTTCTCGCATGATGGTCCTTTTTTTTCTGCCCAAGTTATAAGCATGAGCCTTCCAAGAAAGTGTGCCAATTTGAGCAACTTTCTCTCAGTTTTTGTGTTATGTTGGCTTTTGCTCAAGGCATCCGTGATACTGAAGTCAATGCTGTGTTTGTTCTTTTTTTTCTTTTATGTGAAAAAGTGTTAAATCTCACATAGTTTCCTATTTTACATGTTATCACTTAAGTAATGACCGAGATATATTGGAGGAACAACTTTCTGTTGCACCAAAGTTAGGACAACTCATATCAGCAGGTTCAGGCAAGTCTATTGATCCACCTAGTAATGCCAATGAAACAGGCTCAAGTGCTAGTCAGGGGGCATGCCAGCATGGAGAGGCAAAGACAACCCTCTCGTCCAGGACACAGGATTTCGATAATAATTATAGGGCTCATTCTAAAACTCCACCAAGCAATTCCAGTGATAGTTTGTACTATTCCTTCTCAGATCCCGTGCATGTCCCATCTGCTAACTCTTTATCAGCTGGAAAAGTTGGGGCTATTCGTCGTGAAGTTGGAGCTGTTGGTGCTCAGAGACAACCTCCCAATTATAGGGCTTCTCAGTCATCTGTTTCTACAAATTCCTTTTCAATTTCTCTACTGAGAAAAGATGTATTGCCGCAGACAGAATTACCTGGTCATTCAATTGCCGCATATAAGAGCAATCAGTTAAACCAAGTCTCTACTTCAGTGCCTACTTTGCTCAACACACCTATGGGAAAATCTGCTCCAAGTAACCAACATAATGGCAAGGTGCAGCGTCAGTCAGTTAGTAGTCATAAAGGTAAATCTTCTGTTACTAGCATTCTTAATGTTGTCCTTGTATCATGGTCAGATGCATGCATGATGCTTAATATCTGTATTTTAATTCATCAAGTTATAAGAAAGATAGCAGTATATGCAATAGAAAAGAGTTCTTTGCATCCATATATACCTCAACAGAATCATTGATTACAAAGTAACTAGCCATGCAAACTAAATTATCTACTCTAAGCCATCACGGGTGTGGTGCAGTGGTAAAACACTTAGGGGAATGGATGAATATTTTGGAGATCGACCTTCAAGTATGCATAAGTTCTCCAGATTTCCCGGTAGGCAAATTAGGGGGAAGGCCGTCTACCTCCAAGATTAGTTGGGCGAAGCCTAGACACTCTCTTGAATTATTAAAAAAAATAAAATAAAATAAATTTACTATAATGCCTGTAAATTGGATTATACATATTAATGTTGTTTCAAATCATACTGTTTAAATGTTTGATGAAGATATTAGTTAAATCCAGCTTTGCGAAGATACAATCTTGGTGCCACATGGACACTTTGGTGGCATGATGCTCTCGACCCAATTCAAGCCACACAGATGCATATTGGTTTTTTGAAGAATGGAAAACTAGCTGACGGATTGTGAAAAAAGAGATGTGGTTCTAGTAACTAAACGGGATGATAATTTCAAGAAAGAACAGTGAACCCTTGACATCTGCTCTCTTGATTGAGAAAAGGAATACGCTCCAGAAGATTAATAATAACTAATCTATTCATTGGCTTCCAGTTTATGGAGACAGTGAGAATTGGAAATTGAATAGTGTAGAGAATAGAAAAAATTTAGGGTTATACTTTTTATTCAAGATGTAAAAGCAAAATTGTTGAAAGAAAATGAGTAATATTCTAACATTTACTTCTATTAAGAGGGAGGTGATTTGACATATCACAGTGGATGATCAAAGCGAACACCCTCAAAATGATAACTCTCTCACAAAGAAATAAAATAGATTCTTAACATTAACTTTAGACCACTTTTTATACTCCCAACCATAATAAAAACTAGAAAATAAATACTTCATTAATTACTAAAAGGAAAAAATGTGACAACCTTAAACTATCAAATAACTCAACAATTTATCAAATATTAAAAATTAAGTTTAAATTTCAATTGGATTCAAGTTTTCAAGTTATTCTTCAATTTATTTTCTTTTCTGCATCATTATCCCCTATCAATCATTTTCCCCTATCAATAACTTAACTTCATCAAGGGGGAAAATAAGATTATCCACAAAGGTGCAATGTGGTCTCTCTAGATGGACCGGGCAGCCGTGCTCTATTTCTTTAAGTAGCTTGGGGGCAAGCCTTTTTTTGGTGATCCAAGCATTACAAAAGTCGTCTCCAAGGGACTATAGATGCCTTCCATGTACACCACCACCCTACTCCTCTTCCTAACATTGAACTTGATTTTTGAGCTTGAGAAGGCAAATGCCACTCCATAGGATCTAGTGCTACTTTTGGTCCATTAGCCTCTATCATGGTTCGTCAGTCACTGCCACCGCCATTTGTCATGCTTCTGATCTGAGCACCATTCTGAGGAGAGTAAGAGCATATTGAAAGATCAAGAGATCTCAAATTTTTGTAATATAGTCTGCTATTTGTAAAATTATGGAACATCCCTAGTTCATTATCTTTTTCCAGTTATGGTAGCAAGAAGTAACTTTCCTTTGGATTTGGGCCCTGCCCATATTTTTTACTTGGAAGGAAAAATTTGAAGCAACTTATTTTAGGACTTTGTAGTGCAAATTCCAAAACAGGTGGTAGGATCAGTGAAATTTGCATAATCAAGACAGTAAAATATTTTTGTTTGCGAGATGACAAATGATATCTTATTATAATAAGGATGCATATCATGTTTCATACATGAGATAACCAGATTAGTGATCATATATTTATTTATTACAATATCAATAGTTTTTTTATTATTAAGTCAAAAAAATATCAGATCAGTGATTAGTGATAATATTTGGTTAAATACAACAATATTTTTGGTATATGATATAATATTGGATTATTTATACATAAGTCGATGTTTATTAGATTATAATTTTTTTTTGTATTTATTGAATAGAATTAAATAAACAATAAAAATATTATGAAGAATAAAAATAAGATTCATGATAAATATTTAAATATATTATTTCTAGCATTATTTGCTATTTAATATTCTTTTTATTCTGGTTTGGTTGGTACCTTAAACAACTTCAAATTGAGTTTACAAGGCTTTTTGTGGCCACTAATGATCAAGACAGGTGTATTCTCTCTTAATCCATACTTGCCTCTCTAGATTGAGATTAAGAGATGGATGAGACACTTGTTTTAAGCTAGTGGCAAATTGGGTGCAGTCGCAAGATAATAATTGATCTTGAGCTTGCTAAAAATCAAGAGTGGTGACAAGGTTTCATGATTAGAGGTGGAATGTAAGCAAGCAATGTATACTCCCTTAACGTGATTTCTTTTCTAGCATTTATTAAATGATTAATAGTTTGTTCTACTTCATATGCTATATTTTTATGGTTAACTATGTATCATTCTGGCTTGAAGATTCTGTCATAATATACTTTTATGCTTGCTTTGACAGTCACTTTGCAGCCATGCAGGTCAACATGGAGTGGAAGCCAAAATCTACTAGAAAACCCAATATTGATGTACCAGCTACATATGGAACAGTTTCAGCTGCTCCATCTTCTGCTGATAATTCGATTAGCTCAAAGGTGATTGATGTTACTGGACTGTCTAAGAACTTGTCAAAACTTAGTATCCTAGAAAATCAACACGTAATCATACCCCAACATTTACAAGTTCCAGAATCGGAACTTGCACGCTTGACATTTGGCAGTTTTGAAGTTGGATTTGACACAAACAAATATACGTATAACCAATCTCAAAGTGCAGATGATGTTGCTGATGAACCTTCTATGAGGTCCTACCATCTCTCATTTTTATCATTTTGAACTCATCTTTGACTTTATACTGACTAATATTTCCCTAGATTTTTTTTTCCTAATTAAACTGCTAACAATCATGAAGCTTTGTTGCAGTTTGTTGCCTCGGGCTTTTAATTATCATTACATTTTTTTTTTTTCATTTTTAATGTTAAAAATGGATTCATATACTTTAGTTTGTTGCCAGTTCATCAGCTTCACCTCCACTTGTCTCTAATGAGGACACTTTTACTGTTATTAATGGGGGTACCATGGACGTCCAAGTTAGAACCTCTCAATCTGACTATCCTGCATCAGTTGCAGAATCTGAGGAACTGCCAACTGGAAATGAGTCTACAACTCAACATATTGGAAGTTATGCAGACATTGGATTAGTCAAAAGTGGCAGTCTTTACAGTTCTGAACAACAATTAAAAAATCCAGAAAGCTTGTCGAACTTTGGAGTAAGTTTGGCAACATGGATTGCTTCTAGTTTGAACTGTGAATAACTATTGAAATAGAGATTCATAACGCTAGTTAGTAAGAATAGCTGATCTTATTGTGATGATATTCTCACTAACTTATTTTGTTTTTACTTCAAACAGGCCTATGACAATCAAAGTGGTTATGATGTGCCATTTTTAAGAACAGTTATGGAAGACAATGCACACATTCAGGACTTGGCTTCATCTTCTGAGGTTGTTTTTTATGTGTGGGACAAGTCTCACTTATGTCAGATTGCTAATTACTACATAAATACCTTTTGGTTTGTTGAGGCTCTGTTTTGCCATTGCATGGGTGCCTGGTTGCTTTATGCTTCTGGTTTACTAGTGTTTGCCTCTATTCTTTTGTGTTTAATTTGTTGCATTTTTTTCTGCAGGTGTTGAACTCACTTGCTGCTAGTTTCAGTCCTTTATCCAATGTGGCTGTCACACAGCAGCAACAATTTGTTCATCAGCCTCAGCAGTCACTTCCGCAGATGTATCCCCAAGTTCACATGCCACATTACCCGAACTTTGTTCCATATCGGCACATATTTTCTCCAATCTATGTTCCTCCAATTGCAATGCCAAACTATTCTAGCAATCCTGCATATCCTCACCCGTCAAATGGAAATAATTTTGTTCTGATGCCAGGAGGAAGCTCACAGATCTCTTCTGACACCATGAAATATGCCTTGCCACAGTATAAACCACTTCCCACTGGTAGTCCTACTGCCTATACCAGCTATAGCAATTCTGCTTTTAGTATTAGTTCTCCTGTTGCTGTTGGCAGTACAACAGGCATTGAAGATTTCAGCAGGGTCAAGTATAAAGACAGCAGTCTCTATGTGCTGAATCAACAGGTGTTATTTTACAGCTTCATGTTTTTTTTAATCTCACTGATTTAGTAAAAAGGCAAGAGTGTTCCATAACTCTCACAAGCTGAACTCATTACTTTTCTAGATATTCTTCGACTCTGTTTTTATTGTGGATATGATATGAAGTATTCTCGTCACCTTATGTCTCTAGTGGCATTTCTATAATGCAGTCTAATCAACTCAAGTGAACTGAAGCCACACTTTTCTAGGTATCTTTATATTGTCTGCAAGTATTTGTCTGGACAATGGTTTCAATACAGGATTTTCACCTTATTTCTCTTGTGGCTTTAAAGATGGTTTTCATGTTAGTATCCCTAGATTTTTGGTGCAATGTTCAGTACTGTACTAATTTCTCCATTTGCTTGATGAATGCTTAAATCTTGTTCAAAAAGTTGAACTGATTTTTATTTCTAAATGACATGGTTATACTTGTTATTCTATTATGTCGTTTTGTGGTAACATGCGGTTTGTTTATTTCCTGCAGGCAGAGACATCTGATTTATGGATTCAGACGCCCAGAGATGTTCCAAACTTGCCGTCGGCTCCTTACTACAATTTACCAGCACAATCACCACATGCTGCATTTATGCCCGGTGCACATGCTGGCCATGCTTCATTCAGTGCTGCAGCACAGATTCCACATGTCCAGTACCCTGGCCTGTACCATCCAACTCAACCAGCGTCCATAGCAGCACCTCATCAGTTGTTGCACCATCAGGTCTCACCAGCCATTGGTGGAGGCGTCGGGGTTGGGCTGGCAGCTCCAGGCCCTCAGGTCGGAACCTATCAGCAGTCACAGCTTGGTCTTGGTCATCTAAATTGGACTGGCAACTTTTGAAGATGTACTATCTGCCTCATTCAAGGGAAGGCGTGGGCAATTGTCTGTAATTGGAAGAAATTTTCTTAGCTAAATGACTGTCAGGTATATTTAAAATAATACAGTAACAGACTTGCGCATTATTTATATGCAACTCCAGACTCCAGAGTATAGTCGACTCTAGTTCATAAAGTGGGTGAAAGTTGAGATGGACCTGAGGTTCTATAGGATTGACCGAGTGTCTTGAGCAGGATGAATGTGTTGGGAGTGTCAAATGATAGGGCAGGCTGAGTTGGTTGGGTTGGCCATACTGGCTGAGTGAGATGGGCATATTGTGTGGGACAAATTGAGTTAGATGGGTATGAATGTTGCAGGAACTCGAGAGGTAATTAAATGGGCTAAGATTGATCAAATGAGTTAGCTGAGTTCCACAGATGGGATCACTGAGTGACCTGTAAAGGCCAGGCAAAACTAAGTTGGGTGTGGTATTTCTCATAAGGGATATTCTGTGTTTTGGACATTATTCCTGGTTAGTGGATTGTTAATATTGTTGAGATGAAAGGAAAGGTTTCCACACACCATCACTGACTGGCTTGCTTCCCCTCCCAAACTCAATCAATTTTGAATAGAAATCCCTGTGCAATGTCACCTTTTTCTTTGATCTTCCCCAAAACTACTATTTCAATGGAACAACAAGGGAAGATGAAGCCCTTTTAACCCCAAACATGAGAATTAGTAAACTTCTCAATCAAGATTCAATAAAGCGAGCAAGCAAAAAAAAAAAAATATGGAACCGCCACATCAGCGGCCTCCCTAGAGTCGGTCCCACGGATATGGAGGGAGGTAAATGCAGGTGCACAGGTAGAAAGTGCATAGCGGAGACGTTAACCCCAGGCAGTGATACCCCGGGGATCGACCCTTGGACCTTTCAGCCACAGAACCATGCACTCCCCATCTGTGCTACACCTTGGGGACAATAAAGCGAGCAAGCAAGCTCTCATGGGTGCTTGCTCTCATGAGTTTGTATGAATGTTTGCTCTAATACTTCTTTGGATGTCTAATCTCCACATATTAAGGGCTGTTCTATTAGGGTAAATATCTCTCATGATTTATTCCCTTCTAGAGAGTGTGAGGTTAACGTAAAGATTTCATTTTTTTGCTGCAAGAGAGCGAGCAACTAAACTTTTTGCAAAGGAAAACAGAGAATGTAAACGTTAACTGCTACCGCAATCAAAGAGGAAGCATGAGCTTGATGGTTGCGACACTAGAGATCTACAGTCAAATTTTTTTAACGATTCTCATCTTTTGTTGGCAGTTGGAAGTCTCACGCATCATCATCTAGCTTGCTATAGCTTGGCAGGCGGTAAGAATCTCATGTTAGAATTTTTCTTTAATTTTGGGTTGCCGTTAATTAATAATTAATTTTAATATTTTTTAAAAGTTATGCTATATAAATTGAATCTAACCTCAACCTATCAAGAGTGACCATATATGGTTAATGATGTGAGAGATGGATGTATAGACCTAAACCTAATAACTTTTATTCGGAGAGAAGGGAGATTAATTAAGGTTATTCTTTTGTAAACAATCTGTCTCCTCTTCCATTTCATAAATTCCCGTTGAAGCATCTTCATGAAAGGAGAAGAGAAAGATGAAGAAGTTTAAGACAAACCATGACCATTGTCGCCTGTGGTTGCCCCTACTGAATAGTTCAATAGCATCGACTTTCGTTGTGCGATAGCAACAATATCAGTCATGCATCCTCCACGACATGAGATGTCAGTGTTGTTTTTAATGTGATTGAAAGAAATTATGTTTAACTGAACTAGTTATTTGGTGAAGACCTTGCAGAGGAGTTTTTTTCTTCTTCAAATTTAGTGTCTTAGCTAATGCATATTTAGCTGATGTAGGCAGTGATCTATTTGTCGGTGTCACTTAGTATTTCTATTTGGCCAGAAACACAAAAGACCTCCTTTTTAACAAAATCATTAAAGAGATATCCCATTTTGAATCAAGATCAAAAGCATACCTCAAGCATGTTTTACTTCCATAAATGTATTTGTGTTGGGTTGTCTCTTTCGACCATGAGCAACTATGACTTTAGTTACTCACATTTTATGGTCCTCTCTTTTATATGTCTCATCAACATGTATCTAATTCACAAACAAGCCTATCATTTGACTTATCATTTGTCAATTTTGATGATGTTGAACTTACATAAGTAGCTTTAGCCAAAATTGCTATTAGAGCTCCAACTGAAAATCAAGCACACCATTGACCTCCATAGAATCTATTATGGTGAGCCATATGCCAAAACCCTAATTTTTAGAGTTAAGACACTTGTATCAATTTTAGTCTATGTAGCGGTTTTAGTCTAGAACTACTATATGAGTCTATAGTATTCTAATTTCACAAACAAGCATACTGTTTGACTCTTTGAGACTTGATGAGTCAATGTGTCATGATTTGTCAATTTGATAACTTTGAGCCCATGTCTCACTTTTAACTTTCTACAAGAGCTTCTATTGCTCAAAATTGAGAATCAAGCACACCATTGAGCCCCTAGAATCCATTGTGATGAGCCATGTATCCAAAATCTAATTTTTTCTTGTTGAATCACTTGTAACAGTTTGGGTATAGTAGTCCAAATTCAGTAACAAGCATATCATTTACCTCCCTAAGATTTAATGTTATCTATGTGTCTATCATTTGTCAAATTTGCGCCTACTTAGCAATTTTTAGCCAAAATTACTAAATGAGCTCCTACTTGTCAAAGTTGAGAAACAAGAACACTACTAAGTCTCTTAGAACCCATTGTCTAGTCATGCATCCAAAATTGAAATGAATACAGAAGCTTGTGACCCATAAAAGCATGCACTACATTAAGGCAAATGTTGGATACCTCCATTCAGCCCATTGGGCAGTGTACGGTATTATTCAAGTATCTACGGTTCGATTTCCAACTACGATATATTTGTAAAAATTTTTTCTCTAAATGAGATACACAACCACGAGATGCTAGCCTTCTGGGCTATTCGTTGGGATTCTGGACTTCTGGATTATCCACCACTTCCAGATTTAGTGAGACTAGATTAATCATTCTAGATTTGACACTTATCTTGACTCGTTTACATAGCCAATCAGTGTAATTCATATATTTCATTTAATTGAGTATTTCGCTACCTCCTTGTTTAATGGTATTAAATTGATTCTAGTTGCATCTTGTATATCACCTTGTACTATCTAGAAAAGTTGAAACCCTGAGTATTTAAACCTTAGTATAATAGAGGACTTGCATTATAATAGCTCTTATCTAGAAAAGTTGTACTATCTCTTCATACTTTAGGTTTTCCTTTAAGTTCCCTTGAGTTACCAATGATTTTGCCTTCAGGATATGACTAAGGTTTGTCATATATCTTCTTAATTGAGAGACATGGAAGACATTGTGAATCATCAATAAAGTTAGAGGTATGACCAGTCTATATGCTAGAGTGTCAATCCTTCCTAAGATTTCAAATGGTCCTACGTATCTAGGACTCAACTTTCCGGACTAGTCAAATCTCGACAGACTTTTCATTGGTGAATCCTTTATATGTATTTTCTCACCAATATCGAATTCTAAGAGTCTTCATTTTGTATCAGACCAACTTTTCTAATGATCTTGGACTGTCTTTAGTCGCTTGAATAATTATCACTTTGTCCACGGTGGCTTAGATGAGCTCGAGCCCCATAAGGGTCTTCTCTCCCACTTCATCCCAGTATAAGGTCGATCGACATTTTCACCCATACAGTGCCTCATATAGGGCCATCTTGATATTGCTATGGTAGCCATTATTATAGGCAAACTCGATTAAAGGTAGATGATCAATCCGATTTGAACTAAAGTCTAGCGCGCATGCTTGTAGGATATCTTCGAGTGTTTAGATGATTCTTTCCATTTGCTCGTCTGTTTGTGGATGGTAAGTCATGCTAAGAGTAACTTTAGATCCCATTACCTGTTGAAAGTCTTTCCAAAATCTGGACACGAATCTTGGATCTCTGTCGGACAAGATACTCACTGGCACTCCGTGTAGTCGCACTATGTTATCCATATACATATTTGCTAGCTTATCGAGATTATAATTTATGTGGACTAGTACAAAGTGAGTGGACTTAGTAAGTCTATCCATAATTACTCATATAGCGTCATGATTCTAACACAATCTCAGTAACCCTACAACGAAGTCCATGAAGATATCCTCCCATTTCCATTCTGGAATTTCTAATAGTTGTAAGAGTCCTCCAGGTCGCTGGTGTTAGACCTTCATTTATTGACACACCAAATACTTAGCTATGAAGTCTGCTACGTCTCGCTATTCCACTCCACTAGAAGCTTTTCTTCAAGTCTCTATACATTTTTGTACTTTTGGGGTAAATTGAGTATTTGGATTTGTGTGCCTCAGACAGTACTTCCTTTCGAAAGTTGTCAACATCTGATATGCATAGTCATTTTCCCTTATCCAAAGTGTGTCATTACCATCTATTTAAAATTCTGAGGCTTTTCCCTTCTGAACTTGAGCTTTGAGTTTTAGCAAATTAGGGACTTGGTTTTGGCTTATTTTGATTCTTTCACGTATGCATGGTTCGACCGACACTAAGGCAAGAATTGTCTTTCCTAAGTTTTTTCGATTCAAAGCGTCTGCCACTTTGTTGACTTTTCCTAGATGGTAGCTGATAGTGAGATCGTAATCTTTGAGAAGCTCAATCCACCATCGCTGCCTTATGCTTAATTTCTTTTGAGTATAAATATTTGAGACTCTGGTCATTGGTAAAGATCTCACATTTGACCTTGTATAAGTAGTGCCTCCAAAATTTTAAAGCGAAGACTACTGTTGCCAGTTCGAGGTTATGGGTAGGGTAATTTTGCTTGTATGGTTTTAATTGCCCTGATGCATACGCAATCACTTTGCCATCTTACATAAGCACACACCCTAGGCTTCCTTTCAAAGCATCGCTATAGATGGTAAAACCATTGTCTTCTGTGGGTAGAACCAATATTGGTGTTGATGCTAATTTTCTTTTTAAGGTTTCAAAGCTCCTCTCACATTTCTCATCTCAATTGAATCTGGAATTTTTTTATGTGAGTTTGATCAGAGGTATGACTGATGAGGAAAATCCTTCGATGAAATTCCTATAGTAGCCGGTAAATCCTAAGAAGCTTCGAACCTCGATAAAAGTTGTCGACTGTGGCCATTCTAGTATTGACTCCATCTTCTTTGGGTTCACTGATACTCCCTATGCCGATATGATATGACCCAAGAACGTTACACTCTTTAGCTAAAATTTACATTTCTTGAACTTGGCGTATAATTATTTCTCACGAAGAGTTTCGAGTGCAAGCCAAAGGTGTTTTATATGATCTTCTTCACTTGACGAGTAGACGAGGATATCGTTGTTGAATATGACAACAAACTTATCCAAGAATGGTTTGAAGAAGTAATTCATAAGGTCCTTGAATGTCGTGGGAGCATTTGTTAATCCGAATGACATTACTATGAATTAGTAATGCCCATATCTAGTTCATAAGGCAATTTTCAAAATATCCTCTCATTTGATTTTTAATTGATGGTATCCCAACCTTAAATCGAGCTTTGAATACACTTTAGCTCCTTTGAGTTGGTCAAATAGGTCATCAATGTTGGGACCTTGACGCCCGCTAGAGAGGGGGGGGGGGGGGTGAATAGCGTCTCACCCAAATCGTCGCTTCCTACGCTTGTTAGCGCACATCATAAATACAAAACAAATCTAACAAATAGAAAGCTAAACCTAGAGGCAATAACCAAGACAATCAAACCTCTAACACGTTTATGTAATGTGGTTTGGAGATCACTTACTCCTACTCCACGGCTATCCGTAAGGTGGACGATCCTGATCCGTCAGTGGATGACTCCCCGGTAAACTCCGGCTAGCTCACGTAACTCCTTGTGGGTGGAGAAACCTCACCACAACTCTCACAAGAACACTTGATATGCTAGGGCACATGTAGACTACTAATAGAGGTTAACCACCTCTATTTCGTCAACCTCAACCAAGCTCCCAAGTCTTGGTTATATAGGCCACGGGTTGGAAAATCCCGCCTACCAGTCGACTGCCCTCTGTGGAAATTCGACCGTTACAGCCCAATGGCTCGATACCATCCCTCTGTTCGCTCCCAGTCGACTGCACCAGTTGACCGATAAAACCACCAGTCAACTGATGAAACCATCAGTCGACTGCTACAGTAACGCTACAGTAACGCTATAGTACTGCTACAGTAAACCCTAATCATAGGATTTAACCCCTGAGTACATTCACTCAGCACTCGTCCTCGCCCAACCAACCTAGACCTAGCCGTCTAGCTTCCTCCATCAGCCTTGCGTCCCTCGGATGTCTCCCCATCCTTCACGTCTTGTCTTCTGGAGCTTCCATTGGCCTTGTCATTGTTGTCAGGTCTTCCTTTGCCAAGAGGTCGTGCCTCCGGGACTTCATCCATTGCTAAGTCACACTTGGACTTACGTTGCCAAGACTACATGCTTGGACTTACACCGCTAAGACTCATCTTTGGACTTTCTTCCTTTGCCAAGATCACACTTGGACTTTCCTTGTTTTACCTGTATCCTGCACACTCATAATGCATATCAAATACAACAATAAACCTAACTTAAACCTTTGCCTAAACATCAAAACTTAGGGTACCCAAATTGCTCCAACAATCTCCCCCAATGGCAGTCGACTGGGTTTTATACCAGTCGACTGTAACACTGTTCATGAGCACATAATATCTCTGTAAGCTCATTTTGACGATGACAATCGACTGAGACTTATAGTAGTCGACTGATACGGTCTGAAAATATTTTTTTTACATTAGAAAATGACCAAAAGAGTGGTGAACATGTATGTAATCTTATGGAGGATTAATACATGATGTTTATGATCATTAGAGGTCAAAGAGTCCAATAATTGGGATATTGTTGGAGCTCTTCTTGATGTATAACAAAGGGGGAGAAATTTAGATTTAAGTGGGAAACCTACATACCTTTGCAAGAAATCCTAGCTCAAGGGGGAGCTTAGGTGAAGGGGGAGCGATTGCTCATTTATTAGCAAAGGGGGAGAAGTTTACCTTTGCAAGAAATCCTAGTTCAAGGGGGAGCATAGGTGAAAGGGGAGCCTAGGATTAGGTTCTATGATTTATGCATGTGTAGATTGTATATTTATTTGCATTATTATTACTATATTGTTTCCCTAACTTAAACGGGTTGCCAAAAGATCAAAACTTAGGGTACCCAAATTGCTCCAATAATCAATTCTTGGTAGAGGGTATTTGTTCTTAATTGTGATCTTATTTAATTCCCTATAATTGATGCAGAATTACATGCTGCTATCTTTTTTTTTTTTTTACGAATAATACTAGTGCTCCCCATGGTGATGTACTTGGCCTTATTTGCTTCTTATCCAATAACTTTTGGAGTGGTTCCCTGAGTTCCACTATGACCATTTGGTATGGAGCCTTTGAAATTGATGTGGTGTTTGACACTATATTGACCTCAACTTTGATTTCTTGATCAAGAGGTGACCCTGGTAGTTCATCCGGAAAATAAATTTCCTTACTATTGTTATATCTTGTTGGTGCAATGAGACCGGCAAGAGGGAGGGGGGGGGGGGGGGGGGGGGGGGAATTGCCTGCAAACAAAAATACCCTCCTTAAAACTTTCAACTCAAAATAAAAGCAACAATAAAGTAAAGTAAAAATAACAGAAAAGAAAAAAGGGGCTTAGTGAATTGACTTGGTTACAACCGAGACGGTTGTTAATCCAAGGCGGTTGAACATGTGCACTAATAGAGTCTCTTTCTGTGAAGGCGGAGAAACCTTTTACACTTTGAAAGCTCTTACACGTTGCTTGGAAATGAAATACAGAGTTGATTTTCATTGATCCTGAATAGCTGTTCGAGACCCCTTTATATAGGGGTTCCAAGACTTATCCAGTTCACCTGATCTTCGGGATCAAGATTTGACTCGAGAGGGATCTGTCGACCGATCCTCAGGTTCGGTCGACCGAACCTGCGTACTTGACCATCCTTCCATCCAGATGCAGTCTGCGTGGATCGAGCCTGCGTTCGGTCGACCGATCAGCCAACGGTCTCTCCCTGAGCTGGCCCGATCAACATGCTCAACTAAGTCTCTGGTTTATCTCCGGTTGGGTCGACCGATCAGAAGGTTCGGTCGACCGATCAACCAACGGTTGGTTCTTGATGTGGCTGCTGACGTGTTACCAACGGTTGGCTTCTGATGATAGGGGTTCGGTCGACGGATCATGGCATTCGGTCGACCGAACACTTGTCAAGTCAACTTCCCCGTTGACTTGCTCTGGTTCCGCTCGCTTGGGTGATTGCGGCCAACCGGAATAGGGCTCACCCGAACCCAATTCTCGGCCTTCTCCTCGAGCAGTCTTCCGTCCCGACTTTAGGTCCCTCGAACGTCGCGCACGTTCTTCTAGCTCATCGGTGTACTCTTCCACAGCTCTCTCGTCCTTCGGACGCACCGAGCTCGTCGACTCCCTTCCTGTGCCGTCCTTCTCGCTAGCTGCGTCTTCCGCTCGACTTCTTGTGCTCCTAAGCTCCTACACACTTAGACACAGGGATAAAAAACAAACATGACCTAACTAACTTGGTTGATCACATCAAAACAACCACGGGGTCCAACAATCTCCCCCTTTTTGATGTGCATCAATCCAAGTTCAAGTTAGGGTAAAAATAAACAAATAGTAATTTTAAGAAAATTACTAAACTAACATTTTAAGCACAAAAATTACAATAATAAAATTTGCAACATAAAAATATTAAAAAAATTTAATTTTCCTAACTCCCCCTAAACTTGTTTCTTAACTCTCCCCCTTTGATCACAGTAAAAAGGGGGTAAAAATAATTTTCTAAGTCATTTCCAAAATCCCCCCAAAAAAATTTTCTAAGTCATTTGAAAAATTTTACTAAGTAAAAATTTAATATTATTTTTAGAAAAGCTTAGCTTAGAAAAAAATCCATTTCCAGAAAAAAAAATTTTAAAAAATAAGAATTTTTCTAAGTAAAAATTTTAAGCAAGACACATTTTTGTAGATAAAAAAATATTTTTGAAGAATTTTCAGGAAGATGTTTAAAAACTTTTCAAAGCATTATTTATTTTTAATTTTAATACTTTTTCAAAAAGTTAATTAAATATTTCATTTCTATATTCGACTTCCAGGCAGTGGCGAGACACTATGTCTTCTTGGTTATTGGAGCAACAACCACTTTCTAGTCAAAGCGTCATAACGAAATTTTTAATGTTTAATTTTTTCGCTGAAAGCTCTTAACTTATAAAAATTTTAATCTAGCAAAGATTTTGGAATCCAGTATAGATTCCTTCCTACTGGGTTATTCAAAAACTTAGGGGGTACATAGTTTCTAGGAACTTTCCTAAGTTGTCCATGATGTTTTCTAATATACCAATTTATTTTTTCATAAATTCTTAGTTTAGATTTTGGGAATTTATTAACGCATGCATCATTATTTTTCAATTTCTCAATTTCAACTCTTAATTTTTCATTTTCTAATTTTAGATTATCATACATTTCTAGTGGGCATGCTTTTGCTAGGTTCAATTTCAATTCAGCATTTTCTTTTTCTAATTTTGCAAGATCTTTTGTCAGCACTTTGATGAACTGAAAAGACAGAGTAGGAGTGAGATCACGTACCTTACTTACCTCACTTGATAATGCTCCCTCTTCATCGCAGCTTTCTTCTTCTTCTGATGATCCTCCCCCTTCATCTATGCTCATCTCTGAGTCTTAGTCATTTTCAAATAGATGATTGGCCATCAGTGCTACTCCTGAGAAGGCTTCGACTTCTGACTCGGAGGATGAAGAATCATCCCATGTAGCCTTCAGACTCTTGCGTGTTGAGGACGTCAGTTTTTGAGGCTTCTCCTTGTTCTTTTTCTTTAGTTTGGGACAATCATCCTTGATGTGTCCTTCCTCGTTGCAGTTGTAGCATCGGACCGTCCTTCTGTTGCGTTGATGTTTCCTCGACTGTGATTTAAACTTATTAGTTTTAACGAACTTATTTAATTTTCTTACCAGAAGAGCCGCTTCAGTTTCGTTGATCGATGCTTCGGAGTCGGGATCGTCCTTTTCAGTTTTTAGGGCAATGTTGAGGTTCGACTTCTCTACTTGTTTAGGCTCTGCAAGTCGAGACTCGTGAAGTTCGAAGGTAGAGAATAAACTTTCTAAACTACTTATCTCAAAGTCCTTAGAGATGTAGTATGTATCTATTAAGGACGCCCATTCAGGAGTTCTGGGGAAGGCGTTGAGCGCGTATCGAATGGAATCTCGGTTCGTTACCGATTCGCTGAGATTTGTCAGTTGCGTTATCAGCTCCTTGATTCTCGCTTGGAATTGCACTACCTTCTCGCCGTTGTTCATCCGGAGGTTTGTTAGTTGTGGCCGGAGGATGTCGCGCCTCGCTAGCTTTGCTTCTGAGGTACCTTTGTGGCGCTCTAGGAATTTTTCCCAGAGGTTTTTGGCGGGATTGTAGCTTCTGATCCGACTTACCTCCAGGGGTGGCAGGACGCTGAGCAGGTGGAATTCTGCCTTTCCGTTGGCCACGAAATCGGCTTGCTCCTTCTTTGTCCAGTTGCACTCTTCTTTTTCTTTTGGTGCTGCATATCCATATTTCATTATTAAAAGTATATCAAATTCAGTTTTAAAAAATACCTCCAATTTTCACTTTCATGTAGTGAAGTCTCCGTCAAACTTTGGGGGATGAATGTTCGCGCCGACCATTGTCTCGATCTTTGTGCTTTAGTCGGCGGTTAGTCCTTCTGAGGCTGTCGGGCTTTGATACCACTTGTTGGTGCAGCGGGACCGGCAAGAGGGGGTGAATTTCCTGCAAACAAAAATATCCTCCTAAAAACTTTCAACTCAAAATAAAAGCAACAATAAAGTAAAGTAAAAATAACAGAAAAGAAAAAAGGGGCTCAGGGAATTGACTTGGTTACAACCGAGATGGTTGTTAATCCAAGGCGGTTGAACATGTGCACTAACAGAATCTCATTCTCTGAAGGCGGAGAAGCCTTTTACACTTTGAAAGCTCTTACACGTTGCTTGAAAATGAAATACAGAGTTGATTTTCGTTGATCCTGAATACCTGTTCGAGACCCTTTTATATAGGGGTTCCAAGACTTATCCAGTTCACCTGATCTTCGGGATCAGGATTTGACTCGAGAGGGATCGGTCGACCGATCCCCAGGTTCGATCGACTCAACCTGCGTACTTGACCATCCTTCCATCCAGATGCAGTCTGTGTGGATCGAGCCTGCGTTCGGTCGACCGATCCCATTGTTCGGTCGATCGATCAGCTAACGGTCTCTCCCTAAGCTGGCCCGCTCAGCATGCTCGACTAAGTCTTTGGTTTATCTCCAGTTCGGTCGACCGATCAGAAGGTTCGGTCAACCGATCAGCCAACGGTTGGTTCCTGACGTGGCTGCTGACGTGTCACCAACGACTGGCTTCTGATGATAGGGGTTCGGTCGACGGATCATGGTGTCCGGTCGACCGAACACTTGTCAAGTCAACTTCCCGATTGACTTGCTCTGATTCCGCTCGCTTGGGTGATTGTGACCAACTGGAATAGGGCTCACCCGAACCCAATTCCCGGCCTTCTCCTCGAGCAGTCTTCCATCCCGGCTTTATGTCCCTCGAACATCGCGCACGTTCTTCTAGCCCACCGGTGTACTCTTCCGTAGCTCTCTCGTCCTTCGGACGCACCGAGCCCGTCGGCTCCCTTCCCGTGTCGTCCTTCTTGCTAGCTGCATTTTTCGCTCGACTTCCTGTGCTCCTAAGCTCCTACACACTTAGACACAGGGATCAAAAACAAACAGGACCTAACTAACTTGGTTGATCATATCAAAACAATTACGGGGTCCAACATATCTTCTATTCTTAACTCAGAGTCTCCATTGATATCGCTTATCATTGCAAGATATACCTTCTCCCCATATTTCACGACTTTCCAAGTTTGAGAAGCAGATAAGAGAGATTTCCGTGAAAAATAATCTCCTTGTGATCCGGGGTTTATAGTCGAACGATCTTCACATGGTAGTCTACTAACGCATGGTTTTTATTTAGCCAATCTATCCCAAAAATCACATCGAATTTACCATGTTAAGTTGGATCAGATCAACCCTAAACTCTTGATTTGTTATTTGGACGCTACAACTCCTATATAGAGTGTGTGTTTCTAAAGTTTTATTTACTGGTGTCGCTACTTTATAAGGTTCTTCTAGGTTTTCTTATTTAGCCCCTACTTTCTTAGCAAATCTCTTAGAGATAAATGAGTGCATGACACCACAATCAAACAATGCATAAGCAGGTAGATTGTTGATTAGAATGTGGTACCTACCACGACATTATTAGCTACATCTGCTTCTTCCTAGGTTATGGTATATACACAGGCATTTGCGACTATGTTGTTATCTCCTTGAGCCTTTGTACCTGTACCATTGCGTGAACCTCCATCCTTTCGTTTCGGATAAGGATATTGAGCGATACGATGCCCCACTTGTCCACATCGAAAGCATGCTCCTGCCTTCTTGTGGCACTCCTCAGAGTGTGCAAATATGCAAGTGGGGCATGCCTTACCCTACTAGCTAGTTCGAGGAGGTACATGTCCTCTAGGTTGGTGATTTGAAACATTTGGCATTTTGAACATTTGTTCATTATTGGAGGAGCCCTGACTCGAGTGAGATCTTTTTAACCTATTCTCCTCTTCTCGCTATTTGATATCGGTCTCGCATCGAATTGTTACCCCCATTAACTCTTCAAAATCCCTTGGCTTGAAGACTGCAAGAGCCAATTGGATTCTGCTATTTAGGCCCTTCTTGAAATGATGGTGTTTTAATCTCTCATCTTCCATGATCATTAGAGAATAGTTTCCTAGTGTGTGGAACTTGGATGAATATTCTACTATTGACATATTTAGAGTTTGAGTGAGATTGTCAAATTCAGCCAGCTTCTGGAGTTGCATGGTAGTTGAAAAATATTACCTCAAAAAGGCTTCTCGAAACCTTTGCCATGCGATTGGCCCCTTTTAGACATGGAGGTGCAATGCTCTCCCACCACTTTACAACTTTGTCTATTAGGAATGGGGTTACAACCTCTAGTTTAATTTCTTGGGGAGCTTCTAGTA
Organism: Zingiber officinale; assembly: GCF_018446385.1. Taxonomy (NCBI): domain Eukaryota; kingdom Viridiplantae; phylum Streptophyta; class Magnoliopsida; order Zingiberales; family Zingiberaceae; genus Zingiber; species Zingiber officinale. The sequence continues at coordinate 115,226,923 of NC_055993.1, read as the reverse complement.
ATCGTAGATGATTCTCTACCTCCTTCAACCAGTTTTGCCTAACCTATGGGTCTGAATTCCCATCGAAGCTAGGAACTTTTGCCCTCCTAAGGGAGTCATAGTGGTGTTTAGTTCCATTTGGTTGAGGGGCTGGTGGTGGTGGTTGATTAGTAGCTGGGTTTACAAACCCTTGAAGTGTGGTTGCCACTTTTGTTGTTATAGCCACTAGGTCTTCGCGACTTAGGCCTTATGCTCTTGGTGGTGGTTGTTCACTACCACTTGCTTCCTTGTCATTTTCTGTTGGGTAAGCGTAGCGTGGGTTACGATTAGCTCATGGTGTCATTTCCTACAAAATCATGATATTCTAAGAATAATTGCTATAATGCATAATGTAATGCTAGGACAGAGTAGAAAATATCGTTTTAATGATTTTAATACATAAATAGATAAATAAAATAACATAATATCTATCCGTCTCCTAAATCCTCTTCTTCTATAGGATCCTCTTCGAGATCCTCTTCCTCTTCCTCATTATCGCCTTCTCCTTACTGTTGCTCAATAACTTCAATTAAGGCCATGTTTTGATCACCAAGGACACCAATAGCGCCTTGAAGTTCTAACACTTAATTCTCCATTTAATTGTAGTAATCACCATACTTCTGTTGGATATGATTCATCTATTATTGTAAGTTTTGTTTTTACTCTAATAGTGAACTTTTGAGAGCATTAAGTCCTCCAATTATTTCTTGAGTCTCTCGCAACTCCTCTAGTACGTCTTTGAGTTGTTCCTCTAAAGCATGGTGATAGAAAGCAAATCGTGTTACATATGCTCTGAGGTGGTCTCTTAATTCCAGTAATTTAGCCTTCTCTAGTCATTCATACACTAAGAAAATTTTTAGTTCCTCAACCTCTCTCTCTAACTGGCTGGTTACATTAGCCATTGTCCCACACCCCTAAATGTAACGTCTCTGCCTAGGTTGGCCAATGGTTTGAATGTTTATTATATATAAGAATGCTGACATTATGAAATTTTTTATAAGAATTCAAGTTTATATATATATATATATAAACTTGAATTCTTATAAAATTTTTCATAATGTCAGCATACCAACAGGAATGATGGATACCGATTGAAATTCAAACTAGTTAATGCAAAAAAAAAAAAAAGGATAATGGTTGCCATGCAAAACTTGTTAACATACAACTAGAAAATAAATGGAAAAGGGTTTGAAATTCAAACCTTCATCCAATTAATATAAATGAATCATATATATATATATATATATATATATATATATATATAAACTTAAAATTTTACCAAAAATTTCATAAGGTCAATGTATAAATATGAAAATGGGTACCAGTGGAAAGTCCAAACTTTCATAAGGTTAAAATAGGAAATTTAAAAAAATAGGTACATCACCCTTTAAATGGTGGAATTTTGTAAGAGTTGGGGGTTCATATGAGAAAGGGTATGAATATGGATTGGTCTCGAAAAGGGCTTCGCGTGCATATACTATAATAGTCGAAACTCCTCCTTGATCAAAAGTTATGGTTATTTTAAATTTGAAAATAGTGTGTTTCAGTCAGCTTATCCAACTCGGTTGGATTAATGGGTCCGAATTGGGTTGTTTTAAGCCGGAGTTTCTTTCTAGCTATTTTCTTTTCAATAGAGCTCTACCCAGCCCGATTTTGGGTAATCTGGCTCTGATACCACTTCAATGTCATGCCCCCCGATCGACGACTAACATCGGCGTTGCTTTCAAACCCAAAATTCAAAACAATCAGCCTAAGTAGTATAGTAATTGCCAAAACAAAACCCAGTCTTTTCATTCCCAAAATAAATGGTACACTATTTTCACCATTCGAACAAATTAAAGTACATTCACTTAAATTAAGAGTTTATTATTGCAGCAGAATTTTAATCTTCCTATCAATAATTAGAGCGGATTCACCATCCCCAAAACTTGACTTACTCTCAATCCTCGATCTCATTCTTGGTTTTAATTTCGCCTCTAACTGAAATGGGTTGTAAGGGTTGAGTGATTTGGAAGTCACTTAACAAGCGGAGAATAAAACACAAATATTGTAGTTTTGAAAAGCAATAGTTTTTTAGTAGTAAAATAATAATAATCTCAACATAGGTGTTAATGTAGGCACTGAAATTAAATCATGTTCCTCATGCCTTAAACTGATATCAACCCTCTAGAATTATCCCTCCTAGAGAGAGATCGGTAATCAATAATAATTTAGTAATCAGTAGTGTTCAAAATACGTATCCCTACCATTTAGTTCATAATCAATTTAGTATCCAAAATTCAGTAATGATAGTAATCAATAATAATTCAACAATCGGTAATAATAGTAGTGAAACAAAATAATTTTTGAAAAATAGAATTATCAATTTTGGTACTCATAATTTGTAAAGTAGGCCTAGTTACTGCACTCCTTAGGAATTGATACAACGGTGACTTCTCTTTCTTTACCAAAATAATTCTACTAGGAATCTGTCTTCTCTTACTATAAGATTTCCCTTCGATAAGTGTATAGTTATTTGTAGGAGTGAAGTTTTAATCTCCCACTAACCCCCTTATCTCCATATCCCCATGATCCCATTAACCCCATTATCTCTACTTCCCCATGATTGCCTCCATTACTACCTTTATTCGGAAGTTACAACTCCTCGAATTTAACCAGTCTTCACATAATTTTTTAGCATCTTATAGTCGCACTCAATCATAAATTTGCACTTCCTAACACTTGAATTCACCTCAATATCATTAGTGATGTAGAAGACTAAATCTTTTATAGTGGTAAACTCGTGCCCGCTCTTTTATAGTGGTAAATCTTTTATAGGTTTAAGGGTTTAAACCCCCAAAATGTTTGCCCCATAAAATAATGAATTCGATTCTTAAACCCTTATCTAGCTTGATTCTAGATTTGATGTGTATTTGTTGTCTTCTAAAGGCTTGCTTGTCCTTTTTTTAGTTGCTAGGTTAGTCTCATCTCATTTTTATATCTCATTTTATGCAATAAGTGTTGGTTCACTCTCTATAGGGATGTAAATAAATCAAGCGTTCGTGATCAAACATAGTGTTCAGTTTGGTAAGGGCTTATTTATGTTCATTCAATACACACAAATTTAATTAAACAAATAAGCTTGAACAACTCGTTAAGCTAAACGAACAAGTTTGAACACACATGTGTTCAGCTCGTTAACATTCGTGAACAACGTTCGTGAACAATGTTTATGAACCATATTCATTAATAAAACTTTTTTTAATATGATAAATAAACAATAAATAAAATAATTAATTTAAATTATCAAGATCAATAACCAATTAAACAACTAAAAGTTTCAAACAAACTTGAATTGAGAGCTTGATAACATCTAAACAAACTAAGCTCATGCCAAGTTCAAACCAAACTCAAGCTTGAATTGCGTGTGTGTGTGTGTATATATATATATATATATATATATATATATATATATAACAGGAGAGACAGAGTTCTAGAACTTCCACCTTCTTTAAAACCCTTGCCTCTAAAAGCTTTATCTTCTTGGAGAATTTCCGCCGGCCCTAAGGGCTCCACCCTTCCCCTTTGTTCGTCCACTGGTTAGAGCTCCCAACCAAAGATCAAGAAGAGAGAGTTGATAGCTAAAAGAATTAAAGGCATGTTTCTTACTTGAATTATGTTCTAGTTAGTTCTATAATTCGTGGAGTTTGGATCCTAGAGTTCTTGAAGTTCCTTTCAGCTTTTAAGAAGTTAGTATGATGTTACGCAATCACAAGTGTACGGTTTCGTCGTCAGTAATAAAAATATCGAATCCACAGGGATTGTTGATTAAACACTAGAGATGTCGCAAGGTAAGTTATCTAGACGGTCGAAAGCTGGCTTTGGCGTTTGCAAACTAACGAGGGTGATTGAAAAGGGAAAGAGAAGGATGAGAGAAAGAGAAAGAACTAATCTTGGGTGGAATGAGCTTCGGGAGATGGATTCTAGGATTTCGGTTTCATTGTAATACTAGGAGATACTACATAGATTGCTTAGTTTCTACCCTCTATGTCCATGCTCTTGTAGGAAGTTAGAGTGTTCAATATCCCTAAGTATCGAATAGAGACGATCCCTGTGAAATCCTGTAACGGTTAACCCCTCTATTACGAAGGCACCTCGTTAGATCACTGGGATACACATCTAGTAAATAACAATAAGGATAAGGGTTATCTACCTCCTTATGGAGGAATTGCCTCTCCCTTCAAGAGAATGTCCTAGACGTCCGTGAACAGGTTACCCTTGTCACTAGGGCCCCTCGGGTATACGATCTAGAGCACTCTCTTTACGAGAGCAGCAGTTCCTAAGGGATTGGTTCTCCTTTTAAGGGAACGTCTTAGACGTCCGGAAAGGGTTACCCCTGTCACTAGGGTACCTTGGTCAATTCGCTCTAAGGTATCCCCTTTGTGGGATCAACAATCCTCCACATCAAGCAATCAAAGCATAGAAACGTAAACATGGCACATACCCAACTCATCAAGCACGAACAAGGCATCAACAGGTCATTGAATAGAAACAAGGCGAATCTACATAGTTCTACATCTCCATCATATTACAAATACTTCCTAATCCTAGAACAGGATGTCTACTCCATTGTGGGGGAAGAACAATATCAAAACATAAAGAAGAACATACTTACAACCCTTGATTTGAGAAGGAAGGGAAGAAGCAATGCTTGCCGAGGTTTCCGATGTCTTGGAGATGCCCCCTTGCTTTGGAGATGGATGGAACGTCGAGGGATGATGGTGGATGAAGCTCTAGGGTTTCCCCCGAAGGAGAAAACCCTTTCTCAAGGAGAGGGACGAAGTCCCCGAACTAAATATAATCAAAGAATAGGGTTCTTGACCCTTTTATACCTCCTCCACGCTGCCCAGGAAAACCCGGATTACAGGCGTCCGGTAAACCAGGTTTTTCACCTATTAAACCAGGTTTTCTCGTGATTATATTCAATCTGATACTTTGAGGAGGTATAAAAGGGATACAACCTGGTTCACCTATCAACTTTGGTTTACCCGGTGAAAAACCTGGTTCACCTATTCAATCTGGTTTACCCGGTGAACCAAAGTTGTATCCCTTGAAATTATATTCAATCTGATACTTGGATCGAGCCCTGGCTCAAATCGAGCCGAAAGTTATGGCGGTTCGAAGTTTGGTCTGCAGTCTGGGCGGAGGTCCAGTTGAACCCGCGGTTGGGAGGCACAGCCGTGCCATTTAGCACGGGCAAACAATTCTTTCTCTCTATTGGATCTGAAGCAAAGTTGTAGATCTTGAAGTTAGCTACGTTTCAGTATAAAGAACATCCCGAAACTCCAACGGAGCACAAAGTTATGACCGAATTACGATCGGTCTGCAATCTGCCTAGAATTCAGCACAGCTCTGTTTTGGCGTGGCACAACCCGTGTTCTTCGTCACACGGCCGTGTGGAATCCACATGGCCTCACACGACTTCCTCTCAGATTGATTCACATGTCCGTGTGGGGTCACACGGTCGTGGCCTTCTTCGTCTTTGCCGAGGTCACACGGCCATGTGAATTCACACGGCCGTGGCCTTCCTCCCCTCTGAAATGTTGGCATGACCATGTGTTGCTTGGCCACAGTGTGATTGGCACGGCCGTGCCATTCGGCACGACCGTGCCATTTGGCACGACCGTGACCCTCTTCAACTCTGTATTGCAAGCATGACCGTGCCATTTGGCACGGCCAGAACATGCTCATGGCCAAACGACCGTGTGGTGCTTGTACGACCCAAGCTCCTGTGTGCACTTTTGCTCCATTTTCGCTCCAAATAACGCCCTGTTAACAAGAAAACAAGCAATAGCAGATCTTCGAACAAATATAATGGAAGTATGACATTATAAATAAATAGGGTGCAATAAACATATAATATGCTAATGAAATACAAGTAGATGTGTGCCCAAACATGCATAAATGATCATAAGATCTACGCACGTCATATGACAAATGTTATTATGTGTTTACGTGTTCAGAAGTTAGTATGACAATCGTTAGTATTTTTTTACGTGTTCATGAAAAGGTGCAATATAGAAACCTTCTTTTTGTTTTCCATGTTCATGCACTAATTCTCTTTCTATTGGTGTGGGAAGCATCAGACGATCGAACTTGGATTTTGATTATGCCAAAGGGTTCAAAGTTAAGTTGTCTTGTGATCTAACAAAATTGATTGAACTTGTAAGAAAGTCCTAAGTTGTCTTAGGTAAAAGTCATAGTGGATTCTAGGCAGGTAGAAAATCCTAGGGGATGGTAACCCTAGGTCCTAGGGGGCAGAACCCTAGGTGATGGAAAGTCTTAGCTGTGATTTGGTAGGTGGAAAACCCTAGGGGGAAGTAGCTCTAGGTTATGGAAAACTCTAGGGGGAGGTAACTCTAGGTCCTAGGGGGTGGTAATCCTAAGCGGAAAGTTCAGTTGGTTTGAATGACCGGTCTGACAACAGGTAACTTCTCCTAAGAGGAGTCAGTGATGACGCATTCCCCTGTGAGGGAACAGTAGGCGTCGGTCTGACTTAGGGTTTCTGGAGGAAATCCGAAGTCAGAACTGGATAGTCCGAAGGCTATCAAAAGTTATTTTACTTAATTAATTATTATTTGTTTGACTCTATTTTGTAGGAGACTAACACTTTGTTGCAGGGTTATATTCGACCTTTATCAGTTGACCGAACGTCTGGATCGGTCGATCGAACCCCGGCCAGTACAACAGGATCAGATTTTCAGAGATCAGACGAAGTTCGATCGAGGGATCGGTCGACCGAACCGAGGATAAGTGGTGACGTGGTCAAGTCGAGTTGATCGAACCAAATGAGCTAGGGATTGATCGACCGAACAGCGGGATCGGTCGACCGAACAAAGAAACTCTATCCGAGCAGCAAAACTAGGATTAGAAGGCTGACCGATTTGGGTGGGATCGATCGACTGAACTTGGGGATCAGTCGACTGATCCAAGTTGAGTCAAGACTTGATCCTGATATCAGGGGATCTGTATCAAGTTTGAGGAGACTATAAAAAGGAGTCTTGGTCAGCACTTCAAGGCAACCAAAAATCAGACTACTTGCGCTCCTGTGTGCTGCGATAAAACAACAACGCTCAACTGCTACACCGACAATTGACATTCCTTTCCAACATCTTTGTATTGTTGGTAACTTAGTTTTAATATTGCAATTGTAATTGATCTTGTAAAGATTTCTTGAGCTTATAGTGATTGCCCATCGAAAGCACTCTCACGTGCAGACCTTGGAGTAGGAGTCGCCACAAGTTCCGAACCAAGTAACTCTTGGTGTTTGCGATTGTACTCTTTGTCTCTTTACTTTTTGCTGCATTCTTACTCTGTGTTTTTCGAAACGAACGTGAAAGCCACACGTGCTATTCAACCCATCTCTAGCACGCCATCGATCCTTTACTTTCACGTTCATTAATTAGTACTTCTTTAATAACTTGCATTATGCCGAAACCATGCATAAAGAAGGTTTATACATCAATTTTGTTTCTCCTACTTCTTAATGTGCTAACTCAAGAGCAATTACCATGTTTAAATGTAAGGGCATTCATATAGTTTATGTTGTGAGTGTTGATCTCGATCGAAGCTCACGGTCTCTGACATCGTCTGGAAATTTTGTACATGCATGGATTCCTATAGGATGTTCTAATTTCCTATGCTCTTTTATTATTTAGAGGATGATATCATGTTAGCTGCTAGGACTCATAAGTTTCAAAATTTGCTTAGCGTGCTTGAGCTTACCCTTGCTTTACATCATAATAGTTTAGCAGCCTATATGTACGTTATGAATTTGCATGCTGACGTTTAGGTGTACGATTATGCCATGTTTAAGTTGTTACACATGCTCATACCATGTTGATGCACAAGTCTATGCTTAAGTTTATGTTATGGATTTGCATGCTTAGGTTAAGATTTATGATTATGTCCATGTTTATGTAGTGATCAAGTTTATGTTAAATGCATAATTATGCTTATGTCTATATTTATGTAATTATTTGGTTGAGTGTGACCGGTGTCCTTAGCTTGGAAGCTCACTAAAAATTTTATCTGGTTGAGTATGATAGGTGTTCTTAGCCCAGGAACTCACCAAAATTCTATGTGGTTGAGTGTGACTAGTGTCCTTAGTCCGGGAGCTCACCAAAATTCTACGTGGTTGAATGTGACCGGTATCCTTAGCTTGGGAGCTCACAAAAAATTCTATGTGGTTGAGTGTGACTGGTGTCCTTAGCTCGGGAGCTCACCAAACGATGTAGTGAGCGTGACAAGTGTCCTTAGCCTGGGAGTTCACTAACCCTATATGATTATGTTTATTTTTATGCTTAGCTTATTTACGTGTTGATTCTTATGTTTATGCTCATCCTTAGTAGGTACGTTTATGTCATGCAAGTACGCTTATGCCTATGCTTAGGTACATGCTCATGATTATGTCTATTTCATGCTTAGCTTATTTACATGCTTATGCTTATGTTTATGCTCGTATGCCTATGTAGACGCCTATGCTCATGTCCATGATATACCAGTAGGTAAGTCCTAAACAACCTAACATGTGTTTCCCTTAGTGCACTAGATTATAGACGCTAACTATTGCATAATACAGTTCTGAATATATTGAGTCTCTCGACTCACATATTATAATTTTTCTTTTTAGGAAATGAGACAAATGGGGCAGGAGGTGATGACCTGTAAGCTAGCTCGGGACAATGACAGTACAAACTGAAGACTTTCCAATTTAGTTTCCGTATAGCTAAATGCTTCCTTTCATAGAATAAGTTCTAGGACCATATGATCCGTACCAAATGTTACTAGTATTTATTTATTTTAAGTAATTCAGTTTAAATTGGGAACATGTATGATTGTAAATGCAATTATCATTCGGGACGTCTGCATGCTTGGACACGTAATAAAAAAAACTAGGGATGTTTCAGATATTCTATACATACTCTTGAATAATTCCACGGATGACTCTAACTAATACTCACTATTGTTGTTGCTTTTGGATTTGCAAGTGAGAGGGAGTGCAAGACATAGGGTGCTCAAAGAAAGGGTATTGTTGTGCAAAAGAAGAAGAAATGGTTGTGATAAACTATAAATGTTGTCAACATTTGATTAGGGTGTTATTACGGCAATGAGAAGTTGTGCTATTATGTTATTAAGTAGATATAGCAAGAGCATGCTCTACTTATTCAATGGTGTTCATGTGAATGTGTGTACTTTAAAGGATGAATGGTTAACTCTACTTGTTTTTCTTGTATGTATAACTTAACTAGAGTGTAAGAAGCATGCGTAAGTTCTAAACTAGAGGTACTTGGCTTTAGTTGACATATTCTTTCAAAAAAGGTTAAGTTGGTTGACTAAATTTCTCATGTTGGTCGACTAATATTATCAAATCTAGTAAATGATGTATGCAAATCACAAGTGCATGATTGTTGTCAAGTAATAAGATATCATTTACTAGGACTATTAAATTGAGCATTAGCCTAAATTACGAAGTAGACTATCTAACTTAATTGAGACTGAGAAAATCATGTGAGAAAGAAAACAAGAAGAACTTGTGGGAGAACATCGATTTGAGGAAGCAATCCTAGGACTTTGATTTCGCCATGATGATCATCGACACCTTAATTGTTATTTACACTTTTACCTCTGTGTTCAATAATTATGAAGGTGATCTATCCTGAAATACTCGATATCTTCTTTTGGAATAATATATGTGTTTATCCAAATGAGACACCTACTTTCAAGGTAACCATACTAAAATGATCGCTTTCTTAGGGTGACTCTTGTCAGGATGCTCCTTGGTCCTCTAGATGTTATCTCCTACTTTGTGATGTCAAATCGAGGTAAATCCATTCAGCTTTATGATAGCCAATGGTGCCTTCATGATATTTTGAACTACTTTAGTAAACAACCACTCAGATCTCAAACTTTAGGGGTTAGAGAATTGGGTTCACCTTTCGGTTCTTTCACGTTTCTTATGAGATATAAAAATGCAAGCTAGTGTTGTAGTCATGTATGCATACTAAAGACAGATCATAAATCAAACCCGTCATGCAATAAGAAGAGATGAATTAAATATAAAATAAGTGTTAACAATGTATCGGTCTACTCCTTTATCCTAGAATTAGGAGGCTACTCCATGAAGATGGAGGTACAACCAAAAGATATAAATAAAAGCATTTTACAACTCAAATCAAGAGAAGAGAGAAAAGACTTAGTCGTGGTGTCCATAGGTGTCTTCGACTTGATCTCCAAGCTCCTTGGTGGATGGAATCTCGACGGTTCATTGAAAATGACGCTCTCCTAGGTTCCCTGCCATGGGGAAACCCTTCTTAGGGAAGGGGAGAACTGCTCCCCAAATGCCTTAAACAAGTGCCCCTTGGTTCTTTTATAATCAAAACTAACAAACTTTCTTAAAAAGTTAGGCATTTTCCTAAAACAGCAAATTTCCTTAAAAAGAGGGGGTTGCCGCTACACGGTCAATGACCATGTTGGGAAGCATGGCCTAGCCATGTGACATGCTAGATGTCTCCTTGGTGAGCAACAAAGAAAAGCATGATCGTGCCTCCTAGTACGGTCTACCTATCTTTCACTTTAGAAGACCTTTTGCTACTTTGTTCGCTCGCATTACTCTGTAGGTGGTGCACGACCGTGTTAGGGGACATGTGTGACCAAACCATGCACCATGTTGGAATATAATGCACGCTTCAAGGCTGTTTTGACTCCAATTAAGCTCCAAATTTACATCCTATCGATAAAAAATACACAAAGAATAGTTCTTCAAACTAAAAAAAATAGGAAAAAAAAATGTAAAAATGATGAAAGTATGGAGAATATGGTCATGTAATGAAACAAAATAGTATTAAAAATTATGCATGAAATACACACATCAATACCCCTTGATCCCCATATGCTATAGATAAGTGTCCCATGGTTCTTTTATATCCTTCAAGGATACCAAAACTAATAAACTTTAGTTATTATTATTTGGTTTTTTTTTTGGAGGGGGGGGGGGCACTTTCCGCAACATGCCCCACGACCGTAGCACGACTTGATCATGTAGCATGTTGGATGTCTCCTCAGTGAGCAACAGAGAAAAGCACAATCGTTCCTCATGCACAACCTGCTCGTGTTTCACTCTGAAAGTCCTTTCGCTACTCCCTTTGCTCATCTTACTTCGTAGGTGGTGCACGATCATATTAGGGGACATGACCAGATCGTGTACCCTACTAGAATGCGCGCTTCAAGGCTATTTTTACTTTAATTAAGCTCTAAATTCGTATCATGTCAATAAAACACAAAAAGTAATTTTTCAAACTGAAAGAGTGAAAACAATGTAAAAGAGACATAATATGCTCATGTAATTAAATAAAATGCATCAAAACAATACCGAAAACTATCATGAAGCACAAATATCAGTCAACCAACTTAATTTTTAGTAATGTCCAATTGGACAATCCAACTCTCAATAATACTTTAGAGGACTTTTGGGGTGCAACAAGATCTCTTGATCCATACTGTGAAATTCTAGGATACACAACCTAAATCATTTCTAGTTCGAGCTTACACTTATGTTTGACTCGTTTACATGACCAATTAGTTAGCGATATTGCAAAATAGTCATATATATTTATTCATGTATCTCATGTAGTTGAGTATCTCCCCTACCTCCTTGTTTAATGGTATTATTATTTTTTAGCTATAAACATATGCTCTAATAGGGCTTCTATATCATCTTATATTTTTTATTCTAAGATCTATTATCGTAATATGGTATAATCCTTGTCTAAAGTCATTAATTAATACCATATTTATAATTAGAAAAGAAGCATATTTTTTGAAAAAATAAAGCTACATTGTTCATTTCAACTTAAAAATACATGAAAATCTAAGATACTTAGGAAATTTTAAACTATAAATTTCTCAACATGGTTTGAATAATAAATAACATTTTAAGAAACCTCTTTAATAGTTCATTTTTAAATAAAAAAAATATGAATTCACTAGAAATTCAATATAATATTTGTAAAAAATAAGTGGATTTTGTCCACTATTCTAAATTAGTATTGCATGCCATTAAAGCTTAGCATAAGAATGATATAAATATCTAGGCAATATTTTTGGAAACCTATTTTTATATAATTATATTCATAGTGAATAGTGATTTTAATTGAAGTTTAGACCAATAACAATTTTATCTTACATGAACTCTTAGATAAAACATATAATATTTCACATACTGATAATTAAATAATCGACTTACGTTATTATCTCATGATCTCTTTCCAAATGATATGAATAAGTTTTTTGCAAGATAGATTACATGTTCATATCAAAATAGTTACATTTGTCTTCTTAATCTTTATAATCACTTTTGATAATTATATTTTCTATATCATGATTCACATATATAATTTTTTTTCAATTATAAAAATTGTTTGATTCCAATATAATGAAAACTAGTAAACATGAAAAATTACCAAAACATGATTTGTAGTGCAAAATTAATTAATCATTAAGTTAAAATCATCTTCATTTTCTTGAAAGTCATGTTTTCCCACCATCTATATAAATTTTCTCTATCCATTAACCTCGAAAAATACTTAATAGTCAAATAAAATTTTTCCTTAACAATCAAGATTAGATAACACAAAATGATAGATTATCAATAATTATCCAAAAATCATTCTTGCCCTTAAATTATGAGAACCAAAATACAATAATTTATGATAGAATAACAACTTCTTTCATCAAATAATTATTTTTCCCCTAGAGAAATCAACAAAGAAACAATTGGATCAACTTGAGAGCTTTCTTGTATCATTTCAGCGGGTGGTGGAGGAATTGTGCTCTTGTCCTCAAGCAATTCATATATCGAACGAGTTTTTCGCCTTTTTCGTTTGATCACACCCTTCTTCCTTTCATGTGGATGAGTAGTTTCATCAAGACTATGGCAACCCTTTCCATGAAATCTAACCCTAGTGCATTCGCTTCCACTAAGCCCCTCAGTCCCACTCTTCATTGTGTTCACCATCCTTCCTTTCTTCACCTTGGTGTAGAGGTCATCATCTTTGCTACTTCCCTCCATGCAATATTTTCTTTCCTCTTTATTACCTTTTGAGTTACTCGACTCACCATTAACCTTGGATCTCCTCCTTGTGACACCCCATTTGATCATTGTCATTTGATCTCCATTAGCGACATCGCCCATCTCTTTTCCTTCATCCTCTTTGTCAAGCACAAGTTTTGTTTTGCCCGGGAGGAATCCATTAACATCAGATAGTGTTTTATCAAAGTTAGAACAAATGGTGGTTGCCATCTTCTTTTCTTTTCTTTCATCAGCAACATCTTTAGCAACTATTAATTCTTCAGGGTTCATCTTTTCATCTTCTTTACAAGGAATCACAAGGAATCTTTTCCTCTTCTTCATGGGCAAGTTTCCCTCTAAGTTGGTTTGCCAAGGAAAAAATTAAGCATACTTAAAGAATAATCAGTTTGCCAATTATTCAAAATAAAGCTTATACATACCGTCTTTACGAGAATTACTTTGTTCAATAGCCAAGACCGTAATGTTTCTGTCAAAGAAAAAAAAACATAAACTAGATTGAAAATCTTTAACGACATCACTCTAGAAAAATTAAGGTTATTTCCAACAAAAATGATCAAGAATTTAAACATACTACACTCAGGGACTATATATTAATTAGTTTCAATATCCATTATACAAACCTTTCAGAGTGTGATTGCTTTACTTTGTTTTCCATTGGTTCCTTAAAGTTGGAAAACAAATCTAAAGGTCCTGCAAAACCTTTGAGATGAAAAGATGTTTTTAACATCCAACAATGATCCAACAACACACTACAACTGCATCTTTAACATTTTCATCCTAGAACACAAATGCTTGAAGTAATCAAGAAAAAATGAGAAAAAAAGGATAGGTCTTTGATTTACATCTATGAAAAAACAAATGGGAATAGGAAATTATACCTGCACTTGGATTTCGCAGTGAAAAGAAACTAGAGAAGAGACTAGACCTTGCAATATTTCATTTACTATATTGCATAGTAAAAGCCCTTCTCTAATTCATCTCCCTAGAGAGGTTTGGTTTTCCCTGTCCCCTAGTTTTGCAATTGCTCATGGAAAAGAATTGATTTATAGAACAAATATTGGAATGTACTTAAGGCAGCAAGACTTTAAATGGTAGTATAGACATGTAAATGATTTGCTAGTTAAAGTGCATGCACTTGTGTATGCAAATTATAGTCAAAGGTGTAGAAGGAGATCTATGAAGTGCCACGTATAGTGAATCTATTATGGAAGGAGTAAGGTTGGTTTTGAGAATGCATTGATGGGATGATTGAGATAGAGAGGATGTAGGTTAATAGTTTCCTTGTCGCGATAAATAGTTTCTAAATCATGTAACATCGATAAATGTCTCTGAAAAATAGGTATCATTGATAAATTTTCCTAAACCATGCACGTAACGGTTTAGTGTCGTTATGTCACATGATGGTCGATGATAATAAATATTACCGACAAATTTTTGAATATTCATTATTCTGGATGATAATTGATATACTAGATGCGGAGGTGCCTCTCATATGTATAAAAGTTTTTTTCCCCAAAACTACTAACAGTTATGCTTTTGTTGAATGATGATAGTTGGATGGAAAAAAGAAAAATTATTAGCTAGTGTAGAAGATATCTGATTCTTTAACGAATATGAGTATGAGTATGAGAATGAATATCCCATCCTCGATAAATCTGATTGTCAATAGGTCAATATGATGGCTTGTTGATTCATCAATGACCTCGTAGTTCATATATAATCCCCTTTCATAAGGCTTAATTGGCCACCCCCAATGGTATGTAGTCGGTATTCGACAAAATTCTTTTAGAACATGTTGTGATCATCCACAATTCTATGATCTATGTTGTTCAGGAAAAGGAGCCCATTATCGGCCAACTTACAAATAAGGTCATCAAAATCTACTAACTAGGGTGTGCGTGCATATCTAGTGGTCGGGGAAAGGAAAAAGAATGACAATTAGAGGATGAATGGAGCTATGTTTGTTTGTGATTGTAAGCTCACAATTGAATTCATGATGACCTTAAAATTGAATTTATTTTTTACAAAATTCTCTGTCTTTTATTCCTTCTCCAAGTTCTAAGATTTTTTTTAAATAATAATGTCTTTTCTTTAAAATTTTCAACAACTATTTCTACAACAATTTTCATATGAATGACAAGTAGAAGGGTTCAATTAGGATGAGGTCAATCACTTGAATCTATCTCTGAAATTATTTTGATCAATGCATCTGCTCGATAAAATATCAATAAAATGAGGTTATTTTGGATTAACTTAACTTTTTAAATTGTCCAATGTTAGAAATATAAACAAAGTATAGATGATGTTATGAGAAAATATTAAATATATTATTTGGTACATAGAAAAAATAATTTTGTCTTTAAATAATACAAAGTTTTATTTCTTTATACATGTATAGGAAGGTTAACTCTTCATGTAGGCAAAATTTTACTAGGTAAAAGGAAATGTAAGTCGAAAAAAAACTTTAATATTTTTAGAAAAATTATATAAATTTAAAATAAAATATTCATTAAATCGAAAGAGTTAGAAAATAAATAATTTGGGGAGTGTAGCAAATTAGAAGGCATTGCATCACCTAGCGAAGAAGAAAAGTGAAGGAGGGTATTGATGAAGCACTCATCATAATAGTAAGTGTTATTTTTCTTTCCATTTAATTACTAAATGTTTTATTAAAATAATTAAGTATAATTGTTTAGACTTAAACCAAAATTAATTAATATTAAATCATGGATTCTAAATAAATAATAGAATAATACATAATTTTTTCAAATAATTAATTCAAACAATATTTGTAGGAATAAAAAGTAACTAAAATGTAACTCCAATTTATATTTTTAGTTTGAACTAAAATAAATACTTTACAGTAATTTATAGTATTTATATAATAAATTTATTATTTCACGATTTGAAGAAATTGTTTATTAACATTTTTTTAATGAAAAATGGAAAACTATGGCTTGATTTGAATTAATTATTTTTAATTTGGAAGGTGTTTCTTTTTAAATTTGAAAGGTTTTTCTTAAATAACCTCCCTTAAAGGTAAACTTTAATAATATAATATAATTAAAAAAAATTTAAATGCATGGAATGTATAAGGCAACAACTTTGACACAATATGAATTTTTCAATACAATAATGTTAATAATATCGACAAACTCCCAAACTCAAGCAATTTAACATCAAAATTTATAAAAAAATTTCCTTTAAATAGAACGCGCAATTATTGAATACTGGACTTTTAGATCGTCCACCGCAAATACTTTTTAATTTACCTTAATAATTGATAGAAAACTTATGTGAAATCGGACCGATTGTCTTACCTAATCCATAATTTTTTAAACACCATAATTTGTTGGTGTGGGAAGCGTCCGACGATCGAACCCAAGTTTTGATAATGGCAAAGGGTTCAAAGTTAAGTCTTGTTGGTTTCTAATATGTTGAACAAGTTTGCAGGAAAGTCCTAAGTGGTACTTAGGCATAAGTCTTAGCTGCGGTTAGGCAAAGGAAAACCCTAGGGGGTGGTAACCCTAGGTGGAAAGTCCTGGTGTTGCGAACCAGGTGAAAGACTAGACTAGCCGGGAAGAAGATGTCCAGCAGAAAGTCCGGAAGCATCGAGTGCTAAGCAAAAGTCCAGTCGATCTGGAGGATCGCACTAGCAACATGTAAAATCTCCTGAGTGGAGTAGGTGAGGACGCGTTCCCCGTAGAGGGAACAGTAGGCGTCGGGTCGACCTAGGGTTTCCGGTCGGAAACCCGAAGTCAGACTCGGACAGTCCGGAGACTGCCTACACTTCATTTATCATATTTAATGTGCTAACTTTGTGTTGCAGGATAGTGTTTGGGACTAACGTTTCTTGCAGGTGCAAAGGAACAACCTAAAGCCTCGGATGAACAGTATCCGAGGCGCCTTCATGGAGCTTGGAGGCGCCTCGGGTGCAAGGCTGGAGCTGGCTGCGAGAAGCTGTTCAAGGCGCCTTGATGAACAGTGGAAGGCGCCTTGAACAGATGAAGGCGCCCTGTGAACAGTGGAAGGCGCCTTGAATCTGTGATAAGATTCGACCAGTTCGCTCCATATCCCCGCGGCTTACTCGGCCTATTCAAGGCACCTTGGGTAGCATTCAAGGCGCCTTGAACACTATTTATAAAGGGGGTTTGACCAGCAGCTTGAATCAACGAACTCCAAGCAATCCTTACGCTACAAGCTGCTCTAGAAACACCCAGAAGTGCTGTTACAAGTCCCCGACAACCCGGAGCTCCAGATTCTGCTACTTTATTGTTGTTGGTATAATTTGTTTTAGTTCTTTCAATTGTAATATCTTATTGTACATTTTACGAGCTTATAGTTGTTGCCCACGGAAAGCGATCAAGGATCGCGGGCCTTCGAGTAGGAGTCACCTTAGGCTCCGAACGAAGTAAAATCTCTCGTGTCTTTCTGTGTGTGTTCGTTCTTTATTCCGCTGCGTATTTTACTCCGATAGTTTTACGAATCGAACGAATTAGCCGCGAGCGCTATTCACCCCCCCTCTAGCGCGTCTCGATCCAACATAATTTACAATACCAATTAAATTCACACATACAGTAGGGAAAACATCACTTGCTATTGCTTTTTCTAATTTTATTGATGATTTTTCAAGCATTATTGAGTCTTAATAATCATTTGATAAGTATAATTAGTAACACATTACTCTGTTTTCGATGATGCTTCCGACAACGTCGTCTTTTAAATAGCCTTTAGCATTGCCAAACTAGCCATGTTTATCAATGGTTTAGTATTGTTAGTCCAATCATCCTCAATCAAAATAGATTAGTTTAATTAAGCTTGAGTTGGTAAGAACTTAAGTTTCAATTTTTGACAATATATAAGAAAGAAAGTCAAGGGAGAACCGGATGCTTATCCAAGAAAATCCTAACCGGAGATTACACAATAAGGAATCTTAACTAGAGGTTAGACAATGAGAATTCCTAATTGGCGGTTAGACAAAGAAAAGTTCTGAGGTTAGACAAGGTGGAAGTCTATTTAGTGCTAGTCCTAACTGAGGTTAGGAAAAGGAAAGTGTAAGTGAGTCAAGTCGGATTGCACGTTGATAAAGGAAAGCCTTAACTGGGGTTATGCAAGGGAAAGTTCTAACAGAGGTTAAGCAGGGTGAAAGTTGTTGTTTACAAGAGAGTACTAACACAGTAGTAAATTGCACCAAAATAGCAAGCATGCAATAAACAGGTAAATAAAAGAGTAAGATTCAGAAATTGGTATCTTCCGGTTGAAGCGTCGGCGTGCCGACTGTCTTTAGAGAATTTATTGCCACCCACGGTGCAGAGGCTCTCCGGAAAAATCCTCCCAAGATCCGACAACCACTCGTGTCGTCCGTAGGTGCACTCCAAGATGAACGACGCACTCAGACTCAACCTCAGATCACGGAACCAAGCCTCAGGACACATAGAGAGAGGGAAGAAGGAGAAGAGAAGAATGTTCGAGTGATTCTGAACGAGGAACAGAGGTGCAGTATTTATTCACTTCGAAGCAGTAAGCACTGCTTCGCCAGCGAACAAAAGCATCGATTTCGCGGGATACTGCTTCGCCAGCGCTTTGGTTCGAAGTGCGTCGCGCGGGACAGAACTAAACCAAACCAAAGACTGGAAAAAACAAACTAGGCCGCCTGCAAGCGTGAGACCCACGAGCTGGGGATTTGCACCCCCCTGCGCATGATGATCGCGTGCGTCGCGCCCGGTTTATGGATTTCCGGCTCGAAACCCCCAAAACCACCTGATTTGGGCTCGGTCCGCGCATGCGTGTAGGTCCCCTTAACTTTGATAAGCAAGGATGGAAGGGATCCATATATAAGGTCTTCCAACCTTCTTAGATTAGCAATGTGGGACTAAATGCATTCACATATGCATTACCATAACAACTAAAACAAAAAAAAATACTTTGAATTAAACACAAAACTCAACAATCCCCCACTAATTCAAGTTATTTTGGTCGAAAAACAGAGACTTGTCCTGAGGCTTGATTGCAATGAGCTTTTAGTGAAAATACATTTCGGTTTGAATTTTCACCTAAGTACACCAATCTTATTCACATAGGTTTGAAGTGAACTCAGTCTTGAACTTAAACCTTTTATATGTGAAAATCAATTGGTAACAACTCATCATGGGCGACGGTTGAATCCTTCTGGGTTGGTGCATTACGGACATGCCATCGAATCTTGTTTCATAAGTGCTAAGGAGAGTTGCCTAGACCCCCAACACTGCGGCCCCACAGTTACACTTACATAGGTGAGTTCTCCAAGGATGTATTGCGAGCATCCTGTCGTTAAGACCTTGAACTCATTAAGAGCTCCTAAGCTCATCCTTACTAGCAGTCAAGCATCTATCCAGGGAAGAGACTATGAGATTACATCTCAATCAATTTGATGCTTACGGTTCACCCTTATAACTTGTTTATACCACATTGAACCTACTTCTTGGGATCTCCAATCAGATATGTTGGGTTGCCGTTATAGATGAAACCAGGATAGGCCTCAGTCCTATTCCCTTACTGGATCTCTTGATTTTCTCAGAATCAAGTCCTTTAGTGAGTGGATCAGCAATATTGTCCTTTGAACTTACAAAGTCCAATGACACCACTCCAAGAGACACTAACTCACGAATAGACTTTAATCTTATTCGTACATGTCTCTTCTGTTTCTGGTTATACTTGGAGCTTCTAATCTGAGCTATTGTTGTTTGATTATCACAGTGTACCAAGCCAATCAGCTTCAGTTACTGTGATATCCAAAGCACACAATTCTAGCTCAGATGTAGAACGGGTTATAATCATCTATTTAACAGACCTCCAAGCAACTGCACAACCTCCAAGTGTAAAGACATAACCAGTAATGCCTTTACACTCAGCATTGTCAGCTATCCAACTAGCATCACTATATCCCTCCAGGACCGCAGGGAATCTCCCATACCACAAGCCTAAGGATATAGTGCCTTTTAGGTATCTGAGTACTCTGTCTAATGCATCCCAATGCGTTCTGTCCGGACAGCTAGTAAACCTGCTCAATTTCGTTATAGCAAAAGAAATATCAGGTCTAGAATAATTTGCTAAATACATTAGACTACCTATTATTTGTGAGTATCTTAATTGAGACACTGCCACACCACTCTTATTCTTGTGGAGAGTTTTTGAAGGATCATAGGGTGTGATGACAGATTTAAGTTGGCTATAATCATATTTCTCTAATACTCTCTCAACATAGAGTGACTGAGAAATTGCTATTCCATCAGTTGAACGAGTCAACTTCAACCCTAAAATTATGTCAGCACAACCCATATCCTTCATATCAAACTTACTATTTAAGAGAGCCTTAGTCTCATTAATAATAGAAAGGTTAGAATCAAAAAGTAGTATATCATCTACATATAAACATAAGATAATACAATGATCACCTTTCATTTTAGCATACACACATTTATCAGAGTCATTCATTTCAAAGCCAAAAGATAGCATAACTCTATCAAATTTTTCGTGCCACTGTTTTGGGGCTTACTTCAAACCATAAAGAGATTTGACTAACCTATAGACTTTATTCTCATTTCCAGAGACTACATGCCCCTCATGCTGATCCATATATATCTCTTCTTCAAGATCTCCATTAAGGAATGCTGTTTTGACATCCATTTGATGGACCTCAAGATGATATATGGATGTCAATGCTATTAACACTCAGATTGTAGTAATTCTGGTAACAGGAGAATAAGTGTCAAAATAGTCAATCCCTTCTTTCTGTTTGAATCCCTTAGCAACTAGGCGGGCTTTGAATTTATCTACTGACCCATCAGGCTTTAGTTTTCTATTAAACACCCATTTACATCCTATAGTGGTACACCCAGGAGGTAAATCTACTAACTCCCAAGTGCCATTAGAGATAATAGAGTCCATTTCACTTTTAATGGCCTCTTTCCAGTGCTTACCTTCAGGAGAAGCCATAGCATTATATGTCACAGGGTCACCTTCTATATTATAGGTGATAAAATCCTGGCCTAAATCCGTAGACACACGTTGCCTCTTGCTCCTTCTCGATTCTGTATACTCACTAGATTCATCTAGTCTAGAATGACTTGAGGAAGGTGTACCTACTACGGATAATGGGACCTCTACAGCAGTAGGCTTATGTCTAGTAGGAATACCAGATATAGACTGAGGTGTTCTCGTTTTCATAGGAAATATATCCTCAAAAAATATAGCATCGCGAAGTTCTACAATAGTATTTGCATCTATTCCAAAAATTTCAGATTTAATAATCAGAAACCTATATGCAATAGTATTTTGAGCATAACCCAAGAATATATCATCTACGGTCTTTGGACCAAGTTTTTTCCTTTTGTGTTCATGTACTAGTACCTTTGCAAGGCACCCGCACACTTTTAAGGTATTTCAAACTTATCCTCTGGCCTTTCCAAAGCTCATATGAGCTTTTATCCCTTGACCTCATGGGGACTCTATTTAACACGTGGCATGCAGTGTATAGAGCCTCCCCCCACATGAAGTTGGGTAACCCAGAACTGCCTAACATGGAATTAATCATATCCTCAAGGGTTCGATTTTTTCGTTCTACTATACCGTTGGATTGAGGACTATGTGGAGCAGTTACCTCGTGAATTATACCTGCATCTTGACAAAATTTTTGAAACAGGTTCGAGGTAAACTCTCCACCCCTATCAGACCTTAACCTCTTAATAGATTTATTTGTTTGATTCTCAGCTTCAGATTTAAAAATCATAAATTTATCTAAAGCTTCATTCTTAGTTTTCAGCAAATAAACATAACAATAACGAGAGTGATCATCAATGAAGGTAATGAAATACCTTTTATGGTCTCTCGTTATTACACCATTAAACTCACAATAGACAGTATGAATTAATTCTAAAATATCAGAATTTCTATCAACTTATTTGAAGGGTTTACGGGGTTGTTTATATTGCACACAAACTTCACATTTTTTCTTATCATTTATAGCATTCTTAGGAATCATGTCTAGATTCATCATCCTTTTTACGGTATTAAAATTGACATGTCCTAATTTGTCATTCCATATATCATAAGACTCAATGTTATATGAACAACCAATATCAGTAGATTTATTTAAAGTAACATTGAGTTTAAATAAACCTTCATTAAGGTAACCTTTTCCAATAATTGTTCCTAAATGTAATATTACAACTTTATTACATTTAAAGTTCAGCTCATAACTAGCGCGGACTAACTTTGACCCACTTATCAAATTCCAACAGACCGCTGGAACATGATGCACCTCATGCAGTGACAGAACTTTTCCAGAGGTGAACCTCAGGTCAACTTGTCCTATCCCAAACACCCTGGCTGTAGAATGGTTCCCCATGGTCACGAAAATGCCTTCAATTACCTGATAAGTAAGGAAGGCAGAGCGATCAGCACAACAGTGCACATTAGCACCTGTATCAACTAACCATTCATTGGGTTGATAGATCAAGTTTAGTTCGGGTTTGAAGGTAACAAACCTATTGCTGGTGCCATCACTAGCAGTCACAACATTTACTTGTGCCTTGGTGTTGGACATATTGCTCTGATTTTTCTTCTTGTCCTTTTGCTTAGGGCAGAATTTAGCATAATGTCCAACTTGTCCATATGCCCAACACAGCTTGGTTCCATTTTTCTTTTGAACCTTTGGTTTGGGTTTCATCTTGTTCTTCATTTTCTGATTTTTGAATTTTTTTCTTATCAGATGAGAAGACTACTTTTGCCTTTGGAATAAAATCCATAGTCATTCTTTTATCATCATCTTTATGTTGTTTCCGATGTTCTTCTTCGATATTTAAGGCAATCATCAAATCTTCTAGAGAGATTTTAGCTCTCCTATGTTTAAGAGTCATGCCAAAATCTTCCCAACTCGGAGGCAATTTTTCGATGATAGACAATACTTGAAATTTTTCGGGTAATGACATATCTCCTTCAGCAAGACCATGAATTTGAACTTGGAATTCATGTGTCTGCTCAACCACAGATTTGCCTTCAACAATTTTGAACTTTAGGAATTTTGCCACAGTATACTTTTCTAAACCAGAATCTTCGGAGTTGTATTATTTATCCAAAGATTTCCATAGCTCTTTAGCCGAAGTCATTGAGCAGTATACATCAAATAGTGCGTCTGAGAGGGCAGATAGGATCCTCCCATGGCAGAGGTAATCCCTTTGCTTAAACCTTTGTAAGGCAGCACTATAGGTAGGTTCCTCTTCATCAGGTGAAGGAGGATCTGTTTCTATAACGGAAAATATCCCTAGCGTAGTAAGCCAAAATTTCATCCGTTGTTGCCAACGTCTGAAGTTTTGCCCGAAAAATCTCTCGGGTCTGGCGCTAGCCTCATCAAAATCTGTTACCCTATCATTCATCATGTTTATTGATGCTGGTAATAAATTCTCTAAAATTGTTGTTTACAGTGGAGTACTAACACGGTAGTAAATTGCACTAAAATAGCAAGCATGCAGTAAACAGGTAAATAAAAGAGTAAGATTCAGAAATTGGTATCTTCCGGTTGAAGCGTCGGCGTACTGATTGTCTTTAGAGAATTTATTGCTGCCCACGGTGCAGAGGCTCTCCGGCAAAATTCTTCCAAGATCCGACAACCACTCGCGTCGTCCGTAGGTGCACTCCAAGACGAACGACGCACTCGGACTCAACCTCAGATCGCGAAACCAAGCCTCAGGACACACAGAGAGAGGGAAGAAGGAGAAGAGCAGAATGTTCGAGTGATTCTGAATGAGGAATAGAGGTGCAGTATTTATTCACTTCGAAGAAGTAAGCATCCGCGGGATACTGCTTCGCCAGCGAACCAAAGCGTTGGTTCGAAGTGCGTCGCTTCCTCACGCGCGGGACAGAACCAAACCAAACCAAAGACTGGCAAAAACAAACCAGACTGTCTGCAAGCGTGAGGCCCATGAGCTGGGGATTTGCACCACCCCTGCGCGCGATGATCGCATGTGTCGCGCCTGATTTATGGATTTTCGGCTCAAACCCCCCGAAACCACCTGATTTGGGCTCGACTCACGCATGCGTGTAGGTCCCCTTAACTTTGCTAAGCAAGGATGGAAGGGATCCATATATAAGGTCTTCCAACCTTCTTAGCTTAGCAATGTGGGACTAAATGCATTCACATATGCATTACCATAACAATTAAAACAAAAGAAAAATACTTTGAATTAAACACAAAACTCAACAAAAGTCTACCGAGTGACTAGTCCTAACTAAGGTTAGACAAAAGAAAGTCCAAGTGGGTCAAGAAGGATCACACGTTGGCAAAGAAAAGTCCTAACTGTGGTTAGACAAGGGAAAACCCTAGCTGAGGTTAGACAAGGTAGAAGTTTATCGAGTGACTAGTCTTAACTATAGGTTAGGGAAGAGGAAAACTCAAGTAGGTTAAGGAGGACTGCACTTGGTGATTGGAAGTCTAACAAAAAGTTGGCAAATAGAAAGTCCAAGTGTGTCAAAGGTTGACCGGATACTTAGTTATTAGAAGTCCAACGGGAATTGGCAAGGGAAAGTTCAAGTGGGTCACGGAGGACTGGACACTTGGTGAAGAAGTCCTGGTAGGTAAAGGTTGACCAGATGCTAGGTAACAAGAAGTCCTAATAGGTCATAGTTGATCGAATGTTGGGCAAGAGAACCCTAAACTTGGATCAAGTGAGTTAGGCTTGGATAATCAATTAACTCAATTGATTATCCCGAGGCCAATCGATTAGGCAAAGTGCCTAATCGATTGAAACCTGCTCCAATCAACTAGGCATAGTGTCTAATCGATTGGGAGTGTTTTGTGAAAATATAGTGAGAGCTGGAATCGATTGGGCAATTGATTGTGCTTAGTCCAATCTATTAGGTCAATCGATTGAATAGGGTTTCTTGTAGTGGCTGAGATTCGTGAGAGAGAAGAGAGGTTTGGTGAATCGATTGAGGCAAATCAATTTAGTCTTTTACAATCGATTGGGTTAATCGATTGGGGTCTTTATCACGAGAGAATAGAGAGCTTCGGAATCAATTGGACAACTGATTAGACTGCTTTCTCTTACGAAAAGGAAACTTCTAAATTGATAGGGGCAATCAATTAAAAGCTACTCAATCAATTGGTATGACTTACCAATTGATTATGGGATTGAAAAAGAGCCTTTATGCAAGTTGTTGGATGGTCGACTGATGTGACAATCGTTGGTGCATGTTGCACCAATAATTTGATTTTAATGTATGACAAATAGGTAAAGTTAGATATAGTGTGTGTTTAACCTTTCTTGAGGAAAATCAATGCCTCAACTTAAATTAATTAACTATTAATTAATTTTCAATTTCAATTAATTTTTAATTCTTGACTAAAATTATTTCTAACTTAATTAATCTTTAATTAATTCCTAAATTAAACTCTAAACTTAATAAATTCCTAAATTAATCAATTTTTCACTTAAATCAATTTATTAACTTAGTCAATTTTAACTTCTTAATTTGCTCAATTTTCAAACTAATTAATTTTTAACTTAATTAATTTTATTATTAATTTTTAACTTAAATAAATCTTTAAACTTAACTTAATCCCTAATTAATTAATAAATAAAAATAATAATAATAATAATGATAATAATAATAATAATAATAATAATTTAAAAAAGCACAAACTAGGGCCCAAAGTCAGGGGCGGACGCCCTTAGTATCAAGCTCCGGGCGATCGGACAGGGTTCGGGCGACCTGCCCAGGCCCTGAGTCCAGGTGCCCAGACGTAGAGTCTGAGCGCCTGGACCTCCCTATTTAAGGGGGGCAGCCTGATCCAGCCGCTCAGCCTCCACCTAATCCGGCAGCCCAGCCCCAGCTTGATCCTGCGATCCAAGATCAGCCTAATCCAGCTCTAGAAGATGAGGCAGAGCTAGATGAGTACATTGCTGATCTCTTTGGGGTACTCGCACCTCTAGTCCCTCGTACGTTAGATGATCGAGTTACCACACTTGAGAGATCCATGACGAGTCTTCGCTAGGAGGTCTCCGATCTTCGACGAGAGAGCCAGACTCATCATACTGAGTTGATGAATTTATTACGCTCCTGGGATTCTGGCCCATCTTCCTAGTCTTCGTAATAGTACAGTTTTTGACTGCTATTATGTTGCCTTTGCTTGCTTGTCACTTTATATTGACTTGATGTAACTTTACTTCTATTACTAGTATTCAGTTTCCCTTTAGCTACCTTCACTTTAGTTATTTGACTTGTTGTTTCTTATTACATAATGCTTGATATTCCATATCTTATTATGACTTTATTATATCCTCATTATGTTATCATATTAAAGGGGAAGATTTTTGTTTTAAATTTTAAAAATGATTTCATTTTTTCACTTTCAAAATCTGTCTTACTTTAAAAATCTTTCTTTGTTTTTTTAGTACTTTAAATATTAGTATTAAAAATTATTTCTTTAAAAGTACTTTGAAAATTTTTCTTACAAAAGTGCTTTAAAATTACTTTGAAAATTTTAAAAATTTTCTTTTTCTTTATTACTTTGTAAATATTTATTTGTCTCAAAAAATTTCTTAGAATTTTTTATAAAAGTTTACTTAGAAATTTTGAAAACAAATTACTCATAACTTTTTTGAAAAATTACCTTAAAGAATGTTTTACAATATTTACATCATCTGAAAAGTTTATTTTCAAAACCATATTTTGAAATTTATTTTAAAAATTACTTTAAAAACTTCTTTGGAAGTTTCCTTGAAAATATTTTAGAAATTATTTTGAAAATATTTAAAAAATTTCTTGAAAATATTTACTCCACCCTCGATTGTATCTGACTTTTTCTTTTATCAAGTTTTATTTAAAAACATCACTTGCATTTTTTCAGGTAGTTAGTTTTTAAAACTTTATTTCAAAATTCTTTGAAATACTTGACATAATTGATTGAAACTTGCTTGAAGAACAAGATTGCAAAATACTCCTTACTAAACCTTTATTAATTATGCTTTATGCATTTATCTTTGATGTATGCTAAAGGGGGAAGATAGTGGGTTAGGTTAGAAAAATCAACTCACTTTAAACATTTAATGCTTAATGCTTGCTTTATTATATTCTTTTCTAACTTTACCCAGTTGTCATTAAATCAAAAAGGGGAAGATTGTTGGTGTAGGTTGCACTAATAATCTGATTTTAATGTATGACAAATAGGTTAAAGTTAGATGTAGTGAGTCTCTAACCTTTTTACCAAGTGTGCATGAGTTGACTGGTCTAAAGAACCTGACACCAGACTGAAATCCAGCTAGGTCGCGGGACCTGATAGTTGGTGGGAAGTCCAAATAGGTCTGCGGGGTTCGATATATGGTGAGAAGTCCGGTTGGGGCTGTGAGACCTGACAACGACCGAAGTTCAGTTGGGTCTACGA
The DNA here is from genome assembly GCF_018446385.1 of Zingiber officinale. Lineage (NCBI taxonomy): Eukaryota > Viridiplantae > Streptophyta > Magnoliopsida > Zingiberales > Zingiberaceae > Zingiber > Zingiber officinale. The sequence continues at coordinate 115,199,357 of NC_055993.1, read as the reverse complement.
ACCTAACAACTGGCGGGAAAACCTGGTGGGTCAAAGACAAGTCAAGTGACTACTGTTGGCAAGTGAAGGTAAGCAACTGGAGGAGTGATCTAGTGAGGATGCGTTCCCTGTTGTGAGAATTGTAGGCGTCGATCCAACTTAGGTCCATTTTAGAAAACCTAAGTTGATATTTTGACTAGATCCTTATCTCAAGGAGACAAGATCTAATTATTACTCCTATCTTCTGAGTTGTACTAACTCTATTTTGTAGAATGAACCTATTTTTATTGCCCAGGACTAACCCTTTTTTTACAGGAGAAGAAGTGCTGAAAATGGGGGTCCGAGTGTCCGAAAGGGTCGGGAACTCGGACCAGCTCACCCTAGAGGCTACCGCGGGCGCCTTGGTGATTCGAGCACCATGAGTTTGTCCAAGCGTCCGGACCATAAAAATCATCCACAAACTGATGTGGAGCGCGTCGATTGGTCGAGCCACGTGGTCCAAGCACTCGGAGGGGTTCCAGGTGCTTGGAATGGACCTATTTAAAGGTCTTCGACCATGAGCTTCAAAATAACAACCACTACAAGTTTCTCTCTTGCTCGATGCTTTGAAAAAAGCTCTTGCGACGCTGTGAAGCTCCTCTGACAACCGGAGACCAAGACTTTCCTATTTTCTTTGTTGTTGGTAACTTTTATTTCTAGTTCTTGTACTTAACTTTTGTAACACTTTTTGCAAAGTATTAGTGGATTGCCCAACGAAAGCACTCGATAAGTATAGACCTTCAAGTAGGAGTCGTCGAAGGCTCTAAACTAAGTAAAACTTGGTTTATTAGCATTGTTTTATTTTCTTTCGCTAAGTACTTCGATTCAATTTGCTCTTGATTTTCAACGATCGCTATTCACCCCCCTCTCCTAGCGTCTTTCCGATCCTACAACAATCGATTAAGGAAAAGCTTAATCGATTAAGAGGTAAAAAGTAGTTCAAACAATCTCTATATAAAGGGGAGTTCGTCTAAGGTTTTTGTCACAAGTTCTTGGGACATCGAGGAAGAAGTGCTGCTGCATTTCCAATCGATCAAGAGGCATTTCTATGCTACAAGATAGCAAGCTAAGCAAGATCTCATTGTAAACTGTTTACTTTCATTTTCATTTGTATACTTGTTGTATTTCTTGTATTCGAGATTGTACGAGACTTCTCTACCTCTAGAAAGTTTCTGAGAAGGAGTGTGTTCATAGTGGAGTTGTATGCACGGTGTGGATCCTTAGATTAGTCACCTCATGGAGGTGGAGACCAAGTAAATTGGAAGTATTAGCATCGTGGAGTCTTCACTTCAAGTTTCCGCTGCAAGTCATTATTGAAGAAGCGAACGAAGCTATTCACCCCTAGCTATCTATGCATCCTAACAAGTGGTATCAGAGTGAGACTACTCTTCTTTGGACTATTCATCAAAAAGAGCAACGAGCTAGAGGAAGAAGAAGAAGTTGGAAGTTTGAAGCCCTAAATTTCAATAAGTCAAAGGACTTATCGTCAAAAGAGCTCAACTTCAAAATGGACTTGTATTTGGCATCCGGGCACCTCCATTATTCCAAATGGAAACTTTCAACATAGGAAATTAAGAATGGAGAGCTTCTTGATGATGAACATAGAGCAATTGTTTGCTCTAATGGAGGGTTTGAAGCTCCAAGAGATTCAAAAAGTAAATGGAACGAGGAGCAAATCAAGATATGCAAGGCTAATGACAAGGTAACCAAATTATTGGTTAATTTATTGCCAAACACTATCTTGTGTAAAATTGGAAAATATCAAGATGCCAAGGAGCTCAGGAGCAAGTTTATCAAACTTCATAAAGATCCAACTTTGGTGCAAAATGAAGCCAAATCTAAAGAGGGAAATTCATTGGATCAAGAACAATAGGTTTTGAAGGTTGAGAGATGCTCAACATCCGAGCATGAAGTTGAAGAGGCATCTACCTTAGAGATTGAGGAGGAGTATAACTCATTAACACTAGAATGAGAAGAAGTCTCGATGTCCAGATCAAATGAGGAAGAATTATGTGCCACCGCTACAAGTAAAGAAGGTACAACAATTTAAATATATAAAAATAAAAATCATATCATATTCTTTGAGTGTAGAGAGAATGGATACTACAAGAGTAAGTATTCAAAATTGGTCAAGAAGAAGGTTCAAGTGGCACCCAAGGTCAAGGAAAAATCAAAGGTGTAGTATCTAAAAATCTAATGATTAATTAAGAGGGTTCATTCGATTTAATTGAGAATTTATAAATATAGATAGACTAAAATTAATTAAGTTAGTCTACAATTATGAAAAATAGTAGGACATGAAAACACACACATATATATAAAAGATTAATATATTATATATATAACGTGTAACATGTAAAGTAAATAGTATATATAATATCTAAGTAACTATAATACATGACCTAAATATAATTAGGTATATGTGATATATATATATATATATATATATATATATATATATATATATATATATATATATATATATTAATTAATGCAATTGATGACTTAACATAATAAAATTTGTATGTCAATTAGAGGAATTCTTTTTAGTGGATAAAAATTGAGATGTTCTCTTAAATTAGTTATGTGCTTTTGGAGGATTTGGCTAGCCCTAGGAAGCTCCTACTCCCCATTGCTCTTCCACCGGTTCTAGAGCTCCAAGGGAAGACCAAGAAGGGAGAGTTAGTAGCTAAAGATTTAAGACATGTTCTCTACTTGGGTTATGATTTTGTTAGTCCTATGTCCTTGTGTGGTTTTGGATCCTATAGCTTGTTGTTCTTGATTGTTTTGTAAGTATGGTGCTCTAGTGAGGTCCTCTTCTTATGCTCCACTTGCTTGGATAGATGTGGAATTTTGGATATTGTAAGTAGTGGTTTTAAAACCCCTTGTTTAGCTTATGAACCTTGAGTTTTAATTCAGATTTTATGTGCACCATCCTCATAGTTGAATCTGATTTTGTGGCTAATCAGCTTAGTTGCAAATTCTATTTTTATGAAAGACATGTATCTTAGTTTAAGCACTGATTTTAGGGGTTCCTTATCTTGAGGATAACTCTATAAATGTTTTATGACCTTCCATGTGATTACTCTTAGGGAATAGAGAGCTTGGTGTGCTCAATTTATGTTATAGAATTCTTAAGTTGTAGATTATTATTAGAAGTTTTATTCACTGATTTTAGGGGTTAATTATCTTGATGAATCTCTACAATAGCATCATGTTTTCCATGTGTTTATTCCTTGAAGTTTGAGAATCTTGCATGCTCAACTTGTAGTATATAAATTCTAAGATTCGGATTCTTTAAGAGGGATTTAAAATTCTATTTTAGGAGTTAGTCATTTGAATGATGCACTACCTTTTTGCTCCATGCTTACTAATTGTTTTCCCTTAGAAGTTAGAAAATATGCATGCTCGAATTCCAGAGTAGAAGGTCCAAGTTTCAGATGTTGTAGATTTCGATGCTCTATTGTGTTTTAAAAGGATGATACCATGTTAGCTTCTATGAATTTTGTAAGGTCCATATTTTTAAGATCCTTATGCTCTATTGTGTTTTAAGAAGAAGATACCATGTTAGCTCCTATAATTTGTAAGGTTCAGATTTTTTTTATAGATTCCTATGCTCCTTTGTTTATTTAGATGTCATGTTAGCTCCTAGAACTTGCAAGTTTTGGAATTCACCTTGTATGCTTGTGTTTACTTTTGCTTCACATCATGATAGTTTAGTAGGCTATAGGTATGATATGAATTTGGATGCATATGTTTAGGTTTATGATTCTACTATGTTTAAGTTGCTATGCATGCTCATGTTATGTTAATGCACAAGTATATGCTTAAGCTTATGATATGAATTTGCATGCTTATGTTTAGAGTTTATGATTATGCCGTGTTTAAATTGCTATGCATGCTCATGTTATGTTGATGCACAAGTCTATGCTTAAGCTTATGTTATGATTTGACATGCTTATGTTAGGATTTACGATTACGTACATGTTTAAGTAGTGATCAAAGTTATGTTAAGTGCATAATTATACTTGTGTCCATGTTTATGTAATTATGTGGTCGATTGTAAATGGTAATCTTAGCTCGGGAGCTCACCAAATCTACGTAGTCCAGTGTGACCAGTGTCCTTAGTCCGAGAGCTCACTAAATCTACGTGGTCGAGTGTGACCGGTGTCCTTAGGCCTGGAGCTCATCAAAACAATGTGGTTGAGTGTGATCGGTGACCATAGCCCGAGAGCTCACCAAACCCTAGGTAGTTGAGTGTGACCGGTGACCTTAGCCTGGGAGCTCACTAACCCTATGTAGTTATGTTTATTTTATGCCTAGCTTAATTCTACGCTGATGCTCATGATTAAGTCTATACTTAGGTGTATGTATATGCTATGCAAGTATGGTTATGCTTATGCCTATGCATATGTACATGCTCATGATTATATCTATTTCATTTTTAGTTTATTTATATGCTCATGCTTATGTTTATGCTCGTATGCTATGTCGATGCCAATGATCATGCTCACAATATGTCAGTAGGTAAGTCCTAAGTTACCTAGCCTGGATATCCCTTATCACACTAGATCATGGATGCTAACTACTTAATAACACAGATTTAAATATGCTGAGTCTCTAGATTCACAGATTACAACCTTTTTATTTTTTAGGAAATGAGGTGAATGAGGTAGGAGGCAATGACCAGTGAGCCAACTCGGGGCATTGGTGGCACAACCTGAAGACCCTCTTTAGTTTATCGTTTCACATAGTCTAGTAGTTTATTGTTTGCAAATAAATTCAAGAACTCGTGTTAAGAATTTAGTATTTTCCTTTATGCCGACGGTGTTGGTTTAAATTTATATATACATGAATAACTTTTTTTTAAAAAAAAACTAGGGATGTTTCAAAAGGAGACTGAAACCTTAGAATGGAAGGGCAAAGAGCACATCGTGTATTTCTTGTGTAATCACAAGTGATATTATCAGAATCAATATCTAAAGAGGAAGTCCTGAACCAAGAATAAAGGAGGAAGTTCAAATAAGGGGGAGCTTCCAAGGGAAAAACTAAGGCACCATTAGTTACTGGTACTTAAATGCATGCTAGAAATAACTTTTATCATTTTAATACTATTTATCATGAAAATGAAAAATATGAAAAACCTAGGAAAAATTACAAATTATTTCATGCTAAAACTACCTTACCTAAGTATAGGAATGTAGAAAACCAATTAGATAAGAACTTTAAGGAAATTAGATATATGTCTAAAAAGAAAAATATCCAAGCCCATTAAGAAAAATCAAAAATTAAGGATTTAATGATGGAAAATCAAGTCTTGAGGTCAAGACTTGATAAATTAGAAAATACCCTTAAGAAAATTACAAATAATGTCAAAGGGTCTATGAAACAAAATTTAGGTTTAGGAAAACAAGGGTCATCTATAGACAAAAAGGGTTTACGCGTACAAATCCAAGTCCAAGGACAAGGTGTCCTCACATCATAAAGTTTCATATAGCTATGGAACTAACCTTAGGTCTAGAATTCAAGTCAAGGTGATAAGGGAGGTTATCCCTAGAGTTGACTTTAAGGAAACTAGTATAATTAAGGCTTTTGAGAAGCCTAGGAAAATTATTGGGAAGGTATCATGGGAAGTTATTCCTAATGAATATCTAGAACACTCAAGGAACATCAATAGGTATTGGATTCCTAAGAGTGTGTTCTCTTCAACCTACATAAGTTTAGAGTGTGTCAACTCTAATTGGAAGAGTAGTTAACCCAACTACGGTGAAGTTGACACTTTTGGAAATTTTCAAGGTAGTGTGATATCTTAAAAATGTGAGTTGATCTTTTACTTTTGAAGAGTTAAAAGTGTGTCAATTAAAATTTTAAAGTATTGAGCTTAATTAAATTGGCACAAATAGGATAGAACTCAAAGAAATGCCAAGTTAAGACTTTGGTATGTGTCTTAAGGAGATAAGGGCAACTTAGGCTTATTTTGACTTAACGATTAGTTGAAAATACTTAGATATAAAATCTAGGTAGTTTTTCTTATGAGCTATAATTGTCATGTTTTTGTTGGATCGAGAAGTGTTAGAGGGGGGGGGGGGGTGAATACTGCTCGTGGCTATTTCGTTCGTTTCGGAATCGTAAAAGCAGTCGAGTAAATAAACGCAGCGGAATAAAAACAAACACACAAACACAAGGGATTTACTTCGTTCGGAGCCTGTAGTGACTCCTACTCGAAGACTCGTGATCCTTGATCGCTTTCCGTGGGCAACAACTATAAGCATGAAATTATTACAAGCTAAATACAATTTAAAACAGTAATTAAAAATACCAACGACACTTCAAAAATATCAGATTTGAAGCTCCGAGTCGTCGGGAAGTATTCGCAGCACTTCTGGGTCGTCTTGTTGACAGCACGTTAAAGAAAGGTTGCTTAGAGGAAGATCTGTCGAGTTGCTGGTTGAGTGCTTCTTTTATACAATGCTCAAGGCACCTTGAAATCCATCCAAGGCGCCTCCAGGATGGTCGAGTCGCCCGCGTGGATCAAGCCTGAACTGGTCGTGATTTATCCCTTCAAGGCGCCTTCTGTGCTCTCCAAGGCGCTTTCATCCACCAGTCCAAGGTGCCTTGAGCTTCCTTCAAGGTGCCTCCAAGCTTGCTTCGCAGCCAGCTCAGCTTTGCATCCGAGGCGCCTCCAAGCTCTATGGAGGCGCCTCAGACACTGTTCATCCGAGGCCAAGTTGTGCTCCTTTGGTCCTGCAAATAGTGTTAGTCCCAAACACATACCCTGCAAAACTAAGTTAGCACAAAACAACAATATAGATATGATAATTAACAGTCATCGGACTGTCCGGGTCTGACTTCAGATTTCCAACCGGAAACCCTAGGTCAACCCGACGCCTACTGTTCCCTCCGCGGGGAACGCGTCCTCACCTACTCCACTCAGGAGATTTACATGTTGCAGTATGATCCTCCAGATCGACTGGACTTTTGCTCTTTGCTCGATGCTCGATGCTTCCAAACTTTCTGCTGGACTTCCGCTTCCCGGCTGGTCCAGTCTTTCACCTGGTTCGCGACACCAGGACTTTCCACCTAGGATTACCCCCCTAGGACTTTTGCCTGAAACACTCGACCCACCAAGACTTTCCGCATAAGGTTACCACCCCCTATGACCTAGGGTTTCCACCCCTTAGGGTTTTCACATGCCTAACCACAGCTAGGACTTTTCCTGAAACACTTAAACAGACTTGTTAGATCACAACATAACCTTAATTTTGAATCCTTTGTCATTATCAAAACTTAGGTTCGATCATCGGATGCTTCCCGCACCAACAATCTCCCCCTTTTTTATTATGGCAACCCAAATTCAAAGTTAAGTAAAACAAATGCATAAATATATTTAAAAGGTTTAAGTGAGCAAGCTTAAGTATATAAATTCAAATACAAGCATAACTTAAGCTAACACTTAAACTTTGTGAAGCTCCCCCTTAATACAGAGCTTTCTTTTTGAATCAGACTTTTACTTTTGAATTTTCCTACTCTCTCCCTTTGCCATTTATCAAAAAATAAGTCAGTTAAAACCAAGTTTTAACTTTTTAGAAAAATAGATTATGCTTTGAAAGAAGGTAAAAGTGTTTGTGGAACACTTAGCTTATAATTAAATTTACTGAAAAAATTGTTAGCTAAGGGAGAAAGAGGACTTAAAAGAAATATTTTTTTCCCCCTAAGTTTAAAAGACTAATATATGGTTGACTTCGAAGGATGACTTTAGCCTCTTTTGAAACTTAATTGTTTTTAGAAAAAATACTTAACTAAATTTTGAAAAACTTAGCTAGATTTTAAAGAATTTTTTGGAGCCAAATTATTTTTGAAAAAAATTTGAATTCTCTTTTTACTTAGCAGAAATCTTTTGAAAGCCATGAGTTAAATTTTGCAAGTAAAGAAATATGCTTTTTAATACTTTTAGCTAAGTATAGAATGAATCTAAGAGGTAACTTAGAAAAGTATTTTAGCAAAAATTTATAAAGGTGGCTAAGTTTGAGAAAGTTTGAAAGTTGCTATATGTAACACTTAACTTATCCAAATTGTTTTGATCAGGTATCAGAGCCCTAAAGTACAAGCATGCTCAATCTTAAAATCTCCATTTCCTTCACCAACTATCTAACCTTTAGCTACTTGCTGATTGCCTAGAGGGCAGCAACTTTCACTCGGTTAGTCAAGTTAAGTCTTTTGGTCCAGTTAGATTTGACTAAGGCTGGATGACTTAAACTGATTACTGTTAATAAAGTATTTAACGCCCAGACTCATAATGATGCACAGATAGAAGCATACTAGAGTCCAGGCTGTACCCTATGCATTGTTGGAGTGTATACTGAAAGCCTAAGCTTTGTAAACATTCATTATGAATAAAGAATCACATTTGGTCTAATTATCTACATTTGTTTGTAGTTGTTCATTTAATTTATATTGTAGATAACATAGTATGTGGTGTCACATACAGAAGATGATGTTATCAGTACCTTATAAATTATAAACAGTAGCTCACGACCAGAATGGAAAGGAACAAACCATTAGAAGGTCGTAGTGTAATTAGGTATTAGCTTATCTTGACTATATAATTACACTAGTACACTCAGAGTGTATTGAGTAGGACCATTTGAGGTCGTTCCTTTTATACTGACTTTATAAAGGAACAAAGACCTCAGTTATTATAGAAGTGTGTGCTCTTAATCCTAATATAATAACAAGCACATATGTTTGATATTTATTTCTTTAATTTATCAATGGGTGAGATTTAGTTCGATGAATCAATAAACCCGATAAATTGGGAAATGGTATCACTCATAGTGTGTGTTGTTGATTATATAAGGAAACTGTGTCCTAGTGATACTAGGTTGATAATGTCCTCAAGAGGAGCTCATAAAGATTGTCATGTTAAACCCTGCAGGTGGACTTAGTCCGACATGATAATAAGGTTGAGTGGTACTACTCTTGGACTTAGATATTAATTAAATGAGTTGTCAGTAACTCACTTAATTAGTGGACATTCGATATCTTAAACACAGGGAGACTAACACACTCATAATAAGAAGGAGCCCAAAAATGTAATTTGGGATTGGTGCGGTAGTTCAATGATAGTTCTCTAGTGGAATGAATTATCATTGATAAAGTTAAGTTGTGTGTTCGGGGTGAACACGGGATGCTTAATTTTATCGGGAGACCAAAACCAATTCCTCCTCTCGGTCCCTATCGTAGCCTCTTATTTATAGAGTTCTATACCCACCTATACCCACCCAATGGGGGCCGGCCAAGCTAGCTTGGGAACAAGCTAGGGCCGGCCTAGGTATATTTTGGGGTGGCCGGCCCTAGCTTGAACCCAAGCTAGTAGGGCCGGCCAAATAAAATTAAAAAGGGATTTTAATTTTAGTTTTTATTATGTGGAAGAAATAATTTATTAAAGAGAATTAAAATTAAAATATCTCTCTTGTAAAAGATCTACAAAAGATTAAAAAAGAGATTAGATCTCTTTCCTAATTTGTAGATTGGTAAGATATTTTATTTTCTCTTTAAAATTATCCACGTGATTGATAAAATTAAAATTATAGAAATTTCCTTTTATTAACCATGAAGAGATTTTAAAGAGAAATTTTATTTTTTAAAATTTCCGGAAACAAATTAGGAAGTTTTAATTGTTGATTGAAACTTGTCCTATTTGCCTTCCAATGATGTGGCCGGCCATCACAAATTAATTAGGGAAATTTTATTTTATTTCTCTCAATTAAATCATGTCAAGGAAATTAAGGAAAATTTATTTCCTAATTTACCTAGGCCAAGGAATATAAAAGAAGGGGTGAGGGTGCCTTCTCAAGACACAACATCTATTATTCCTCTCCTCTTGTTCCTTGGTGTTGTGGCCGGCCATTACCCTCTCCCTCTCTTCCTCTTGTGGTGGCCGAACCTCTCCCTCTCCCTTGGAGTTCTTGTGGTGGCCGGATACTACTCGGAGAAGAAGAAGAAGAAGGAGAGAAAGCTAGCATCTCTTGGAGCTTGGTTAGTATTTTGTTTTTCTCCTTGGTGAAGCTTTTCTTTTGTGGCCGAACCTTGCTTGGAGGAGAAGAAGGTGGTTGGTGGTTTCTCATCTTGGAAGATCGTTGCCCACACAACGTCCGAGGTTAGAAGAGGAATACGGTAGAAGATCAAGAGGTTTTTCTACAAGGTATAACTAGTAATTTCTATTTCCGCATCATGCTAGTTATTTATGGAAATAATACCAAATACAAGAGGCTTACGTTCTAGTATTTCGAATATGTTTTTTCGAAGTTGTGTTCTTTTGTTTCTTTCTTTTCCTTGTGATTTGATTGTTCTCTTTGGTTAACCTAAAGTTATTTTAGGAAATTAAATATTAGCTTTCTATTAAAGGTTTTGTCTAGTCGGTGGTGGTTGCTCCCATATCCAAGAAGGCCATGTGCCTCGCCACGTCGATCGGGAACCTTTATGGAAATTAATATTTAATGGAATTAATAACTTAAGGAGACTTGGGTCGAACGTGTTAAGTTCCGCAGAGATCCAAGTCAAAACCTAAAAGAACAAATAGATTAAGTTTTGGATCAAACGTGTTAAGTTCCGCAGAGATCCAAAATTTAATTTAAAAGAACACATGGTAGCTAGGAAAAGGTTCAGACCTTTGTACAAAATTTTTGCAGGAACCTATAGGCTTTCCGAGTAGCAACCAACAATTCGAGCTAGGGTTTGCTTCTCTATTTGGTATTTAGTTTTTATTGCATGATGATACATATAGGCAGGTTAATAGTAGGATGTGCTAACTCTATGGATGCAGGATCCAACTATTATGGTTTTAGTTAATTATGTGTGTGATTGGACCCTTGGACATGTCAAGGGCAATTTATATGTGTGTGCATGATTGTATTAAAATACACAGAGGGGTATTTAGTTTTATTAGATTTTATTTTGATCTAGATACATGTACATTCCTTTTATGGAATATAGGATCAAAATGTAAAATTCTATTTATGTCATGGATCGAATCTTGCAAAGCGTGGAACCTTCTAAGGACCAGAGGCGCAGTGGAACTCGGAGCAAGATGGATGCGACAGTTAGACCCGTGGCGGTGGCCAAATTTGGATGACAACACACGGAGGACAATTAAAGATAAAAGCCATAATAGTTGAAAATTAGATTTTCTATTTATTGCTTTTATATTGTTTTGTGCATGTTAGTTTACAAGTTTAGTAGGCTAGCATAGTTAAAATTCCTCATTTATAAATAACTAAGTGGGAGAGGGATTTTTAAGTAAATCCCATGGTCTCCATTACTGGTTTGTAAGTGATGCAAACAAGCTTGCGCGTTGGCTCTGAGTGCCTTCCTCCATAACGGATGAGTTTGTTTGCGGATCACTAGAACAAACTTCCATTTTTGGATGACTATAGGAAGTTAATTAAGAGCGTGTGATCTTCCCCAACGGAAGGGGCATAATCTTATTAATGGACTTAGTGTCAAGTAATGGTGTACACTTAGACACATCTAATAGTATCCTCCCCAACGGAGTCACTGCTATTATTTGTGTGACCAAATAATACCAACTATTAATTTTATTTGTCAAAAAGTTAGGTTGACAAGATAATAAAATTAATGGGTTAAAACCCTCCTTTTACAAATGATGAAATTGTATACGTCCACACTAACGTGGCATACAAAATTCACGGTGTTATGAGGTGTTGGTTAATTTAAAATAGTATTGTTTGAGAAATCAATATTATTCTAAATTTAGAGTTCTGACCAAAAGTTATTTGTGATTCTTAGGATGTCTTTCAACCCACTGTCCATCATACTTCAACAAAATAGACTTACTGGACCTAACTACATAGATTGGAAAAGAAACCTGGACATTGTTCTTACTGCTGAAAGCTATAAATTTGTACTGACTGAGCCTTGCCCTGAAGCACCTACTGGTGAATCTACCCAAGAGGAGATTGAATATCATAGGAAATGGGTAAAAGCAGATGAGATGGCGCGGTGTTACATTTTGGCTTCAATGTCAAATGTATTGCAACATCAGCATCAAGATTTACCAACAGCCTATGATATCATGAACAATCTCAAGGAACTCTTTGGTCATCAGGATAGGGCTTCTAGGCAAGAAGCCATGAGAAAGATAATGACAGCCACCATGCAAGAGGGTACTCCTGTAAGGGATCATATCCTAAAGATGATGGCTTATCTGAACGAGATACAGATCCTTGGAGGAGAAATTGATGGGGAAACCCAGATCGATATGATCCTCCAAACGCTACCTAGAAGTTTTGAGCAGTTCCGCCTGAACTATAATATGAATAAAAGGATTTATTCATTAGGGGAACTACTGACGGAACTTCACAGAAGGGTTATTTCGTCACAATGCTCAAATTCACTATGTTGAAAATGGTTCTACTTCTAAACCGAAAGGAAAGAAGAAGAAGAAACAAACTGGTTCAGCAAAGAAAGTGAATAAATCTCAGAGCGGATTTAAAGCTGGAATGAAGAAGCCAAGGGCAAGTGCTTCATCTGCAAGCAGGCAGGACATTGGAAGGCGGACTGTCCTCGTAAGAACCAAAACAAAGGTATATCTCATACTCTAGTTGTTGAAACATGTTTAGCGGTGTTATCTACCACCACCTGGTGTGTAGATACGGGAGCCACTGATCATGTTTGCAATTCCTTGCAGGGGTTCCAGGAAACCCGACGACTATTTGAAGGGGAGATTACCGTCTACATGGGCAATGCTACTAAGGTGGCAGCTGTAGCGTCTACTTGTCTTTTAGTAGAAATAGAAATTTGGTTTTAAGAAATTGTCTTTATGTACCTAGTTTTAGAAAGAATTTAATTTCAGTTTCTAAACTGTTTTTAGATGGATATTCAGTTTCTTTCAGTAACGATGTAGTTATTAAAAGAAATAAAGTGATTATCTGTTCTGGTGCATTAGTTGGCAATTTGTATATTTTAAATCCAATTTCTTCCACAAAGCAAAACATGGAAATTTATAACTCATCTTCTAATTCTAATAAGAGAAAAGAACCTTCAGAAATGAACCAAGCATATCTTTGGCATCTAAGACTTGGTCATATTAATTTAAGTAGGATTCAGAGGCTTATAGCTGATGGACTTTTGAGTTCATTAGAGTTGGAAAATTTTCCAACTTGTGAATCTTGCTTAGAAGGTAAAATGACCAAGAGGCCGTTCAAGGCCAAGGGTATAGAGCCAAAGAAGTGTTAGAGTTGGTTCAATCTGATTTGTGTCCTATGTCTGTCCGTGCAAGAGGAGGTTTTGAATATTTTGTCTCTTTCATGGACGATTATTCAAGATATGGATACATTTACCTAATGCGCCAAGTCCGAATGCTTTGACAAGTTCAAAGAATACAAGGTGATGTGGAGAAACGATTAGGTAAAAGTATCAAGACACTACGATCTGATCGTGGTGGCGAATACCTCTTAGGAGAGTTTAGGAATTACTTATCGAGGTCGGATTCAATCAATTGTCTGCACCGGAACACCCCAACAGAATGGTGTAGCGGAGCGAAGGAATAGGACTCTTATGGAGATGGTTAGATCGATGATGAGTTATTCGAATTACTAAATTCGTTTTGGGATATGCTCTGGAAACAACAGTGATTCTGAACTTAGTACCTTTTAAATCGCTTTCTTCTACTCCCATAGAATTGTGGAATGGGCGAAAACCCACCTAAGACATATTCGGATTTGGGGTAGTCCAACACATGTGAAACCAGATCTTGATAAGTTAGAATCTCGTGTTCGCGTGTTTGTAGGATATCCCAAAGGAACGAAGGTGGTTTATTTTATAGTCCTAAAGACCGGAAGGTCATTGTTAGCACCAATGCCCGCTTTTAGAAGAAGACTATATAATGGATCACAAGCCCAGAGTAAAGTTGTTTTAGAAGAACTTAGAGGACATGTCTACTTCAGTACCAACAAGACAAGATGAAGTACCACAAGAGACGCAACACGTGTCACATGATACACAACCACGCATGCCTCGTCGTAGTGGGAGGGTTGTAATGCAACTGAAGATTCATGTTTTGGGAGAGTCTTCGACTTGATCCTAGGTAAACATGAAACATATGATAAGCACTCCAAGATATAGATGCAAGATCTTGGCAAAAGGCAATGAATTCAAATAGAGTCCATGTACTCTAATAAGGTCGGAGCTTGTAGAACCACCTGATGGTGTAAAAGCCGTTGGATGCAAGTGGATCTACAAAAGGAAAAGAGGGACAGACGGGAAGGTAGAAACCTTCAAAGCTAGGCTTGTTACGAAAGGGTACACTCAGAAAGAGGGAATCGATTATGAGGAAACCTTTTCACCGGTAGCCATGCTTAAGTCTATCCGGATACTCTTATCCATTGCTGCTCATATGGATTATGAGATTTGGCAAATGGATGTCAAGACAGCTTTCCTTAATGGAAGTCTTGAAGAGAACATCCATATGAAGCAACCAAAAGGATTTATTGAAAAAGGCAAAGAGCATCTAGTATGCAAGCTCAATCGGTCCATTTATGGACTGAAGCAAGCTTCAAGGTCTTGGAACATCCGGTTTAATGAAGTAATCCAGTCATATGGATTTATTCAAAGTCCGGATGAGTCTTGTGTATATAAGAAGTGTAACGGAAACGTGGTGGTATTTCTTGTACTATATGATATTTTGTTAATTGGCAACAATGTCAAGGTATTATCGGACGTAAGGGTATGTTTGTCCAAACAATTTGAGCTGAAGCACTTAGGAGAATATCCACACACTCTTGGGATCAAAGTTATAAGGGATCGCTAGAAAAGACTGTTGCGACTATCCCAACCTCCATCTATAGATACAATCATTGCTCGTTTTAGCATGCAAGACTCCAAGAAAGGTTTCTTACCTTTAGACATGGAGTAGCTCTATCTAAAGAGATGTCTCCAAAGACATCAAAAGAGATAGAGGACATGAAAGCGGTTATGTCGTAGGAAGCCTAATGTATGCAATGTTATGACGAGACCCGATATCTGCTTTTTCGTAGGCATGACGAGCAAGTAACCCTGGACAAGGACATTGGATCGGTAAAGCATATATTAAAGTACCTAAGAAGGACTAGGGATTATATGCTAGTTTACCAAGCGATGATTTGCTTCCGTGGGTTACACTGTTTGATTTTCAA
The DNA here is from genome assembly GCF_018446385.1 of Zingiber officinale. Taxonomy (NCBI): domain Eukaryota; kingdom Viridiplantae; phylum Streptophyta; class Magnoliopsida; order Zingiberales; family Zingiberaceae; genus Zingiber; species Zingiber officinale. Next base: position 115,184,145 of record NC_055993.1, on the reverse strand, counting down.
TCGATAGGGACAATAGTAAGTCTACATCGGCTATGTGTTTACTTTAGGAGGTGGAGCCATTTCATGGAGGAGTGTTAAGCGGAATGCGTTTCGGACTCAACCATGGAAGTCGAGTATGTAGCACCTCTGAGAGAAGCAGTATGGCTCGGGAACTTTCTAATGGACTTAGATGTGATTCTGGTTTGCCCAAGATCATCACAATTTATTGTGATAATAGCGATTGCAAACTCGAAGGAACCACGAGCTCATAAGGCGAGTAAACATATAGAGCGCAAGTACCACCGATACGAGATATCGTGAAGCGAGGAGAAGTTGTCATCGCCAAGATTGCATCAAGATAACCGGCGATCCTTTCACTAAGGCCCTTCCTACGAAAGCTTTCGATCGGCATGTGGAGGAATGGGAATCAGATGTATGGTAGAAGATATGGCAACTTAGTCATTAGTATAAGTGGGAGATTGTTGAGTGTATCTGAAAGCCTAAGCTTTGTAAACATTCATTATGAATAAAGAATCACATTTGGTCTAATTATCTACATTTGTTTGTAGTTGTTCATTTAATTTATATTGTAGATAACATAGTATGTGGTGTCACATGTGAAGATGATGTTATCAGTCCTTATAAATTATAAACTAGCTCACGACTAGAATGGAAAGGAACAAACCATTAGAAGGTCGAGTGTAATTAGGTATTAGCTTATCTTAACTATATAATTACACTAGTACACCTGAGTGTATTGAGTAGGACCATTTGAGGTCGTTCTTTTTACTGACTTTATAAAGGAACAAGACCTCGATTATTATGGAAGTGTGTGCTCTTAATCCTAATATAATAACAAGCACATATGTTTGATATTTATTTCTTTAATTTATCAATGGGTGAGATTTAGTTCGATGAATCAATAAACCCGATAAATTGGGAAATGGTATCACTCATAGTGTGTGTTGTTGATTATATAAGGAAACCGTGTCCTAGTGATACTAGGTTGATAATGTCCTCAAGAGGAGCTCATAAAGATTGTCATGTTAAACCCTGCGCGTGGACTTAGTCCGACATGATAATAAGGTTGAGTGGTACTACTCTTGGACTTAGATATTAATTAAATGAGTTATCGTAACTCACTTAATTAGTGGACATTCGATATCTTAAACACGGAGACTAACACACTCATAATAAGAAGGAGCCCAAAATGTAATTTGGGATTGGTGCGGTAGTTCAATGATAGTTCTCTAGTGGAATGAATTATCATTGATAAAGTTAAGTTGTGTGTTCGGTGAACACGGGATGCTTAATTTTATCGGAGACCAAAACCAATTCCTCCTCTCGGTCCCTATCGTAGCCTCTTATTTATAGAGTTCTATACCCACCTATACCCACCTTCTATACCCACCCAATGGGGCCGGCCAAGCTAGCTTGGGAACAAGCTAGGGCCGGCCTAGGTATAATTGGGTGGCCCTAGCTTGAACCCAAGCTAGTAGGGCCGGCCAAATAAAATTAAAAAGGGATTTTAATTTTAGTTTTTATTATGTGGAAGAAATAATTTATTAAAGAGAATTAAAATTAAAATATCTCTCTTGTAAAAGATCTACAAAAGATTAAGAAAGAGATTAGATCTCTTTCCTAATTTGTAGATTGGTAAGATATTTTATTTTCTCTTTAAAATTATCCACGTGATTGATAAAATTAAAATTATAGAAATTTCCTTTTATTAACCATGAAGAGATTTTAAAGAGAAATTTTATTTTTTAAAATTTCCGGAAACAAATTAGGAAGTTTTAATTGTTGATTGAAACTTGTCCTATTTGCCTTCCAATGATGTGGCCGGCCATCACAAATTAATTAGGGAAATTTTATTTTATTTCTCTCAATTAAATCATGTCAAGGAAATTAAGGAAAATTTATTTCCTAATTTACCTAGGCCAAGGAATATAAAAGAAGGGGTGAGGGTGCCTTCTCAAGACACAACATCTATTATTCCTCTCCCTCTCTTGTTCCTTGTGGTGGCCGGTCCATCCTCTCCCTCTCTTCCTCTTGTGGTGGCCGAACCTCTCTCCCCCCTTGGAGCTCTTGTGGTGGCGGATACTACTTGGAGAAGAAGAAGAAGAAGGAGAGAAAGCTAGCATCTCTTGGAGCTTGGTTAGTATTTTGGTTTTTCTCCTTGGTGAAGTTTTTCTTTTGTGGCCGAACCTTGCTTGGAGAAGAAGAAGGTGGTTGGTGGTTTCTCATCTTGGAAGATCGTTGCCCACACAACGTCCGAGGTTAGAAGAGGAATACGGTAGAAGATCAAGAGGTTTTTCTACAAGGTATAACTAGTAATTTCTATTTCCGCATCATGCTAGTTATTTATGGAAATAATACCAAATACAAGAGGCTTACGTTCTAGTATTTCGAATATGTTTTTTTGAAGTTGTGTTCTTTTGTTTCTTTCTTTTCCTTGTGATTTGATTGTTCTCTTTGGTTAACCTAAAGTTATTTTAGGAAATTAAATATTAGCTTTCTATTAAAGGTTTTGTCTAGTCGGTGGTGGTTGCTCCCATATCCAAGAAGGCCATGTGCCTCGCCACGTCAGTACTGGGAACCTTTTATGGAAATTAATATTTAATGGAATTAATAACTTAAGGAGACTTGGGTCGAACGTGTTAAGTTCCGCAGGAGATCCAAGTCAAAACCTAAAAGAACAAATAGATTAAGTTTTGGATCAAACGTGTTAAGTTCCGCAGGAGATCCAAAATTTAATTTAAAAGAACACATGGTAGCTAGGAAAAGGTTCAGACCTTTGTACAAAATTTTTGTACAGTGGAACCTATAGGCTTTCCGAGTAGCAACCAACATGCATCTCACGCCGTTCTATGTATTTTAAACACAAGCAAGGTATACCTAGGTGTTTGTGAGATATTCTGGTGTAAATCTAGGGGACCAAGTGTTAGTCCCAAACACATACCCTGCAAAACCAAGTTAGCACAAAACAACAATATGGATATGATAATTGACAGTCATCGGACTGTCCGGGTCTGACTTCAGATTTCCAATCGGAAACCCTGGTCGATTCGACGCCTACTGTTCCCTCCGCGGGGAACGCATCCTCACCTACTCCACTCAGGAGATTTACCTGTTGCCAGTATGATCCTCCAGATCGACTGGACTTTTGCTCGATGCTCGATGCTTCCGGACTTTCTGCTGGATTTCCGCTTCCCGGCTGGTCCAGTCTTTCACCTGGTTCACGACACCAGGACTTTCCACCTAGGGTTACCCCCTAGGACTTTTGCCTGAAGTACTCGACCCATCAATACTTTTTGCATAGGGTTATCACCCCCTATGACCTAGGGTTACCACCCCCTAGGGTTTTCACTTGCCTAACCACAGCTAGGACTTTTCCTGAAACACTTAAACAGACTTGTTAGATCACAACATAACCTTAACTTTGAATCCTTTGCCATTATCAAAACTTAGGTTCGATCGTCGGATGCTTTCCGCACCAACAGTTTTGTGTGTCTTATCACATGTCATGCATCATATACTATATTCACATTCTTATGAAAATGCTATATGTTATATCATACATACATCATTTAGCTATGATAACTTTTCTTTTGAAAAATACTCATTTGATGTATGCCATAATCATTTTCATACATTGTTTTAAATTTTTATAATTAAGGACAATGACAAAAATTGGCATCCTAGGTAGGATTATCAAAGTTAAAATACCTAAACAGAGATGCATGATTCCTTAGTTTAGGGAAAACATATTTTACATCTCACAAAAAAAATATAGAGTTGACTTGTATGTGTATTGAGACTTTTTTTTTTTGAGTTTTAGTTTCATCAAAATACATGGATTTCTTGAATCTAATCATGGGGAAAGCTAATGTGTAAGTCATGTGCATTTAGCGCAAAGATTGTGGTTGGAAATTTATTTTAAAAATCATTTCAAAATCATTTTGAAAAACCTTGGTAATGTCTATTTGGTGATAGAAATCATCATTGATTAGTTAGATACTAAGTTTGAGTGAAATATTAAAATTTTTAATAGTTTCTAATTTTATGTTAATATTTGAAAATGAGATATTTTTATAGAAAATTATTTTTTCCTGATAGTATATGATATAAGTAATGTCTGCGTGAAATTTCATGATTTTTAAAAAATTATAGAATTATTTAGAAGTTTTTAAATTTTAATTTGAAATATATTTCGAAAATTAAATACCACAATCGATTAGCCATTGTTGTCAATCGATTGGGACATGATGGAATCAATTAGAAGTGGGCACTAATCGATTCAGATAGGTTGTAATAAATTGGTAGCTGAAACCAATAGATAAGCAGGATTGTCTTTGGCTTAACTGGTCTAATTTTTGTTCATTAAGCCACATTTAGTCAAGATAACCATTCCTAACTATCTAAGGTGCTTAGGTAAGCATTTAAGGATAATTTTTCTTGATAAAAATGTTAAAGGAATGATTAAAGAAGACTAGCTTGGAGTTAAGGAGGAGGTTTAGATTCATAATTAAAATTTTAGTCTCATAACTTCAATTTTAGGATTTCCTAAAGGTTTAGGAACTCCTAATCATTGTTGGTGTAATGATAGAAGTTGGAGTATGCCTTGAGGGGGAGTTACACTCTAAAGGCATGATTGAGATATTATTTTTAATGATTTATGATCAAGGTTGAGTATTGGAGGCAATGGAAGGGTATGAGACCTTCGTTGTGAAGTTTGAATGTGAAAAGGATGAATCTTGTGGAGAACATTTTTGATGTATGTCAAAGGGGGAGAATGTAGGGTTTAAGTTAGGAAACTCTCATTAATGCTTTGACATAGGATGAAGATGGAGGTTGGGCTAATGGGTTAGTCTAACTTAAATATATTTTCAAACATTAAAAGGAGAAGATTGTTAGTAAAATTATCCTCAGGTCAAAGTTGACTAGTTTGACTAAGTTCGAGTTGACATGATCTTAAGTTTCGATGCTTGAAAATATGAGAGAAAGAAATCAAGTAGGTAAAGGGAGGGTCAAATACTTGTCTAGGAAAGTTCTAACTGAATGTTAGATAATGAGAAGTCCTAACTATTGGTTAGATAAAGGAAAATCCTAACTAAGGTTAGACAGGGTGGAAGTCACCGAGTGACTAGCCCTAACTAAGGTTAGGCAAAGGAAAGTATAAGTGGGTCAAGAAGGATCGCACGTTGGTAAATGAAAACCCTAACTGTGGTTAGGCAAGGGAAAACACTAACTGAGATTAGGTAGGGTTGAAGTCTACCGAGTGACTAGTCCTAACTAAGATTAGGCAAAAGAAATTCTAAGTGGGTCAAGGAGGATCACACATTGGTAAAGGAAAGTCATAACTGTGAATAGACAAGGGAAAACCTTAACTGAGGTTAGATAGGGTGGAAGTCTACTGAGTGACCAGTCTTAACTGGAGGTTAGGCAAGAGAAAAATCCAAGTGGGTTAAGGAGGACCGCACTTGGTGATCGGAAGTCCAATGAAAAATTGATAAAAGAAAGTGCAAGTATTGACGGGATACTTGGTGATTGGAAGTTTAACGAGAGTTGGTAAGGGAAAGTCCAAGTGGGTCACAGAGGATCGAACACTTGGTGAAGAAGTCCTAGTAGGTTAAGGTTGACCGAATGCTTAGCAACGAAAAGTCCTAATAGATCATGATTGACCAGATGTTGGCCATGGGAACCCTAAACTTGGATCAAGTGAGTTAGGGTTAGGTAATTGATTAGTTCAATCAATTAGCCCAAGGCCAATCATTGGGCAGAGTGCTTGATCAATTAGAATCTGTTGAGACCTTGATGCCGGCTAGAGGGGGTGAATAGCTGATCACCCACTTTGATCGCTTTCTACAACTTGTTAGTATGTATTGGAAATACAAATAACACTAACAAGAAGAAAGTTAATCTATAAGACAATGAGCAAGAAGAAAACACACAAACCTAACACATTTATATAATGTAATTAGGAGATAACTTACTCCTACTCCATGGTTTGTCCGTAAGGTGGACAATTCTAATCCGTCGATGGATGACTTCCCAAAAAATCTTAGCTAGCTCAAACCTCTTTCTCGGTGGAGAAACCTTACCACAACCTTGATCCAAAAACCCTTAGATCACAAAGAGAGCTTGGAACACTTAGAAGACTTCTAATAGACTTTAACCAAGTTTATTTCGTCAACCCAAACCAAGTTCCAAAGCCCTTGGTTATATAGGTCACGGGTTGAAAACCCCGCCTACTAGTCGATTGGTAATTATACTAGTTGACTGTCCTCTATGGAATTCGACTGTTGACTGATGAAAAAGGTTGAAAAGCCCTTGGTTACATGCCAAAGATTCGATACCAGTCGACCGATGAAAACACCAGTCGACTAATGAAAACACCAGCCAACTTCTACAATACTGCTATAGTGCCAGTTTGACTACTACAGTTTCAGTTGACTGCTACAGTACTGCTTGACTGGTTTTCACAGCCGTTGGCATAGAAATATTCTGTGCCCTAGCTCAGTCGACTGGTCCAGTTGCAGTCGACTAGTAAAACCTTAAATTTAGGATTTTACCCTGAGTATTCTCTCATGCACTCATCCTTGCCCACACAACCTCGACCTTGCCTTCTATCTTCCTCCGTCAGTCTCACTGTAAAATACCGAAAAATGGCGAATAATGATAAGAAAATTTTTCCAGAATTTTTAGTAATTTTCTGAGAATTTTTCGGAGCTCGTATGGACGAGTTTACGGGGATAAGAACTGGGCCCTGGGAAAGCCTGTTTAGGCTGCCCATTTAAACGAGGAAATATTGATTTCCTTTTTATTTTATTTTCTTTTCCTTTTTTTTTTTCCTCCTTCCCCCGCGTTCCCTAGCCTTCCACAGTGCTCGCGTCGTCTCCTCCTCTTCCTAACCGGTGTCGCACGCGACGATTGCCGCACGCCTCGTGATTTAAGCCTCCGCTGATTCTTCCTTTTCTCGCTTCTGCCCGATTTCTCTTCTCTGCCCAATTCGTCTCCACTTCTCCGGCCAAATGAGATCTCGTCACCGTCGTCTCCCTCGTTGATCCCCTTCACAATCCTCTTTCCCTTCCTCGCGTGCCCTAGCCGCCGGCGTCGCACGGAGCAGCGCCGCTCCTCACTGTGCCCTAGTCTTCTCTTCTCGCGCTGTCACCATAGCTGATCGCCGTTGTGCCCTCTTGCGCCGCTGCCTTCCTCGACCCACTCTCTATCGCGCCGACCTCCGATCACAGTCGACGCTGAGCCCTAGTCCTGGCTGACCTGCGATTTTTCCCTCTTCTCCTCCTCACTTCTGTCGACGATTTTTGGAGGTAAGTACTATACCTAGTTGTGGATGTTGGACTTGATCTTGGAGTGGTGTTGATTTGGGAGTTTTGTGATCTGAGCAGTAAGGAGGGTTTCCAGCAGCTATTTCTTCCGACAGTAACTAGCTTTGGCTGTGAGTTGAGGTAAGCGTTAACCCTAGACTCTAAAATAGGTGATACAGTGATGGATTGTTAATTTTCGGGCATTTAACCGTGTTGGACAGTGGTATCGCAGCGTGTACCTTCGACATTTACTAACCGAGGCATCCCTATATCTTGGTGAGTTTTAGAAGGGATAACTATTTGGATTTGACTAGAGGAGGAATTTTATTCTTGCTGTAGTTACATCTAAAAATGGAAATTTGGAATAATTTAGGATTAAGGATTTTATTTAGCCGTTCATTGAGTTGTAGCTAAATAAAATATATTTATGTTGGTGATACAGGACTTTGACACGGACAAGTATCTCGACGTCATATTTGGACTGGATACGATCCTTCCTATTGGAGGCAGGTACTTTGACTTTATGTCATTTGATATGCATAGTAATGTTTTTAACAAATAGCAATGATTGCGTTTCTTATCTGCTTCGGTTGGTCACTACCTGATCTGTTACATGCTTGTTTGTTTATTTGTTATGCACTTCATGTTAGTACCTACCTGATTATACATGCTTATAGGGGTAGTGACACAACCATGTTTTTGTTATTATGTTCAGGACCTAGGATTTTGATTCCTTTTCTGACCTGTGTACCTAGACCATTGATTAGGTCAACTTATTCTAGGGTACACATTATATATATGGATTGGTTCAGGATATTGCCATGCTTAGTGTCATGCATCATCTCACATGATTGCATGCTGTGCGATAGTCAGCTCCATTATTGTTGAGAACATCGCCAGTTACATGGATCTGCACACACCACTACTCATGGGTTAGTGGTATATCAGGCAGGTGTGTGATAGTTCTGTTGTTTGGCTCCGCTGGTCTGGTGACTCAGCGTGGTAGTCGGCAGACGGTTCTCCTCTGTTAGGCTCCGCTGGTTTAGTGTAGCAGCGTGGTAGCCGGCAGACGGTTGGACTTTGTTTGGCTCTGTTGGTCTGCTCATGGGTAGTGTGACGCAGTGTAGTAGCCGGCAGAGATTCCTCCCCGTCATTGTGTACCGGGAGATGAGAGCATTGAGCTCCCCCATTTATGATTTGGGGTAGGAGGATAGGTGTACTCCGACAGTATCCCGTCCACTCGGTCACTCATCAGGAGCAGTGATGGCAGAGTGCACGGTTGTCACAGCCCTACCCACTCGGTCTCACCATCGTGTGTGAGATGGCTGACTGGCGTCAGGGGTGACCAGGACCCATCATTGGCATCATATGCATTTATGCATTTTCTGATTGTGTTTGTTGCACTTATATGTTGCATTTGGATGGATGCATATGTTTGACATGCATACATGATTTTGATACCTCTCGGTCTAACGACCCTGTTATACTTATACCTTGGTCCTGGTTAGTACAGTTTTCTTCTGCTTATTTCAGTTGCATTTATCCTTCTTGTATCAGAAGACTGTACACATGATTAGTGCTGATTGTTATTTTCTTTATTATGCATATCAGTAGTTACCCGCTGAGGAGTTGACTCACCCCGTGGATATTTACTATTTTCAGGTTGAGGTTGTCCGAAGAGTTCCAGTCGCTAGTCCCCTGAAGATCCAGAGAGGATACATTTATTTGGTCTTTTGTTATGTTTCTTATTGCACTATCTGGACTTGTATTACTTTATGGATATTGTCGATGAGTTTTATTTGGATTTATTTTACTACATGCCTGCCTAGACGGCAGAAGAGGTGAGTTGATTTTATCGTCGGATTTGAGCTTTATGAGCGTAGTGGAGTAGGACATCAGTTTTATGCTTTATGGGTGTAGTTGAGTAGGGTTGTTTTTGAGTCTTCTTATCACTGTTCTAGTTTTGTTATCTATTAAACTGCGTGGATGTCTATGTGTTGTATTTTATTATTATTATTGTTCCGGCCGTGTTGGCCGATGTATATGTGGCCCTGGAGGCAATGTATAAAGTTTCAGATTGTCAGCCGTACAGGGGAGATGCTGCCGAAATTTCTTCGGACATGGACTCCCCCGGGGTGTGACAATTTATTTCAGGATTCATAAACTCTAGTATTTAACCTGGAGGTCTAGAGTTCGAATCCTGGGGAAGGCAAAAATTCACTAGCCAGGGGTGGGAAGTCCTTGTGAGTAACGGCACGGTCAAGGGTCGTCGGATGACGACATAAGGGGTCACCAGTTGGGCCGCCATTGTGGTCGCCCAAGGGACCATCGGAGCCGCCAATTGGGCCACTAGTGTGGCCGCCCAAGGGGCCGAGGGGCCGGGTCGTTACAATAAAAGACGCCTTTTTATTGTAACGACCCGACCCCTCGGCCCCTTGGGCGGCCCAACTGGCGACCCCTTATGTCGTCGATCCTCAGCCGTGTCGTTACTCACTAGGTATTCCCATCCCTGGCTAGTGGATTTTTGCCTTCCCCAGGATTTGAACTCTAGACCTCCAAGCTAAGTACTAGAGTTTATGAATCCTGGTAGCCAAGTGAGTGACACTCACTTGGCTACCAGGATTCATAAACTCTAGTACTTAGCCTGGAGGTCTAGAGTTCGAATCCTAGGGAAGGCAAAAATCCACTGGCCAGGGGTGGTAAGACCTAGTGAGTAACGGCACGGCCGAGGGTCGTCGGTCGACGACATAAGGGGTCACCAGTTTGGGCCGCCAGTTGGGCCGCCCAAGGGACCGCCAAGGGGCCGTCAAATGGGCCGCCCAAGGAGCCGAGGGGTCGGGTCGTTACACTCGCGTTCCTTAGATGTCTCCTCATCCTTCACGCCTTATCTTCATGAGCTTCCTTCGGCCTTATCCTTTTTGTCGGGTCTTCCATTGCCAAGAAGCTCCTCACCTCCAAGACTTCAACCTTTCCAAGTCATACTTGAACTTATGTTGCCAAGACTACATACTTAGACTTACACTGCCAAGACTCCACTTGGACTTTCACCTTTGTCAAGATCCCACTTGGACTTTGTCTTTGCTAAGATTACACTTGAACTTTGTCTTTGTTGTACCTACATCCTACATATTTACAACGCATATCAAATATAACAATAATCCTAACTTAAATCTTTACCCAAGCATCAAAACCTAGGGTCACAGATTGCTCCAACAGAACCTACTTCGATCATTAGGCATAATGCCTAATTGATTGGAAGTGTTTTGCGTGAGGGCTAGAATTGATTGGGTTGATTATGTCAATTGATTGGATAGGGTTTTGGCAAACTGGGATGAGATTCATGAGAGAGAACATAGGCTTGGTAAATCAATTGAGGTAAATTGATTCAGCCTTTCCCAATCGATTGGGGTGGTTTTTGTCACGAGAGAACAGAGAACTTGGAAATCGATTAGGTTGCTTTCTCTCATGAACAGAAAGCTTTTGAATCGATTAGAAGATGTTGAATCGATATGTATGACTCACCAATCGCTTATGAGTTTGAAAAAGAGTCATTCTACAAGTTGTTAAATGATCAGTTGATGTGACAATCGATTAAGAGAATGCTTAATCAATTAGGAGGTGAAATACAGTTCGAACAACATCCATATAAGGGGGAGTTAGTCTAGAGTTTTCATCGCTAGTTCTTGGAATGTTGAGGAAGAAGTGCTACTGCATTTCCAATCTATCAAGAGACATTTTTAAGCAACAAGATAGCAAGCTATGCAAAATCTCATTGTAAAGTGTTACTTTCATTTTCGCTTATATTCTTATTGTATTTCTCATGTTCGAGATTGTACGAGGCTTCTCCACCTCTAAAAAGTTTCCGAGAAGGAGTGTGTTCATAGTTGAGCTGTGTGCACGATGTGGATTCTTGGATTAGTCACTTTAAGGAAGTGAAGACCAAGTAAATTAAAGATGTTAACATTATAGAGTTTTCACTTCAAATTTCCACTATAAGTCATCATTGAAAAAGCAAACGAAGTTATTCAGCATCCCTCCCCTCTAGCTTTCTACTCGTCCTAACAAGTATCGTAAATTTAAGCACTTGTTAGCATGGTTAAAATAAATACTTTACAGTAATTTATATATTTATATAATAAATTTATTATTTCACGATTTGAAGAAATTGTTTATTGACATTTTTAATGAAAAATGGAAAACCATGCCTTGATTTGAATTAATCATTTTTAATTTGGTAGGTGTTTCTTTTTAAATTTGAAAGGTTTTTATTAAATAACCTCCCTTAAAGGTTAACTTTAATAATATAATATAATTAAAAATGAATTTTTAAAATGCATGGAATGTATAAGGCAACAACTTTGACACAATATGAATTTTTCAATACATAATGTTAATACCATCGAAAAACTCCCAAACTCAAGAAACTTAACATTAAAATTAGTTGAAAGTTTTTCTCTAAATAGGTATATAAATTATAGGATGTCGAACTTTTAGGTTATATATCATGAGTACTTCCTGATTTACCCGACGACCGATAAAAAAATATTCATGAAATCGAATCGATTATCTTAAATTCGATGTTATCTAATTCATCATTTATTTTTACACCAAAATTTACAATACCAATTAAATTCACACATACGATAGGGAAAACATCACTTGCTTATGCTTTTTCTAATTTTATTGATGATTTTTTCAAGCATTATTATTGACTCTTAATAATCATTTGATAAGTATAATTAGTAACACATTACTATGTTTTCGATGATGCTTCAGACAACATCATCTTTTAAATAGCCTTTAGCATGGTCAAACTAGCAATGTTTTATAATCACCAAATTATCAATGCTTTAGTATTGTTGGTGTAATCGTCCTCGGGTCAAGGTTGATCAGTTTAACTAAGCTCGAGTTGGCAAGAGCTTAAGTTTCAATATTTGACAATATGTGAGAAGGTTAAGGGAGGATCGAGTACCTATCCAGTGAAGTACTAACTAGAGGTTAGACAATGAGAAGTTCTAACTGGATATTAGACAATGAGAAGTCCTAACTAGCGGTTAGACAAAGAAAAATCCTAACTGAGGTTAGGTAGGGTGGAAGTATACCGAGTGACTAGTTCTAACTGAGATTAGACAAAAGAAAGTCGATGTGGGTCAAGAAGGATCACTGTTGATAAAGGAAAACCCTAACTATAATTAGGCAAGGTGAAAATCTACCAAGTGATTAGTCCTAACTTCTGACTGAGTTTAGGTAAAAGAAAATCCAAGTGGGCCAAGGAAAATCGCACGTTGGCAAAGGAAAGCCCTAAGTGTAGTTAGGCAAGAGAAAACCCTAACTAAGGTTAGACGGGGTGGAAATCTACTGAGTGACTAATCCTAATTGGAGGTTAGGCAAGAGGAAAACTCAAGTGGGTCAAGCAGGACCACACTTGGTGATTGGAAGTCAAATGAAAATTGTCAAAGAGAAAGTCTAAGTGAATTAAAGGTTGACCAGACACTTGGTGATTAGAAGTCCAATGAGAGTTAGCAAGGGAAAGTCCAAATGAGTTATGGAGGACCTGACACTTGGTGAAAAAGTCCTAGTAGGTCAAGGTTAACCAGATGCTAGGCAACGGGAGGTCCTAATAGGTCATGGTTGACCAAATGATGGACAAGAAAACGCTAGACTCGGATCAAGTGAGTTAGGGTTGGGTAATCGATTGCTCAATTGATTAGCCCAAGGTTGATTGGAGTTTTTTGAAAACACAGCTAGGGTCGGAATCGATTGAACAATCAATTGGACTTAGTCCAATCGATTGGGTTAATCAATTAAACATGGTTTCTCATGAACTAGGCTGAGATTTGTGAGAGAGAATAGAGGTTTGGTGAATCGATTGAGGTAAATTGATTCAGCCTTTCCCAATCAATTAGGCTAATCGATTGAGGTCTTTGTCACGAAAGAACAGAGAGCTTGGGAATCGATTGGGCAATCAATTAGACTACTTTCTCTTTAGGACAAAAGCTTCTAAATCTATTAGAAGCTGTCAAATCGATTGATATGACTCACCAATCGATTACGGACTTGAAAAAGAGCCTTTCTATAGGTTGTTGGATGGTAGGCTGGCATGATAATCGATTAAGGGAAAACTTAAGTAATTAAGAGGCGAAAAGTAGTTCGAACATCGCCCATAAAAAGGGGAGTTATTTAGGGGTTTTACCGCCAGTTCTTGGGACGTTGAGGAAGAAGTGTTGTTGCATTTTCAACCGATCAAGAGACATTTCTATGTAACAAGATAGCAAGATAAGCAAGATCTCATTGTAAACTATTTGCTTTCATTTTTATTTGTATTCTTGTTGTATTTCTCATGTTCGAGATTATACGAGACTTCTCCGCCTTTGGAAAGTCTCGGAGAAAGAGTGTGTTCATAGTGGAATTGTGTGCATGATGTGGATCTTTGGATTAGTCACCTCAAGGAGGTGGAGACCAAGTAAATTGGAGGTCTTAGCATTGTGGATTCTTCCCTTCAAGTTTTCACTGCAAGTCATTATCGAAAAAGCGAATGAAGATATTCACACCCTTTAGCTCTCTAAATGTCCTAACAAGTGGTATCAGAGTAAGGCCACTCTTCTTTGGATTAGTCATCGGAAAGAACAACGAGCTAGAGGAAGAAGAAGAAGTTAGAAGTTTGAAGCCCTAAATTTCAACAAGTCAAAGGACTTATCGTCAAAGGAGCTCAACTTTGAAATGAATTTATGAGATGGGTTTGGATTTGGCATTCGAGCACCTCCATTATTCCAAATGGGAAGTTTCGACATAGGAAATCAAGAATGGAGAGCTTCTTGATGATATACATAGAGCAATGGTTTGCTCTGATGGAGGGTTTTGAAGCTCTAAGAGATTCAAAAAGCAAATGAAACGAGGAGCAAATCAAGAGATGCAAGACTAATGGTAAGTAACCAAATTGTTAGTTAATTTATTACCAAACATCATCTTATGTAAAATTAAAGAATATCAAGATGCGAAGGTGTAGATACCCTTGTCGGCTGACTAGAGGGGGGTGAATAGCCCTATAAAGGAAAACAAATCTTCCTCAAACTTTATAGCTTTATATTAAACTAATACTTGCATAAAATAAATACGAGACTGAAAAAGAAGAGGCACGAAAGGATTTACTTGGTTATAACTGGAGAGATTGTTAATCCAAGGAAGTTGAAAGCTCACTAAACTCTCCTTCAGGCGGAGAAGCCTTTTTACAGCAATTAAAGCACTCGATTACAGAACAAAACTAAAGAAGAATCAATCACAAGTATTGTTCTGAACCATTACGACCAGGGCTATATTTATAGCCCTGGTCGGGGCGTCTGGAAGGGTCACTACAAGAAAAAAGTCAAATAACAACGGTTTTTCACCGTTGTCGTAGGTCATTTTGAACTGTTGTTAAAGGCCGTGTTGTTAAAAGGGGTGGCAAAAGACAACAGTTTTTAACCGTTGTCTTTGAAGGCAAAGACAACATTTTTTACAACGGTGAAAAACTGTTGTCTTTTCCTTCAAAGACAACAGTTTTTCACCGTTGTCTTTGAGCGTCTACCTTTAATAACAAGGTCTTCAACAACAGTTTTAAACTATCTACGACAACGGTGAAAAACCTTTGTCTTTTTTAGAAAAAAAATAAAAAAAATTAATACACAATTTTCCAATATTATAAATCATTCAAAATACTAAATTTCAAAATAAAATTTAATATACAATTTTCTAACATTCAAAAATAATATTTATAACATTCTGAAGAAATTTCATAAGCAACCAACAAAATTTCATAAGCAACCAAAAAATGATAACACCATTAAAACAAAGGTAGAACAATATAACACAAGATTTTCTACTTAGATGTCGGTGAAGAGGAGGGATTGCAGCTCCTAGTGCTCCTTAATTTGTTAAAGTCTCTTCATTTTTTTAGCTTGTCGGCATTCTTCCCAATACTCTTGAGGACACCTAAAAAGAGCAGAATGAAATTATACAATCCTGTGCACAAGAACTATGTAATTCTAAGTGGTGGATCATGTGTGTCACAAGTTCGCCACTAATTTTTTTGACCATTATGCACAGATTGTAGACAAGCATGAAAATAAGCAGAACCATAAATATAAGCGAATAAAGGATACCTTTCAATCTTCGAAATCTTCTTTTCTGGTTGGCCCGTCTCCTTTTCCTCTCTTCTTTTGTTAACTTTGCCTCTTCTTTGATGTTTCCTTTTCCATGAAAAATCTCCTCAGGGGCAAGCATAGCCGCATCTGAGACGACCAATGGAGCAACCTGCAAAACCATTGTATTTCAGTGACTCGAAACTGTTTTTACCATAAACTAAAAGACAACTCCAAAAGATATTTTTACCTCTTCCATTGCTAGAGCAGGTACATTGACTTGTATAGACATGTCCTCAATAATCTACATCATAACTTATGGTCAATCAAGAAATAAATACTAAAAGAATTAAACACTTGATAAGCTTTATTGCTAACCGGCTTTGTAAACGAAAGTCCAAGAATAAAAGGTTGTAAAGATAATTACTTAACACTTCTGTTAGATAAAAAAATAGAAATTAATTCCATAAGTTTGCCTAAACATAATGCTAGAGCACCGAGAAATGCACTTCCTAAATGTTGTTAAATTGTAAAATGAGTGATTTTAGCAAATAAACCTACTCCTGACAAACTATATGTATTATCACACATTTTCAGTAAAAATCTTACAACAACTAGCACATTTAATTGCTCTGCTTGCACTATTGTACAGTCACAAAGAATATTCTTCATCAGGCTGAAATCTAACTTTAGAATATCTTAATCATTTTAGTAAGGACTGAAGAGTGAAGAGCATTAGTTGATCATTAGTTGTTTTTGTTGTGTCCAAAAACAATTGGACCAATCACACTGCAAAAATTGTTGTAGAATTTAATATTAGATTTAGTATTAGATTGTTGACCTCACTTGCCATTAGGAATATATATAGACATGGTACTTTACTGCACCACATAGAAACATCAAAGGTTGACAAAAAAAGGTACACATAAGGTAAAAAATATGCCTGAAAGAAAATATAAGATTCTTACTGCACCAATATTTGCTAAAATCTAAATGAATCCATATATATATTATTTTTCCAGGCAATGAATAGAGGAACCAACACGTAGATAAAGTATCAATTAATATTGAATGTTGTTGAAAGCCAAGTACATACCTCTCCTCTTCCAAGCACTGATGAATTGCATGAGCACAGCGAAGGCTTCCAGAATAAACCTAAATCATGAGTTCCAAAAAGAAGATGTCATGTTTCTATACCTGGCATACATCATTTGTATAATTTCTTGTAGTATTAAAAGAAGTAATTAAGAAACCAAACTTATCATGTGTGCTCCTTTAATCAATGGAAAATATTTTGAATTGCAAAAATTTATTTGTATGAGCGAAGGCTTTGATTTCCCGACAATAGAAATGAACTTTGGTCATATCACTCAGCATACCTAATTGCAATCATAAAAGTTGCTAATCAATTCTTCTACATATCATATCACTTAGCATACCTAACTGTAATCATAAAAGTTGCTAATCAATTCTTCTACATAAAGGCTTACACACCTCATATGCACATGCTGACATTTTTGCATCAGTAGAACGAATTAATAACTGGGTTCTATATACATGAATTAATAATTGGGTTCTATAATTGAATTAATAATTGGTATTTCTTGACATGCATAAATAACATTTGGTTCTATATACATGCTTAGTTGTAATAATAGAATGGCAAGGCAGATATTGATTGTCGATGCTATTAATTGAATGTCATCGACTAGATAGTTTAGCAGTGCACTATCAAAGTATTCACCACCAAGGAATGTGTCCCCATTGGTAGCCTTAACCTGAAGATGGAAAATAACAAAAAAAGATGAAACAAAGAACATAATAGAACATTAGAAAAGTACAATGATGACGACAAATGCACCAATCTTGGTGAGGACAAATGCACCAATCTGGTTAGGCAAATATTGCAGACCATTCATCTCCATCCATGCATCTCCACTAGGTGCCTTGAGAATTTATAGGGAACCATCTTTAGTTCTTTTTTAGTATGGGGGACTCATCAAACCTTCTCTCAATCAGTCATTTAGTGCCAAATAAGGTGTTTGTTGGATTCATCACGACTTGTTGCTTCGCGGGAGTACCCACCAAAAGCTCATCCTTCTGATTGAAGGAAACAACAGATGGAGTAGTCCTCATACCTTCTGCATTCTCAATCACCTTTAGTGTCTGATTCAACCAACCAAGGTAGAAACATTAGAAAAGTATAGTACCACACAAAGACCCAGACCTAAACAAATCAAAAAGGCTTTGTAAACAATAGGAAGCATAATGCACCTTCCCCTCCATGACAGACACACATAAGTTTGTGGTGCCTAAATCAATCCCAATAACATCAGCACTTGCAAGCTTTGAGCTGCTTACAATCAAACATTTCAGAACTTCCATCAGAAAATATTACTTGAATGCTATTGCAACATTCAGATACTAAATAGATAAATTGAGAGCTGATATCAAAATATTACCACAAAACTCTTGCAGTGGTGGCCCATCTTTGAGACAAAGAAGACATGCCATAGGATGCTTTTAGAAAATTTGAAGCATGGATATACAGAAAACAAAAAACAATATACATATGCATTGAGCTAAATTCGTACTATCATAAATAGGTTGAAAACCAAATTCATATACTAAAGATTTCATGCTGAAGCAAGATATAATTAATCAAATACCATAAAGTTGGACCAGTTTAATCTGTCAGTACAAAGCTTTCATCATCTACATCCAGACCATCAACCATGCCTATAGATAATCAAAAAAAAAAAGAAGGGAAAATTCTAATAGTTTTAGATCTATGACAAAATTGGCCACTTGTCGCATGAAAATCCAATCTTATACACAATAATCAATACGACTATACCAGATAAACAAACGCACTGGTACTATTTTTGATAGAATGCCATACAAGATGATTAATTACGCTTTAAAATGTTAAAGGTGAAAGAACCATCTTCTACAAACATTCATGACGAGTCCTAATATGAAATCAACCACCAAAATACTCATCTTAACAGATTTTTTGTTGGTAAAATAGACATGTCAGGAAACTCCACCAAATAAAGTCATATAAATATCTAATTGAGTGAAAAGCAAGCTCATTATAAGATCTAGCAATTGAAGATAAGTAGAGCAAAAGACATAATTAGCCATATGATGAAATAGCAAGGAAAATAAACTCAATAGAAGTAAAATCCAGAGCTAGCAAAGAGAGAAATTGATTTCATATCCAAAAATAGTAACCCATGTGTCCACCTCCAGGCTACCATTTAGCACCGTAGGTCCTTGCATCTCAGACCCAGAAAATCCCTAGGCGGTGGTGACAGAAGCATAATCAATGCTCCCGGCTCAACCACCCCATCTACAAGTGAGCCATGGTCCGCATCTTATTCCCCACTCTTGTCGGCAGGCGAAATCATCCAACTCAAGCCTTCGGGGTTCTTCCCACACCGGTCGAAAGGACCAGCACCATTCATCTCCGTCGCTCGGGTCGGGAGGAAGCATGAAGAGGATGAATAGGAAGGAGAAGGGGAGAGTGATCCCTTCTGGCCCCAGCTCCTGGCGCTGATGGGAGACAATTGTGAGGGCGGCAGGAGGTCAGCCTCGGGTATGAAGTCCACGCGATCGTCGAGCGTGAAGACTGGGAGCAGATGGAGGTCGGAGGCAGTGATGGTGCTATGGTGAGGAGGGAGGCGGCGAAGAAGGCGATGAAGAGGGTGGTGAGGAGGGAGGCGACGAAGAGGGCGGTGAGGAGGAGTCGGCGAAGAGTAGGGTTTTGGGAAAGAGACAGAAAAAAAACAAGGCGTAAAACAGACAAATGACGAAGGAGAAAAAGTGGCGAAAGAAAAAACAATTGCATTTAACAACACTTAATAGACAACGGTTTTTAAAAACTATTGTCGTAATCCCAAAAAAGCGCACATAGACAACAGTTTTAAAAAATTGTTGTCATACCCTTTAAAAATCGTTGTTGTATCCCAAAAAAACATAAATAGACAACGGTTTTTAAAAACCGTTGTCATAGGCCAAAAAAATTATTAAAAGACAACAGTTTTTATTAAAACCGTTGTTAAAAGGCAAAAAGACAACGGTTTGGTATAAAACCGTTGTCGTTTGAGTGTTGTTGAATGACGTTTTTCTTGTAGTGGGTTCCAAGCGCCTCTAGGGGAATAAAATTTTATCCCCGTTGTAATGGATCGTGTCAAATGTGATCCGAATAAAATTCATGGTCTGGGCGCCCGGACCTAAGTTAACTTTATGTTAACTATTTGGTCTGAGTTTTTGCTCTGACTCCATTCGTTTGGGTGATCTTGGCTATCCAGAATAGGGCTCACCTGAACTCAACTTCCGGCCTTCAAGCAGTCTTACGCTTCGGCTTCTCGTCCCTCAGAAACACCGAGCACCTCCTTTTCGTTCGCTAGCGTACTCTTCCACAGCACCTCTTCCTTCGGAGTCACCGAGCCTATCAGCTCTTTCTCATGCCGTCCTTCTCACTAGCTGCATCTTTCGCTAGACTTTCTGTGCCCCTAAGTTCCTGCACACTTAGACACAGGGGTTAGATACCAACATGACCTAACATAATTTGGTTGATCACATCAAAACCACCACAGGGTACTTACAATTTCTCCCTTTTTGATGTGAGCAAACCCAAGTTAAGTTAGGGTAAACCACAAAAATAATAGTTATAAAATATTTGCAAGTACAAAAAATTAAGTATAAAAATAAAAAAATTGTACTATCCTCCCCCAAGACTTAATCTTTACTACTTCCCCTTTTGATCACATTAAAAATAGGGTACATTAAAAAGTTCTACTTAACAACAATAAAAAGTCTAAGGGATAATTAAAAATATATATTAAAGTTTAAGCTTCAATTTTTTTTAAACATATTTAAGGTAAAAAAAATTCATATAAAGTTGAGATTATCGTTAAAAAGGAATTTCTAAAAAAATTAACATTTAGAAAATTTTAACATTTGAAATTTTCTTACAGTTAAGTGATAAAGTTCTCAGAAAAATTAACTTTTAAATACTTTCTAACCAAATTTTTGACAAACAATTTAAAACATTTTTATGACAACTAATTGTTTAACAGTTAGTCAATTAAATACTTATTTCAATAATTGGCTTCCAAGCTGTGGTGAGACACTAGACCTTCTTGGATATTGGAACAACAACCACTTTCTAGACAGAGTCTTTTAAAGAAATTAAATATTTAACTTTATGTCTGAAAGCCAAAAAAATTAATGTAAATATGATTTTGGAACCCCAAATAGGTTCCTTCCAACATGATTAATCAAAAATTTATTAGGAATGTATTTTTATGATATTTTCCTAATTTTGCCCATAAAATACCAATTAAATCTTTGATGATGTTTGTAATTTCTTTATGAAGCATGCAAAAAATTTGAATGTAAGTTTTCCTTTTCTAACATTTCTATTTTATCTTTTAATTTTACATTTTCATCTATTAATTTATAAAATTCTTCTTTTAAGCATGCATATTTTTTCTTTGATTTTACATACTTTGTTCTCTTTTTATATAATGATTTACTTAGCATTTGCATAATTTTAAATAATTACTCTGGAGGAAGTTTACTTACCTAACTTACCATATATTCATCGGTCGACGCCCCCCCCTTCATTGTTGTTTTCTTCTGTAGTGTCTCCCTTTCATTGATGCTCTTTCCGAGGTATTTTTGTTATCTTCTAGTAGATATTAAGCTATGAGTGTTGTTCCGACAAATTCCTCGATCTCGGATTCTTCCGTCGATGACTCGGTGTCCATTGAGGAGTTGGATTTGATTTCTTTTGGTTTTTCGTAGAGGTCTAAGAACTTTTCCCAAAGTTCTTTTGCACATTGGTAGTTCCTGATTTTGTCGAGTTCTTGAGCAAAAAGAACACTCAATTGGTGGAACTCAGCCTTACCATCTGCTATGAATTTGTCGCGTTGCATCTGAGTACAAAGATGCTCCTCGAGTTCTTTTCCATCTTTTCTTTTGGGGACATCAAAACCAAATTTTATAGAAAACATTATATCAAAATCAGTTCAAAAAAAATACCTCCATTTTTCATTTCCAGAATGAGAACTCCCCCTCAAACGTGGGTTGGTAGATGCTTGGTCCGACCATCTCGTGTGCTTCGTTCGGCAGTTAGTCCTCCTTGTAGGACCCTTGTCGGCCGGCTAGAGGGGGTGAATAACCCTCAAAGGAAAACGAACCTTCCTTAAACTTTATAACTTTATATTAAACTAACAGTTGCATAAAATAAATACGAGACTGAAAAGGAAGAGGCATGAAAGGGTTTATTTGGTTACAATCGGGGAGATTGTTAATCCAATGAAGTTGAAAGCTCACTAAACTCTCTTTCAGGAGGAGAAGCCTCTTTACAACAATTAAAGTACTCGATTACAGAACAAAACTAAAGAAGAATCAATCACAAGTGTTGTTATGAATCATTGCGACCAGGGCTGTATTTATAGCCTTGGTCGGGGTACCTGGAAGGGTTCCAGACACCTCTAGGGGGATAAAACTTTATCCTTGTAGTAACGATCGTGTTAAACATAATCTGGATAAAATTCATGGTCCGGGCGCTCGGACCTAAGTTAACTTTATGTTAACTATTTGGTCCGAGTTCTTGCTCCGGCTCCATTCGCTTGGGTGATCTCAGCCACCCGGAATATGGCTCAGCTGAACCCAACTTTCGGCCTTCAAGCAGTCTTCCACTCTGGTTTCTCGTCCCTCGAAAACACTGCGCGCCTCCTTCTCATCAGCCAGCGTACTCTTCTGCAGCACCTCGTCCCCAGGACGCACCGAGCCCGTTGGCTCTCTCCCGTGCCATCCTTCTTGCTAGCTGCATCTTTCACTCAACTTCCTGTGCTCCTAAGTCCCTGCACACTTAGACACAAAGGTTAGATACACCTAACTAGACTTGGTTGATCATATCAAAATCACCACGGGGTACTTATACAAGAAGCTATGGAACAAGTTGGGAAAACTTTATGAAGATCCAACTTCGATACAAAATGAAGCCAAATCCAAAGAGGAAAACTTATTGGATCAGGAATAATAGATTCCGAAGGTTGAGAGATGCTCAACATCTGAGCATGAAGTTGAAGAGGCATCCACCTCAAGGATTAAGGAGGAGCATAACTTATTGACACCAGAACGAGAAGAAGTCTCGATGTCCAGATCAAATGAGGAAGAATTATATGTCACCCCTACAAGTAAAGAAGGTACAACAATTTCAATTTATAAAAATAAAAATTATATCATAGACTTTGAGTGTAGGAAGAATGGACACTATAAGAGTAAGTATCCAAAATTGGCCAAGAAAAAGGTTCAAGTGGCACCAAAGGTCAAGAAAAAAAAAATCAGAGATTGAAACCTTAGTATGGAAGGGCAACGAATACATCATGTGTTTCTTGTGTAATCACAAGGGATATTATCAAAATCAATGTTCAAAGAGGAGGTCCTCAATCAAGAATAAAGGAGGAAGCTTAAATCAAGGGAGAGCTTCCAAGGGCAAAACTAAGGTACCATTAGTTAATGGTACTTATTTAAATCATGATAAAATGCATGCTAGAAATAACTTTTATCATTTTAGTGCTATTTATCATGAAAAATGAAAAACATGAAAAATCTAGGGAAAATTACAAGTCACATCATGCTAGAACTACCTTACCTAAGTATAGGAAGGTAGAAAACCAATTAAGCAAGAACTCTAAGAAAATTAGATATATGCCTAAAAGGAAAAATATCCAAGGCCATCAAGAAAAATCAAAAGTTTAAGATTTAATAATGAAAAATCAAGTTTTGAGGTCAAGACTTAATAAATTATAGAAGACTCTTAAGAAAATGACAAATAATGTCAAAGGGTCTAAGAAACAAAACCTAGCTAAGTTTAGGAAAACAAAGGTCATCTATGGACAAGAAGGGTTTGGGGGTCCAAGTTCAAGTCCAAGGACAAGGTGTCCTCATATCATAGAGTTCTATATAGCTATGAAACTAACCTTAGGTCTAGAAGTCAAGTCAAGGTTACAAGGGAGGCTATCCCTAGAGTTGACTTTGAGGAGACTAATATAACTAAGGCTTCTAAGAAGTCTACGAAAGTCATTAGGAATGTATCAAGAGAAGTTATCCCTAATAAATACTTAGAACACTCAAGGAGCATCAATAGGTATTAAGTTCCTAATAGTGTGTTCTGTACACCTTAGATGGATTTAGAGTGTGTCAACTCTAATTGAAAGTGAAGTTAACTCAACCATGGTGAAGTTGATACTTTAGAAAATTTTTAAGGTAGTGTGATATCTTCAAAATGAGAGTTGATTTTTTTTTTTACTTTTGAAGAGTAAAATGTGTGCCAATCAAAATTTTAAAGTATTGAGCTTGATTAAATTGGCACAAATAGGATATAACTCAAAGAAATGTCATGTTGAGACTTTGGCATGTGTCTTAAGGAGATAAGGGCAACTTAGGCTTATTTTGTCTTAACGATTAGTTGAAAATACTTAGATAGAAAATCTAGATAGTTTTTCTTATGAGCTATAATTGTCATATTTTTGTGTGTCTTATCACATGCCATGACATAATATACTATATTTATATTCTTATGAAAATGATATGTGTCATGTCATATATACATCATTTAGATATGATAATTTTTATTTTAAAAACTACTCATTTGATGTATGTCATAATCATTTTCACACATTATTTTAAATTTTTATAATTAAGAACAATGACAAAAATTGACATCCTAGGTAGGATTATCAAAGTTAAAATGCCTAGATAGAGATGCATGACCCTTTATTTTAGGAAAAACCTATTTTTAATCTCATAAAAAAATATAGAGTTGACTTGTATGTGTATTGAGATATATTAGATATAGGTGAGATATTAGAAGGATGAATAAAACTCAAGATATTGATTTAATATTTTTTTTATTTTAGTTTCACCAAAATACCTGGATTTTTTGAAGTCTAATCATGAGAAAAGCTAATGTGTAAGTCATGTGCATTTAGTGCAAAGACCGTGGTTAGAAATTTATTTTAAAATTATTTTGAAAAATCTTGGTGAAGTTTATTTGGTGATAGAAATTACCATTAATTAGTTAGATACTAAGTTAGAGTGAAACATTAAAGCTTTCAATAGTTTCTAATTTTGTATCAATCTTTGAAAATATGATATATTTTTATAGAAAACTATTTTTTTCTGATAGTATATTATATAAGTAATATCTACATGAAATTTCAGAATTTTTGAAAAAAAATCATAGAATTATTTAGGAGCTTTTGAATTTCAGTCTAAAATTGATTTTGAAAATTAGAAATCTTAATCGATTAAACATTGTTTCCAATCGATTGGGACATGCTGGAATCTATTGGAAATGGGCGCCAATCGATTCAGATAGGCTATAATTGATTGGTAGCAGAAACCAATCGATTAACAGGACTGTCTTTGGCTTAAGTGGTCTGATTTTAGTCCATTAAGTCATATTTAGTCAAGATAACCATCTCTAACCCTTTGAGTTGCTTAGGTAAGCATTTAAGGATAATTTTTCTTGATGAAAATGAGAAAGGAATGGTTAAAAAAACTAACTTGGAGTTAAGGATGAGGTTTAGATTAAAGATTGAACTTTTAACTTCATAACTTCAATTTTAGGATTTCTTAAAGGTTTAGGAACTCCTAATCATTGTTGGTGTAATGATAGAAGTTGGAGCATGTCTTGAGGGGGAGTTACATTCTAAAGGCATGATTGAGATTTTTTTTTTAATGATTTATGCTCAAGGTTGAGCATTGAAGACAATAGAAGGGTATACAACCTTCATTGTGAAGTTTGAATGTGAAAAGGATGAATGTTGTGGAGAAGATTTTTGATGTATGTCAAAGGATGAGAATGTAGGGTTTAAGTTAGAAATCTTCATTCATGCTTTGGTATGGGATGAAGATGGAGGTTGGGCTAATGAGTTAGCATAACTTAAACATATTATCAAACATTAAAAAGGGAGAGATTGTTGATGTAATCATCCTTAGGTCAAGGTTGACTAGTTTGACTAAGATTGAGTTGACACGAGCTTATGTTTCGATATTTGACAATATGTGAGAAAGAAGTCAAGTAGGTAAGGGAGGACCGGATACTTGTCTAGGAAAGTCCTAACTGGAGGTTAGATAATGAGAAGTCCTAACTAATGGTTAGATAAAGGAAAGTCCTAACTGAGGTTATGCAGGATGAAATTCCAAGTAAGTCAAGGAGAATCACACGTTGGCAAAGAAATCCCTAACTGCAGTTAGGCAAGGGAAAGCATTAACTGAAGTTAGGTAGGGTGGACGTCTACCGAGTGACTAGTCCTAACTAAAGTTAGACAAAGGAAAGTTTAAGTGGGTCAAGGAGGATCATACTGTAGCAAAGAAAAGCCCTAACTAAGGTTAGCCAAGGGAAAATCCTAATTGAGATCTGGCAGGGTGGAAGTCTATCGAGTTACTAGTCTTAACTGGAGGTTAGGCAAGAGGAAAATGGACAAGTGGGTCAAGGAGGACCGCACTTGGTGATCAAATGTCCAATGGAAAGTTCACAAAAAGAAAGTCCAAATGAGTCAAAAGTTGACTGGATACTTAGTGATTAGAAGTCCAATGAGAGTTGGTAAGGGAAAGTCCAAGTAGGTTAAGGAGACCAGATAATTGGTGAAGAAGTCTTGGCAAGTTTAAGGTTGATTGGATGCTAGACAACAAGAAGTCCAAACGGATCATTGTTGATCGGAGGTTAGCAAGGGAACCCTAAACTTGGATCAAGTGAGTTAGAATTGGGTAATCTATTAACTCAATCGATTAACCCAAGGCCAATTGATTAGGTAAAATGCCTAATCGATTGGAACTTGCTC
Source organism: Zingiber officinale (assembly GCF_018446385.1). Lineage (NCBI taxonomy): Eukaryota > Viridiplantae > Streptophyta > Magnoliopsida > Zingiberales > Zingiberaceae > Zingiber > Zingiber officinale. The sequence continues at coordinate 115,157,850 of NC_055993.1, read as the reverse complement.
CAATCATTAGGCATAATACCTAATTGATTGGGAGTCTTTTGCGAAAACATAGTGAGGGCTTGAATCGATTGGGTTTAGTCCAATCAATTGGATAGGGTTAGTGGCGAACTGGGCTGATATTTAGAGGATTGGTTAATCGATTGAGGCAAATTGATTCAGTCTTTCTCAATCTATTGGGCTAATCAATTGAAGTGGTCTTTGTTGCGAGAGAACAAAGAGTTTGAAAATCCATTGGATAATTGATTAGGCTGTTTTTTTCTCATGAATAGAAAGCTTTTGAATCGATTGGGGAAATCTATTAGAAATTGTTGAATCGATTAGTATGACTCACCAATTGATTACGAGTTTGAAAAAGAGTCGTTCTGTAGGTTGTTGGAAGGGTCATCTAACATGACAATCGATTAAGGGAAAACTTAATCGATTAGGAGGTGAAAAATAGTTCGAATAATGCCCATATATAGGGGAGTTCATCTAGAGTTTTCGCCACCAGTTCTTGGGATGTTGAGGAAGAAGTGTTACTGCATTTCCAACCGATCAAGAGACATTTCTATGCAATAAGATCGCGAACTAAGCAAGATTTCATTGTAAAGTGTTACTTTCATTTTTGCTTGTATTCTTATTGTATTTCTTGTGTTCGAGATTGTATGAGACTTCTCCGTCTTTGTAAAATTTTTGAGAATGAGTGTGTTCATAGTTGAGCTATGTGCACGGTGTGGATCCTTGGATTAATCACCTCAAGTAGGTGTAGATCAAGTAAATCGAATTGTTAACATTGTGAAAATTTCCCTTGTTTTCGCTGCAAGTCATCATTAAAGAAGCAAACGAAGCTATTCAACCCTCCTCCCCTCTAGCTTTAAACGTATCCTAACAAGCATCATAAATTTAAGCACTCCGTTAGCATGGTTAAATCAATTACGCTTTAGTGTTATGAATTTATGACATTAGTGACATGAAATAGCAATATGTAATACTTAGGGTACGTCATGAATTTATGACACTTAAGCATCAACAACTACTTACATGAACTCTCATCACTTTAACATTGCAATTTTATGACAAAGTACTTTAATATCATTAAAACTTTTAACATTTATACACATTTTATATATTTATTTATACAAATTTAAATATTTATGAGTGTGATTTAGGCTTTCAAAACATTCAAAATTATTAGTTCCTTTAAGTTGAAGTAAGAATTTTGCATAAAATAAATACAACAAGTATTTAAATTAAAGAATGTCTCACCTCAACTATTTAAATTAGAGACGATTAGATGGTGACCTTTGATAAGGTTACAATAATTTTATTTTTAAATGTATCCATATTAATTCAAGAAGCTCTAGATGCATCGAGCCATATTGAAAGATGTAGAGATCTAGTGAATGCCTACATAAAACGCTTCTAGCAAAGAATCATTTTTTTTCTTGAGTCCATTTAGCTCTACATTACATGCGATCGATTCAAGGAAACTTGTCTAGATCTCTCTTATTAGCTTTTGTTTTTTTTTAAATAATAATTTAAAAAATATAAAAAAAACTAAAAGATATATTTTCAGCACAATTTGGCTTCCTTCAAAATTTCCACTATAAAAACTTTGGAAATGAAAAAGGGAAATAAAAGTCAGTTTAATTTGTAAATATAAAAGGAAATCTATAATCAAAATAAGTTTTAGTTAGGGTTTCAATATGTGTTATGGCTGTTTTGATTAATGTAAATGTTTGCAATAATTTAAATGAATGAAATTAGTGTTAGTTAGGACTACAGTGTGGTTTTCAATCCTCCATGTAGAAAGAATTACTTAGTCTTAATTAAATATATCATTAGCACACTTAGCTTGTATATAAGTAATTATAACAACAACAATAATAATTAAGTCTTTATCCCACTAAATAAAATAAGTTATATAGATCCTTCTATATCATTGATCCGCTACTATATCCTTAATTATGTTTATGTTTAGCTACTCTCTATTTAATTTATTGTTATACACTTCCATATATTTATTTTTTAAGAAAAACATTATAATGTTATACACTTGTATATGATATTCAAGGGTGTTTAATTTGTTTCTATGAAACAATACGATTATTATCTAAAAACTCAATCAATATAATAACACGAGAAATTAAGTGTCAAATTTCACCAACACAACCATATAGCTAGCTAATGGGAGATTATTATAAATTTTCCATCAGATAATTCAATTTCAGTATTTAAAAAAGCTAATCATCGTTCAATATCACTGCATGGTGTCTTCAAAAGTTTTGATAATTTAAAATTTTGATTTTAATAAAAATATTAGTATTTAAAATTCATTAGGTGTCAACATCACTCGTTTTAGGTGTCATATTTTTTATCAACAATGTACCTTGATATTTCTCTTTCTACGATCTCTTAGATGTTCCATCTCAAATTTTTTTTTTTATCTCCAATGGACCTGAGCTCAACAAACTTGGTTATGCCAAGTGAACCTCCATGAGCTTCTCATCTTGCGATCTCTCGGATGTCTCATATATCTTTCTCTTAGATATATTAGATCTCCAAGCCATTGAGTTTCTCATCTTGGAGATGCTAACTCATAATCCACTCTCCACAGTCATAGAGTCATAAGCTTCATGAATGTCCTGTCAATTTTCTGCACAATTATATTTAATGCAAATATCAAATACACATATAATCTAACCATTTGTCTAAATATTAAAGGATGAAGCCCGTCCACTTCAGGGCACAAAGAACTTGGAAAGGCATGCCATCGAGTAAGTAACAAATGAGGAAACAGAAGGTAAAGAATGGAAGAAAGGTCTTTATAAACATGAATATGTCACATTTGTTGGAGTTGGTGAATTGTGGTACAATCTAAGAATGGACAGAATGATAGTTGAAGTGAAGTTGAAGTTAGAGTTGAACTCTATCTCTTTAAAATAAATTTACTTTACACATAGTGCTCATGCAATAACAACACTGTAAATTACAAGACCTCTGAATTGAACAAGCTTCTCAAATTTTCCAGAATGCAAGTATAGAATGCTATGATTTTATTCTGATTAGAATGAATGAATTGGCAGAGGGGTCTTATTTATACTATGTAAAGGATTAGAGGAATCTCTTGGTTTAATCAGATATAATCTGTCCAACTTGAATTGGATGATCCAAATCGTATCCCTTTTCAAAGAATACATTGTCCCTTCACTTGAGTTCATCTAATTTATTCATTTCAAAATTACCGACTCATATCGAGTCCCGTCTGAAGGAACACTTTGTTCCTTCATCTAGATACATTTGAGTTTTATATTTTGAATTCATTAACTCAGATTGGGTCATCCGAAGGGTCATTTATGTCCTCTCATCTAGATGAGCTGTATTCATCCATCTTCATATGATGATCCAGATTAGCCAGGTCACTGATCCACAATGAGCCCACCTAATTTCCAGATCATGTCATGTCACCAATCCATACCTAGCTAATTCGAGAGCCAATTTATGCAATAAGAAAGGCTCCTAAAGCTCCTCACAATAATGCATACGTGTAAAGTGCACCCTAAAGCTCTCTATGCACCACCCTCATAAGATCCAAGCATGGGTTAGATTGAACCCATTAAATTCCAACAAGAGAAAATATAATATAAGGAAGGTTTTTTTTTTTTTTTTTATCATGGAACAATCTTGTGTCCCTTTCCATCATGAGCTAGCTTACTTTAATAAATAATTAATTCCTAATTCGCTCAAAATTAGTTTTGAGAATTTAAATATTCTAAAATTATCTGCTCAAATGGTAGATTTTAATTTTCTAATCAATTTTTAGATTTATATGGAACTCACTTGAACCATTTTCAGAAATATATTGGTTCAAAACTAATTTTCTAACAATCAATCACATAAATGAAAATTAATATATACATATATATGACATGGAGAGTTCAATCGAAAGATTATATTATTGCATCAAGAGAGAATCCTTGTGACTTTGAACCTTCCATAGTAAAATACCATTGGATTTACTAGATTGTTTAGTGAATATGATATCTTGAATTACTCAACCATTTATGCAAATCAAGACAATAGTACCTACTACACAATAACCTTTCTCACATCTTTATAATTTTACTGTTATGTTCATTTTGGACATGAAAAACATCTTGGATTCATAAGTATTTTCATTGAAGTATCTAATCTCCACACTTATATTGATGATACTCCACTTTTCCAAATATATGAGTCATTAAAAGTTTTTAACTTAACTTTACTATATGTTGTAGGCAACACATTTTCATCCTAAGAATGAGAGGGGAACTAATCCAATACGAACTTTCATAATTTTGTTATCTTATTGAACTAAGATCTTGATATCCAATCAACCAAGTGTCCTCGTTAGCATCTCGACGGGCAGCTACAACGAAGGGGACGCGAGGAGGCAACGCCGACATCGTGGAGGAGAGCAAAGAGGGGAAGGCGTCGGTCTACAACTGACAATGGCAGTGACATTGATGTGCGAGCGCTCGGTTAGGCCATGAGGGAAGCAACGGTGGTGAGCGCTTGGAAGAAGAGGGGAAGGCGTTGGTCGACGATTGGCAATAGTAGTGACATGGATGCATGAGCAAACGGGTGAGGCCATAAGGGGAGCAACAATGCGCATGTGGTGAGCATATGTGAGAGGAGAGTGCCTCAGCCTCACACAGGTGAGAAGAGAGGAAACAACACAGTGGTGAGAGGAGATGAAACGGCATAATCACTTTAGATTTTTTAATTGAAATTTTGATTATTTGATTCAATTAACTCCTAAATTAAATAAGATAATTTAAATAGTTCAAACCCTAATGGAATTATTAAAATTATCTCTCTCTCTCTCTCTCTCTCTCTCACATACATATATATATATATATATATATATATATATATATATATATATATATATATAATATTAATTGATTTATTATATATATATTTTCAACCTATTATTACCATTAATATCATTAATAATAATATTATTTTATTAATTTGACTTAATTTATTCGTTTAATTTTAGTCAAATATCAAATTGATTTAATCGATCAATTTGATCATCGTATCAAATACTAGACTAAATTTTAAAGATTTGGTGGGATCGTACTATTCTACGATTTGATCCCGATCAAACAAATTCAGACTCCAAATTGATCTTACGTAGGATTACGACCCTACAAACTGTGCCTGAGACAACCCACACATAATTTTGATCTCAACGTTGTTGGTAAATTTAGTTCTTTGTTTTCATTCGTACTTTAAATTCTAAAAGGAGCAGTAAATTTGTTACTATACCTTATCATTTGTAAGAGGCCTATCTCCTCCTTTGAAAAGTTTTTTTTTTTTTTTTGAAAAAGAGATATTTAATGAATTGTCCACTCGTAAGCGATCCATGATTGTAGACTTTGGAGTAGTAGTTGAAGGTTGTGACCTAAGTAAAAATCATATGTTATGTTTTCGTGTTTTGATCTTATTCTTGCTGCAACTCTTTACAAGCACTTTTAGTCATATCCTATATTATCCTTGATTCATTTTCAAACATAAGTCATAAAATCAAGATCAAAATATTTTAGTATTTTTACCTTCTTATTGTCTCTCCGTTCTTTATTATTTTTGAGATTATTCATATTCAGAATTTCATGAGTTATTTTATTTTAAATTTCTTCTTTCTTTCTGTGTAAGAAAAGATATTTTCAAAAAATATAGTATTCCTTGATTTGTTCCAATATGTTTATCAGGAATTACTGGTTGGTTCACTAAAAAAATGATATACACTACTATTATTGGTATATCTAATAAAAATGCAATCGATTATCTTTAGTCTTATCTAGGGGTGTAATCGAATTGACCTGAACTGCATAGTAAGAGGCTCGAGCTCAGCTCAGTTCATTTTTCCCTAAGCTCGAGCTAGGTTCGAATTTGATTTGAGCTTTAATTCTTAAGTTCATGCTCAGTTCATAATGAAATTAAATAGTTTGCGAACAACTTGAGTTCGATTCGAAAATAGCTTATTTAAAAGTTAAACGAGCTTGTTTAAAATAAACGAGTCTCATAATGAACATGTTTGCGAGTCTCTTAATGAATACATTCGCAAGCTTCTAAACGAACATGTTCGTGAGTTCATAAATCAAATACTATTAAGCTCGAGCTCGACTCGGTAATGTTTTTGAGCTCAAAATTAGACTTGATCTTGGATCGTTAGCTTAATCAAATGAACTCGAACAAATTTTTTTTTTTTTTTCAAATTGAGACCTGAATAGCTCGCGAGCAACTTGACTCGTTTACACCCCTAATTTTATCTTGCTTTGCTTTGTTTTGACTTAGGTATTTCCACTTTAGCTAAACACCTCCATATTTTAAAATATTTATAGAAAGACTTATAACTCTTCCACTCATGAGTTTTATCTTTCCTTTTGTTTAGGATTTTATTAAGAATATGATTTGCTGATAGAATAATTTCTCCCACAAAATCATGGAATAAACTCAAACTTATCAACATATCAATCATTTTTTTAAAGCTTGGTTCTTACGCTCGATAATATTATTTGATTGAGAAGAATATGGTGCTATAGTTTGATGAATAATGTTACATTCCACGTAAAATTCATCAAATCGACCATTATATTTTTCTCCTTCATCACATTGAATTATTTTAATTTGTTTACTAATTTGATTCTCAGTTTTATTTCAAAACCAATTTTCCAACAACTTTGACTAAAGATCACCATTTAATTGTCCAAAGAGATTCCTCAAAGCTAAAATGGCTTATATTTGTTCGAAGCAATTCAAAACAACCCAAGTAACTAACTACATGGAGAGACCAAGTATCTGAAAATATGCCAAATTAATTCAGCATCATTCATCTTGTTATTTTGGATTTCTGAGTTGGAGGTGGACTTATTGTTAATTAAAAATGTTCTGATGTCTTTTCTGAAACGTGGCTATCTGGTTATTAAAATTTTGAATTTGGCGGTCGACTTATGTCACCATGAGAGAGAAAAAAGAATGATTATCGGTCAAAATAAATAGCCGATAATCCCTTATTTTAGTTGGTAATCTATGGTCGATAAATAATATTCAAGTGCAAAAAAGCACTAATAAATTTTTAAACAATTACACGCGAAACAAATGGTTGTTAATTTTTTTTTAAAAAAATATTCGATAATATTTATTTGATCAATAATAAATATTTTTAATGAGCTTAAATTGCAGCATAAGCCGAGGCGCCTGCTTCGGAGTTTCAGAGTGTGCGCCTGCTTCGGGGTTTTTGCCCCCAAAATAACAGCTTATCCAATCTTTGTTCTTGAGGAAATCAAGGACTGGAAGATTCTGTTGAATCCTTCAGCTAGCACTTCTCCGATCTCTTTTTTTAACCATGCAAGTTCGAATAAAATTCGAATTTGACTCGTCGACGTCGAGGAGGATGAAGAGGAAGAGGAAGAGGAAGAGGAAGAGGACGAGGAAGAGGAGTACTGAGCAGGCGACGACTCCGGGCCTCCTGCCATTTGGACGCGTCCTTCCTCAATATTGACCGGTTGGTGTGGTTGGTGATCAGCAACCGCCTAAAAATGTCTCGTCCTTGCCTTCTTCCGCATCCCATCGGAGACGCGAAGAAGAGGCGATACCTGGAAAAGCGATCATGTCGACGCTGGCCCTTCCCCCCTTCCTCGCTGACCCTCGCCGAGACGCCATCGATCTCCACAAAGCCTTCAAAGGTAATCCTATCATGTTTTGCCCTAACTTTGATATTCTCATGCCTGCAATCGTCTCCTCCCGTCCACGCCATTTGTTCGGATCTTCCCTTTTCATTTCAGTAGAGTTCTTACTTTAAATGCGATCTTTTGAGTGATTTTTTTTTTTTTGCTGGTGGTCAGTGCTTACCTTTGTTTTTGCCATACAATGTTCAAATCAAGCGAATGCTTTGCAAATGTGGCACGGTAGGCTTATTTAGCATGTAAACTGGAGATCGACAGATAGGCTGTCGTATGAACTAGAGGATGCTCGAAACTTGTATAACAAGGGGTGGTATGATGAATGCCACTAGTCGCTCAGATAATCAGTATGCGAAATGCTAAGGAAATGGCTGGCATGAACTAATCATTTGGTGCATACATCTGGTGCTCCAAAACTTATGCCTCATTTAATTCCTCCATTATTCTTCTTCGAAGTTTGAAAGATGATCCTCAAAAGCCTCTTAATGCTTCTCCGAATGATTTTCATAAGGTGGTCACTGGTGGGCAACTCGTCTTCTAATGTCACTATGTGTTGCTCCATCAATTTCACCCGAGATGAAAATGAGCCAGAGGGAGTCCGTGACACGATGAGGATGCAAAGTTGATCCTTAGCCATCATTTTTCTCTGACTTGAATCTCCAATAGCATGTTCTCAGATAGTGGCATCCAAATTATGGCGAGTAATTGAGTGTTTTGGTCCTTGTAGGACTTAAGAAAAAATAATGTTTTTTTACTTGTCCTAATTTTATGAGAATGAGAATCAAAATTAACACTTGACTGTGGTTGATGCAAAGAGTGCGATGGAAACCTTCACTGGGCAGAAGTGCTATCCTCAGTGAAGATTGAAATATCACTGAGTATAATCTTGCTAAAGACCTCATCATCACTGCTCCTTTATGCATCTTCACTAAGGGCTGACGTAACCCCTCAATGATTCACATCTTTCCTGATAGGTTTCCCCAACTCTCTGAAATTCTTTCTGAAAGGCCCTTAGTGAATTTCACTTCAATAAAATTAAATCTACTGATTGAAACTTAGACTTCAACATGTTGTTATAGAAGTGAATGAGAACATAAAGGCTTAATCATAATATGCTTAGAACCTTGTGCCATTTGTTTCATCAAATAACTAACACAAACTGTGCATGAGACTTAGCTTCAATAATCTATAATGAAACTATACTTTTTATAATGTTTTATTTCTGGGTAAATTTCTCCTTTGAAAATTGCAATTGCCAAGTTGTGAAATTATTATTTTTTAATTTTTTAGAATTTAGAGAAAATTTCAATTTCTTTTATGCATCCCTATGTGCTTATTGATATGTATATTTTTGTTAGTTATACATTAATAAGCAGGTGGCTGCTACTTCGATGATTTAATAATTGATTTAATCCCTTGAATGCAATGGGAAAGTTTGAGGATTATGTTTTTTTTATTGCCATAGTTAGCTAGCCTCTTTGGTTCCTTTTGCTTTTGAATTGAAGGTCAATAAATTACATTTAAGTAAAATTATTTCCTGTTTGTAATCCTTATTTTAAGTGCTTGAGATTTTTTTTATTATACCAAACGTTCCAACATTATCTGAATGGAAAGCCCAAGCATTTCTGACTTTAGTTCTGTCGTACAGTTTTGTGCATTATACTTACTTGAGTGTATGCCTTAATGATCATACAGGATTTGGTTGTGATTCTGCTGCTGTTATAAATATTCTTGCTCATCGTGATGCAACCCAGCGTGCACTTATTCAGCAGGAGTACAGAATCATGTATTCTGATGAGCTTACTAATCGGTTATCATCAGAACTCAGCGGGCACTTTAAGGCATGTAACAATATTCTTATTGAACATATGTTTTATGAATGCGAGGAAATTCAAGATGATAATTTTGCAGAGTTGCTAAGCTTCGGAATTTAAAATGGATTTTGCTTGTGTAACACACCATACCATGTTTGGCAACATATAAATATTGTTGTTTCAACCAACATCCCACATTTTCTGCCTTGTAGATTTGTCCCACGATGGAATATCCCTCCAAGGTGAGGAGCTTCATGAGAGGTCATCCATCTTGAAATTTCTTCTCAGTAGGCAAACTTAGTTAAAAACTTTAATGACGAATCTAGCCAATTTCTCCAAAAGATGCCCATCATTGAGAGTGCATATTTAATTCATCTAAGACAAGTTACACCCGTAGATTAGATACACTTTTCCTACTTAAAGTATGTATTTTGATTCATTTTTGCCCCTTGCGTTTTAGAAGGCTGCTAGGAGTCGCACCTTGTCTGAATTCTCTGCCTTGAGGATCACTCCAACCCTCCTCATACGGTGTTGTTAATGCTTATATTGCCTTTAGGTTCCTGCCCATCCAATCACATGCAAAATCATCTTATTATACAATATTTGTAATATCAAGCTTCTATTCTATGCTTCCTCATCTTGTTCCTTACCTATTTCCATCCACTCTTTCAGCAGCCTACTCCAACTTTATACTCTATTTCAATATTTTTCTCATGTCTATTGGTATTCCCTCTCAAATTACTCTCCTCACTATTTTCATCCACTCTGTAATGAATATATTGTTAAAAGAAGAATAGAAAGAAGATAAAATAGGAGAGTAATAATTAATCTTATTATTTTTTTTGATATTTGCCCTCAAGACAATACAATATATAGGGTTTAAACAAGTACTCGGTCAATTAACCAATTAATAAATAACAGAATAATTCTAAAAATTATTCTGAGAATTATTCTAATAATTATAACAGAATTATTAGAGTAATCCTAAAACTAATTTGATTTGATTTGATGATTTGATCCGGTCAATTCTGGTAATTCTCTTTTATCTATTTTACCCCCCGACAAACTTAACGGGAGATCTTTGACGTTGAGTTTCCTTGCTAACTTGTTGAAACGTTGTCTGGATACTGGCTTAGTAAAGATATCAGCAATTTGATCCTCAGCAGAGATATAAGAGACGGATAATTGTTGAGTTGCCACACGTTCACGAGCAAAATGAAAATCAATCTCCACATGTTTTGTACGAGCATGAAAGATTGGATTTGCTGTGAGATATGTTGCTCCAATATTGTCGTACCAAATTTTTGGTGCAATATTTAATGCAAGATGAAGTTCAGAGAGAAGTGATTGAAGCCAAATAATTTCAGACGTTGTATTTGCTATAGCTTTATATTCTGCCTCAGTACTTGAACGAGATACCGTAGGTTGCTTCTTCGAATTCCATGAGATAAGATTTCGTCCAAGAAATATTGCATATCCACTAGTAGAGCGTCTATCTTCAGGAGAACTTGCCCAATCCGCATCACTATAGGCATGTAAATCTCGAGACGATTGACGATATAAAAGAAAACCATGTAGAATAGTACCTTTGAGATAGCGAAGTATTCTTTTTACATTATCCCAATTTTGTTCAGTTGGAGCATGCATGAATTGACAAGCACGATTTACTGCAAAAGTAATATCAGGGCGTGTGATAGTGACATATTGTAAGGCTCCAACAATGCTTCGATAAATCTGTGGATCGGACAGAGCAGGAGAGGATGAAGATGGAGAGTTGTTTATAGCAATTGGTGTAGAGACCGGACGTGCTCCATCCATTTTGGCTCTTTGAAGAAGTCCAGTAATGTATTTGCTCTGAGAGAGAAGATAGCCATCCTCATGTGGAATAAGCTCAATACCAAGAAAAAAAAGAGCAATGCCCAAATCTCGGGTAGGAAATCTTGATTGAGAAGACTTAATAAAGTTATGATGCCCTTGTGATCATTACCAGTTATCAGGATGTCATCCACATAAATAAGAAAAAATATCATAGACCCATCATTATATTTGTGAAATAGAGACGAGTCAGTCTTTGATCCAGAAAATCCTTGAGATTGCAACCAATTGGATAGTCGATGAAACCATGCACGAGGAGCTTGTCGAAGACCATATAAGGATTTCTTAAGTTGGCAAACATGAGATGGAAATTGTGGATGAATGAACCAGGTGGTTGCTCCATAAATACAGTTTCCTCAAGATGACCATGGAGAAACGCATTTGAGATGTCCAATTGGCGACAGCCAATTGGAACTAACAGTTATCGATAATAATAGTCGACGATGTAATCTTGATGACCGGACTAAAAGTGTCATTCAAGTCAATACCGGTTGTTGAATAAAACCTTTGGCTACAAGTCGAGCTTTGATCGTTCAAGAGAGCCATCACCGATACTTAAGATGGAATACCCATTTAGAGCCCACAACATTCATCGAGGAAGTGCGTGGAACTAGACTCCATGTTCCATTGCGAAGAAGTGCATCAAATTATGTAGCCATTACACCACGCCAAATTAGATCCTTGACTTCCTACATAAAACAAGTTGGTTCAATAGATTTTGAAGAAACCATTAGAGCCTGTGGAAGAGGATATCGAGTCGCATTTGGTGGGCAACGTTCATAAATGTCATTAATGGGAAGCATGCGACGAGGAGCATTATCATCTGAATCACTTGTTGATGGTGATGAGGAAGTAGGCTGACATGGTGATGTAGATGACGGACTTGCATTATCCGAGGATTCAGAACTAGAGAGCATATTATCTTCGACCGACGAGGCTTCCAAGATTGGAGCAGCATCCTGAGGTGATTCTGATAGTATAGGGGAGTTATTAGAGAGCGGAGCAGGACCTAGGATGCCATCATTTCTGACAATATTAGGTGGTATTAAGAAGGTGCCACCTGTATCTGGAGGAGAGATCGAAGAAGATACTGAAAAAGGAAATAGAGTCTCATCAAAAGTAACATGTCGTGAAATATAAATTCGACCTGTTGGTATATGTAAGCAACGATAACCATGGTGCAAATTACTATAACCAAGGAAAACACATTGTAGTGAACGAGAGTCAAGTTTGTGTTTAGAGTAGGGGCGTAACCATGGATAACATGCGCAACCAAAAATTCGAAGGAAAGTGTAATTAGGAGTTTGATTATAAAGTGTTTCAAAAGGACATTTATGATTGAGCAATGGAGTAGGGAGTCGATTTATGAGATATACAGCAGTGGTAACAGCTTCATCCCAAAATTTACGTGGAACTGATGCATGATGAAGAAGAGCTAAGGCAGTTTCGACTATATGTCTATGTTTTCTCTCAGCAGAGCCATTTTGTTCTGGAGTGTGAGGACAAGAGACTCGATGAACAATTCCACAAGAGACAAGATGACGATGGAGAGCTTGATATTCACCTCCCCAATCATAATGAAAAGAAGTATTTTACGATTAAAATATCGTTCAACTTGATTTTGAAATTTACAGAATATATCCAATAAATCAGATTTTCTTTTCATAGGATAAAGCCAAGTATATTTACTAAAATGATCAATAAAGGTAACATAATATTGGAAACCTTGGTTAGATAAAACAGGTGCAGGGCCCCAAACATCAGAATGAATTAATTCAAGTGGGAAATTAGAAACATAATTGGATGAATAGAAATGTAGCTTATGACTTTTAGATTTCATGCATGCCCTACATGAATGAGATGGAGAGGAGGTAATGGAAGTAGGTAAACCATACCTATTGATGATTGACTAGACAATATGAAGAGAAGGATGACCAAATCGAGCATGCCAAGCTGGTTTATTTGTGCGTTCACCAACAAAAGCTTTGATTGAAAAACTTTGAAGATAGTAGAGGCCATTTTTGATTCTCCCATGAAACACAATAGCATTTGTTCCTTTATCTTTTATAAGATAATGATTATGATGAAACTCAAAAATGACATTGTTATCAAGACAAAACTGACGGGTAGAAAGTAAATTTTTAGTGATAGATGGAACATGAAAGATATTGCGCATGTGAAAAGTTCGATTAGATAAATGAATATATGTGTTTCCAAGATTAGCAATTTGCAAACCTGAGCCATCGCCTACTTGAACCGTTTCTGAGCCATAATATGACATTACGTCTGTAAGGATATTATAATCCGATGTGACATGATGAGTTGCTCCAGTGTCAATATACTAATCAGTAGATGAAAACTCTGGGGTTTTACCGCAAGTAGGCACAGATGAGAGAGCTTTAGGATATGCTTGTGAAATAGACGGTTGTCTTGAGACTGTAGAACCACCAATGAAATTTGAGGCAAATCTTTGAGGGCATAGATTTCCAGGATGACCAATGATGTGACAAATTTGACATTTTACCCGAGAGTAATCAAATCTTTTAGGGCATAGATTTCCAGTATGGCCAATGATGCGACAAATTTGACATCGGACTGAATTTTGTTTTTGGCCTCCTTGATAGTGTTGAGTATTTGACATCTAAAGTAAAATAACTTATCTTGTAGAGAGACTGGATCGCCGGAAAGGGGGCCTTTTGCCTGGAGAAACTCCCCTTGGAGGAAATAGAAGTCTTGGCTGGAGCAACCACTTGTTGTTGACGTCGAGGTTTGGTCGGTGTTCGGTGGACAGCGGCGGTAGCCCAAAAGGAGAAGCCCTTTTTGTCGTCTTGTTTTGCGGTTTCAAAAAAAGAAACTCCTCTTTTGTCTTGGGCGGTGGCAGAAAAAGGAAGGGAAGAGGATTTGTGAGGGAGAATTAAGAGAAAGAGAAGGAACGAAGGATCATGGCTCTGATACCATGTTAAAAGAAGAATAGAAAGAAGATAAAATAGGAGAGTAATAATTAATCTTATTATTTTTTTTGATATTTGCCCTCAAGACAATACAATATATAGGGTTTAAACAAGTACTCGGTCAATTAACCAATTAATAAATAACAGAATAATTCTAAAAATTATTTTGAGAATTATTCTAATAATTATAACAGAATTATTAGAGTAATCCTAAAACTAATTTGATTTGATTTGATGATTTGATCCGGTCAATTCTGGTAATTCTCTTTTATCTCTTTTATATATGACAACCTACTCCAGATTTATACTACTTTCATATTTCTCTTGTGCTGGTATTCTCTCTCAAATTATTCTCCATGTGCCAAAAATATATACTCCTACATAAACACAATTTTATGCTGGTCAAAACCAATGTTGAAATTGTTTCTACACGTTACAACTCCACTTTATTTCATAAATCTCTTATTGTAGAGTGTCTCTCTACGTGGGCTAAGTTGGCAACTACTACAAAAGGCTCTACTTTATTTTGTCCCTTGGTGAAGTGAAATTACTCAACGTAGATAGATTTGGCATGTATAGGAGTAGTTTGTCAACATCTAGCAATGATTAATGTCTTCCATTTCAGAAAGCAATGCTTCTTTGGATTCTTGATCCAGCTGGAAGGGATGCAACTGCTCTGAAGCAAGTTCTCAGTGGGGATATGGTAGATCTAAATGCAGCCACTGAAATAATATGTTCTCGAACACCTTCGCAGATACAAACAATCAGACAGATATACTATGCCAAATTTGGTGTTTATCTAGAACATGATATTCATTATTGCACCTCTGGCGATCACCAAAAGGTATTTCTTGATCTCATGATTAAGTTTTCCTTTTCTTTTGTACATTGTAATACTGAAATGATGATATCCTTTTACTCTCTGGATATACTGGATTTATTTTATGTTGTGCTGTGTTAAAAGTAAGCTATTTAATTAAACTTAAGCATCAGTTTCCTATTTCATCGTGTTCTTTTATTTTATGAGATGCCATAGACAATGAAGGATGGTGGTGACAGATATTAGATGAAGGGAAAGTAAGATACTAATTTTTGAAGCATTTTTTTTTTTAACTGACATTTTAGCAAAGGGCACACTCAACGTTTGATATTTACCAAATGGTGCACCTCTCAAAATAGCCTAACATTTTAATTAAAAGGGTGTCCTTCATATTTTCTGACAACTTTCAAAATACTTTGATGACTTTTCAATGGTCAAAATTAATAAGAACACAAATCAATTGCTTAAAGCTTAATGAATCATTTTGACCACTAGAAGGCAATCAATGTGGTTTGGCCACAAAATATCTTCGTCATCTTCTAATGTTAAAATAAAAAAAATTAGGGCATGAATGAGCCCTTGACCATCAGACTGCAATGATGGTTTTGTATTATCATTTTGATCATTGAAAGACCATCATGGTGCTTTGACCAAAACACCTTGATGGATTCATATGAAAATCATTAGTGAGGGTATGAATGGACTCTTGGAATCAGTGCAAATACAATGGTGATTTCATATTGTCAGTTTGACCATTGGAAAAGTTGTCACGTCTCGCACGAGTTAGGCTTGTCGTAAAACTAACTTTGATTGTTGCACGTAAACTGCAAGAGTGTCAAAGCAAAATATAGACAAAAACTTACTATATGTATACTTCTGAAGAAACTCTACTAGTGCTATACACTCTTCACAACGATATAATTTGGAGGTCAAAAACTCCATAAGTGAGCATAAACATACAAAGTGGGTATAAGAAAGAAGTGCATGAAGTAGTATAAAAAAGATAGCCCAGCGAAGCTCCTGCCAATGAAAAGTCCCGGAAAAGGATTGGACTACATTGGGTCTATTGTATACAACATTATCCTACATTACAAGAGGTTGTTTCCACAACTCAAACTTGTGACTATAAGGTCACATAGCAATAAGTTTACCGTTGAACAAGACTCCCCTTCAAGTGCATGATGTAGAATATCTCTTAAAAAAATCTAATGAATAAAATAATCAAGATTATCATTTTCCACCAATTAAACCTCGTTAATCTTTTAGCACAAATTTCTCTTTTATGTTCCTCTTAGATGATTTTATCATTTTTTATGTTTTCTATTTTACACTCTTACAAGTATTTATTTTTTAATTTATTAGGGAATCAAACATATATATATAGGGTAGAAGACCCTCAATCTGTCTAATGAAAGATGCATTGTATATATGGATGAACGACCTGCAATCTATCAAGAACGAAATGCATCATAATCATATATGAATTTATAAGGTGAATGACCTGCATCCGATAAAGATGTATCGAATATACTTAGTGTGAACGATTCGCAATCCACTCAATACATAAATGTATCGTGTGTGTGTATATAGGGTGAACCTAGAGATGTATCGAAAGGGGTGAATGACTTGCAATCTACCCGGTGGGGTGAGATAGATATCTTATGTAAAATGGTCAAAGCTTACAAACACACAAAAAGACCAAGGGTCCTTAAGCATAGAGCAATGACTCTATAATATAAATAATTTATTTATTTTAGTAACTCAAATAGGTGGTCAGGCAACTTCTACGTACTAGAGCTAAAGTGCTATACAGGTAGTCACACAACTCTCTTAGAGGATGGAACCGAAGTTCTATACCACAAGTAGTTGCGTAATACTTTCAAAGCGCAAAGCCGAAGTTCTATACTATAATTAGACAAGTAGCTCTTTCAGAGGGTGGAGCCAAAGCTCTTTGATACAAGTAATGCATTCGTTATTTTATTAATTCATTGTACCTTATTCTGTCACACTTTTAGTTTGTAGTTATTTCTCAGAAATCCAATCTGAGAGTATCAATATGGAATAAACAAAATAACTAGAATATAAAAAATTAGGCAATATAGGAGAAGCTATCATGTAATAAGAGTAGGGATGTGATCATAAATAACTTTGTTTCCAACAACTTTATAATTATATCTACTTTCATAAACCTAATCATGCACAACGTAAATAAAATGAAACAAGCAAGAAACCCATTAGATCAAAAGACTTAAATCACACCAGTTCGCCTTAGGAAACTCTACTCTCCTTTTATTGGTAGATCATAATATACCCTCGAATATGTTTGCTACAATGAAGGCAAACTTCAAAAATACCTCCAATAGAATCAGATGGGTCCATGTATGTTGGCTGGACTGATACTTGTAGTGTAAGAATAAACCAACCAAAATCTAAGCCACCATTTAGTTATATCGGCCATTTTCTACAATGCTCTTATAGTGGATTCCATATGCTTGTAAGTAATGATCCCATATCCTTTGGATTTCCTAGTTTCCTTGTCTACAATCACATTGCCCTCAATTTTCTCCGTGCACACCAAAAATAACTGTCCAAAGACAAGCCATGAACAAATAACATGTAGTGAACAATCAAAACGGGCAAGACCTCTAACTTCCTTTGCCACCAAGGGATACTGGTTGCAATTGCAATATTATACATGTAGGAAATTTTGTGCAACCCAATCATAGAGACAAACCATAACAGTAATGCACCTGTTCCAATGATGAATTTGACATGGAGATTAATGATCTTTTCTAAGGAGATCAAGAAGGAAGTCGAATCAAGAGCCAAAATGGAGATTAGAAGTGCTTCTACTCATGGAATCTTCCTCATGTGACCCCTTTGCTGGTTAATTGGTTGAAACATAGCACACCATAACAATTGGGCAGTGATAGCCAACTAAACCCATGGATAATGCATTTGAGGATGGAGGAGAGCTTGAAGAGATGATGGCCTTGAAGGCCTCGTAGAAGGAACAACACATGCCAAATGGTGAAGGAAGGCTGAATTGTCGAGGTATGGCGTAGCAAGGAACAATGTGAGCAACGGCACAGTGTGTGACAGTAGCAACAACATTGGTGTGTGAGGGTAATGGCAGCATGTGATGATAGTGGTGGTGTGACGAGAGGAATTTAGAGTTTGCTAGAAAATGAAATAATTCATGCATGGGAGAAGAGAAATGGGGATTGGGTTATTTAATTGTAATTTTGCAAAAAATCCAAACATTTCTAAAAATCACAAACAAGTCCTTTGAAAATTTTAACAAAAGCTACTAAAGTATAAAATTATTTTTGCCAAAACATCTTGATGATGCTCTAGTGGTCAAAATCAAAAACCAAATCTACAAATCGACTCTTGTGAGCATCATTCGAAGTTCTTATATTGTCATCTTGACCTTGGAAAGGTTTTTGAGGGGCTTGGTCAAAATACCTTGGTGACTTGTCTATACAAGAATGCATTAACAATTTTGTAATTGTGAAAATACTGATATAGGACCATCATTACATTTATAGTTCTCTTGTGAATCTATTTATACTCTTTGATTTGACCACTAAAATGGTCATTAAGCTGTTGTGGTCAAAACACCTTGATGGTCTTTCAGTAGTCAAATGATAACATAGACCATCATTGCATTCATGATGCTCTCAAGAGTTCAATCACGCCCTTACTTTTTGTTTTTGATTGCCAGAAAGCATCAAAATGTTTTGGACAAAATAATTCGATAGTCTTTCAATGGTCTAGATGACAATATCAGCAGCTTCCAGGAGTCTACTTTTTAATTTTGACCATAGGATACCATTGCATGATGCTTTCAAGGGTGCATTCATACCTTTGCTTTTTAATGTTGACCATCAAAACACCATCAAGGTATTTTGCCCAAATACCTTGATGGCCAAAATGACTTAGACCTCCATTTGATTCATCATACTGTCAAGAATCACAGTGATTTTGACTATTAAAATGATATGAAAATATTTTTAAAATTTGCATTAAAATATGAGGTGCTCTCTTTTAATTAAAATGCAAGTTATTTTGGGACTGAGGTGTGACCTTTGGTAATTCCAACTCGTGGTGCAACCTTTGGTAAATACCAAACCTTGAGTGCGCCTTCAAATGAAATTCAGAAACCTAATCAATTGCATTTTTTTTTAAAAAATGTCATTTTTAAATAAATAAAAAATTCCCATGGAATGGATTTTCTCCACACCTCACTTTATCATTCAAATCTCTTGAAAAGAATCTGACCTCGATCATTTACTGTGGGAAAAAGAACAAACACTTTGTTGCAAAAGAGAAATGCTTTCTCTATGTTAACCATAGCTGTTCTTGCAAAAACCAGAACAATGTTTGCTATGTTGTTTCTCCTAGTTCCATCTACAAACTTGGATGATATCTAATACAATCTTATTCTTAGATGTTTTCTTTAGCTGTCGATATTGTAACTCGAAATTGAATTATACTTTTATACTTTAATCATCATGTTCAGTGATTCGTATTTAACTAGAATGCAGAAACATAGAACTTTTCTTTCATGTCCTTTTGAATTCAAAATGCTATTCTGTCTGTAGCTACTGCTGGCATATGTTGGACAAGTACGCTATGAAGGACATGAAGTTGATCCTCATATGGTATCAGAAGATGCAAAGGATCTATACAAAGCTGGGGAGAAACGGTTGGGAACAGATGAAAAGACCTTCATCCGCATTTTTAGTGAACGCAGCAGGGCGCAATTGGCAGCTGTTGCTGCTTGCTATGATCATACCTACAAGAACAAGCTGAAGAAGGTTTGTCATTTTTTTTTCATTGGCTTTGACCCCATTTTCTCTATTAATGTTCTTCGTATTGGGCTATTGAGAAAACTTTTCTAAAATATAGGCCGTGAAGAGTGAAACATCTGGACCTTTTGAATTTGCTCTTCTGACAATTCTCAGGTGTGCAGAGAATCCTGCTAAGTATTTTGCCAAGGTACGGATTTTCTCAATTTGGTCTTGTAAAGCATGATATCAGTAAGATCCCACCTCTCATAGTTTGTGAAGTGTGCAATTCTTGCATGGTATGCATGGATTGATTGAATATGAATCTAGTAAGTAACCTTTTAGGAGTTTGTTTTTCGTGCTAATTCTAGTGAACTTGTCAAAAGCACATTTAAACCATCCATAAAGGATTGGTACTTCTGTGTGGCATCAAGCTTGATTCTACTTACTGGAAATGAAAACTCAGAGGAAAGGGATTCATATACAATTACCATTAGGTTTTGGTGGATATAGTGAGTTTAGTCTTATTTTTGATGGAGAAATTGGTGCATTTGAGTGATTTGAGGTTTTTGAAATAATTCTAGAATTTTTACAACATGTTTATGTTTGATTCACAAGAACACTTGGTCCATGTCTAATGAATGGTAAAATCATTCCTACATTTGGTCACAAGATGAACCTAGAATACTACTTTTGATAGAATTGTTATTTTCCTCGATCCTTTTTTGTGAATCCTAACGTTATGAATAATAGGTTGAAATTGTTATTCAATGGATCAAACTAAGATTTATCGATGTGACACTGGAAACAAATTTAAAAATTCTCATAAAGCGAGAAAACTTTATGACAACTAAAACCATAATTACATGAAGGGTGGAGATGCTCTTTTATAGAATGAATAAACTACTCCTAAAGGCAATGACCGATCGACTAGTTTCTAATAGAAAGTAAAGTATAACAAACTTGGAAAATTTTAAAACTCAAAATATTTACAACCCTAAAATATGTTCCATTGTATTATTCTCTCCCACTAAGAAAAACTTAATTTTATTAAGAAAATAAGATAATCTAATTCGCTTTGTAATATATTGACTAGTTTGTAGTGGGTAGTTAGGGGGCACCTCGGAGAAGGTAATTCTAATCTTGTTGTTGGATCTGATCTCAACAAATATCTCCGGAGTGATCTAATGGAATTTGTCGTTCCTAATACACATTATCTATATCATCTATATTTGTCCCTGCCTACGGACTAACTACTTTTGAATGCCTTCTTAGCGGTTAAGGCATTGTTTATATATCAACTATGCTTCCAATTTGAGGAGTCTCGACATTCTTGGCTAGACCTATTAGACCCAATAGGTTGCAAAACCCAACATTACCATTATTTAGACATGAAGTGTCTCGACATTTTGTTGTATCTTATTACATGAACCAGTGGAACAATGAAAATAACTTGGTTCATGTGGAACAATGAAAATAACTTTAGAATCAGGCACGGTGATTAGTATCATCAGTGTTTGATGATGCTACGATTAGAATTTCTACATGCAACTTTGCCGAGTAGAACTAGTTTGAATTGAACTTTACTTTGAAGTTACTGGGATGTGTTACATTACTTCATTTGTTGGAATTATAAGTGACTTAATGAAGATAGATGAATCACCAATCTTGGTATTTTACCCATCATCGATTCTTTGAAGACAATATTTTACTCTCCATCTATTCTTTGATGACAATGAAATCTGTCTCTTGAATGGCGATGCTGATCTAGAATTGGTATTTTTCAGGTATTGCGCCAGGCAATGAAGGGTTTAGGTACAGATGACAAAACACTTGTGAGGGTTGTGGTTACCAGAACTGAATTGGACATGCAATACATAAAGGCCGAGTACCATAAGAAGTACAAGAAACCCCTTCATGATGCCATACATTCAGAGACATCAGGTCATTATCGGACTTTTCTCCTTGCACTTTTAGGCCCTCACACCTAGTTGATTTCTGAGTCAGTCTGCAAAACGTGTGAAAGTTATTTGGCCTAAAATATGTTACGACATTTAAAATTGTGATTCAGCTGGGAACACTCCTTAAACACAATTAAACTTGATATTCAAAAGATGTATACAATTTTATTTCCATGTATGTCAAAATGATATATGTATTTTGGCTTTGTTTAAGTATAAACTTGTGATAATTAGGAATGCCAATTATCCTTCATTGAGCATTCTGTGATTTTCCTAAGTAGCATGTAGGCGAGTTTATGAGAGGTGGCTTCCTTCGTTTGGCAAGTAAATGATTGAACTTTAATGATCTCTTTGTTCGACACACAGACTCCAGTCTCTTGGAGTTGTTCCACATTCACAATCGTCCCTAAGGAATTAAGATATTGTTATATCTTTAGTTGGTGGGTACTTGAGGACGGAGGCACTCCATGATTGGTTATCATTGAATATTAGAGAGGCTTCTTGAGTGTTTCATATTCTAGAGTGAAATAGAACGATCACTAGTTTGGAGTTTACGAAGAAGGTTATATATACAAGGTGTTGGAGACATGGGAAGACTACTGAAAACTCACTTCTGCTCTCCAATACTCATTGTAAAAAGCTTTCATTGTGTTTTCATATCTCTCTCTTTTGTACTAAAACTTTCTACTTTTAAAAAGATATTGTAAGAGGTTTATCTACCTTCGATTACTGAGAAGAAGGAAATTACAAGTGTTCTCGAGAAGTGATCTACCTTAAGGATTATAGTAGGGAGAAGGGGTCCTTGGGAGGACCTTGAGACCATATTAAATCACCATGCATCATTGGATTACTTTTTTGTTCAAAGTGTGTTTTTCTATTGGTTTTCTGAATGCATTATGAACGAGTCTATTCATCCCCATCTAGCATCTCCAATGATCCTACACAATTGACTCCAACCATATTAACTAAACTTAGCGTCAGTTGACTCCTATCTATGTCAGTGACGACTGAAGATAACCTAATTAATTGTTTCTAAAATAGTTGATCGCACTCTTGAAATTGTCAAACATGTTAATTTTAAAATTCATCAAAATTTTCACAAACCTTTGAAAAAAAAAATTAAATTTTGCAAAGATATTTTTTCAATACATATATACTTGTAAAAAAGAAAAATTTGCAACTTAGATTATTTCCTCAAAGTTAACTAAATGATTCTATGAACTTTGATCCTAAAGTCCTAATTTTAATTTCAGCCCATTGTATTTGTCAACTCCAAACTAAAATACATTCATTGCATCAATTTATTTAGCATTGCATACAATTATAATTCATTTCCATGCTTTGCCTAGGATTGAGTCTTCTACATATTCTTAACCATATTGGGGTATCCTATGAACCATTTTAATATCCCAAGCATTTCTTTCTTGGGATCCAAAGACTATGGATCCCAAATGGCTCATAGAGTTCTCCCTATAGCTTCCATTATTAGTTACCTTCCTAAGTCCACATGCCACCTTGGCATTGTTCACTCTAAATGGCTAACGCTACCATAATTATAAAATTTGATCAATCATGCTTTGGCCTTTACCTACTTAGAATGGTTTCTAAGTTTCTTGGACCCATACATAAAGCCTTCTTCTTTGAGTCCTCAAACTTTTCTCTCAAAGCTTAATTTTTGAATTCTAGTTTTTTTATCCTATAATTGTTATATTGCCCTTGGACATTCCTAGACCTAGTCATGTGCTTACCCTTGTTGGGTTTCCCTTTTAAGTTTTTCTCTACCTTCCTAACATTAGACAAGGTATATATATTATGAAATGTTCTATGAAAGATATCGTGCATATTAACCCTAAATCTATCATGATATTTGAAACCAAACTTTTTTGTAGGTGCATAAAAAAGTATGTATTGTTCTACACATGGAAGTTAAATTCGAATTCAAATTTATCTTAGGAGAGTATACCTTCTTCTTTACTTTTATAGCTCTCCCTTGGCATGAACCACCATTTCTCTTCCATTCCCTCTTTGGCTTTTCCTTCTTCCCTACATTTTACTTTTGGTATTTGGTGTGCTAGTGTCCTCTATCTTGGCAAGTGAAGTAAATGATATGATTCTTCCTTTTTCTTTGCTTTCACTTTCTTCCTACAACTTGGATTAATAGACAAAGCATAACTCACCAAGTTGAGAGAGTTTTATGTCCTTTACCTTTCTCGCCTCCATGGCAATTAAACACCTATTCGTATAATGCCTCTTTTGATTATACCCGAAACATATGATGTGTACTTTAATCTTGACTTGAGTGGAGGTACTTGAGGCTTGAACTTCCAAAATCTCCTCTTCAATCATCTTGGACTTTTCTTCATCCTTTTAGGAATGGGATGCTTCTCCACTCTAAACCCATCCAATGTCCCAATGTAGAAGGCTGTGTTCTCGTTAACATTCTCAATGGTTGGCCTTAGAATTTCTTCACCTTGACAACTTCTTCATTTTCCACTTCTTGGATTTGAACCTCCTTGTCCTTGGGATCAAGATCTTTCTCTAAAGACTCCTTGCATCTTCACACTCTTCTATCTCATCCAAAGTTCCCTTAGATACAATAAAAAATTCAAAAATCTTGTTATTCTCTGTATATATTGTATTTTGTCTTTTCATCCAATTCTTTCTTTTGATTTTTCTTTCTTCTTTATCTATAGGTCTTTGATACCCCCAAAATATGGTGAGATTCCTTCCATGGGTAAGCATGTGCCAATGCTCCGCCAATTCTTTCCAAAATTTAAAGTTCATACATTGAAATCTCATAATTAATCTTATCCATCTTTTATACTTGATACCACTTGTTATAGCATGTATGATATATTAATTCTTGATGGGCGCATGTCCTCATGAAAAAAAACCCCCCCCCCCCCCCCCCCCCCCAACCCTCTAATCTAGCATGTATGATATATCAATTCTTGATGGGCGCATGTCCTCATGAAAAAAAATCCCCCCCCCCCCTCTAATTAACTTGGCGGTTGACTATTAATTGACTCCATGATTTACCTCCCTTCATATAACTTGAGGACGGACTATGAGGGATGTCTAGGATAAATATAATCATCTTTTTACTATAATGTATGATATAGAGACAGATACATTAGAGAGAAGGGTGAACAACAATCAAATATCTACCAATACACTTGCTATTGATCTAGCAACGTCACACAAGATTAGTACAATGGAATACAAATGTAAATTAATATTACATAATTACTAACACGTTGTTTGGTATTTTCTTGAATTCTCACTGATCCATTGATGGATCTATCCTATAAAACGGCTATAACTTTTTCATTCTAAATCAATTACTACGAAAGGTGAAAAAAATCTCGTGCAAGTAAATATTACAATAAAGAATAAAACATAAGAATACAAGATTTAAATAGATTTTGACAATCTAGGATTATCAGCATTGAAGCCCCCACAAACTCCTCTTTTTATGATCCTTCGATACGCCTTACTGTCCACCATTGATCATTCTAACTTATTTGAACACATTAATCGACCGATGTACAATAATCATTGGTAATTGATCATTATTGAGCGGTAACAAATCTTTCTTGCTTTCAATCATAGTATTAGTCAAATGGATCCTACATCTGCTCTCATGAATAAAATATTTCTGATAATTGACTTCTCAACCTAAGTTGATTACCCAATCAATTGCTAATAGAATGTTTTTGTTTGTTTGCTCCTCAACCTAAGTCGACTCTCTAATTGACTTAGCATTGATTTACTGCATTCCCCACTAGTTGATTGGGGAAAAAAACATAAGTTGATCCAAACCACAAACCTCGAATAATGTACCTCGAATAATGTTTAGGGTTTTCAGTTACATCCTATCGATTAAGCTATTTTAAGTTGAGTTCTACCTTTGCATCTTGACTTTGCTCCTCAATCATTTCTCGTTTGGTTACTCGGTCCCATAGATGTACACAAGCTCTCGGTTCATCTCCACATGTCATCTTTCATGTCTTTACCTATATAGGGCACCTCCATCAATTGTCATCTTTGCTACCTTGATACTTCTTATCCTACAATCCCTCGGATATTCCATCTCATCCTTCTCCAAACTCCATGGACCTCCAAACCAATGAGTGTGTCATCTTGGTTATGTTAAATCATCATCCATAATATCACTCGGCCTTATTGAACATGAGCTCCCGAAGCCTCATGTGTATTTATGCAAGTCTTTACATACTCAAATACATAATCACAAGACAATTTAACTTAAATTATTTCTCCAAATATCAAAGCCATCATTGCACAGAAAGGATCAATATCTACATCAATGTCAATAAATCAGCAGAATCTTTTTATGTTTAGCAACTTGAACCGCGTGGACAACATTTTTATGTTTGGAATCTTGTCTACCCCACTTGAGCATCAGCTCAAATTTGATATAGAAATCCATAAATCAACTCTCGTATTTGCCAATTAACATCAACAATTTCTTGATAAGAACGTCAACAAAGTGTTCATATCAAACAGATCTATAAAACCATTCGGCCTTCCTCCTGTTGTAAATCTAGTTGGTAAATAAGTTCCTCATGACAACATCAAACTCTTCAAATAAAATAAAATTTCAAATCCAAGACCACAAACATTAGCCAAAAAGATATATTTGTTTAGCTCTCCATTTGTTAACATTTGCTTATGCATACATATATGGTGATGATTGTTAACATTATCGATTGAATTAGCTATATTGTTAATATCTACCGGTGAAGTGAAGGTGATCTCACATTTTAAAAATAAATCCCGAGTGTATTCTAATGCAATAACACAGCCACAATTTTTAAGCTCCAGCTTCAGTCAGTTGTTTCCTTCTGTGGCTTTCTAAAATATTTGGAAGACCTAGAATTCTCCGAGGACATCGGAGTGTATTTTAACAGTGGTATTAATAGATTTTTGCTGCTAACACTGCAATAGAATACAAAATACAAAAACAACCATCTTATGATATTCACAATAACCGTTTGGCTCAACAAAGAGTTCTTACCGTGTGACTACTAAATTCAACCAATCAACTTGGGTGCAATACCTGCAACACCACAGGCAGGTATGAAAACAGTTCACCAAAGTGGTGCTTATCTTACAAGCTTTTATGCATAAACCAAGGAGAGTCATAGCTAGGATAGGGATGTTTACAAGTTCAGTTTTCAGTTAATCTCTTTTCGATGCTAAATCCCGTTTTGCCTGCCAAGCAGTTGAGTATGCAGAAATAGCAGAGCTCGTCATACTCACAGATTTCTTGGTGAGGTCCAAACTTTTTTTAACAGCAAGCCACACAAGCCAGAAGAACGCAATCCATCCTGCCACAATTTATACCATGGAGTGTCTATATATCGGAATTGCGAGTAGAATAAAAATCCAGTGGCAGAAACATAAGCTAACAAATAGGTTTTATATTTTGTAATTAGAAAGTAAAAAAGTTCCAGAAAAATAATCATGCTTCACTCAACTATATTATTTTTCAAAAAAATCTTTTGAAGCTAACATCTCCTGCTTGTTGCACATTTCCTACATATCAAACACAGAAATGAGACAAAAGTACAATGATTCTAGCCAGTGTTCAACTCTATTCAGTGAACTAAACAATGTGTCCACTGAATAACTTATTAAATGCTGACCAAATTTCAGATTCAACAATCCATAGAACCATTTTAATGACTACGAACCAAAAAACCAAAAAACCCAAGTTAAATACATCCTAGTTAACCAAGCAAAAACGTTAGATTAAACAAAATAATGAAAAAAATTAAACAAAGTTCGGAAGTAAACAACAAAATTAGTAAGATCTAGCTAATAGAATAAAGAATGGATCATCGAAATACAGAAAAAAAAACTTTAAAAATTCTGTGCTCTTCTTATATTCCTCTTGGGTTTAGGATTCTTAGGATAGAGCGTACACACACACACAAAAAAAGAGAATATTGATGATGCAATATCTTAAAAGAGATTTGAGATGGTAGGTCCACTACATAGCACATAGGCAGTAGACTTGAAAATAATATTATAATAAAATAGGTCAATATTGACATCCAAAATGACTAACATAATATAATAAAATAGATTAATGAATACTAATAAGTTTACAATCACAAGTAAATAAGTGATAACTCATAAGTAACCAAATAACAAGACAAAATTTCGTATTTCAAGAAAATACATAATACAATAAAACACATTAGTAAATAACAATATATGTCCATCGAAGTAAGATGTAAATAAACACATTAAGATGTAAATAAACACATGACATTCATTGCAAAATAACATATTATAATATAATATAACAATAAAAAAAAGTCAATAACTAGTGTCACACTACAATATCAAAATCCAAAATGTGGCTTAAAACTTACAATCAATGAATTTTTATGGTTAGTCTAGTCCTCTTTAGAAGGAGAACAACTCTCAAAAAACCCTTGTTAAATTTCTCATCATTACCCTCCTCACTTTATTTTTTTTATAAAATATTCCAAGACTTGCAGAATAAAAAAATTAAGTTAAAAATTATTAAGCATTCCTGCATGAGTTACCTCAGAATATTTATAAAACATTTAAGTAAACCTCCATAATTATCAGTACTATTTTTCTTGCTATTCAATTCACATTATTTGGTGATGGTGGAAAGAGTTTGGTTTATCCTATAGGATTTTAAAATTACACTTACAGTCAAGGCTAAGAGGAATTTATTGCATACCAGTAGCTACAAAGACTGCTATGATGGCTGAGATGGTTGTTGTGGAGATTATGAAAACTGCAAAGGATAATGCTCCAATATATATCGCTGTTAAGCATGCAAAGAAGATAGCCAAAAAACCACCAGCAGCCGCCAAGGACAGCAGTAACGAGATAATAATAGCATTTAGTGTTGCAGTGACCAAGAAACAAAAAAATATCAACAACCCTGTTAAAGCCAAAAGAGTGATTGTTCCAACCTGCCATACACAAAAGAGTTGGTAAGTGGTTTTCAATGTGCAAATGTGAGAACTAAGCATATTAATTGTTATGGCGACAGACTCAGATAATCAGATCACCAATGTGACAGAATTAAGTATATTTCACTTATGGTCCTGAGTATCAAAACAAAATGAATCAACAAAGCAAATTTGAAAATTATTGAAACGGTTGGAGTAACGAAAAACAATTAAAACAATTTTCCATTAGAAACTGCTTATGTAAGAGATAGAGAAACTCAAGTATCAAGATTGTCATAAGGGAGTGAAGCATGAAAAATCTTTAATTTGCATAAACCAGATACTTCTGGTGTTGCATTATTGTAATTGTAATCACTATAGTACTTCATAGATTGCAGATTAAGGGTTGTAAATACTAGAATAAGAAGATATGAAAACTTAGAAATTCAGAAGAGAACATTTTCATGTAACTTGCATGCATAACCATTAAGTATATGATCTATAGAAAAACTTCAATTTACATTACTTAGAAATTGAATTTATAAATCAGGTTTTGATTTTGATTTCATTTTTTTAATTTATACATTATATATCATAATTCACAACAAAAACTAATAATAGGCTTTAACTTTATGCTTCCTTCTCTACGGTAGCATCCTGAATGCCCACAATTATCAAACTGCAGAACATGAATGAGTAGGATGGTGGTTCACAGATGGAAGAAACTGGTAGAAATTCAAATTATGGAATCGTTCATGGCAAGATGAAGATGTATACAAAATTGATTTTGAATACTAGGACATGACAAAAAAAATTCTGGTACACCTTTTTGAGGTCCTAGGTGTACTGTTTGAAGTGATAAATGCAGCATCCATGACGGGCTGAAAGAAGTGGAGGTGTGGTTCTCCCTTGACAATCAAAAGTACATTTTAATCCATGAAATAGTAATGAACCATGTGAGGAAGCACATTTGTTATGGAGTTTTTTTTTAACATAGCAAGATAAAACCTCTCCATCTATCAAGAAGACAACAATAAGCCTTCGGGCCGAGCAAAAAGCCAAAGAGAAGTAAGAAAAAGACCAAGCATGGCTCGCATGGCAGGTATACAGATTCAGCCGAACATTCCAGCTCAGTTAAGTATCAGATATCATGTATCAGGTAAGTATTAGCTCAAGCAGATATCAGCTACAGTATCAAGCTCCATTTCTGCAGCTAATTGCAGAAACCTCCCAACCAGAAAGGATATTGGATAAGTTCCAATTTCACATCATTTACACAAGGGCACATACCAGAATCTAATTGAAAAACAGTTCACAAAACAGCTAAACATCAAACCTAGTTTCTGCCAACTGAAGCTTAACACCAGGTACAGATCAGCCTTCAAACTTGTTGCAACGTTTATTTAAGCATTGCTGCTCTGAACTCACAATTAGATATAGATTGAGTTCAGTGAGAATATGAAATTGCACAACTGGCAGGATTTCTGTGCCTTACATGACTCAAAAGCACAGCATGATAACCATTTTTCTTGAAGCACTTGTAGACACATTTAAGGAAGCATTTTTTAATTCATAGAGGAATTATCTGACCTAGATGCCCAAAATTTATAACATTGTTCAGAGGATGAAAAGAATATTTATGAGTAAAACAAGATCTGTTACCATAGCATCACTTTATAATCTATAGTTCACTAAATTTTATGCATAGCATGCCCATTCATTGTTTAGAAATTGAATCTTACTGAAAATGATTTGTTAATTTTACTTTTTCAAATATCCGGATGAAGCTTTCTTCAATTGCTTTAAGCTTCATGATACTTGACTAATGTTAGAAATTGAATCTAGCTGAAAATGTTCTGTTACCTCACTTTTCCAATGTCAGCATGAAGTTTTCTTTGGCTACCTAACATTTCATGATACTAAACTTATGTTCCTATATCAGTCTATCTTTCTGCGATTATCTAATATTTAGGTGATGTCAATCATTGGTACAATACTTGGAAGTAAGCTAATCAAGTGCAAAATTTGTATCTCAATCAATTTTACCAAAGAGAGCAGACTAGATTTGATCAAATTCAATGTTTTTAGTATACTATTTGTTCAGCTTTATGCATGTCAAGGGTTTCTATGTCGTGCCACATCATTTCACTAAAAAGCCATAGTTGATTTATCCCCGGTATATTGAGAACTGTCAGACAGCAAAAGTTAAAATGAACTCCAAATATGGAAGCACTTTTTTAAAGTAAAATTTATAGAATTATTTATTTTATAAATGAATTTTTGCAAGAAAGAGGGATTCTAATGGTGTAAGCGAGATTGCGTAATTTTTAAATTCCGTGCAATCATCCTAGACATAACCTTTGCTCATGGATGCAGAAGGAACAAAGTTGAAAAGCATAATCACACTTGATTCGGATACTTACTGAAAAAAGGCTTAAGGAATCTCAAAGAATTTTAGTAGCATTCATCTTTCACCAAATACTCTGGCTTTATCAAAGCATCAAAGATAACACCGTCCAAATTTCTATAGAGTAGAACTGAAAGAAAAGCGAAGTGAACCATCTAATGGCATCCAAACTCTACAAGCGCGACATACCGAGATGACGAAGAGGGCGCGGATTGGGCCGCCGCGGCGGGTCCATAGGCAGAGGTTCCTCGCCGAGTTTCGAGAAGCTTCCTGAAGGCGGGGTGCGGATTCAGAGGCGGATGACTTGATCCGATGAAGGATGCCGGGCGGCGGCGGCGAAACGACGCCGGCAAAGAAGTCGCGGAGGACGGAGTAGAGCGTCTCGCCTCCGCCAGGGGTGACAGGGTCGAGCTCGATCTCGATCGAGCCTCGCACGCCTTCCTCGTCGCCATCGATAACGCCGTTGGATCTCTCCTTGTCCTCGCCGTACTCCGCCATGTCGCCGTCTACCTCACCGCCACAGATACAGAGAGGGAAGAGAAGAGAGCGAGATTTATTACAGAAGAGCTCCTCGCCTGGGCTCCACCGATTCACAGGATCGGATCCCGTCACCTGAGGTATCCTGCACCGCTTCTCTTATTTTCTCCACGGCTTCTCTTTCGTGTTATTAATGATTCCGTTGATGCGTGGCAATATGTAGGCGATGGTTGACCGTATGCGTCGCCAGAGGGTCGATATCTGCCGACTGCCCTGCTAGCCTTTTTGCGTGGTGGCCCACTAATCCTTTTTAAGTAAAGATGATATCATCTCAAGCGGTTATCCATCCCACGATAATAAATCACGATTAGTGTTTTATCTTATCTTTATTACGGACAAAATTAGATATTTGACGTGATATTTTATAAAATTAATTTTAAAATATAAAAATATCATATCAATTTCTCAGTCTAAAATATATAATTTAAAATAAAAAATTTATTTTATTATATTTAAATATTTATTTTTCAATATACCATATATCAATTTTCCTATTCTTCTCTCTCTTCTATAATATTTAGAGAATGAAATTCGCTTCTTAAGTTTTGAAGTACTGTTCATACATACATAATTTAAGAAATGAATAAAATATATATACATAATTTAAGAAATAAATAAGATAGCTGATGTAAAAAAATTTTAACTACTCTATCTAAAATTTAAAATAAAATTTTTAAATAAAAAATAGATAAGGATACTCTTAAAATAAATATTTCTATGGATAACAATTACGCAATCCGAGATTCACTAATCCCTTAATTCTTATAGATTTGAACTGACATTGATTTATCAACAGTCTGACAATTACAAGACTTAGCAAAACATTCATTGAGTAAAATATTCAAATAATAACAATTTTTAAAAAAAATTAAGATTCAAATTTTATTAAAAATAAATATTCCAAAGATTTAGAGTATGCAAATATTCTAAATTGATTAATTAAGAAGAGGCGAACTAAGAAAAAAGCCATCTATTTATTATTAAAAATTAGATTCACTAAATACCCTACTTAAAAACTCTATAATTTTTTTAAAAAAATCAATAGTCATTTAATAGTTAAAGAAATAAAGATATATAAATTTATCAAAGCATCATCAATTTAAAATAATAATAAATGAAAATTTGAAGTGTTGACCCAATAAAATTATTAAAGCATCTTCAGCTATTTGATAGTTGTATTAACTATTATAGCAGTTGTATCATCTACTTTAGTTGCTACATAATTGTAGTGACTAGCTAGATATCTGCTATAACATTATATTAATTGTTATAGTAGCTATTAAGTAGCTGGTATATAAATTTTAAAGTGAATTTGATCAAGTTAAAATGATTTTAATATAGTTTAAGTAATTGTAAATAAGTTGATAAAAATTATTTTGATATAATAATATTTTATATATAGTAATTAGAGTGAAACGTTATATTTTATCAAGTTATAATAACTACAGAATAATTGTTATATGTTGTAGTAGCTAATTGTAATTGTTATACATTGTAACAGTTAGAATAATGTTGAAAGTAAAAGTATTATTGGGATAAAAAATATACCGAGTACTCATTTGATGATTTTTAAAAAAGAGGTACCCATTAAACACTTATTAAATATGGGACTCCTTTTTTTATGTGTAAGTAACTTATGCCCACTAAGGGACATTAATATATGTAACCTATGTCCATTAAGGGGCATTACTACATGTTAGTAACCTATGCCCACTAAGGGACATTACTACATGTAACCTATATCCACTAAGGGACATTACTATATGTTAGTAACCTATGCCCACTAAGAGGCATTAATACATGCAACCTATGTCCAGTAAGGAGCATTACTACATGTAAGTAACCTATACCTAGTAAGGGACATTACTACATGTAACCTATGTCCACTAAGGAGCATTACTATATGTAACCTATGTCCACTAAGAGGCATTACTACATGAAGGTTAGTAACTCCCTAATGTTAGTAACCCCTATTCTTATCTTATCCTATAAATACATACTTCTTGTGTGAAGTAGGTGAGTGAGAAAAAAAAAGAAAGAAAAGGAGAGGAGTCTAAGCAAGAAGAGAGTGGTAGTCTATCTTGTTGAGAAGAACAAAAGAAGGGTGTCATCACACATCATTAGGTTAAGGGTTGAAGTGTTGTGACATAACGTTGATAGTTCGAGATATGTGACTATCATCTCGAGTTTGAGCAGTCCGTCGCTAGAGTTCACAACAATTTCAAAGATTTGCAGTGTTGGCAATTGGTGCATCACCAACCAAGGTATAAGATTTAATTACTGTAAAGTAGAAGTAAATTATATGTTTTACTTTTATACACATCCAACATTGGTATCAGAGCCAGGTTGGTTTGATGCACTTCGTTCATCAACTGATCAACAAATCTACGAGTGAGAAATTCGTGAACCCGGTTGAATATCGCGCACGCAGAGTTTTCTCAGGATGTTCGGGCACACAGAGATGTTCAGGAAGCCCGAGAAGAAATGATCGGCATGTGTGTTCAGCCACACACAAAACTTCTCATCCGCGCTCTCAACACAGGTGCTCGAGAACGCGACTGAGCCATGGTGCTCGGGAAGAACTCGGGTAGAACTGTGGTGCTATGGTTCTCGACACACAAGTGCGGTTCTTAGGAACAGAGGTCCGTAGTGCTCGGCATGTAGAGGTACTCAGCACAAAGTGCTATGCAGCATACGCATTGCTTGACACTTGTCCAAATTACACTCAGTTTATAACTTAGAGTGGGAGACAACCACTTAACCTTGTCTTGAACCAAATATCACAGGGTAAGATGAAGAGGTTCAACTCTGAGAAGTGTAACATAACGCTGTTGGAATTTGGCGGTGTGTGGTCTCACAACGGCAAGTAGGTTTATCTTGAGAGTATAAAGTGACTACTTGTGTACAACATCTTAACCCGAATGGTGAGAGGCAATTTCAGATTGTGGTGTATGGCGTCTGTTGACTCATACTCTCGTCTTGAAATTTGTATTCGAGTCATTTGAATTAAGATGATTTGTAGGGTACACAAAGTTAATATATTAAGCATCAAATGTCACTAAAGTCTCTCTATTCTATGTAACAAAGATATGGCTGCAACAAAGAATGTCATACTGGATCTCGTGAAGGGAGACAAGATGAATGGTGATAACTATAAAATATGGCATCGAAAGGTTCAGTTTATTTTCAAGGAACAAGAACTCGAGGAGGTTCTTAAGCATGAGATGGTGGACCCCGGGGAAGGTACCACAACACAGACAAGATGGGCTCAACTCTCAAGAGGTATATCGTGCTTGGAAAAAGAAGGATGACCAAGCTAGGGTAATTCTTCTTAGTAGCATGCATGATGAACTAATCTCAATTTATGAGCAGTATACTACAGCTGTGTCGGTCTGGAATGCTCATAAAGAGTATTATGACACCCCGTCAGCTCCTAAGTTGAGGATGCTGACCTATAAATTCATAAATTATAAGAAGCAGTCTGTTCATACTATGAAGCAGCATTTAATGCATATGTCAAGCATGATTGCCTCTCTAAAGAATATGGGGGAGCCCATATCAAATGAGCTTCAAGTATTAGGAGTGATACAATCCTATTTTGGAGCCTATTTTGAAGCATATTCGGATTCGGGTAGTCCAGCACATATGCTGAAGAGAGACAATGATAAGTTGGACAGGAATTCACTTGTTTGTAAGTTATCCTAGAGAAATGAAAGTAGGTTTATAGTCTTAAAAATCAGAAGGTCATTGTTAGCATCAATGATCGATTTTTAGAAAAGGACTATGTAATAAACCACAAGCCCATAAGTAAATTTGTTCTTAAAGAAATTATAAAGGACATGTCTAATCTAGTACCAACTGTACAAGATAAAATATCACAAGAAACTGCAACACGTATCACAATTGATACACAATTATAGACAGTATATCATCGTAGTGGGAGGGTTGTCAAACAACCAAAAGGATTCATGTTTTGGGAGAGTTTTTGGACTTGATCCCAAATGAACATGAATCTGATCCCGGAAATATGATGAAACACTCCAAAATAAAGATGCAACATCTTGGCAAAGAGCAATGAATACAGAATTAGAATATATGTATTCTAATCAAATCTGGAAGCTTGTAGAACCACCAGATGGTGTAAAAGCCATTGGGTGAAAATATGTCTACGATAGGAAAAGATGAATAGACAGGAAGGTGGAAACTTTCAAAGCAAGGCTTGATGAAAAAGGAAACTTTTTCACTGGTAGTCATGATTAAGTCTATCCGGATTCTTTTATCTATTTAGCAAGTGGATGTCAAGACAGCATTCCTTAATGGAAGTCTTGAAAAAAGCATCCATACAAAGCAACCAGAAGGGTTCATTGCAAAGGGCAAAGAGCATTTCGTGTGCAAGCTCAATCAGTCTATGGACTGAGGCAAAGCTTCAAGGTCTTGGAACATCCGGTTTATCAAAGGAATCCAGACCTATGGATTTATTTAGTAACCGGATAAGTCTTGTGTATAAAAAAAGTGTGATGGAAACGTGGTGGTATTTCTTGTACTATACGTAGATAACATTTTTGGTAGTTGGAAACAATATCAAAATGTTGTCAGAAGTAAGGGTATAGTTGTCCAAGCAATTCGATATGAAGGACTTGGGAGAATGAATATATTCTTGAGATCAAAGTAATAAGAGATCGCAAGAAAAGAATATTTTAATTATCCCAAGCTTCATATATTGAAAAAAAATCCTTGCTCGTTTTAAGCATGCAGAACTCCAAAGAAAGGTTTCTTACCTTTTGGGCTTAGAGTAGCTTTATCTAAAGAGATGTCTTCGAAGACATCAAAGGAGATAGAGGAAATGAAGGCAGATCTTTATACTTCGGCTATCGGAAGCCTAATGTATGCTATGCACGAGATCATAAATCTGTTTTGCTAAGGGCATAGTTAGCAGATATCAAAGTAACCCTGGACAAGGACATTGGACTGCAGTAAAGCATATATTGAAGTACCTTAGAGGCACATAAGATTATATGCTAGCTTACAAGTCAGTTAATTTGGTCCCTGTGGGTTGCACGGATTTTGATTTCCAATCGGATAGGGACAATAGTAAGTCAACCTCGGGGTTTTGTGTTTACTTTAGGAGGTAAAGTCATAACTATGGAAGAGTGATAAACATAGGTGTTTATCTGGACTCCTCCATAGAAGCTGAGTATATGACAAGCCTCTGAGGTAGCCATAAAAGCTGAATGACTCAATAACCTCAAGATAGACTTAGATATGATTTCTGGTTTGTCCAAAGATTATTACAATTTATTGTAATAATAGTGGTGCAGTAGCAAACTTGAAGAAACCATGAGTCTATAAGGCAAGTAAACATAATAGAGCGCAAGTACCACCCAATACGAGAAATCCTATAAACGAGGAGAAGTTGTTGCTACCTAGATTACATCAGATGATGACCTATAGATCTTTTCACTAAGGCCCTTAAGGCAAGAGCTTTTGATAGGCATGTTGAAGGGTTGGGAATCAGGTGTATGGCAACAGATGTGGCAGCTTAGTCTTTTAGTATAAGTGGGAGATTGTTAGGATGTATACTAAAAGCCTAGCTTTTGGTATAAACATTTATTTAGAAATAAGAATCACATTGGTCAAATGTCTACATTTATGATAAATGTAGTTGTTCAATTAATTTATATTGTAGATAACATGGTGTGTGGTGTCACACACAGAAGATCTTGTTATCAGTACCTTATAAATTATAAACAGTAGCTCACGACCAAGATGGAAAGGAACAAACCATTGGAAGGTCGTAGTGTAATTAGGTATTAGTTTATCTTAACTATATAATTACACTATTACACTTAGAGTGTATTGAGTAGGACCATTAGAGGTCGTTTCTTTTATACTGGCTTTATAAAGGAACAAAGACCTCAGTTATTATGGAAGTGTATGCTCTTAATCCTAATATAATAACAAGCACATATATTTGATATTTATTTCTTTAATTTATCAATGGGTGAGATTTAGTTCGATAAATCAATAAGCTCGATAAGTTGGGAAATGATATTACTTATAGTGTGTGTTGTTGATTATAGAAGGAAATTGTGTCCTAGTAATCTAGGTTGATAATGTCCTCAAGATGAGCTCATAAAGATTGTCATGTTAAACCCTGCAGGTGGACTTAGTCCGACATGACGATAAGGTTGAGTGGTACTATTCTTGGATTAAGATATTGATTAAATGAGTTGTCAGTAACTCACTTAATTAGTGGACATTCGACATCTTAAACACAGGGAGACTAATACACTCATAATAAGAAGGAGCCCAAAAATATAATTTGGGATTGGTGCGGTAGTTCAATAATAGTTCTCTAGTGGAATGAATTATTATTGATAAAATTAAGTTGTGTGTTCGGAGGCGAACACGGGATGCTTAATTTTATCGGGAGACCAAAACCAATTCCTCCTCTCGGTCCCTATCGTAGCCTCTTATTTATAGAGTATTATACCCACTTATACCCACCTTCATACCCATGAGAAGGGGGCCGGCCAAGCTAGCTTGTGGTTCAAGCTAGGGCCGGCCAAGTGGGTGGCCGGCCCTAGCTTGAACCCAAGCTTAGGTGGCCGGCCCCCATTAAATTAAAAAGAATTTTAATTTTAATTTTTATTATGTGGAAGATATAATTTATTACAGAGAATTAAAATTAAAATATCTCTCTTTAAAAGATCTACAAAAGATTAAAAGAAAGAGATTATCTCTTTCCTTATTTATAGATTGGAAAGATATTTTATTTTTTCTCTTTGAAAAATTATTCACATGTTGAAAATTAAAATTATAAAAATTTCTTTTTATCAACCATGAAGGGATTTTAAAAGGAAATTTTATTTTTTAAAAAATTTCCAAAGACAAATAAGGAAGTTTTAATTGTTGATTAAAATTATCCTATTTGCTCTACATGAGGTGGCCGGCCACATACAATTAATTAGGAAAATTTATTTAATTTTTTCTTAATTAATTGTTGTCAAGGAAAGTTAAGGAAATTTTATTATAAATAAATTTCCTTATTTGCCAAAGCCAAGGAATATAAAAGAAGGGGTAGGGGTGCCTTCATGGGTTACAACTTCTATTGTTCTCTTCCTCTTTTCCTTGGTGTTGTGGCCGGCCATCATCCTCTCCCTCTCTTCCTCTTGTGGTGGCCGAATCCTTCATCTCCCTTGGAGCTCTTGTGGTGGCTAGATACTACTTGGAGAAGAAGAAGAAGAAGGAGAGAAAGCTTGTATCTCTTGGAGCTTGGTTGGTGTTTTGTTCTTCATCCTTGGTAAAGCTTCCTTATTGTGGCCGAACCTAGCTAGGAGGAGAAGAAGGTGGTTGGTGTTTTCTCATCTCGGAAGATCGTTGCCCACACAACGTCCGAGGTTAGAAGAGGAATACGGTAGAAGATCAAGAGGTCTTTCTTGAAGGTATAACTAGTAATTTTTCCTTTCCGCATCATACTAGTTATTTATGGAAATAATACCAAATACAAGAGGCTTACAATTCTAGTATTTCGAATATGTTTTTCGATGTTATGTTCTTTTGTTTTATTTATCCTTGTGATTTGATTGTTCTTTTCGGTTAACCTAAAGTTATTTTAGGAAATTAAATATTAGCTTTCCATAAAAGGTTTTGTCTAGTCGGTGGTGGTTGCTCTCATATCCAAGAAGGTCGTGTGCCTCGCCACGTCAGTACTGGGAACCAATTATGGAAATTAATATTTAATGGAATTAATAACTTAAGGTGATTTGGGTCGAACGTGTTAAGTTCCGCAGGAGACCCAAGTCAAAACCTAAAAGAACGAATAGATTAAGTTTTGGATCAAACGTGTTAAGTTCCACAGGCGATCCAAAATTTAATTTAAAAGAACACATGGTAGCTAGGAAAAGGTTCAGACCTTTGTACAAAATTTTTGTACAGTGGAACCTCTAGGTTTTCCGAGTAGCAACCAACAGGACCCCGGGGAAGGTACCACAACACAGACAAGATGGGCTCAGGAGGTATATCGTGCTTGGAAAAAGAAGGATGACCAAGGTAGGGTAATTCTTCTTAGTAGCATGCATGATGAACTAATCTCAATTTATGAGCAGTATACTATAGCTGTGTCGGTCTGGAATGCTCATAAAGAGTATTATGGCACCCCGTCAGCTCCTAAGTTGAGGATGCTGACCTATAAATTCATAAATTATAAGAAGCAGTCTGTTCATACTATGAAGCAGCATTTAATGCATATGTCAAGCATGATTGCCTCTCTAAAGAATATGGGGGAGCCTATATCAAATGAGCTTCAAGTATTAGGAGTGATACAGTCCTTGCCTGACTTCTGGGATACTGTTAAGACCTATCTCACACACACTGAAAGTATTCATACTTTCATGGATGTGAGTAGGCATTATGAACTCGAGGAAGAGCACCAGGAGGTGACCAAGTCTGCTTCAGGTTATGCTCACTTTGCGGAGTCAAGTAAGGGGTTCCGAGATACAAAGCGCAAGTGGCGCAAACATGAGAGGAAGACCAAAGGTCATGGCAAGAAGAAGTCATTTGTAAAGATTGATGAAAAAGGACAGAGACAGAAAGGCAAGAAAAAGGAGCTTGTAAAGAGCAATGTCCGATGCTACGTATGTGGTAAGCCTGAGCATTTCACACGTGAGTGTAGCGAGCGAAATGTATATTCTTCTTCTTTACATGATATGAGTTATGTGTCATCTAGTGCGATGTTCGCTAACTCATCTCCTTTATGGATTGTAGACTCAAGAACCACAAACCATGTAGCTCGTGATAGGAGTGCATATGTGGAATTTCACCATTTAAGCCTACATGCAAGAAGACTATATGTGGGAAATGAGGTATTTGTGGAGGTGAGAGGGATTGACACTTGCAAGTTGTTGCTTCAAAATAATCAAATCCTAAATCTCCATGACATGTTATATGCTCCAGAAACAAAGAGGAATCTAGTTTCTGTTCGTAGTCTAGACCAGTTAGGATATTGTGTTGTAATTGAAAACTCTAAGGTTTCCATCTAGTGTGGCAATACTTTGATATGTTCCAATTTAGTACATGAGAGACTATATGCATTAAAATTGATTTCTTTTCATGAGTTTTATCCTACATCTACCATTGCCTTTACATTTGATAGTGTAGTGGATGATGTTAATGTTTGGTCGTATAGGGCAAGAGAGGATGGGTCAGTTAGCAGTATATGACGTGTTAGGCCAGCTAACCAAGGTCGAGTTACCCTTATGTGAGTTTTGTCTAGAAGGCAAAAGTACAAGAAAATCATTTGGAAAAGCAATAAGGGCTAGGACTCCATTGCAGTTAGTTTATTCTAACATTTGTGAACTCATGAATGTGAGAGCTCGAAATGGAGCCACATACTTTATTATCTTTATAGACGATTTCACGTGTTTTGGTTATGTCTACCTAATCTCACACAAGTCTGAGGCACTAGAGTGCTTCAGAAGGTTTATTAGCAGGGTAGAAAATCAGCTAGACATGAGAGTGAAAACTCTCAGAACCGATCGGGGGGGGGGGCACGAGTATCTGTTTGAACAGTTTAGAGAGCTCTGTTTTGAAAAAGACATTACAAGACAACTGACTATTCCTGCTACTCCTCAACAGAATGGAGTTACTGAGAAAAGGAATAAGACTCAATTGGAAATGGTGAGGTCCATGATGGCACAGGCCAATTTACCAATCTTTCATTGGGGGGATGCGTTATTGACTGCAGTCTATGTCCTTAATTGTGTTCCAACAAAGTCCATGGTTAGCACCCCATACAAACTTTGGGCAGGGAGGTAGCCTGTTCTTAGCTATCTTAGGCCACGGGGTTGTGCTGCGTATGTTAGATATTCCTCGCACAAGTACGACAAGTTAGGCTCATGAGGAAAGAAGTGTAGCTTCATCAGATACTCTGAACACGCCAAAGGATAAGTGTTTCTAGGAGAACATATGGACGACATAATAATTGAAATTGAATCTCGTGATACCATGTTTCTTGAGAATGATTTTCCTAAGAGAGGAGAAATCTATCAAGACTACACCTTCTATAACACGCCAAAGGATATGTGTTTCTAGGAGAACATATAGATGACATAATAATTGAAATTGAATCTCGTGATGTCATGTACTTCTTGAGAATGATTTCCTAAGAGAGGAGAAATCTACCAAGACTACACCTTCTATGAAATGGATGAGCCTAGTGGTACAGTCGAGCCCAGTGGTACAGTCGAGCCCAGTAGCGAGATTCAAGACCTAGTTAAGGATCTTGGTTCTAATGGGAGTGGTCCATCTGAAGATGGGGAGGCTCTCTCTCCTTGTAGGAGTGGTCGGGAAAATATACCTCGTTGTCATTTCCTGATTGAAAATGAGATTCTCATTATGACTCCAGAGGATGATGATGAACCAAGGACCTTTGGAGAGACTCTCGAGGGTTCTGAAAAAGTCTAATGGTTAATGGCTATGCAGGAAGAAATAGAATCAATGAAAGTCAACAAGGTTTGGGACGTAGTTGACTTACCTGAGGGTAGAAAGACCATTGGGAATAAGTGGGTTCTCAAAATCAAGAGGAAGACCGATGGATCGATTGAGAGATATAAAGCTCGTCTAGTAGCCAAGGGCTACACACAAATAAAGGGCATTGACTACGAGGAGACTTTCTCCCCAGTAGTCAAGTTTACATCAATCTGTTTACTTTTTGTGATTGTCGCCAGTTTAGATCTAGAGTTATACCAGATGTACGTTAAGACCGCTTTCCTTAATGAAAGTTTGGATAAGGGGATTTACATGGAACAACCCTTTGGGTTCGTTTTAATAGGTCAAGAAGATAAGGTTTGTCGACTTCAAAAGTTGATATATGGCCTAAAGTAATCATCCAGGCAGTGGTACCTAAGATTTCATGAGGAGGTAATATCTTATAGTTTTACAATGGTCGAGAAGGATCATTGTGTCTATTTAAAAAGGCTAGATGATTTGTGATTCTGTTATTATGTGTGGATGATATAATATTGGTTGGGAACAACATTGAGTATCTTATAACTATTAAAACATAGTTGTCATCTAGCTTTGACATGAAAGACATGGGTGAAGCTGAATTCATCCTTGGAGTAAAGATTCAGAGGGATCGCTCGAGAAGAGTATTGGCTCTTTCACAAGAGATCTACATTAAGAAAATTCTTAAGCGCTTTGGAATGAGTGATAGTAATCCCATTGATACTCCAATCGCTAAAGGTAAAGGCTTGAGCTTGGATATGTGTCCTAAAACTCAAGTAGACATAAGGGAAATGAGTAAAGTACCTTATTCCAGTGAAGTAGGAAGTCTAATGTACGCAATGTACACGATCGGATATATATTATATAGCCGGTTTAGTATGTAAATATCAAGCAAATCCTGGAAGGGCTCACTGGAGAGCAGTGAAAAGGATTTTTTTGATATCTAAAAGGAATTGCAAACTACTCTCTATGTTATGGAGGAGGTGATTTGCGACTTATGGGATACTCAGATGCCGATTGGGGAGGCGATTTGGATAAACGCAAATCTACATCAAGTTTTGCTTTCTTGCTCAATGGCGGAGCCATTTGTTGGAGTAGTAAGAAGCAAACATGTGTTGCTCTATCTATGATGGAGGCTGAGTTCGTGGCTTGCTCATTAGTAGTTCCTCGTGGCTTGCTCATTAGTAGTTGAAGAGAGTGTTTGGCTTCGAAGACTATTAAATGACTTGGGGATTGTAGTGAATAGTGGGAGGCTAGTAATGATTTATTGTGATAATCAGGATGCTATCGCTTACACACGAGACCCTAAGTTTCGTAGTAGAACCAAACAAGTGACTATCGAGTACATTTCAACACATAGTATGGTTGCTGACCCTTTAACCAAACCTATTAGTAGAGATTCTTTTATGGGACATAGAGAGTCATTGAGTTTGTGTTCTTTATAACATGTCTTAGTTTGTATTAACTTGACTATAATGATGCTTAATGGTATATATAACTTCTTGTGCATTGATTGGTCACACTTATATATATACTGTTTTTGTAATGCACTTGTTATATATATGTTCTATGATATAATAGATATGTTAGGCAGGCTAGGTCGACTCTATCACACGAGTAACTACCTCCAAGAGTGGGGATAAGACAATTTCTAGCTATAAGAGGTTTTGAGAGTAGTCCTGCTAGAACTTAAATCACCCTGATATGTGTTCAGGATGAGGTTATTTGTGACATGACTGATATGGGCGTAGTCACATCCATATTGCCTGTAAGAAGCCAAGTTTGAGATTTTAGATATCACATGCAAATTGTGATGTCTTTGAGGTACTCTTTCAGAGATCTATGGGTAGAGTCTTATGTGTAGACTAAGTCCCATACTTGCATAATGTTAGAGAAAACTGACATATGCCCTTTTAAGAGATGGAGGATTAACATTGTGGCACGTGTTTTATATCACGTGTGATATGACGACTGAGATAGTGGGAGCCATATTATAAGAGATAATAACTTTATATTCCCGAGTCTCACTGTGTGAGATCTAAAATCCTCTAGGTGGGATTTCTTGTG
Organism: Zingiber officinale; assembly: GCF_018446385.1. Classification (NCBI taxonomy): domain Eukaryota; kingdom Viridiplantae; phylum Streptophyta; class Magnoliopsida; order Zingiberales; family Zingiberaceae; genus Zingiber; species Zingiber officinale. The sequence continues at coordinate 115,113,445 of NC_055993.1, read as the reverse complement.
CCCTTATAACTTTCGACTTTTTCTTGATGTCATGATTCAGTGTTTGCTACTTTAGTCTGTTTACATCAAGAAAAAATCCAAATTTCCTCATTCCAAGTCCTAATAGCATTTAAAAATATTTAGAAATGCTTTAGAAATATTCTAGAGATTTTTAGAGTATTTTTATGCAATTTTTGGAGTTCGTTTGGTATTTTTACTAAACGAAAGAAGCTTAGACAAAAATAATGTCCAAGCCGAGATTCGAACCGGAGACCTCCGGCCGAGCCAACTCTTAAGCGAATCCGGCTGACCAAGTGCCCAAGCGGGCATTGTTGATTAAAAGGAGAATAAAATTTATTTAAGCAGTAGTTAGGAAATAGAAAATAAATGGGAATAAAAGGTTCGGATGAGGAATCGAACCCACGGCCTCTGACCCGGTCAGAGGTTTCGGCGAAACGCGGCTAGCCAAGTGTTCAAGCGGGCGTTGTTGATTAAAGGAGGAGTGAAAATTATTTAAGTGGTAGTTAATAAACAGAAAATAAATTGGAATAAAAGGGTTGCGGCCGAGATTCGAACCCGCGACCTCCGATCCGAACCGAACCTTAAGCGAATCCGGCTGACCAAGTGCCCAAGCGAGCGGTTCTGTTTAGAAAAGGTAGCAAAATTTATTTAAGAAGTTAATAGAATATTGGAGATTATAAAAGGGATAAGTTAGGAGAGGGTTTTATTTCCCGTGACCTAGAAACCTTCCTCCTCTCCTTTCTTCTGTGCGCGGCGACGACGATTTCTCGGGCGGAAACAAGCCGGAGCTAGGCTTCTCTCCGGCGGCCGGCAAAGGGCAAATCCCGAGAGTTCTTCACCTCCTTAAGATCCTCTCGTTGAAGAGAACCGTGGGCACGAAGAAGAGCCAAAATCTCAAGCTCTCCGAAAACCCTAGAAGCCTAATTCGGATTGTAAGACCAAGAAACCAAGGTAAGTGCTACTCACCTGCGGTAAGGGTAGTTTCGAGCTTTGATTTAGTGTTTCTTTTAGTTTTCGGAATATGCTGTAAAGGATTGTGGTTGCTTGGGAATTTAGAGTAGATCTAAGATTTGTTTTTCCCTTGTAATTAGAAATTCGGATTTTTATGTGAGCTTATAGTACAGATTTTTAATTAAGCCTATAGTGCAGATTTTAATTAAGCTTATATTGCATATTTTTATGTAGGCTTATAGTGCAGATTTTAATTAAGCTTATAGTGCAGATTTTAATTAAGCTTATAATGTAGATTTTTATGTAAGCTTATAGTGCAGATTTTAATTAAGCTTGTAGTGCAGATTTTAATTAAGCTTATAGTGCAGATTTTTATGTAAGCTTATAGTGCAGATTTTAATTAAGCTTATAGTGCAGATTTTGATTAAGTTTATAGTGCAAATTTTTGGTGGAACTTGTAGTGCAGATTTTTGGTGGAATTTATAGTGCAGATTTTAATTAAGCCTATAGTGTAGATTTTAATTGTAACGACACCTTCTTACTACTACTACTAATTTTAAGAGTGCGTTATTTATTTATAGTTTATTTAAGGTTTATTAAAAATTAAGCCTATAGTGCAGATTTTAATTAAGCTTATAGTGCAGATTTTGATGTAAGCTTACAGTGCAGATTTTAATTAAGCTTATAGTGCAGATTTTAATTAAGTTTATAATGCAGATTTTTTGTGGAACTTGTAGTGCAGATTTTTGGTGGAACTTATAGTGCAGTTTTTTTTAAAAAAAAGATTATAGTGCAGTTGGTTAAGTATTATAGTGCAAAATTTATATTTGCATAGTATAGAGAAATAGTGTAGCATAGAATGCAGAATCTTGATTAGTATAGTATGCAGAATTTTGATTAGTATAGTATGTAGATTTTTGTTTATGCATTTCAAAGTTAGAATTTGTTTAAACATTTCAATTTTTAAAGAAGCATTCTTTTATTAGAGGTATTAACAAGTATAAGAAAGATAAAAGAAAAAAAAAAAGAAAAAGGCCAAGGCCTTAAGTAGATCTCAAAGTCAAGACTTTAGGGATTTTGGCACACAAGGTGTTTGTTAAAATGCCAAGGCATTTAAAGAAGAAGTAATTAAGATAAATCAGCTTATGAATCAGTATTTTACTTTTATCAGTGGCACTGTACTCGACTCTTAGTTGTCCTTGGGTTGGGCTCCCATAGTCGTCCCTAGGTTTAGATAACCTAGTAAACCCTACTAGATTCGGGACTAGCTACCTCGGGTCTAGTTAGGGATGCGCGCATAGCAAGTGCAGTTGCCGGGCCCATCAGTAGATTGATTATTATTTTTATCTATTATGAAAATAGTTTTCAAAACTTCACAAATCAGTTACGTGAATACAGTTCAGATTCAGCATTAGCCTAGCATCAGTTTAGCTCAACTTATGTATCAGTTCACTTAAACTTATTATTCTGAGGTATAAAAGTATAAGTTTTGAACAAGTGAAATAAGATTTACATGTTTAGCATTTCAACATGTCTTGTTTCTTTTGCTATTAGATGAGCATGTGTAGTATTTCCTTTAAAGCATTTAGTTTTAGATTTATTTTATTCACATGCATATTCGAGTTTTGTGACTTAGATAGCGCTTACTAAGCAATTTTGCTTATAGATGCATTTTCCTCTTACTGCAGATAAAGGAAAGGAAAAGCTATAGCAAAGGAAGGCGACAAGGAGGTGCGGATGGATGTGTGATGCCTGGACTATAGAAGCCTTGGGATTTAGCATAAGAATTTATTAAGAGTGTCATTTATTAAGAATGTATTAGATGAGCCATTTAGTCTTCCGCTGCTAGTTAATTGTATGTTTTGAGTTCTCCGAGAGTTTTAGGAATTATTATCAACATGTGAACAAGGATAGTTAAGTAAAGTTAGTAGTCCAGTAGCGCTCCGCCCTCACAGACCAGTAGTGAGGAGGGTGGGGTGTTACACAGGGAGCATATCATCTGCTTGGTAAACTAGCATATAATCTCTAGTCCTTCTCAGGTACTTCAATATATGCTTTACAGCAGTCCAATGTCCTTGTCCAGGGTTACTTTGATATCTGCTAACCATGTCCACGGCAAAACAGATATCCGGTCTCATGCACAACATTGCATACATTAGGCTTCCCACAGCCGAAGCATAAGGAATTGCCTTCATGTCCTCTATCTCCTTTGATGTCTTCAGAGACATCTCTTTAGATAAATCTACTCCATGCCTAAAAGGTAAGAAACCTTTCTTAGAGTTTTGCATGCTAAAACAAGCAAAGATTGTATCTATATATGAAGCTTGAGATAGACACAACATCCTTTTCTTGCGATCCTTATGACTTTGATCCCAAGAATGTGTGCACATTCTCCTAAGTCCTTCATATCGAATTGTTTGGACAACCATACCCTTACGTCCGATAATACCTTGACATTGTTGCCAATTAACAAAATGTCATCTATGTATAGTACAAGAAATACCACCACGTTTCCGTTACACTTCTTGTATACACAAGACTCATCCGGACACTAAATAAATCCATATGACTGGATTACTTCATTAAACCAGATGTTCCAAGATCTTGAAGCTTGCTTTAGTCTATAAATGGACCAATTGAGCTTGCACACTAGATGCTCTTTGCTTTTTTCAATGAACCCCTCTGGTTGTTTCATATGAATGTTTTCTTCAAGACTTCCGTTAAGGAAAGCTGTTTTAACATCCATTTGTCAAACCTCATAATCCATATAAGCGACAATGGATAAGAGTATTCGGATAGACTTAAACATAGCTACCGGCGAAAAAATCTCCTCATAATCGATTCCCTCTTTCTGAGTATACCCTTTCTCAACAAGCCTTGCTTTAAAGGTTTCTACCTTCCCGTCTATCCCTCTTTTCCTTTTGTAGATCCATTTGCATCCAACGGCTTTTACACCATTTGGTGGTTCTACAAGCTCCCAGACCTTATTAGAATACATAGATTCTATTTCAGAATTCATCGTCTTTTGTCAAGATACTGCATCTTTATCTTGGACTGCTTCGTCATATGTCCGGGGATCAGGTTCATGTTTACCCGGGATTAAGTCCGAAGACTCTCCCAAAAACATGAATCTCTCAGGTTGCTTTACAACCCTCCCACTACGACGAGGCACTGTTTGTAATTGTACATCATTTGTGACACATGTTGCAGTTTCTTGTGGTACTTCATCTTGTATTGTTAGTACTAAAGTAGACGCGTCCTCTCTAATTTCTTCTAGAACAATTTCACTTATGGGCTTATGGTTCATTACATAATCTTCTTCTAGAAATCGAGCATTGGTGCTAACAATGATTTTCTGATTTTTAGGATTATAAAACAAACCACCTTTCATTCCCTTAGGATATCCCACAAACAGACAAACTTCTATACGTGATCCAACTTGTCAGTATCTCCCTTCATCACATGTGATGGACTACCCTATATCCAGATATGACTCAGAATAGGCTTACGCCCATTCCATAATTCCATAGGAGTAGAAGGAACTGTTTTAGAAGGTACCATATTCAGAATGTATACTGCTGTTTCCAAAGTATATCCCCAAAACGAATTTGGTAATTCTGAATAACTCATCATTGATCTAACCATTTCCATAAGAGTCCTATTCCTTCTTTCTGCCACACCATTCTGTTGGGGTGTACCAGGTGCAGACAATTAGGATTGGATCCCGACTTCTGATAAGTAATTCCTAAACTCTCCAAAGAGGTATTCGCCACCACGGTCAGACCGTAGTGTCTTGATACTTTTACCAAGACGTTTCTCCACATCAGCCCTATATTCTTTGAACTTATCAAAGCATTCAGACTTGCGGCGCATCAAGTAAATGTATCCGTATCTTGAATAATCGTCTATGAAAGAGATAAAATATTCATAACCACCTCTTGCCTGGATAGACATAGGACCACATAAATCAGAATGAACCAGTTCTAACACATCTTTGGCTCTATACCCCTTGACCTTAAAAGGTCTCTTGGTCATTTTACCTTCCAAGCAGGATTCACATGTTAGAAAATTTTCCAACACTAATGAACCCAAGAGTCCATCAGCTATAAGCCTTTGAATCATACTTAAGTTAATATGACCAAGCCTTAGATGCCAAAGATATATTTGGTTCATCTCTGAAGGTTCCTTTCTCTTATTGGAATTAAAAGATGTGTTATTAATTTCCATTTGTTTTTTTTGTGGGAGAAATTAGATTTAAGGTATGTAAATTACCAACCAATGCACCAGAACAGATAATAACCCTATTTCTCTTTATAACCACATTGTTATTAAGAGAAACAGAATATCCATCCAAATACAGTTTAGAAACTAAAATTAAATTCTTTCTGAAATTGGGTACATAAAGACAATTTCTTAAAATCAAACTTCTATTCAAATCAAAAAATAAGTAGGCATCTCCCACTGCAACAACCGGCACCTTTGTAGCATTGCCCATGTAGATGGTTATCTCTCCTTCATATAGTCGACGAGTTTCTTGGAACCTCTGCAAAGTATTGCAGACATGATCAGTGGCTCCCGTATCTACACACCAGGTGCTGGTAGATAACACCGCTAAACATGTTTCAACTACTAGAGAATGAGATATACCTTTATTGTTCTCTTTCCTACGAGGATAGTTCGCCTTCCAATGTCCTGACTGCTTGCAGATGAAGCACTTGCCCTTCGGCTTCTTCATTCCAGTTTTTGGTCTTGTACCTAGAGGTTTATTCACCTTCTTTGCTGAGATAGCTTGTTTCTTCTTCTTCTTGCCTTTCAACTTAGAAGTAGAACCATTTTCAGCATAGTGAATCTGAGAACTGTGACAAAATATACTTTCTGCTGCCTGTAGTTCTGTCAGAAGTTCTGCCAACGTATACTCCCTTTTGTTCATGTTATAGTTCAGGCGGAACTACTCAAAATTTCTGGGTAGTGTTTGGAGAATAATATCGACCTGGGTTTCCCCATCGATTTCACCTCCAAGGATCTGTATTTCGTACAGATAAGCCATCATCTTGAGGATATGATCCCTTACGGATGTCCCCCCTGACATGGTGGCTATCATTAACTTTCTCATTGCCTCTTGCCTAGCAGTCCGACTCTGGTGTCCAAAGAGTTCTTTGAGATTGTTCATTATATCATAAGCCGTTGGTAAGTCCTGATGTTGATGTTGCAATACATTTGACATCGAAGCCAAAATGTAACACCACGCCATCTCATCTGCCTTTACCCATTTCTTATGATACTCAATCTCCTCTTCACTAGAATCACTATTAGGTGCATCAGGGCAGACCTCTGTCAGTATAAACTTATAGCTTTCAGCAGTTAGGACAATATCCAGGTTTCTTTTCCAATCTATGTAGTTTGGACCAGTAAGTTTGTTTTCTTTCAGTATAACGGCCAGTGGGTTTAAAGTCATCCTAAGAATCACAAAATAAACTTTGGTCAAGACTCAAAATTTAAAATAATATTGATTCCTCAAACAATACTATTTGAATTTACCAACACCTCTAAACACCGGGAATATCGCATGTCACGTTAGTGTGGACGTATACAAATTCAACATTTGTAAGAGGAGGTTTTACCCATTAATTTTATTATCTTGTCATCCTAACTTTATGACAAATAAAATTAATAGTTGGTCTCCCTTTGGTCACACAAATAATAGCAGTGACTCCGTTGGGGAGGATACTATTAAATGTGTCTAAGTGTATACCATTACTTGATACGAAGTCCATTAAATAGAATTATGCCCCTTCAGTTGGAGAAGATCACACAAATCCTAAATAATTTCCTATAACCATCCATAAAGGAAATTTGATCTAGTGATCTGCAAACAAACTCATCCGTTGTGGAGGGAGGCACTCAGAGCCAACACACAAGCTTGTTGCATCACTTACAAACCAGTAATGGAGACCATGGAATTAATATACTTAATCCCTCTCCCACTTAGTTATTTAATGTGAGGAATTTTAACCTAGCAAACATACATCACACACATAATAGTAAATAAAAGCAATAAATATGAAAATTAATTTTTCAACTATTATGGCCCTTTCCATCACTGTCCTTCGCGTGCTGCCTGCCCTAGGGTTCATGTCGTCGGGTCCATCGAGCTTCCTTTTCTGCTGCGCTTCTGGTCCTCAAATAACATCACGCCTCGCAAGGATACGATCCACGACAAAAATAAAAATTTTACATATATCGATCCTATATTCCACAAGTGAATATACATCATTTCTAGATCGAACATTAATGTAAAATCCTAGGGCTAATACAGCTCCTACTGTAATAGTTAAATACAATCATGCACACACAATAATATGCCCTTGACATGTCCAAGGGTCCAATCACACACAATAACCATAAGCCATAATAGTTGGAGTCTGCAACCATAGAGTTAGCATATCCTACTATTATCCTATCTAAATTATGTATGGCATGTGTAACGACCCGCCTTCTACTAACTAGGCTGTGAGGCCGATCGTTACATTATGTTGTACTAACTCATGTGCGGAAAGCTGATCTGATGAAAATTTTGCTGAACTAATGAATATTCTTCTGTTAATCGCTATACTATCTGAACTTACTGTTTAAACTACCCCTTGAATTGCTGTGGCTATGCTAGAAGGGGTGTTCTAGGTCTTTGCTGTCATCTGGAGCTGAACTAAAGTGTTTTCAGCTAGTACTAGGCCTCGGATCGATCCAGCGTGCTACTGTGCACGGAGGCTAATTTGGATCGATCGACTGATCGATCCCGGTTGGGCAATCGATCCAGTGATCGATTCAGGACCCTACTGTACACGGGGGCTAACGTCTGGATCGATCGGCTGATCGATCCAGTATGTCCAATCGATCCAGTGATCGATTCGACGACGCGCTGTATGCGGATTCAATTCGGATCGATCGGCTGATCGATCCACAAACCTTCTGTTCGCGACGAAACTCGGCTGGATTGATCGACTGATCGATCCAGATGCATTCTGTTCACGGAATAAGCTGCCCAATCGATCAGTTGATCGATCGAGAAGCCTCCAACTCTGAACCTTTAAAAGGTTATAACAGCTCCGGACCCAATCGATCAGTTGTCCACCTCAGCATCGGGGTTTCTGATTTCATATCAGAACCTGATTTCAGCCCTGGTTCGAGCAGAAATCTCATATACCAACTCTGAACTAACTAAAATGCATTCTAACAACAATTAACTAGCATTCTAAACATGCCATGGTGCATATTTCACTAGTTCATGACTTTTAAACAAACTGAAATACGAAAACTAAAAGTAACAAGGTTCTAATAGTTAGACTTGCTAAATCCCTAAGATCTTCATTCCAAACTCCTTTTCACACACACACATCTTCGTTGCATTGTCCTCCAGCCTCCGCTAGTCCATCTTTCCTTTACCTTTATCTGCAGTATAAGGAAAAGAGTATCTGTAAGCTTTCGCTTAGTAAGAAACCATCTACCTCACTAAAACATGCATACGATGCGATTTATGTTTTTTTTTAAAGCATGTTATTTGAAATATATATACTGAACATGTAAAAGCATAGCATGGCATACAAACAAACTAGTCATGACAACAAGTGCTAACATATGCTATCATATTGTATCAATAGAAAACTAAGCTGATACAAACAAATTGTACTGAGCTAATTCTAAACTAATGCTAAAGCTGTACTGAATTCACATAACTATTCGTGAAGTTTTGAAAACTATTTCATAAATAGATTAAAATAATAATCATGTTGCTGATGGGCCCGACATCTGTACGTGCTATGCGCGCATCCCTAACTAGACCCGGGTTTGCAAGTCCCGAATTTAGTAAGGTTACTAGGTTATCTGAACCTAGGGACGACTGTGGGAGCCCAACCCAATGGATATCTAATCCAGTACAGTGCCACTGCTAAAATAAAATACTGATTATAGCCGAGTTCTTCTTATACTGCTATTTCTAGGTTATCTGAACCTAGAGCTAGGTTATCTGAACCTAGAGGCGACTGTGGGAGCCCACCAATTGGACCGTAGTCCCATGTAAGCTGTACTAAAGTTAAATATACTGAATGAATGCTTCTATCGCATTCAGCTAAGCTAGTAAAATGCTTAAGTTGCATTTCAACCGTGCTAATAATTTAATCGAACACTTGGTGTGCGCTACTTCGCATCCTTTGTGCCGAAAATCTACATACTGCTAAACTGAAGCATAAAATTCACACGGAAGCTACTTATACTGCAGGTGAGGGGTTTCTTACCTCCTGCGCTAGTTTTCTTACGAATCTAGTCGCTAATTTTCCGGTGGAGACGATCTTCTCGACGATCTCCTTGCGTCTACGTGTTCTTCTTGCAGAGAGGAACATCCTCGTGTCGGAGTCGTTGACAGAAAGGTGCTCCTATGGCCTTTGGACGGAACCCTAGGTTCCTTGGACTTGGGCGCCGAGAGGGTGAGGGAGAGGGGTCGGCGGATGTGTGAGGGTTTGAGGGAAAAGTTTTCTCGTTTAAGAAAATAACAATTCCTCACTTAAATTCCCTATTTATATTAAGTGGATAATTCAGGCCAACTCAAATATAAATATAATTGTTCCCCTTTCCTTTCAGCACGGCTCTGCTGGGTTCACTTGGTTACTAGAGTTCACCTTAAGTCATAGAACCCAATAGGTCTTGGGTTCAATTCCCGCTTAAAATGTTTTACGATTCTATTTATTTTTGCTACTTCTGCTATTCTAAAAATTCTGTAAAAATATCCTAAAATTCCAGAAAAAATCATAGAATATTTATAAAATAATTTCGAGAATTTTCGGGCGTTACAATCCCATTACCAGGATTCATAAACTCTAATACTTAAGCCTGGAGGTTTAGAGTTCGAATCCTGGGGGAGGCAAAAATCCACTGCCAGGGGTGGAAAGTCCTAGTGAGTAACGGCACGGCCAAGGGTCGTCGGTCGATGACATGAGAGGTCACCAAATGGGCCGACGACATAAAGGGCCGACGGTCGACGACCCGAGGGTCGCCAAATGGACCGCCAAATGGGCCAAGAGGGTCGGGTCGTTACAATAAAAAGGCGCCTTTTTATTGTAACGACCCGACCCATTTGGCCCATTTAGCGGCCCATCTAGGACTTTCCACCCCTGGCAGTGGATTTTTGCCTCCCCCAGGATTCGAACTCTAAACCTCCAGGCTTAAGTACTAGAGTTTATGAATCCTGGTAACCAAGTGAGATGATGAATCCTGGTAACCTAGAGTTCATAAACTCTGGTACTTAAGCCTGGAGGTTTAGAGTTCGAATCCTGGGGGAGGCAAAAATCCACTGCCAGGGGTGGAAAGTCCTAGTGAGTAACGGCACGGCCAAGGGTCGTCGGTCGACGACATGAGAGGTCGCCAAATGGGCCGACGACATAAGGGCCGACGGTCGACGACCCGAGGGTCACCAAATGGGCCACCAAATGGGCCAAATGGGTCGGGTTGTTACAGCATGTGCAAATTAAATTGAAAACCAAACACACAGAGGCAAACCCTAGCTCTGATACCAATTGTTGGTTAGTCCTAGGAAGATCGTACCGATTCCACTGTACAAAAATTTTGTATAAGTGTTGAACCTAACCTAATAACCTACTGTGTTCTTTAGAAATTAAATTCGAAATCACAAACGAAACTTAACATTATTGATTCCAAATTTAACTTATCTGTTCTTAATGGTTTAGACTTGGATCGCAAACGATGCTTAACATTATTGATCGAAATCCACCTATGTTATAAATTCAATTAAATATTAATTTCAGAAATCAGCTTCCAGGTTAAACATGGCGAGACACTAGGCCTTCTTGGATATGGGAGCAACCACCACTTCCTAGACAAAGCCTTTCAATGAAATCTAATATTTAATTTCCTTATATAACCCTAGGTTTAACCAAAAGGAACAATCGAATCACAAATTCGAAAAACAAAAAAAACACAAACTTGAATCACAAATTCGAAACCTAGAATTATATGCCTCTTGTGTTTGGAGTTCATACAAAGAAAAACTAGTATGATGCGGAAAACAATTACTAGTTATACCTTTCTTTGTATGTAATGACCTCTTGATCTTCTACCGTATTCCTCTTCTTATCTCGGACATTGTGTGGGCAACGATCTACCGAGATGATAACCACCCAAACCCTTCTTCTTTCTCCTTGCAAGATTCGGCCAAGCTCCTCTCCTTGAGATGAAGAATTTTGGCCACACCACCAAGCTCCAAGGGATGTTAGAAACAAAGCCTCCTTTCTCTCCTTCTCCTCCAAGCAAGATCCGACCACCACCATAAAGCTCCAAGGGATGATGTCGTCGGCCACCAAAGAAGAAGAGAAGAGGAGAATAACAAGGACTAGGGTCAGCCACCACCAAGGAAGAGAGGGAGGGAAATAGAATAGAGTTCTTCTTCATGAAAGGCACCCCTACCCCTCTTTTATATTCCTTGGTCTTGGCAAATAAGGAAAAATTAAATAAAATCTTCCTTATTTTTTTTGGCATGAAAAAGAAAATTTAATTGATTAAAACCAATTTCCTTTTCTTAAATATCATGGTCGACCACATCATTGCTCCAAGCAAAGAAAGTTTTAACACAAAATTAAAACTTCCTAATTTGTTTCCAAAAATTTTAAAATAAAAATTTCTCTAATAATTTTTCCCTTCATAGTTGGTTATAAAAGGAATTTTATAAATTAAAATCTCTCTATTAAAACATGTGGATGATTTCCAAAAAGGAAAGTTATCTTTAAAATTAAAATATTCCTCTCAATCTACAAATAAGGAAAGATATCAAATCTTTTCTTAATATTTTGTAGAAACTTATAAAAGGGAAAATTTATAATTTTAAAACTCTCTTTTAAATCATGAACATGGTTACAAAAAAGGAAAGTTTTCTCAAAATTAAAATCTTCCTTTTAATCTACAAATAAGGAAAGATATAAAATCTTTTCTTAATCTTTTTGTAGGAAGTTATAAAAGGAAAGACTTATAATTTAAAACTCTCTTTTAAAATCATGGAATCCACATAAGAAAAAATTTAAAAAAATTAAAATCCTTTTAATTTGATGTGGCCGGCCACACCAAGCTTGGGTTCAAGCTAGGGGCGGCCACACAACTTGGCTTATCCTATTTGTTTGGCCGGCCCAAGCTTTGGTTCCAAGCTTGCTTGGCCGGCCACCTTAGGATGGGTATAAAGGTGGGTATATGTGGGTATAATACTTTATAAATAAGAGGCTACGATAGGGACCGAGAGGAGGAATTGGTTTTGGTCTCCTGATGAAATTAAGCTTCCCGTGTTCGCCCAGAACACCCAACTTAATTTCATCAATAATAATTCATACCACTAAAGAATTATTATTGAACTACTGCATCAATCTCAAATTACATTTTGGGCTCCTTCTTATTATGAGTATGTCAGTCTCCCTGTGTTTAAGATGTCAAATGCCCACTAATTAATTGAGTTACTGACAACTCACTTTAATTAATATCTTAGTCCAAGAGTAGTACCACTTAACCTTATCGTCATGTCGGACTAAGTCCACCTGCAGGGTTTAACATGATAATCCTTATGAGCTCATCTTGGGGACATTATCAACCTAGATTAGTAGGACATAGTTTCCTTCTATAATCAACAACACACACTATAAGTAATATCATTTCCCAACTTATCGGGCATTTTGATTTATCGAGCTAAATCTCACCCTTTGATAAGTTAAAGAAATAAATATTAAATATATGTGCTTGTTATTATATTAGGATTAAGAGCACATACTTCCATAATAACTAAGGTCTTGTTCTTTTATTAAGTCAGTATAAAAAGAACTTACCTTAAATGGTCCTACTCAATACACTTAGAGTGTACTAGTGTAATTTATTAGTCAAGATAAACTAATACCTAATTACACTACGACTATTCCAATGGTTTGTTCCTTTTCATCTCAGTCCTGAGCTACTGTTTATAATTTATAAAGAACCGATAACATAACCTTCTGTGTGTGACACCACACACCATGTTATCTACAATATAAATTAATTGAACAACTACCATATAAATGTAGACATTTTGACCAATGTGATTCTTTATTTCAAAACAAATATTTACAAAAGCTAGGCTTTTAGTATACACTCTAACAGGTTTTATGTCGCTAATGCTTTATTGGTTTGTCTCACTGTGCGTAGGATCATAGAGAGGTTCTTCTAGCACTACAAGAAAACAGGGCTTCAGAGACGAAAAAATCAGTTTCTGAAAGTCACTTTTCCGTTTCTAAAAAAGGTTTGAGACGGAATATTCCGTGTCTAAAATCCGTCATTGAAAGCCCCGTTGTTAATTCAAGAGACGGAAATATTCCGTCTCTAATTTAGAAACAGATTAAAAAGTCATTTCTAAATCTGTTTTTAAATTAACCAAATAAAATAAATTTCAAATACAAAATTTGTTTCTAAATTTTGTTTTAAATCCGTCATTAATCCGTTTTAAATAACATATAAAAAATAATTTTAATCTGTTTATAATTATATTTATAAATCTAAATATAATTTTATTTTTTAAATTTATTGATATTTTTTTATTATATTATATTTCTATATTCTTATATACTACAAGAAACTCACACATTTCAAATAAACATTTAAAATAACTAATTTCTAATCCAAAAGTATCATAAAATTAACATTGGGATAAATAAATGTTTACATCATCTAAGCAAATGTATAAATTTTTAAATCTCACCTTAAGTAATCTAATCTTTACATTCTATCACGACGCTCATGATCACAGGGATCAAATCCTCCTAGATATAAATGATTTGAATATTTCACCTCTTGAATCATTTTACAAACCTTCTCCTTTTCTTTGCTTTGCCTACCTTGATAAACTTTTCTTCCCATTTTTTGTGATAAGAAGTTTAATACTTTTTTACTTTCAATAATGTCTTCATATATCCTCTTGCTAGTAGCATGCATGTCTATGATTTCTTCCCTTTGCCCTCCCTTGTCTCGAACTCCATGAGATGAATTACTTCATACGGATTAATGAACCAACCAAGTTTGTTGAGACAATCTAGCAAAATCAAAACATGAAATGATTAAGTTTAATAAATATAAAAACAAGCATGCAATGAAATAACCTATATAAAAAATAACTACTTATTAACAGTACAAATTTATATTATCTCCATTGAGATTTGGACCACAGCCTACGGGAGAAATGAGATAATCAAACTTAGGACAATTAACATGCAATGACATTATTTGTTTAAAAATCTATACTTGAGTCTGGGTCATAATTCTTATATTCTCGCAAATATGTCATCAACAACATTCTTTTGCAATTATATTTACACTAGAAAAAGAAACTCTTGAAGTTTGAATTTAGAATCAAGAATATATAAATTACTTTGATAGATATTTCACAATAGCAATGAGTCACCAGATTCTTAAAAACCAATTTTAGAAAACTACTATCTTATTCACTAAGATTTTCCAATCAAAATATATGAAATTACATATAGAACACCGACCAAGTCATCGACCTTGATATTTGACATTATATTCTAATACAATTTACAAAATTTAGAATCATGGATATATTGTATCTCAGTAAAGCAATCTAACAAGTTTAAAAAACATCATTTAGTATTTACCTTGCACTGCAGTTGTCTAGCCTTGATAGGAGAGGAATCACTAAACCAATTTAATGATTCAACATTGAATGTCAGCCGCCTTTTATTTAATGAAAAGTAGTTTCTTGATTAAGAAACCACATTGTTATGTACAAATTTTTCAGCAACATACCTGCAATGATTGATTTAAATAATATGAAACTGAACTAAACATTAGTCATAAGTTACAGCTGAATCATGTAATACAGTGAATATCAGAAAATAAGAGAGAATCATTTCTATCACCACTGTAGTGTTCATGCAACGAAACAAGGCAACAGAGCAAGATATGTGCTGAGGCAATACAACATACTAGGGTACACCAGGAAGCCACAGACCTTGTTCTTTATGGAATTTCGATCAAATTTAACTTTGACAAGTAATGCAGACCTTGATATCAGCGTCTGAGGCCTGATAGATCTTTAGAGCCTTAGCTTCGAGTTCAATCTTCCTCTCCTCAAACTCCTTGGTGATCTCCTCCTGCAACATCAACATAGATTATATATATAAGCAAATTAAAGTAGAAGAAGAATTAAGAAGAAGAAAAATATTGTTGGGAATTAATTATCGACCTATGATTCCTCAAATGACTATTGGAAAAAAAAAGTGCACGAATTTAAACCTAACTATTGGAATAAGCATTTTGTCAAACACCTTAAGAGCATGAATCAAAATGACATGGGTACATGCAAATCTAAAACATGGGAGAACAGCTTAAGAACATAAACATCAAACAATCAACCACGCAAATAACATATCGACCATTGAAGAAGAAGCTTGTTGTTCAGAATCTGATGAAGGACGGAGATGTCTGTGGGAAGCCGGTGCTGAGCATGAAGTGAAGAGCTCTCCAAAAGAGGACCGCTGCTTGCTTAGGGCGGCCAGATCTTGGAGATGCCGTGGCCGGATGTTGACTATGAAGGACCTCTTATCCTCTAGCCCGAAGAGAAGAGGGTTGCGGTTTGGATCTGAAGTAGAGAAACTCTGTCGTGGCCTGGATGCTGGTGTCGGCGCGTCGAGGCAAAAAATCACGAAGAGCCACTGGAGGAAATGATGGCGTTGGCTGGAATCGCGGGTAGAAAATGACGGTGGGAAGATGGAGAGGAGATGGCTGGCCGGTGGCGGTGGAGTGGTGGCGGACCGCCAACCCCTTTGGTGGAGTGATGGCGAAGGAGGGAGAAGTGTCGTACCAGCCTTCGCAGCGTGAGAAACCCAGCGAATGAGAAGAAGATGTGTGGATTTTATTTCCACAAATCTGATCCGACAGTCCTGATCAATCCAGATCTGATGGAGTGGTTGAGATCAAATCTGAGTGAATGGTCGAGATCCACTGGAACCCATTGAATGGTCAGGATGGCTAGACTCAGATCATGCCAGATCCCCACCTTGCAGTCCTGCACGATTTGGGATTGCAGAAGAAGATCGTGTGCGGGATTTAGGACTAGAGAAGAAGATATGAATTAAAATAAAGTATTTTTCTAATTACTTAATATATTTTTTTTTCAAATTATATAAATTATAAACGGATTTTTTTCTGTTTAAAATATTTTTAAACAAATTTATAAACAAATAAAATTTTGTATCAAATTTCGTTGTTATTTCGTATTTATTTTTGTTTATAAAAAATTATTTATAAATTCTGTTTCTAATTTATTTTAAATTTTGTTTTAAAATTTTTTCTATATTATTTTTATTAAAAAAAGAAACTGATTAAGAATTCCGTAGCAAATCCGTTTATAATTTACAAAAATTTAAAACAGATCTTATTTCCATTTTAAAAATCTATTTCGGAAGCCCTGTTTTCTTGTAGTGTAGATCTTCAGGAGGCTATCTTCATCAAGGATCGTCGTTCATCTGAACTAGTGCACCACTTCACATATTTCAGACAGGATCACATATGAAATTAATTTATCAAGCTAAACAAGATTTTGGTATCCAAAATAAATTATTTCTTACTGAATTAACCAAATATTTTTTGAAATGACTTGAATTTAAGCATGCAATATTCTTTTTCAATAGTTCTATTTGTTCTTTTAATTTTTAATTTATCAAAATCTTCTAATTGATAAGATTTTGTTAAAGTTATTTTTAATTCTACATTTTCCTTTTTTGATTTTTTTATTTTTAATTTCTAATTAACAAGAATTTTTAGAAAGTATTTTAACAAATTTGTATAGTTTGTCAGAAGGTAGAGATCGTACCTAACTTATCTTGTCGATCTCCTTATCCGACGCTCCCCCTGCATTGTTACTTCCTTTTGAAGTGACTCCCCATTTGTCGATGCTCATTTTGGATGAGCTCACTTGATCGTCTTCTTGGTGACTTGCCATTAGTGTAAGTCCGGTGTAGGCTTCAATTTCTGACTTTGATGACGACGATTCGTACCACATCACCTTTAGGTTTTTATGCTTCATCTATATTGGTCTTTTATTTATCTCCTTGTCCTTTAATTTTGAGAAGTTATCCTTAATGTACCCCTTCTTCTTGGCAGTTGTAGAACTGCACCTTTCATTTGCCTCATGAAAGTTTCTTAGCCTACGACTTGTTAAACTTGTTAGACTTAAGGAATTTACCAAACTTTCTAACCATAAACATGACTTCGTCTTCATCAAGTGATGTGTCTAAATCTGGTTCATCTTTCTAGTTAGCCTTCAGTGATAGGTTTTGAGGAGACTTTTCTTCTTTATTCTTTAAGCTTGCATATCTCGACTCGTGAAGTTCAAAAGTAGAAAACAAATTTTCTAAGATACTCACCTCAAGGTCCTTAGAGATGTAAAATGAGTTGACTATGGCTGTCCACTCGAGTGTTCTTGGAAATGCATTTAAGGTGTATCTTAACGAATCTCAGTTTGTTACGATTTCTCTGAGATTCATGAGTCCAGTGATCAACTCCTTGATCCTTGAGTGTAGATGTGCAACTATTTCACCTTCTTCCATTCGGGGGTTGCTGATTTGGTTCCGGAGGTCCCTTCATGCAACTCCAAGAACTTCTCCTAGAGCACTTTGACTGACTTGTAGGATCCGATCTGGTTGACTTCTTGTGGTGGTAAAATGCTCAACGGATGGAATTCTGCCTTGCTGTTTGCCACGAAGTTGGCTTGCTCCTTCTTCATCCACAGATATTCTTCATTGTCATCTCCTTGCTAATCTTTAGGTGCTACAAAATCATATTTCATTATTAATAGTAAATTGAAATATATTTTAAAGAACATCTCCATCATCTTTTTTTAAGTCACAAACTCCCCCTCGAACATAGGCAGGTAGATGCTTGGTTCGGCCATTTCTTGTATGATTCGGTCGGTGGTTAGTCCTTCTGAAGTATCCTCACTCTAATACCACTTGTTGGTCCCAGTTTGACTGGTAAGAGGAGAGTGAATTGCTTGAAATGACAAAAATACCCTTTCTTGAAGCTTTTGACTTAAGTTGATACAAACACCTTTAATAAATGAAACTAACATGCATAAAAATAAGTACGAGACAAAAGTATTTACTTGGTTTATAATCAGGGAGGTTGCTAATTCCAGGCAAGTGAATCTCAACTAGCAGACTCCTTCTTCGACACAAGTTGGAAGAGGAGAAGGCTCGTACAGGACGTTGAAAGCACAGAACTTGAAGAACAAAATGGAAAACTTGAATACAAAAAGTGTTGTTCTGAATGAAAAAGACCAGAGCTCTATTTATAGCCCACTGATTGAAACTAAGCATTTGCTGACATGGCGACTCCAAGCGTCTGGACCCACTTCTGACGCCCCCAGCTGTGCACCTTCACTATGTGAAAATCGGCAATAGACTTCGGATATTATCTGAAGTAATAGGTAGATATTTACCGAATTAGACGCACGTGAAGTAAAAGGGTTAAGTTTTTACTTCGACACACGATTACCGAAGTCTATCGCCGGTCCAAAACCGGTTCAAAATCGGGCCGTTTTCGAAGTAAAAAAATGCTATTACTTCATCAAGACCAGTAAAAATACCGAAGTAGTTGATGATATATTACTACATAGGTTACATTGTCCGACGAAGTTTAAAGGAGTTACGACTTCATAATTTTTGATATTATAGTATAGTAAATATTTAATATTACTTCTGTATATTTTAGCTTGATCGAAGTAATTGTTATTGTATTACTTCATCGTAGTATGGAAGTAGGAAAGCATATTTTACTACACTTCAACAATTTAAGTTAGCGCAATAATACATACAAACGACTTCAATAATTTTAATCACATAGCAAAGTAAATAGTTTCTTTAACTATGCCACTATTTAAATTTATTGAAGTCTTATGTGTTGTATTACTTCATCATTTTTATTTATAGTATCGAAGTAGTTGACTATATTTTACTACAATATAAATTTAATTGACAAAAGTGTATATCATAATATTTTGTTATATAACACAATAGTTTTCATCACTAAAATTGAACAAATATATCACAAATATCTATCAAATACAATCCAAAAGTGAATTCATAAAAGAAATATTTAACCATAACCAAAAAACTTTTGTATCCATAAATCTCTAAATACAATCTAAAATTTGTAGCATAGCCTACACTTAGGCACCCACATAGAAATAGACAAATTCGCTTCATTCATTTCTGACTTTATCATACTGAAATTAATTGTAATACTATTTATTTTTTGATGCTGCAAATTGAATCATTAACAAAAGTTTGAGGATCAATGAAAAATGACTTAATATTTTATAAGGAAAATATTTCATAAAAAAAAATATTCACCTTCCTCTCCAATTGTGGATATTCATCCAAGACTATCTCTTTCATGTACCGCATCACACAATATCCACATTCAATGTCACCATTTTGTTTAAGATTACCCTAATGAAATTGAAAATGTTATGCAAGAAGTCACAATCAAAATAATAATAATCATTAATTGATGTCTAAATACATAGTCACAATACATACTGTCAATTGTTTAAAACCTGGTCCTTTTGAAATACTCATTGATGCATTGTATATCTTGACCCCACTACATTGTAAAAAATAGAAAATTATTTTTTCAATCTATAATGAATTGAATGCATTCAAAATCAGCATAAGTTACTACTTACTTGGTCACAATAGTTTGCCAAGCATGATCTCGGTTCCTGTTACTTAAAGAGTCCAATAAATATATCATATTCTTATCTTCATTAATTATAGTCAAGATCCAATGGTACCTGCACAAATAAAAATATAACATTAACTAACATGTAGTAGGAAATGATAAATAATTAAAATCTTACCCAGTGTTATATGGGATGAAGCATATGCTATCTCTGTTCGATGCTCCCAACTGAGCAGTAATATGTTGTGATAATTTACTACCTTCTTCACCCACATCGCATGTAGGTATGTGACTAAGATCCACAAATGACACATACTGAGCTCTATTTTCTTTCTTTAAGTATTTGTAAAGGTAATTGCAAGGTAATGAAAAATATAAATATACACCATGTAAACCAAAGCAAAAGCTTGTGAACAAATTTTGTGAACAAAGCAAAGCATGTGAACAAATATTGTATTTAACACATAACATACCCCATATAAACCAAAATTTGTCTGGCACCTATCTCTTTCATCTCCATAAAGCGTAAGATATCTTCTCTTAGCAACCATACACTTTTAGGATGTTCAAACATAGCTTCATCAAATTCTATGTGTATGCTCTCATCTTTAGGCATCAATCTGATGACATACGAATAGATATACTTGCATGCCATTGGCAAAGTTTTTTCAATTTCCTTGTACTTGTCCTGATCACCATGAACATCCGAAGGAGCAAATGATTGATGTTGCACATTCTTCTACAATATGTTAAAATATTCATATGAGTATTCAAATGATTAATGTTTTTTCAAATACCAACTTTTCAAGAAAATTGAAAGTACCTTCTTCGTTGGTAAAATTACCAACCCTTTAAGCCAAGCAATAATTGTTCCAACAGCATCATTGACGATTGTTGGTCCAGACCGAATTGGGATTAGAAGCTCTGCTTCTTCATCTAAGACAACATCAATAGATACCTTGAAATTCCCTTCCCCAAGTGGAAGATGATGAATCAATATATTTGGGCCTCCTTCTGATAGTATTGCGTTATACGTCACCACATTTTCACATTGTTTCACAGCCAAGTTACATTTTTTTTCCCTGTAAGAATAATAAGAAATTGTATATAAATATGTGAATTTGAAAACAAAAATTAATTTGACATAAAATTGAGAAATATAGAACCTCCAAGTTTGAAGTGCTACATTCATAAACCTCCACATCATCTCTCCATTTTGGGTCATTCATGTTTGAGGACTTATTCGATATCACAACCTCACAAGTTTGATTATTAATTACCTGAGCAAGTTGAGCCTTCAATCTCTCTACTTCAACCTTCAAGCTTTTATTCTCCTCTGATTGTTCTTTGAAGTTATCGATCGAATCCTTTGGGACTGATTCCCTATTATTTCTTGTAGTTTTAAAGTAGAGTTGGGGTTTTACGCATCCTCCCACACCTCTAACTCGTCCATAGTGCTCCTGATTTCCTAATGCAGTGGTTAATATATCGTTCATCCCAGAAGGTTTGAACTCTCCTTTCACCTTCTTTTCCAATAAGTCATCCTACAATTAGGGATGTAACAAATTAATCCAAAATTTCCAATATTACTTAGCTAGACAATATGAAAATTAGATAATAATAAATATTTACAATTTTTTTAGCGACTTCTGCTATCTCCATATTTGTAATGTTGCCAGATTTGTCCTCACGAGCTTTACGCCAAAGCAACGATCTATCAGCTTCCTCATTTTCAACAATTAATTTTTTCTCCCTCTACAATTCCAAAAATGATCAGTTACATAATATTAAATACTTGCTTGAAAATGCCAAGTATAATGCATGGTAGCTTACCAATTCAGCCTCTAAGCCAATGTAACCTTTACGAGATAATCTGTGATGATATTTATAATGCATCGTTCGTTCTTTTTGCTTTTCATGAATAACCTACAATAGAAAATACATTCAACAACACCTGTATGCATTATATATACAGCAGACAATATGAGGCGTGTAAACAAACAATTAAACTATAAAACGTATATATATATTCCAATATGTAAACTATATATATATATATATATATACACATATGTGTATAATAATGTACACATAATGTATAATACAACATTAGTTCTATCATACGAACAGCAATTGTAGCACTTGAAGCACTTGAAAAAATCATCCAACACTTGAAAAAAATGAACAGCAATTGCAAATTGAAAAAAAAAAACGAACAGCACTTGAAAAAAACGAACAACAATTGCAAATTGAAAAAAAAAATGAACAGCAATTGGAATGAACAAAAAACGAACAGCAATTGCAAATTGAAAAAAAGGAACATGAAGCGTCATGGTCTTTCCAAACATCTAGCACTTAAATGAATATAATGAACAAAGAATTGCAAGTTGGAATGAACAAATTGGAAAAAAAAAACGTGTAAGCACTTGAAAAAAATGAACATGAAGCACTTGAATGAACAAATTGGAAAAAACGTGTAAGCACTTGAATGATATTTCAAATTGCAAATGCACCATACAAAAATTGTAAATGCAAACAAACAAATAACACCATAGTAAATACATGAACTTGCAAATGCAAAAGTACAAACAACATCATTCTTTCTAAGACAACAAGTTATATAAGCAAAATTTCTAGCTAACACCATATGAGTGCGTACCTCCCATGATGGATGAAGTCTCTCATCTACAAATGCTTTCCAAACTACTTTTGGGATCTGATATTGACTCGGTGGAGAACTCAATTTTTCAGGATTGCATTTATTTGGCCAAACAAATCTGCTAGTGAGTTTGTTTTTGAAATCTCGCCACTTTTGAGATGCTGAATTCATCACAGCAGATTCACTTTGTGGTGCTAATTCAAACGCATTCTGCAACACCAAAAATTAGTTAGTACTATTAATAGATAAGTTGAATAGGAATAAGAAACTAATAAACATACAAGCTGGATAATTATACAACTAATATGACAAGAATGGATTAAATAAAACAATGACAGCAGAGAGTTGGAAAGCTAACTTGATTTTGGATTGTATGTATATATAAATCTTACCGAGATCTCTTCCCACAATTTTTGTTTTATATTTTCTGGTACACTAGGCCAAGACTTTATGTTGATTGGCACCATGGTTCTAGCAACAGAGCCAATGTATGATTGCAATGTCTTTCCATTTGTATTGTATAATGGTCGCTCCATGTCATCATAATCAATCTTCGCTTTTTTTCCCTATCTTGCAGCTGCAGTGAGTTTACACATTGATGTAGGACCTTGTTTGTTCTTCTGCACATCTACAGAACGTTCTTCTCTATCAGTAACTTCATGTAGCTCTGCATTGACTACTCCATGTAGCTCAACATCGACTATTCCATGTATCTCCTCAACTGCTACTCCCTGTTTTTTACGACCCATCGACTATTGTCTGCATAAGAATATAAATGAAACCAATTAAAATTTGTACAATAACAATAACATAAACATGACATATATAATTACACTAACACAATTATAAATAAATAGCAACACAGACATAAACTTATCATAGAATTGCATAACATAATTTTTTAAAGTGCATAAAATATTCCTTTATGTTCATAACAAAACCATTACATAAAAATGCAAAACATCATTTTTTCTTTTTTGTGACCCAAACACCCTCAATTTCTGATCTAAAATATCTTTCATGAGTAGGAATGCAATGAGTATCAACATCATCAATTGGTCTAGAATCAGGAATACTGCTCCAATCATCATCATCTCCCTCATAACATCTATTTGGAACTGGGAGCACAATTGACCACCCCTTTTGTAATGGATCATCAATATAAAAGACTTGGTTGACTTGACTTGCAAGCACAAATTCATCATTCTTGTGTCCTCGTTTGTTCAAGATGACTAAGGTGAAGCCACATTCATCGTTGTTGATTATTCCTTTGTCATTTGTAACCCAAGCACATTTGAAAAGAGGGACGTGAAATTGATGATAGTCTAATTCCCATATTTCTTCAATCACTCCATAGAAAGACACATTAGCTAGCAAGGGATTCTTATCTTTAGCACTACATACAAGTATGGTGTTGGCAATTAAAGAAACCCCACTGTTTTGGCAAACTCTGTCATCATCCCGTGCCTTTGTTTGGTATAAATTGTCATTTATAACATAACTATTATACTTAATGATTTGTGCACACGGTCCATGGGCCAACCATGTTAATGTCGATGTTGTTCCACCATTGCAATTGTCAATTTCAACAGCCACTTAACATGTAATCAATTTGAATATGGTGATTAAAAAAAGTAAATATAAGTTGTTCAGTACAAATGATAGTAAAAATTTAATCAATATGGTATCCACCTTTGTATGAAACCAATCAATAAACCTCTTGTTGTGAGCATCTTGTATCCACCTTTCATCTTTCTCTTTTTTGGGAAACATTGATTTCAAAAAGGTTTTATGCTCACTATAGAAGTATTAATATATAAATTTGTGTAAGACATTAGATAATCTCAAGTACATATGCAGAATCATAAATAATACATTATATAGGGAGATACTTCTTCCATATTTTCTAGCACAGTCAAATGTGCTTGTTGCAGATCAACTTGTTGCACTATAATTGGTGTGTTGCATGCTTGCAAGCCAGAAACATTTGCTTTTGGATCTCGAATTGATTGAGGGACTCCAATAGGATCAATGTCATTGAGGTATTCTGAACAAAACTCAATTGCTTCTTCTGCTAAATATCTTTGAACAATGCAACCTTCAGGATGTTTTTGACTGCCTACATAAACTCTTAAGCACCTTCATGTATCTTTCAAATGGATACATCCATCTGACGTAAAATGACCCACATAATCGGACTTCTCGAACAAGATGGACAGTTAAGTGAAGCATGATATCGAAGAAAGATGGGGGAAAATATTGCTCCAATAAGCAGAGTGTAACAACCAAATCAGATTGTAGCTTATCTAACTTGGCTACATCTATAACTTTGCAACAAATATCTTTGAAGAAGAAGCATAATCTTATGATAGCATATCTAACATGTTTTGGCAGTGCATCACGTATAACTATTGGCAAGAAATGCTGCATTAAAACATGACAATCATGGGATTTCAAGCAAGTCAACTTCAACTGATCCATGCACACAATATTATTCATATTCAAAGAGAAACCTTCTGGAACTTTTATATCCTTTAATGACTTGCACACCTGTAACTTTTCTTTTTTTTGTGAATGAGCACACAACAAGAGGAAGATATGTTCTCTTCTCCCCAAATATATGTGTTAATTCGGGCGTAATTCCTATCTCAACCATGTCCAACCTAGCTGCCACATTATCCTTGATTTTTCCTTTAACATTCATCAAAGTATTAATGAGGGATTCAAAGGCATTTTTCTCGATGTGCATAACATCGAGACAATGCCTTACATGCAGGTGTTTCCAGTAAGGAATATTAAAAAAGATTGACTTCTTCTTCCAACATTTTCTGAAAATTGTTGCTCCTAAATCTTTTTCTTCTATATTGACTTCCAACATATTAGCCTTTGCATTCTTTTTTTTCCCTCTCACACTTATCCTCTTTCCAAACTCACACCTTATGTTAGAAAGTTTGTCAAACAACTTAATCCCAGATAATGGTCTAGCTGCTTCTCCAAGTTCATCCATGTCATTAAACTCCTTCATTTTCCTACGATAGGGATGAAACCGTGATAGGAATCGTCTATGGCCAGCAAATGGCATTTTCTTCCCATTTTCCAAGTGACTTGCATAAGTATCTTCTCCGCATATTGGGCATGCATAATAACCATGTGTAGTACATCCACTAAGGTTACCATAGGTAGGAAAGTCATTGATGGTCCATAATAAGACTGCTTTAAGAGTGAAGAACTGCCTTCGATAAGCATCATAGACTCCATCAACTCCTTCCCACAATTGTTGCAAATCTTCAACTAACACCTCCAGATAGACATCAATATCGTTTCCAGGCTGCTTAGGCCTTGAAATGAGCATAGTTAGCATGATGTATTTCCTCTTCATGCACATATTTGGAGGTAAATTATAGTTGACCAACATGATTGCCCAACGGCTGTACCGACTACTAAGGTTGCTATGAGGATTAATGTCATTAGCTGCAAGTGCTAGGCAAAGATTTCTTGGCTCAATTTCAAAGTCAGGCCATATATGATTCACACTCTTCCATGATGGTGAATCAACTGGACGACGTAACTGATCAACAACTCTTGTAGAATCTGTTGGAACCCTAAGGTTGTTTTGGTGTGATCAACAAGTTAAGTTAGGTCCTGTGTTGTTTTAACCTTGTGTCTAAGTGTGCAGGAGCTTAGGAGCACAGGTACTTGAGCGGAAGACGCAGCTAGCGAGAAGGACGACACGCGATGCATCCGAGGGACGAGGTGCTGCGGAAGAGTACCCCGGTGGACGAGAAGGAAGCATGCGGTGATTCCGAGGGACGAAAGCCGGAGCGGAAGATTGCTCGGGGAGCAAGAGACGCAGCTAGCGAGAAGGTTGGCACGGGGTGAAACCGAGGGACGAAGACTGCGGATGAGTACGCTGGTGGACGAGAAGGAAACACGCAGCGATTCCGAGGGACGAAAAGCCGGAGCGGAAGGCTGCTCGAGAAGACCGGAAGTTGGGTTCGGGTGAGCCCTTTTCCGGATGGCAGAGATCACCCAAGTAAGCGGATCCGGAGAGGAAGACCCGGACCGAGGCGGGACTGAAATGGAGTAGAGGTCCCGGACAAAAAGTCAACCAGAGTTGACTTTCGGGGTCCGGGGCGCCCGGAACCCTTCCGGGCGCCCGGACCAGTAAAGTTGACCAGATCGAGATTTATCTCGATCTGAACGTTGGGGGATAAGTTTTATCCCCCCAGGGCGCCCAGAACCCTTCCAGGCGCCCCGACCAAGGCTATAAATATAGCCTTGGTCCAGAAGTTTTTAAAAAAATGAACTCTAAATTGTAATTCCAAACACTTGTGCGCTTCTGTTCTAGTTTAGCTTTTGTTTTTTGCACTTCAACGTTGTACGAGGCTTCTCCGCCTGAAGGAGTTTTTAGTGAGCTTAATCTTCCTTGGATTAACAACCACATCGGTTGTAACCAAGTAAACCTCTTGTGCCTCGCTTTTTCTTTATGCTTTTAATTTATCAGCTTACTTTATATATGCAAGTGTTAGTTTAAAGAGTTCGAGGAGGGTTTGTTCGTTTTGGTTTTACAGGATATCCAACCCCCTCCTAGCCGGCCGCAACGGTCCTACAAGTGGTATCAGAGCCGAGACGCCTCAGAAGGACTAACCGCCGTCTGAAGCAACAAAACGATGGCCGGAGCTAGCGAATATCCACCAGCATTCGAGGGGGAGTTTTCTTCATGGAAGAAACAAATAGAGGTATACCTTAACTCAGACCTTGGTATTTCTTTAATTTTAAAATCTGGTTATGAAGAACCGAAGAACACGAACGGAGAAAGACTCGATCTACGTCTCTGGAACAAAAAGCAATGTAACGAATCGATGGCAAACGGACGGGCAGAATTTCATCTCCTAACCGTGATACCAAATGAAGATCTCAAAAGAATCGGCGAATACAACATCTCAAAAGAACTTTGGGAAAAGTTCTTAAAACTCTACGAAGAACCGATGGAAGTCGTCCCCTCAATAGACATCGAGCCGTCATCAGAATCCAAGACGGAAGAAATTACCGAGACAGCCCCAACAGCTGAAGTACATCCCGAGATCAATGAAGGGGGAGAATCTTCGGAAGAAAGTAATTCAACAGGGGGAGAACCAACGGCCGACGAGGTAAGTAAGGTATGGACTCGAACCTCTGAATAACTGGTTCAATTAATCAAATTACCTGAAGATTTTTGCGAATAAAAAATTGAATCATCGAAAGAATTTTTCGAATTACAAAATGTTTTGACGAAAGATTCTTGCGAATCACAAAGTATTTTTTTGAAAACTTTTTCCGGATCTAAAATTTTTTCCGAATTACAAATTATCTCGTTGAAAGAGTTTTTCGAATTGCAAAATGATTTGACAAAAGATTCTTGCAAGTTACAAAATATTTGGTCGAACGAATCTTGCAAATTACGAAACATTTTTTCGAACAAAGTTTGCAAATTAGAGAGATTATCGAAAGAGCTTTTCAGATTAGAAAATCTTCTGTCGAATAAATTATGAAATATTTTTTCGAACAAAGTTTGCAAATTAGAGATATTATCGAAAGAGTTTCTCGGAGTAGTAAATCTATTATCCACAGATTGTTGCAAATTAAAATTTATGTTGTCAAAATACTTTTACAAATTACAAAATATTTTGTCAAACGAAGTTTGCAAATAAGAAGTATTGTCGAAAAACTTTATCAAGTTTATATTATCGAAATATCTTTGCGAATTAGGAATTCAAAATACAATAGAAAATGGCATGTTACAATTTGCACAAATTTCTACATGTTCGAAGTTTCTTGCTTCAAAGTTAAGAAATCATGATAAATTAAAATGGAAATTTAAAATTTTCTGATAAAAGCATTAGAATATATAAATAAATAAATGCATAGAAAATTTCTTTTAATATTATCAATTCTCTTAAATTTTCTTGCATAAATTTTCGGCTTAGAAAGTTTTTTATTGATGACAAATACTTAGAAATTTTTTTTCAAAAGTTATTTCTTGACTTAGAAATTTATCTTAGAAATATTTTCTAGAAAATCATTGAAATATATTTTTATAATGTTTCTAAGTATCAACCCTTAGATTTTTCTTGCAACCCCAATTTTTTATGTGATCAAAGGGGGAGAAGAAAAAGTATAAGTCTAGAGGGAGGTAGAAAAATTGAAATTTAATTTTTTTTAAAATTAAATTTTTCTATCTTGTTGCACGTTATTGAAAAATTGAAAATTAAACATTGTTTAATTTTTCATATCTATTTTTGACCCTAGCTTAACTTGGGTTGATCACATCAAAAAGAGGGAGATTGTTGGAACCCCAAGGTTGTTTTGGTGTGATCAACAAGTTAAGTTAGGTCCTGTATTGTTTTAACCTTGTGTCTAAGTGTGCAGGAGCTTAGGAGCACAGGTACTTGAGCGGAAGACGCAGCTAGCGAGAAGGACGGCACGCGGTGCGTCCAAGGGACGAGGTGCTGCGGAAGAGTACCCCGGTGGACGAGAAGGAAGCGTGCGGTGGTTCCGAGGGACGAAAGGCGGAGCGGAAGATTGCTCGGGGAGCAAGAGACGCAGCTAGCGAGAAGGTCGGCACGGGGTGCAACCGAGAGACGAAGACTGCGGATGAGTACGCTGGTGGGCGAGAAGGAAACACGCAGCGATTCCGAGGGACGAAAAGCCGGAGCGGAAGGCTGCTCGAGAAGACCGGAAGTTGGGTTCGGGGGAGCCCTTTTCCGGATGGCAGAGATCACCCAAGTAAGCGGATCCGGAGTGGAAGACCCGGACCGAGGCGGGACTGAAACGGAGTAGAGGTCCCGGACAAAAAGTCAACCAGAGTTGACTTTCGGGGTCCGGGGCGCCCGGAACCCTTCTGGGCGCCCGGACCAGTAATGTTGACCAGATCTAGATTTATCTCGATCTGAACGTTGGGGAATAAGTTTTATCCTCCCCAGGGGGCCCGGAACTCTTCCAGACGCCCCGACCAAGGCTATAAATATAGCCTTGGTCCAGAAGCTTTTAAAAAAATGAACTCTAAATTGTAATTCCAAACACTTGTGCGCTTCTGTTCTAGTTTAGCTTCTGTTTTTTGCACTTCAACGTTGTACGAGGCTTCTCTGCCTGAAGGAGTTTTTAGTGAGCTTAATTTTCCTTGGATTAACAACCACATCGGTTGTAACCAAGTAAACCTCTTGTGCCTCGCTTTTTCTTTATGCTTTTAATTTATCAGCTTACTTTATATATGCAAGTGTTAGTTTAAAGAGTTCGAGGAGGGTTTGTTCGTTTTGGTTTTACAGGATATCCAACCCCCTCCTAGCCGGCCGCAACGGTCCTACAGAATCTGCATGCCATGTTAAATTTCTTGAGGTCTCTAAAGATTTAAACATGCGCTTAAATCTTGGAATGGGATGGAAATACCAAACCACCTTAGCAGGAACACCTTTCTTCTTAACCTTGTTTTTCGTTAGCTTCCATCGTGACAAACCACATTTAGGGCAGCTTACGCAGTTTTGATATTGCTTCCTATAAAGAATGCAGTCATTGGAACAAGCATGAATCTTTTCATGAGTCAACGTCAAACAACTCAATGTCTTTTTTACATCATACATTGAAGACGGTAGATTGTGATTAATTGGTAGCATATCCCCAAAATCTAATAGTAGATCTGAAAATAGAGCATCACTCATTCCATGCTTTGCTTTGGTATTGTACAGTTTCACAAGTACACTCAATTTTGTGTAACGTTGACATCCCTTATACAATGGCTTCTCTGATTCCTCCAAAAATTTCATAAATTCTTCAGGGTTTTCTGTATAGTTATCATACGCTGCCTCACACATATGAGCGGTTTCAAAGTTATCATAATAATTATTAATTGGCTCTTGGTTGACACTCCCTTTTACTTTATCATCTTTGGCAGGCTCACCATGCCAAATCCAATTCACATAATGTTGACTAAAACCATGGAAATAAAGATGCTCTAAAATGGACTTAACCGATCCTTTCTTAAGATTGATACATTTGCAACAAGGATAATAAATATCATTGGGGTCAATATTGGGATTCTGTAAACAATTTCTAATGAATTGTTCCACACCCTCCTCATACTGTTTGGACATTCTATCCAAGTATATCTAGGTTTTATCCATTTCAATCAAGCAAAATCTCCAAACAAATGGGTCAAAATCTGAAGATATTAAAGTGAATAAACAAAAGTTAAAAAAAATACAACATTTGTGTTCAAAATGAAAAATCCATGAAACTTTAATTTGTAAAATCTATTGCAATAAGTCATATAGTGACACACAAAAATTATATAGCGTCACTAAATTGCAGAAGCCATGCGACACACAAAAAAAAAAATGAACACACAAAAAAAATCATATATTAACACTCAATTTTAGAAGTCATGTGAGGCTTTCATATATTGTCATGGTTGAGATGAAATTCTTCGAACACATACTATAACAAGATATCCTTGAGGTTTTCATGACACAAGCAAGAGAAGCATTCTCAAAAGCAATAGCATATCAATCAAAAATAAGGATGCAATACCTTTATCATCATGATTGGCTTTAATTTGCTCTAAGTATCATTATTATTTGTCGCTTAATTCTTTGAAGGATTACTTGGAAAAACATCCAAAAGTTACTGTACTTGATCCAGCTACCATAAAACATTTGCAAATCGCCAATCAATACCAAATACAAAATACTAATTATGCTTTGGATAGGAAATTACATCTTCAATGGTGTTACTATAAGCACTATAAAAAAATCACAATACCAAATACTAAATCAACAGAATCATCTATTGACAAGGAAAAAAACCCTAACAAGAATAAGAACTAAATCACTTTATGAATGATAAAAAAAAACTTAATAATAGGACCTTTGGAGCATCTTAGTAGTTCATTATACAAAAAAAATCCATTGGAGAATCACAAACATAACGGAGAGGCAGACAGGAAAAGAAAGAAGGGGTCGGTAAGGGAGCAAAACCTAGCGTTGTAGAGAGGAAAGGATCTCCGTGCGTCGGGGTGGGAGGGGGGGACTCGAAGGTCGCTGGGTGAAGTGGATCTCCGTACGTGATGAGAGGGAGTCGAAGATCGCCGGATGAGAAGCGAAACGGCGAAAAAAAATGAAGAGGGAAGAGGCGTCGGGTGTGTCGGGCGAAAAAACACGAACACGAAGATGGAAGAGGGAAGAGGGAAGAGGGAAGAGGGAAGAGGCATGCAGGGTGAGAAGTGAAACGACGAAAAAAATGGTTAAGAGGGAGTAGGGTTTGGTTCACGCGTTGAAAAGATTAACCGGTTCAACAGGGAAAATTTTTAAAACCGGTTCAAAGTTATTACTTCAACACTTAAATATATTAGTTTGATATTGTGACTTATTACTCCATCAAAGTTATATTATGAAGTAAAATGTTAGATAAAATTCGAAGTGAGCCCCGCCTTTTTTAATCTATGAAGTCTAAAATAGTATTTACTACATCAAATTTATTATCGAAGTTGATTGTAATATATTACTTCACAAATACTGATTGTCGAAGTAAACAGTTGCAAAGTCTATTCCAGATTTTCACATAGTGCTTATCTGCTCGCAATGGTGCGCTGATAAAGTTTTATCACAGTCTGGGCGCTCAGACCAACTCCGGGCACCCGTAGTCCTGTTGACGTCATCTCCCAGTGTTGAGGCACCTTTTCAGCACCAAACTGGTATGGGCACCTGGACATGGTCCAAGCGCCCGGACGATGTCCAAGCGCCCGGGCGAGTCAGTTTGTGCTGACTCCTCTAGACTTTTTTTCGGTTCAATGAGTGATTCTCCAGCCATCAGAGTTGAGCTCACCCGAACTCAACTCCGACCTTCTCCTCGAGTAGTCTTCATCTCCTGCTTCTTGTCCCTCGAAAGCATCACACACGTCCTTCTCGCTCCACCGACGTACTCTTCCGTAATTTCTCGTTCCTCGGATGCATCGAACCCATCGACTAAATTTTTGTGTCATCCTTTCCATCTGTCATATCTTCCACTCGATTTCTTGTGTTCCTAAGCTCCTGCACACTTAGACATAAGGATCAAATACACATGACCTAACTTGACTTAGTTGATCTCATCAAAACTAACATAGAGTACTTACACTAAGGGCTTACATTAAGAAGTTCAATAGTGGCCATGGATGTTCCCTTGGCCACCCTAGAGATTTTAGTGAGCGCCTTCTTCCAAGGGCTCACAGATGGTGATTTTTTCTAATCTTTCATTAAGAAGCCTCCGAGGGACTTTGATCATCTACTCGGACAAGCCATCAAGTACATCAATGTGGAAGCAGTTCAATATGCTTGGAAGAAGGAGGTTGCTCTTCTACTCCAGCTCCGCTCTTGAGTGCTAAGTGACCCCTCCTACCTTGCAACCTAAAGGGCCTCGACCGGGTCACTCGTCACATCACCATCAGTAGAGGTCGAATGCGGTCCAGCATGTAAAGGTTGAGCGGATGCAATTCCCCGAGTCCTATCGATGGACACCGAGGTTTTGTACCTATCATCGGTTGAGAATGCATAACATTGAAGATTGCTATCATTATAATCAAGAATTAGGTTGAGCGGCCAATTAGGGATTTCACCAAAGATTGCCCTCCCCAAATCGTCAACGTCATCATCAACCGAACGGACCCCTAAGGCGAAGCCCTGAGAGGGCCGATCGGAATCAGTAGAGGCCCCAATAAAGAAATAATCGAGCACCAGCTCGACCTTTTGCAAAATAGCCCTGCTAGTTGACTCGAGAAAAAGAAAATCATAGCAACGCTGCCCGGAGTGACATTGGTATGATTGTATGAGGCCTCACCGATAGCTATTCCAATCGGGTCAGGAAGTCACATGTCCGCCGACTGGAGATTCATACAATCAAATGTAGCCAAGAGAAGGCATAGGACCTAAAAATCAATTTCGGCCCAAAAACTTAGAAGGGGTGGAGATACCCCATGATGATGTTTTAATTATTAAGGTTGTGATAGCTAACTATAACATTCATCATACTTTTGTTGACACAGGCAACTCGTTCAATATCATTTTCAAGAAGATGTTCAAGCAACTATAGATAGATAAGAGCAAGTTCTAGCCAATGATAACACCTCTATACGGGTTCACTGGCAATGAGGTGCAGCCGATCAGATAAATCCGATTAGCTATCTCTCTTGGGGAGGAACCCCTCATGAGGACTTGTCGATCATACTTTATTGTGGTGGATACACCTTCAACTTATAATGTAATTTTGGGCTGACCGGCGCTTAACGTTCTGAGCCGTTGTCTCCACATTTTGCCAAAAGATCAAATTCCAGGTAGATGACTCGATCGACAAGGTAAAAGGAGATCAACTAAAAGCACGTAAGTGTTATGTGGAAGTGGTGAAGATTGAAGCTCGCGTCGCTCAAAAAAATCAGCGGTTAAAGGTTAATGCTATTCAAGAAGCTCCCCCAACTTTAGTTTTTGAAGAAAAAGAGGAAATACAAATTCATCCCTGCCGACCGGAGGCTACCACTCAAGTAGCAGCTGATTTGAACCAGGAGAACAAAGCAGAGTTGATCGCCTACTTAACGCATAATAATGACGTCTTCGCTTGGATGCCTCAAGAACTCACAAGTATCTCGCCCATAGTACTAGAGCATGTGCTTTACGTCTGCCTGGGCACTCGTCAAGTTAAACAGAGCAAAAGAGATTTCGGGGTCGAGTAGAATCAAATTATCCATGCAGAAGTGGATAAGTTACTTAAAGCCGAGCATATCCATGAAATGTAATTTCCATGCTAGTTAGCAAATGTGGTTCTAGGGTTTAAGCTCGGGAACAAGTGGTGAGTATATATGGATTTCAGAAATTTAAACAAGGCATGCCCGAAGGATTACTATCCTCTGCTATGTATTGATAAGGTGGTAGACTCAATTGCTAGCCATGAGTTGATATGCATGTTGGATGTATATTAGGGCTACCATCAGATCCCTTTGGCTAAAGAAGACCAAGAAAATGTTAGCTTCATCATTGCTAAAGGAACATACTGTTATAATGTTATATTGTTCAGACTGAAGAATGAAGGAGCAACATACCAATGGCTTATCAACAAGGTGTTCCAGAGGCTGATCGGCAGAAATATGAAGATATATGTGGATGATGTATATTAAAAACCAAACATTAGTAAATCGACAATGGTTTATTGTTCACTAGTGTGTGTTGAGAAACGATAATGGTTTAAAACACAACGATTAAAACGATAATGGTTCAATGCAAATGACAACGGTTACAAATCGTTGTCTATGACCCAAAATACCATGGTAAATCGATGCATTGAGAAAAATAGAGCACTTAGAGACAATAGTTATAACCCGTTGTCTTTTATTTTGAAACACAACGGTGAAAAATCATTATCTATGGCCTAAAAAACTATAGTAAATTGATGCATTTATAAAGATAGGACGCTCAAAGACAACAATTATAACCCGTTGTCTTTTCACTTGAAACACAACGGTAAAAAATTATTATCGTTTTAAGGAAAAGACAATGATTTTTAATCATTGTATTTAAGTGCCCTAACTTTCTCAACGCATCGATTTAGCATGATTTTTTTTGGGTCATAGACAATAATTTTTCATAATTATCTTTTAGTATTTTTTTTTTTGTTGTAGTGGCATTTCATCAATCGACTGATAGTGGTCAAACATGTCAAGAAAGAATCATTCTGCAGATTTAAAGAGTTAGATTTAATATATCAATTGACTGATGGGTATGATCAGTCGACTGATAGGTAAAAATATCCCCAACTTGAAGGCTATAAAAGAAGGTTCTTGAGGAGATTTTAGTATCTAGTTATTGGAGGTTTTAGAGCGAAGTGTTGTTATATTTCTAGACCAACAAGAGATAATTCCAAGTAACAAGAAAGTCTTCAAAGCAAGATTCATGTAAAGTTATTTGTACTCATTGTATTTGCTTTCATTTCTTGTTTTCTTGAGTTCTTGAAAGAACAGCTTGTAAGAGTCTTCTCCGACTCCGAAAGGTGTTCGAGAAGGAGATTGTTTTAGTGGAGGAAAATTGCTAGGAGTAGGCCTTAGTCTAGTCACCTTAAGAGACGGATACTAAGTAAAATCTTGAAATTGTGCATGGGATGTCGATTTTAATTCAAGTTTCCACTGTACATTCAAACGACGAGCACAAGATCAAGATGAAAGGATTGGAACTATTCAATCCCCCCCCCCCTTCCCCTCCCCTCTAGCTCGCATGGGTCCTAATATTTGCAGACATAATGTCCACTCCTCTCAGGGTGTATGACCCTCATTCTAATATAAATTCACCACTGATTTTAGTCATGTTATTATTTCAAATAAGTAAAATTAATATAAGTTAATCATACTATTGTAGAAGCTAGTACCTTTTTTTTTTTGCATGTTGTAGTAACTAGTTACTAGCTTTTATATAATGAAACATGATCAACTAATACTCATTTCAATTATAGTGGTTGTGATGTAATCCATTTGATTTATTTTACTCATTGAAATATTGTTTTAACTCATCACTCTTAAATAAGCAAAATTAATATAAATTATTCGATCATAT
The DNA here is from genome assembly GCF_018446385.1 of Zingiber officinale. Classification (NCBI taxonomy): domain Eukaryota; kingdom Viridiplantae; phylum Streptophyta; class Magnoliopsida; order Zingiberales; family Zingiberaceae; genus Zingiber; species Zingiber officinale. Next base: position 115,077,466 of record NC_055993.1, on the reverse strand, counting down.
TGTTATAAAAGCTAGCAGTCAATTTTTACACATGGTAAAAATTAGCAACCTGCTGTTACAATATAAATCTTAAAATTAGTCCACTAGTATTTCAAATAGTTTACTTTAAATGAACACCCATTTGACTTTAATTGCAAAAGAAGTGTCCATGTGATGATTTGTCAAAATGATGGGTGCCTTTTTAATTTTTATCCAAAAAAAACTATACTCTAAAAAAAATTAATTTACCCATAATTTACCTAAATGTATTCATTTTAATCTCAAATTACTCTTCACCCGTAATTATTTTATCATCAAATTTTCAATTTATTCTCTTAATTATCTAATTTCATACCGTCTTCTTGAAATCTTCTAATTTTTTTATTCAGCTCTCAAAAATCCAATGATGCGATAAAAATTTATCATGCTTACTGGATGTTGAAATGGCTACCTTATCGAGAATAAAATATCTTTTGGATTAGAAAATATATGTCAAAGTATCTTAAAATTATCGGGCAAGTTTATGCTTATGTCACCGTGGTGCCATGAAAAATCTTAAAATAATAATGGGAAAAACAAAGAGTAGTGAAATTAAAATTAGTTATTAGAGGTTAATCATAGCATTACCGACCTTACTTAATCATGGCATTACCGACCTCACACAAGAAGATAATTTCTTAATCTTTATAGACGTTAGACCCTTAATTATATAAATCTATAATAATTAAATCGGATATATCCTGAAACCCTATCATCCCGTGGTAATCTCACGCGTCTTCTCCTCGTTAATAAAGTGGCTGGCACTTTTCATGATAACATGTCCTCCAAAAAGAAAACATCTCTTTTGAAACTACTATTAGTACGGTATTATTTCGAAAGACGATATCAAAATAATGCGTCAAAATTTATCATCTTGTTAGGGATATAGAGTGTCCTGTGGAAAAAAAAAAGTATATGTTAGGGGTGCCTTTTTTAAAAATGTGCACATGTGGTGACTCCTGAGTCGAATTGGGACACTACCATACCCATAAGAGTAGGATCCAAAATATCCTTTCAAAAGAGATCTGCACACGTGGCAACCCTTGGGGTTGGGGCACCCCTAACTCATAGTTATGGCGGCCTCTGAGTGAGATTGGTTAATTTAACCTTAACTGACCCGTGAACAGGTCTAGTTAGGTCGAGTCATCTAATAAGATTCTTTCTTTTAAAAAACGTGATACCGACCGTCCCAAGTGGAGTTCAACAGTAATTCAAATTGAAAGTGTGGATGGGAGCGTGATGAAATTTCATGTACTTAACAACTAAGTCAGCCCTGATAATCTTTAACCAAACCAATAAATCCTATAAAAGAGAGATAATTTCCGACAAATATCTCTGGCCAAAGGTTTTACTCTTTTCGGTGAATCTAGACTTTTTAACCTTCTGAAATACAAATAGACTTTTCACCGACTAACCAGTAAATCGAGCCCGTACAAAGGGTTCCTGAATAGAACGCAGATTGCATCATAGATCTAATTATTAGAAAAAGCATAACGGAAAAACATACATATATAATGCCAAGATCCATTGTAGTAATTAACAATTGATCGGCTTGCTGTGCAAGACGACGGTCTCGACGGTGATTCCAGGGCCGAAGCCTAAGAGGACGCCCCAGTTGAAACCCTCGCCGGTGGTGGCCTTCCCCTCCTCCGCCGACTTGCGCCGCATCTCGTCCAGAATGAACAGACCGCAGACGCTGGACATGTTGCCATACTCGCTGAGCACCTGCCGCGTCGCCGTCATCTTCTCCTTCTCCAGCGCCAGCTTGGCCTCGACCTGGTCCAGGATGGCGGGCCCCCCCGGGTGGGCAATCCAGAAAATGGAGTTCCAGTCGTCGATCCCCAGCGGCGCAACGCCTCCACCAGGCTCTTCTCGATGTTCTTGGAGATGAGCCCCGGCACGTCCTTGAGCAGGTGGAAGGTGAGTCCCACCTCCCGCAGGTGCCCGCCGATGGCCCCCTCCGAGTCCGGCAGGATCGTCTGGCTCGCCGACACCAGCTCGAACAGAGGCCGCTCTGTTTCCAGGTGCGGGTCCGCCCCCACGATCACCGCCCCTGCTCCGTCTCCGAACAGAGCCTGCCCCACCAGGTTGTCCAGGTGCGACTCCGACGGCCCGCGGAACGTCACAGCCGTGATCTCGGAGCACACCACCAGCACGCGCGCGCCGCGGTTGTTCTCCGCCAGGTCCTTGGCCAGGCGGAGCACCGTGCCGCCGCCGAAGCAACCTTGCTGGTACATCATGAAGCGGTTTACCGAGGGGCGGAGGCCGAGGAGCTTGGTGATCTGGTAGTCGGCGCCCGGCATGTCTACGCCGGAGGTGGTGCAGAAGATGAGGTGAGTGATCTTGGATTTGGGCTGCCCCCATTCCTTGATGGCCTTCGCCGCCGCCTCCTTCCCCAGCTTCGGCACTTCCACCACCGCGATATCCTGCCGCTCGTCCAGCGACGGCTCCATGTACGCGCACATATTCGGGTTCTCACTCAGCATCTCCTCCGTCAGGTGCATGTATCGCTTCCGTATCATCGACTTGTCGCCTGAACTAGAAATAATTATATTCATATAATAACAAAATAAACATATGAATGAAAAATAGTAGCAACGAACGTACACATTCTTTTAAACTTCGCCTTGAGCTCAGTGAGGTGCTCGCTCTTGGTCATGCGGAAGTAGTAGTCCGCGTAATCAGCCTGGTAGACGACGTTGGCTGGAGTGGCCGTGCCGATGGCCAGAACCGCCGCCGGACCCTCCGCCCGCTGACTCCGTCGGATCTCCTGGACTTTGGCCATCGTAATATACGTGTGTGTATACCTACCGCTGCACCGCCGCTTGCCGGAATCTACTACTTATGGGAATTTATAGACAATGAAAAGAAGAGTAGGGGACGGATAATGTGGCACGTCGGCTGTGTTCGGTTTAGTGCACCCGCTCGCCATGAGGCTTACCCAAGGGTGGAGCCACTCTGGTAATTTTTTCCTTGGATTCGGGCTGCTGTGGGAAAAATTTGAAATGAAGATGATGGATATGAAAAATATTATCTTTATCTTCCAAATATTATTATTATTATTATTATTATTATTAAATAATAATAAATTTTTAAAAAATATTAATAATAGTGTTAATAGTAATATTAAAATTTTTAAAAATATTAATAATAATATTATTATTAATATTGATAATAATAATAATAATAATTAAATTTAGAGATCTGTTCAATTTTTTTTTTGAATTTACTCGATGATTGGATAAGATCTGAAGATCTGAATACATGATTAAAAAAACTCTAAGCACTGAAATCGAAATACAGACACCCCATGTTCATAAAAATTAATTTAAGCATAAAATAATTTATCCAAATATTTCATAAAATGCATTCTAATCTCAAAATAGCAGGACACATCTCGCTAGAAGTGGGTCTGATGATCTGTCACGTCACGAACCGTTGTATTTTTTTAATTTACTTGACGATTGAATAATATCTGAATACATGATTAAAAAAAGGAAAAATTTACCCTAACTCCTCCGTCATAATTTAAATTTTACGTACAGCCTTAAATATTTTAAAAAATTTATATTTACTCCCTAATTAAATATAATAAAAATCAATTTTTATTTAATTATTCTTTATATTTTTATATAAAAATTTTAAAAATAAATATAATTTATTTTTAATTTAACATATTAAATTAAAATTTAATATATTTTCTAATAAATTGATCATGATTTTTTAAATGATCCTCAATTATATAAAAAATATATTAAATTCTTTTCAAATGATACTGAATTTAATAATAATTATATTAAATAGAAAAAAATTATCATCAATTTAATAAAAAATATATTCGATTTTAATTTATAGTGTTAAATTTTAAAAAATATATATTTATTTTTAAATTTTTTATATAAAAAATATAAAAGATAATTAAATAACAATATTTAGAAATTTGAAATAATAAAATTTTATATACAGAGTGGAGTGAAAATAAAATTTGTTAGAATGGATAAAGATTTTTCTTCAATTTACTTTAAAAAAAACTACACATATTTTTGGAAATATCTCTACGCATTGTTCTGAAGAAGGCTATAGCTCGTGGCGGGACCATCGCCACTTTCGGCCCCTTGGCCATTACAGGTCGCGTCAGCCCACGACCATGGCAGTCATTTTGCAGTCAGTGAAATCGCGGCCGCTCGTTGGCGATAGGGTCTGATGGTCATGATCTCCTGTGAGCATGTTGCTCACACTATGATTGTCTAAATGGTTTTTTTTTCTAAATGTTATTGTCAAAAAGAAATTAAAAAATATAGAAAATATAAACGGTAAAATAGAGAAAAATTCTTAATCATAATCATAATTTTGCATGCAATCCTCAATCATAAAAAATTTTGTTTCCACTTCCTGCATGTAAAACATTACTTGTTTCAACTCGTTCATGCAAATATTGTTACCTAAATTGCCCCTCAAATTTTTTAGATATTAAAAGTCTAAAAACGAGTATATTTCTGGTTAAATTCAACACTTTACACTAGAATCCAATATTTTATACTAGAATCGAGTACATTTTCTATCAAAATTAATCTTCATATTTTTTCGATACAAATAGTCTAAAAATAAGTATAATTCCTATTAAATTCAGTACATTAAACTAGAATTGAGTATATTTTCTATTAAATTGAACATACTTTTTTCATGCTTAATATAATTCCTTATAAATTCAACATCATTTACTATTTAAAGAAAATCTAGTATATTTTTCATCCAATTGAGTATTATTTAAAGAAAATCTAGTATATTTTCTATCCAATTAAGGTGAAAAAAGAATCATACTCAATTTGATAAAAAATATACTAGATTCTAATTTAATGTACTGAATTTAAGAGGAAGTATACTGATTTCGGACTTTTTATACCTAAAAGTATCATGGGTAATTAGGTAAATATGTTTGACTAGGGAGTGAAAATAAAGATTTTTATGAATGGAAACTGCATGCAAAGATTTATTTGTCAATAGGGATTGCATGCAAATTTTTCCAAATATAAACAGGCTTTTCTGCTAATATGAAAGTCAGTCGTGGGTTTTTGACATTTTTAAACTCGAATGTGTGATACGGTAAATTGACTAAAATTTAAGGGTTAATAACTTTAAACCCCCTTACATTTTATAGCAGGTTGCATTTTGTACCCCCCCCCCCCCCCCCCCTTCTATTTAAAAAACTACACTTAACCCCCCTTTGACATAAGTAAAAAAGAAAAAAAATAAATGACCAAAATACCCCTAAACTAAATCAAACTTTTAGAAGAAAATGAAAAATAGAAATAAAAATAATCCCGTAAGATCGTTAAAAACTTAACCTTAACCCAACCTGATTTATATATAAGCCCAAAAGTTTTTAAACCCACGTGATTCACCCTCGCCCCCCTCTCATGTGGGTAACGATCCAACAGTTTGTACAAATCAGGTTATTCTTGTTCATTTAGAAATAAAATATTTAGTATATTTTTTAAATTCAATGGTGGTTGACAATGATTCCTTAGTTGATAAGTTGTATAAATTAAACATCTTAACTCCTACGGTTGATAATGTGATTATGTATAGTATAGATACGAAACACAAATTCATTGCTAATAATTCTTCCATATTGTGACATAAGCGTTTAGGACATATATTTAAACAACACCTAGAAAGGTTAATGTCACATGGAATTTTTTATTCTCTTGACATGTCAGATTTTGATGTCTGCATAGGGTGTGTTAAGGGGAAACTCACTAACAAAAGGATTAAGAGGACTAGTCATTGTAGTGATATTTTGGAGCTGATACATACGAACATTTATAGACCATTCCCTGAGGTATCTTATAATGAACACACATATTTTATTGGTTTCATAGATGACTACTCTTGAGTCAGCTATTTGTAATTATTCATGAGAAGTTGCAATATTTAGGCATGTTCAAAATTTTCAAAGATGAAGTTGAAAATCAACTAGATAAGAAAATTAAGGTTGTCAATCCGATCGTGGAGGTGAATATTACGGTTGATATAATGGATTAGGTAAATAATGTTCAGGACATTTTACGAATTACCTTACTAATAGTGGAGCTATGCCTTCATATACCATGTTTAGTACTCCTAGTTAAAATAGTGTAGCTGACCGATGCAAACGTACCCTAATAGACATTATGAGAAGTATGATGACTTTTACTTCTTTATCAAAGTCTTTGTGGGGTGAGACACTCAAGATTGCAGGTTATCTACTTAATAGAGTACCAAGTAAGATAGTAACTAAAACCCTATGCGAGGTGTGGACTAGTGGAATGCCTAGCATTATGCATTTACACATTTGGAATTGTCTAGCTGAGGTTGGGTCTTACAGGACAAATGAAAAAAAATTGGATTCAAGGATTGCTAGTTGTAATTTTGTAGGTTACTTTGAAAAGTCAAGTGGTTATAAATTTTATGATCTCTCTAATAGATATAGATTTTTTTTTCAAAACAAAAAAGTCAAATTCATTGAGGGCAGAGGTGTTGGTGCAATATTCCCTAGGTCAAGGTTGACCGTGTTGACTGAGCTTGAATTGAGTCAAGCTTGAGTCTTGATGTTGTGGTTTCGATGTTTGACAATACATGTAGTCAATACATGAAGATTGCAGGTGCAATTGTTCATGTGTGAAGAAGAGTCAAGTAGGTCAAGATTGACTGGATACTTGACTGGAAAGTCCTGGTGAGTGAAGCCAGGCAGATGGAAAGACTTAGTGAGTGAAGCTAGGCAGAAGGAAATCCTGGTGAGTGAAGCCAGGTGAAAGACCTAGTGAGTGAAGCTAGGCAGAAGGAAATCCTGGTGAGTGAAGCCAGGTGAAAGACCTAGTGAGTGAAGCTAGGCAGAAGGGAAGTCCTGGTGAGTGAAGTCAGGCGAGGAAATCCAGATGGTTCAAGGATGATCGGGCATCTGGTGTTGGGAAGTCCAAGTAGGTCAAAGGGATTGACCGGATACTTGGCACGAGGAAATCCAGATGGATCAAGGATGATAGGACGTCTGGTGTTGGGAAGTCCAAGTAGGTCAAAGGGATTGACCGGATACTTGGCACGAGGAAATCTAGATGGGTCAAGGTTGACCAGACATCTGGTGGAAGTTCAAGTGGGTCAAAGGGATTGACCGGACACTTGGTGAGGGTGTCCTAGCAGGTCAAAGGTGACCGGATGCTAGGCACGATGAACCAACAGGTCATGGTTGACCAGATGTTGGTTTAGGAGGCTTTAGACTTGATTTTGGGAGAAATCATGAGCTGGATCGATCAGCCGATCGATTGGCTCATACCCAATCGATCGACCGATCGATTGGGCGAGTCTTCGTGACAAGCCTCCTCCTAATCGATCAGTGGATCGATTGGGATGAGTGCACGATCGCACAGAACAGCGCTAGATCGATCGGTCGATCGATCCAGAGCCCCCAATCGATCAGTGGATCGATTGGGAGCTGCGATTTCGCGCGATAAGCCCTGGATCGATCATCCGATCGATCCAGGCAATTACCGAGAGCACAGAGGAGCTCTGGATCGATCAGCCGATCGATCCAAAGCCTCCCCGATCGATTGGGAGCAATCCAATCGATCGGGATCCGACCGTTGGCATCATATTTAGCTGTAGGCATTCGATTCCTTCGGTAGAACTTCGAGATTTCATTTCAGATCTTCACAGCAACTCCACAGCTTCTCCACAAAGTTCAGATCGCCAGTTCTTGAAGGTTCTTAGAGGTTCTTCCAAGTCAAGAGGCGGATCTACAGCTGAAGAAGAAAGTTAGGGTTAGGGTTTCCTTATGCAAACTTGTAAGCTTCTGCTTGTATTTTGTTCCCTTTCCCTTTCTTCTTGTAGTGTGAACTTGTAGGGCTTCTCCGCCTTTGGTAGTAACCATAAAGGAGTGTTATTCATAGTGGAGGGTGTGTGAGTGCGTGAATCCTTGTATTAGTCACCTCTTGTAAGGTGGATACCAAGTAAATCCTTAGTGCTAGCATTGTATGTTTTGTTTCTTGTATTTTTCCGCTGAACATCCTTGAAGAAACAAACAACGAAGAGCACGACGAGCGCACCGAGCTATTCACCCCTCCTTCTAGCTACATAATCGGTCCCAACAAGTGGTATCAGAGCAAGGTTGCTCTTCACCAGAATTATCGCCGGAAAGGGAAAAGTGCTAGAGGGTGAAGAAGTTGGAGCAAAATTCTTCAAGTCAAATATTTTATCAAGCTCAACTTCAATGGAATTCCAAGACGGACTTGGATTCGATACATGGGTGCCTCCATCATTTATTTCAACAAGCTTCGATCTTTGGAAATCAAGGATCGAGCATTTCTTGATGATGGAGATAGAGCAATGGTTTGCTCTAATGGAAGGTTTTGAGGCTCCAACAAATTCCAAGGACAAATTTCTAAAGAAGAGCAAATAGAGCCAAGAACAAGTTCAAAGGAGCAAGGCAAATGATAAAGTGACCAAACTTTTGGTCAATTTATTGCGAAGCAATATTTTGGCTCAAGTTGGAGATTTCAAGGATGCCAAGGAGCTTTGGAGCAAGTTGGCAAAGATTCATGAGATCCCCTCCACTGCACAAATTCAAGAAGAATCCAAAGAGGGTGACTCATTGGATCAAGACCAAGAGGAAGAGGACTCCGAGGTTGAGAGATGCTCAACTTCCGAAGAAAAAGTCCAAGAAGCTTCATCTTCAAAGGAGTACAATGAAAAGGACAAAGAGGGAGCATACTCTTTGTTTATTATACAAGACGAAGATGAAGAAGCCTCCACCTCTAGGATTGAGGGGGAGCAACTTTCATTGACACCGGATCAAGAAGAAGGAGAAGTCTCCACATCCGGGTCAAGAGAAGAAGAGGATGAAGAAGCTTCCACCTCCACAAGTCAAGTCAAATCTATTGGAGGAGCATCATTGTCGGATCAAGAGGAAGCCTCTACCTCCGGATCAAAAGAAGAAGATGTCATCCCTACAAGCAAAGGTATACCAATTTTAATTGTTAATAATAAAAATCATATCATATATTTTGAGTGTAGGGAGCATGGACATTATAAGAGCAAATGCCCTAAATTGGCCAAGAAAAAGAGTCAAGTGGCACAAAAGGGTAAGGAGAAGACCAAAGAGATCGCCCCCGGAACAAAGAAGAGCAAGGAGCATATCGTGTGCTTCTTGTGCAACCAAAAGGGACATTATAGGAGCCAATGTCCCAAGGGGAAGAAAACGGTCAAGGCTCATAGAGGAAGCACAACTCAAGGGGGAGCCTCCAAGGTAAAAAAGAAATGTATCATTTATTGAGCCTACCCCTTTAAATAATGGTAAAAAGCATGTTGTTTCAAATTTATATCATTTTAATGCTATTTACCATAAACATAGAAAGCATGATAGCATTAAGGGAAATCATATGTCTCTTCATGCTAAAACTACCACACCTAGGGTTAGGAAGGTAGATAAGAATTTAGGCAATAACTCTAAGAATTTTAGTTATAAGCCTAGAAATAGAAATGCTCATGGACTTAATGAAAAACCAAAAACTAAGGATTTAATGATAGAAAATCAAGTCTTGAGATCAAGGCTTGATAAAATGGAAAAGACCCTAAAAAGGATTGAAAATATCCTAAAAGGGAAAAATGAGCAAAACCTAGGTTTAGGACAACAAAAGCCATCCAATGGCCATAAAGGTTTGGGATATAAACTTAAGTCTAAGAAGGATGTAATTTCTTACCATAGGGTTCCATATAGCTATGAAACCGAGTCTAAGTCTAAGGGTCAAGTCAAAAGTACAAGGGAAGTTATCCCTAGGAGTATTTTTGCAACTAAGGTGACTAAGACTTCTAAGAAGTCTAACAAAGTCACTAAAAAGGTCACAAGGGAAGAAATCCCTAGGGTTGACCTAGAAAGTGTGACCAAGGCTTCTAAGAAGCCTAACAAGGCCACGAGGAAGGTATCTAGGGAGGTTATCCCTAGTGAATACCTAGAGCACCCAAGGAGCACCAATAGGTTTTGGGTTCCTAGAAGCATTTTCTCTACCCCATAGATGGGTTAGAGAGTGTTAACTCCGATTAGAAGGGTATATAGTTAACCCAACTTTGATGAAGTTGACATTCGGGGAGCATTTTCAAGGTTATTGTTAACCTTTGAAAATGAAAAGAATTTTTATTTACTTTTATAAGAGTAAACTGTGTCACAATTTGATAAATTGGATGATATTTTAAGTGACACAAATTGGGAAAATCATAAGAACTACCAAGTTGGGATTTTGGCATGTTCTTGGGAAATTAAAGGCAAGTCATGCCTTAAATTAAGTTGGTCACTCTTTAAAAGAGTAAATTGTGCCAAAAATTTTGAGGAATATGTTTAATTTAAATTGGTACAATATTAGGAAAATCAAAAGAAATGCCAAAATTCAATTTTGGCATTTTCTTGGGAAATAGTGGGCAATCTAGGTTTTAAATCTTAATTTAGCTAAGGCTTAAAGACACTTAGGTAGACAACCTAGGTATTTTATTTATGCCAAATTGTCATGCCTTATTTGCTCATCATATGTCATGACATCATATTTATTTTTACATTCATATTTTATTATGAAAACCACAAAAATAACATGACATGTCATACATACATCATGTAGTTATAGGATATTTCCTTTTGAAAATTATTTCTTTTTGATGTATGCCATAACATCATCATGCATTATTTTATTCCTTGTAAATTAAGGACTAATGGCATTTATTAACAAATAACATTCTTGGTGGATGTTTACAACTCAAAATGCATAGATAGATATGCATGATCCCTAGATTAAGGGCAAAACCAAAGTTTACATCTCACTAAAGAACTATAAGGTGACTTGTATGTGTTTTAGTACACATTAAATACAAGTGAGATGTTAGGATGATGAACAAAACTCAAGATGTTGATTTAGTGCATTCTTTTGAGTTTTTAGGTTCATCAAACACATAGTTATGTGTTTTTCAATCATTGGGAAAGCTAATGAACAAGTCATGTGCATTGAGCCCAAGGAACATGGTTGGATATTGGTTTTGAAAATAATTTTAAAATGCTTTTGGAAAACCTTGGTGAAGGCTATCTTTTGATAGTAATCATCATTGAATAGTTGAGCACAAACTTGAAGAAAACACTAAAGTTTTTACAAGTTTTCAAGTTTGTGTCAATCTTTGAAAATAGAATGTATTTTCATAGAAAACTATTTTTCCATGATAATATATGCCCTAAATAATTTCTATAATAATTTTCACGATTTTTGGGATTTTGTAGAATTTTCTAGGGGTTTCTGAAATTGACTGAAATGAAATTTCAGCAATTTCAGAGCTTCAATCGATCAGTGGATCGATTGGAGTGCCTCAATCGATCAGGCGATCGATTGAGAAGGCAATTCTCGCGAGCAGAAGCTCGCTGGATCGATCAGCCGATCGATCCACGCAGTCTGAATCGATCAGTGGATCGATTCAGCAGGGTTCAATCGATTGGGACCCAACTCCAATCGATTGGGGATGCTGATTTCGGCTGGGAAAGTCTGATTTCAGCATTTTGAATCCCTTTTAGTCTAGGTAACCATTCCTTGCCCCTCAACACACATTTGTATACATTTAGGGGGAGTTTTCATGATGAAAACAAGGATGGATTGGTTAAGGAAGACTAAGTCGAAGTTTAGGTTGAGGTTTTGTTTCAATATTGAATTTTGAACCTCAAAACTTCTAATTTTGGGTTTCCTAAAGGTTTAGTGATTCCAAGTCATTGTTGGTGCAATGACAGAAGTTTTGTGCATATATTTAGAGGGAGTTACTCTTTAAGGACATGAAAAATACTTTTCATACACCTTGGAAGGTGGTTAACCTTCTTTCGCGGAAATGCTCAAGGTTGAGCATTTGAAAATAATGGAGAGTGAATATCTTCGTTATTCAAGTGGTGTCTGCTCAAGGATGAGCATTTAATGATAGTGAAGGGTATGGGACCTTCATTATCGGATTGTGAGCAACAAGTGAAGTTGTGAACAAAGTTAGGTAACTCTTTAGGGGGAGAGTTTGCTGTTTTTTATGTGTGCCCAAAGATGGGAATTATTTTGATGTGTGCCAATAGGGGGAGAATGAAAGGGTTTAAGTTCGACCTTCATTATCTAAGAGGGAGTTTACCCTCTTAGGGGGAGATGTAGGGTTTAACTTACGTTTTCATTACCTAGTGGCATGAAAAAGGTTGAGGCTATGGGATTAGCCTAACTTAAAGAAGGTATTGTCAAACATCAAAAAGGGGGAGATTGTTGGTGCAATATTCCCCAGGTCAAGGTTGACCGTGTTGACTGAGCTTGAATTGAGTCAAGCTCGAGTCTTGATGTTGTGGTTTCGATATTTGACAATACATGTAGTCAATATACAAAGATTGCAGGTGCAATTGTTCATGTGTGAAGAAGAGTCAAGTAGGTCAAGATTGACTAGATACTTGACTGGAAAGTCCTAACTGGGAAGTTAGGTAGAAGGAAATCCTAGTGAGTGAAGCTAGGTGAAAGTCCTGGTGAGTGAAGCCAGGCAGATGGAAAGACCTAGTGAGTGAAGCTAGTGTTGGTTGCTACTCGGAAAACCTAACGGTGGTATAAAAATTTTGTACAAAGGTCTGAACCTTTCCTAGCTACCATGTGTTCTTTTAAATTAAACTTGGATCGCCTGCGGAACTTAACACGTTTGATCCAAAGTTTAATTTACTTGTTCTTTTAGGTTTAGACTTGGATCTCCTGCGGAACTTAACACGTTCGATCCAAATCACCTAGGTTATTAATTCCATTAAATATTAATTTCCAGAATTGGCTTCCAGGACTGCATGGCGAGGCACATGGCCTTCTTGGATATGAGAACAACTACCACCGCATAGGCAAAGCCTTTTATGGAAAGCTAATATTTAATTTCCTTAAATAACTTTAGGTCAACCAAAAAGAACAATCAAATCATAAGGAAAAGAAAAATAAAAGAATACAACATCGAAAACTAATTCGAAATACTAGAATCGCATGCCTCTTGTATTTGGTATTTTTACATGAAGATAAAACTAGTATGATGCGGAAATTAAATACTAGTATACCTTTTCTTTTGCAAGCAAAAACCTCTAGGTATTCTACCGTATTCCTCTTCTAACCTCGGACGTTGTGTGGGCAACAATCTTCCGAGATGAGATACCACCAAAGCACCTTCTTCTTCTCCGTGCAAGGTTCGGCCACAACAAGAGCACCTCCAAGGATGAAGAGATTCCACCAACCAAGCTCCAAGGGATGCAAGCTTTCTCTCCTTCTTCTCCAAGCTAGAATCCGGCCACCACTTGATCTCCAAGAGTGAAGGGAGTTTCGGCCACAAGGATGGAGAGAAGAGAAAGGAAGTGCCGGCCACACCAAGGAAGAAAAGAGGGAGAAAATAATAGAGGTTGTTCACCTTGAAGGCTCCCAAAACCCCCTCTTTTATAATCCTTAGCTTTGGCAAATAAGGAAATTTAATTACAATAAAATTTTCTTAACTTTCCTTGACATGAATTAATTAAGAAAAATTAAATAAAATTTCCTATTAAATCATATCATGGTCAGCCACCTCATGGAGAGCAAACAAGGCAATTTTCAATCAACAATTAAAATTCCTTATTTATCTTCAGAAATTCTAAAAAATAAAATTTCCTTTTAAAATCCCTTCATGGTTGATAAAAAGAAATTTCTATAATTTTAATTTTTCAACATGTGAATAATTTACAAAGAAGAAAAATAAAATATCCTTCCAATCTACAAATAAGGAAAGAGATTTAATCTCTTTCTTTAATCTTTTGTAGAAACTTATAAAAGAGATATTTTAATTTTTAATCTCTCCAATAAATTATATCTTCCATATAAGAAAAATTTAAAATTTAAATTCTTTTCTAATTTAATAGGGCCGGCCACCTAAGCTTGGGTTCAAGCTAGGGCCGGCCACCCATGGATCAAGGCTTGGCCGGCCCTAGCTTGGTCCTCAAGCTAGCTTGGCCGGCCCCTACAATATGGGTATGAAGGTGGGTATAGTACTCTATAAATAAGAGGCTACGATAGGGACCGAGAGGAGGAATTGGTTTTGGTCTCCCGATAAAATTAAGCATCCCGTGTTCGCCCCGAACACACAACTTAATTTTATCAATAACAATTCATTCCACTAGAGAACTATTATTGAACTACCGCACCAATCCCAAATTACATTTTTGGGCTCCTTCTTATTATGAGTGTGTTAGTCTCCCTGTGTTTAAGATATCGAATGTCCACTAATTAAGTGAGTTACTGACAACTCATTTAATTAATATTTTAGTCCAAGAGTAGCACCACTCAACCTTATCGTCATGTCGAACTAAGTCCACCTGCAGGGTTTAACATGACAATCCTTATGAGCTCCTTTTGAGGACATTATCAACCTAGATTACTAGGACACAGTTTCTTTCTATAATCAACAACACACACTATAAGTGATATCATTTCCCAACTTATCGGGCTTATTGATTTATCGAACTAAATCTCACCCATTGATAAATTAAAGAAATAAATATCAAATATATGTGCTTGCTATTATATTAGGATTAAGAGCACACACTTCCATAATAACTAAGGTCTTTGTTCCTTTATAAAGTTAGTATAAAAGAAACGACCTCTGATGATTCTACTCAATACACTCTAAGTGTACTAGTGTAATTATATAGTTAAGATAAACTAATACCTAATTATACTACGACCTTCCAATGGTTTGTTCCTTTCCATTTTAGTCGTGAGCTACTGTTTATAATTTATAAGGTACTGATAACATTATCTTCTGTATGTGACACCACATACTATGTTATCTACAATATAAATTAATTGAACAACTACAAACAAATGTAGATAATTTGACCAAATGTGATTCTTTATTCAAAATAAATGTTTACAAAAGCTTAGGCTTTCAGTATACACTCTAACAATCTCCCACTTATATTAATGACTATGCTGCCATATCTGCTGCCATACATCTGATTCCCATCCCCTCCACATGCCAATCGAAAGCTTTTGCTGGAAGGGCCTTAGTGAAAGGATCTGCCAGGTTATCTGCTTATGCAATCTTGGCGATGACAACTTCTCCTCGCTTCACGATATCTCGTATCAGGTGGTACTTGCGCTCTATATGTTTACTTGCCTTATGAGCTCGTGGTTCCTTCGAGTTTGCAACTGCACCGCTATTATCACAATAAATTGTGATGATTTTGGGTAAATCAGGAATCACATCTAAGTCCATTAGAAAGTTCCTGAGTCATACTACTTCTTTAGCTGCCTCAGAGGCTGCTACATACTCAGCTTCCATGGTTGAGTCTGAAACGCATTTCTGCTTAACACTCCTCCATACAATGGCTCCACCTCCTAAAGTAAACACATAGCCTGATGTAGACTTACTGTTGTCCCTATCCGATTGGAAATCTGAATCCGTGTAACCCACAGGGAGCAAATCGTCTGCTTGGTAAACTAGCATATAATCTCTAGTCCTTCTCAGGTACTTTAATATATGCTTTACTGCAGTCCAATGTCCTTGTCCAGGGTTACTCTGATATCTGCTAACCATGCCCACGGTAAAACAGATATCAGGTCTCGTACACAGCATTGCATACATAAGGCTTCCTACTTCCAAAGCATAAGGAACTGCTTTCATGTCCTCTATCTCCTTTGATGTCTTCGGAGACATATCTTTAGATAGAGCTACTCTATGCCTAAAAGGTAAGAAACCTTTCTTGGAATTCTGCATGCTAAAACGAGCAAGGATTGTATCTATATATGAAGCTTGGGATAGACACAACATTCTTTTCTTGCGATCCCTTATAACTTTGATCCCAAGAATGTGTGCACAATCTCCTAAGTCCTTCATATTAAATTGTTTGGACAACCATACCCTTAGGTCCGATAATACCTTGACATTGTTGCCAATTAACAAAATATCATCTACGTATAGTACAAGAAATACTATCACGTTTCCGTTACACTTCTTGTATACACAAGACTCACTCGGACACTGAATAAATCCATATGACTGGATTACTTCATTAAACCGGATGTTCCAAGACCTTGAAGCTTGCTTCAGTCCATAAATGGACTGATTGAGCTTGCACACTAGATGCTCTTTGCCTTTTTCAATGAACCCTTCTGGTTGCTTCATATGGATGTTTTCTTCAAGACTTCCATTAAGGAAAGCTGTCTTGACATCCATTTGTCAAATCTCATAATCCATATGAGCGGCAATGGATAAGAGTATCCGGATAGACTTAAGCATGGCTACCGGTGAAAAGATCTCCTCATAATCGATTCCCTCTTTCTGAGTTTACCCTTTCGCAACAAGCCTAGCTTTGAAGGTTTCTACCTTCCCGTCTGTCCCTCTTTTCCTTTTGTAGATCCACTTGCATCCAACGGCTTTTACACCATCAGGTGGTTCTACAAGCTCCCAGACCTTATTAGAGTACATAGACTCTATTTCAGAATTCATTGCCTTCTGCCAAGATACTGCATCTATATCTTGGAGTGCTTCGTCATATGTTCGGGGATCATGTTCATGTTTACCCGGGGTCAAGTCCGAAGACTCTCCCAAAAACATGAATCTCTCAGGTTCCCTCACAACTCTCCCACTACGACGAGGCACCATCTGTGGTTGTGTATCATGTGTGACACGTGTTGCAGTCTCTTGTGGTACTTCATCTTGTACTGTTAGTACTAAAGTAGACGTATCATCTCTAAGTTCTTCTAGAACAACTTTGCTACTAGACTTGTGATCCATTATATAGTCTTCTTCTAAAAATTGGGCATTTGTGCTAACAATGACCTTCTGGTCTTTAGGACTATAAAATAAACCACCTTTCGTTCCTCTAGGATAACCCACAAACACGCGAACTTCTGTACGTGTCACGCCCCGGAGGAGTCCCTGTTCGAAGAAATTTCGGCAGCATCTCCCCTGTACGGCGGACAATCTGAAACTTTCTACACCACCATATACCTCAGCCACATGCGGCTGGAATAACAACAATAATAAAAATACATCACACAGTCATCCACGCAGTTAAATAGATAACAAACTAGAACATGGATAATATGACTCAAAAACAACCCTACTCAACTACACTCGTAAAGCTCAAAACCGACGATAAAATCCACTTACCTCTTCTGCCGTCTAGGCAGGCGTGTAGTAAAACAATTCCAATTAAAAACCCATCGGCAATGTCCATATAAAATCCAAGTATATCAAAACAATACAGTTTCCAACATAGTCTAGTAAAAGACACCAAAAGACAATAGACATCCTCGTGGACTCCAGGGGACTAACAACTGGAACTCTCTCCTGACAGCATCAGCCTGAAAATAGTAAATATCCACGGGGTGAGTCAACTCCTCAGCGGGTAACAACTGATATACATAGTAGAGAAATAACATCTAGCACTAATCATGCGTACAGTCTCCTGAGATAAGAAGGATAAAATGTAACTGTAGTAAACAGGAGACAACTATACTAACCAAGACTTGGTACAAGGATAAACAATCCGAGAGATATAGAAATCCTGTATGCATGTCAAGCATGGCCATCCAACCAAAATGCAGCAAATAAATGCAGTAAACACATTCATAAGAAATAAATGCATCAATGCGTATGATGCCAATGATGCGTCCTGATCACCCCTGACACCAGTCAACCATCTCACACACAATAGTGAGACAGAGTGGTTAGGGTTGTGACAACCGTACACTCTGTCGTCACTGCTCTTGATGAGTGACCGAGTAGACGGGATGTTGTCGGAGTACACCTATCCTCCTACCCCAAATCATAAATGGGGGAGCGCAATGCTCTCATCTCCCGGTACACGATGACGGGGAGGAATCTCTGCCGGCTACCACGCTGCGTCACACTACCCATGAGAGGACCAATGGAGCCAAACAAAGTCTCTGCTGCAACACACTCTGCCTAAATAGACCACTAACCCATGAGTGGTGGTGTGTGCAGATCCATGTAACTGGCGATGTGCTCAACAATAATGGAGCAGACTATCGCACAGCATGCAATCATGCGAATGGTGCATGGCACTAACCATGGAAATATCCTGAGCTAATCCATATATATATAGAAGGTGCACCTTAGGTCAATGAATCAAATCAAAGGTACACAGATAAGATAAGGTATAAAACGTAGGTTCTGAACATGGGGAAGCATGGTATATCACTACCCCCTATAAGCATGTATAAGCAGGTAAGAAATAACATGATATGCAAAACAAGTATCAACCAAGCATGTAACAAGTATCGGGTAGTGACTAAGCGAAATAGATAAGAAACATAATTATTGCAATTTGTTAAATTCACTACTATGCATATCAAACGACATAAAGTCAGAAGTACCCGCCTCCAATAGGAATGTCCAAATCCGACATCGAGATACTCGTCTCGCGTCAAGGTCCTGTGATATCAAACATAATGTCTAGTTTAGCTAATTCTATCATACCACAATTAGCCAAACTAAATTCTAATCCAATTTAAGAAGTTCTAAATTAGATTCAACTAATCCATCCAACACAATTAATGAACCCTAATCAACACATAACAATCATTTTCTTAATTCCAACTCATACCTATTTCAACCTATACATGATCAACAGCACAAATCAAATCCCTATGTCATACCGTAAAATCTATAGCCGTTCTTAGTGCTGGATATACCCGTTGTCAGAGATTCATTGCCGAAAACTGTGAATAGTTGCTGCGGAGAACACGCAATCACTGTACCACAGCGATTAACCCGTCCGGCTGAAATCTTCACTGAACAGAACATAAGGAGATCAAAATCTAACTAAATACAGTATCAGATCCCAAATTCCAATCCAGTACTCCCTTACCTTCAAAATCCGACTAGGGTACAGCTCTGTGTCGTCTTCGCCACTGTCGAGCAGAAACACAAGGACTCGGCACTGTTTGCTCCTGTCCAAAACCAACCTGTGCAGAGGTAGCAGTGGACCAAGGCTAGGGCACGGAAGCAAGCAATCTCCAGCGATGGTCACCGCTGCTCCGTGCGGCGACGACCACGAATCGAGATCTAGGGCACGGCGTCGACTGTAGGGCGTCGCCGCTGCTCCGTGTGACGGCGGTGGCGGCGGAACGACGCAACAGGAGGGCGACAGTAGGTCGGCGGTGGCAGATCGTCGCCGGCGCTTGGGGAAGAGGAGCGTCGGCTGTGGCGTCGGGCATTTGTCGGCGGCCTAGCTTCGGGTGGAGGAGACAGTGAGACCGAAAATTAGGGCACAGTGAGGAGTAGCGCAATAGGGAAGAAGAAGAAGGATTGGAGAAGAAGTGTTGGCTCGAGTTTTTGTACGTTGGTGGGGAAGAAACCGTCGAGTGATGTCGGTTAGGGCACTGGTTCGGCAGGGTCGGGCGCGCGGAGATGAAGAATCGGGCACACACGGGTCACGTGTAACGCCCACCCTTCTTACCCAAGGGCGGCGCTACGTTCTTATACTACTTACGTACATGTTTTACTATAACAGCGGAAGAATAAAAACTTTAAAGAATTTAATTTATTAAGTACAATATCACATATTCTGATTTGTTCAAATGTGCATATATTGAACTTATAACTAAAAATATTAATTTGTCCGAATTGTCCTAGCCGAGCCACCACCATACACATCACTATCTACTCCTCCTGCTGCTCCGTTGTTCATCCAGCTTTCTCTTTTATCTGCGGTACAAGGAAAGTAAGCTATGAGCACTCATGGCTCAGTAAGTTCCTTTCCTACTCACTAAAACCGAGAATCATCGTATATCAAGAATGGATCAACATATCATCGTCTCAACTAATCATAACATAACATATCATTCTATTCAAACATATCATGCATATTCCTTATTCACATATTATTTCATAGAAGCATGAATATCATATCATAAAACAAATAAATCACAAGCATAAGACATACAAGGGCATCATATTCATATCATAATATCACATGACATTATATCATATCATCATATAATTCAAGCACATATGAATGTAGGCAATGCATCGTGAATTTGAAAACTTATACTTAATAGTACTTGAAATTAATATCATCATCATTTGGGATCCCGGTTTGTACCACATACTTAATGCGTAGGTCCAAGGTAGCAAGTCTTGAGCCCTACCATGCATACATACTAGGCCCGAGTCTTACTCCATCGACTTAGGGCACTCAAAGGCCCATTACTGACGAGGCCCGAGTCTTACTCCATCGACCCCGGGGCGTTTACGGAGCCCACCCTTGGTACAAACCATAAAAATAACTTATCATGCATAACTATCATATCATGTCCTTAACAATCTTTCATGCATTTATTCTTTTCATTTCTTTTCATTATGTATAGCATTTTCTATGCTATCACATATCATAACATAACTTCATTTCTTTTCATTATGTATAGCATTTTCTATGCTATAACACATCATGGCATATTTCATAATATAACTTCATTATGCATATCATTTCGTAACTTAAAGCAATCATGCACTTTAACTTATTATCATATCATTTTCATACAGCATGGCATAGACATATTTAATTTTTGTTCTAGGGTTTCTAGGGCATCTATCCCTTCATGGCCGAACACATAATGATTCATTTAGGTCATACAAACATGTATCACATTCACACATTATCAAGTTTTCATAAGAAGTACTTTTAACCCCTTAGGTTTCATTTCCAAGGCCTCTAGGTCCTTTAAACCTTACTTGGCCGAAATTCATAGAATATAAACTTCCTTTAAGTGGCCTAAAGCATGGGAAACCTAAGTAAATTTCATAGCAAGATTTACTAAGAACATCATACACAAAGTTGGATCATAAACAAGTTAGGACTCTTGTGATCTTACATGTCATAAATCATGTAACTAATTTTCTACATTCCAATTAAACATGAGAGCATTAATCATCTTTCATAACATAATATCACAGAGGTCATTGAGCATATTAGAATTTTGTTTAAGCTTCTCTAAACCATCACCTTACCATGGCCGAAATATTAAGAGTAAGGTTCATGAGTTTCTTTCAACATACAAGTATACAACTCTTAAGAACTTTATATCATGTCATATAAGCATAGTTATTTTAAATTCAAGGTCCTCCTAACCCTAAATTCTTTCTTGGCCGAAACATGAGAGTGGGGTTCTTTTGGTTCCAATCAACTTCCAAGCAAGAAAACCATAGGAAGGTCCTTAGCATTTCATAGAGGGAACCTTGCACTAGTTTGGTTAGACAATAATTTTCCTAACCTATTTACAATATTTTTGATTGAAATTCTAGGGTTACATACACCTCTGATCATGCATCATATATGTATAAAAACATAGGGAAAAACTTTCTTTCAAGGCATAGAAAAAGAATCCGAAAATCACATGAAAGCCTTGTACCGCAGGTGAGGGGAAGCTTACTTTCTTTGCTTAAGTTTCCTAGAGTTGAGAACTTGCTTGTGGACCTTTCTTCCTTGCTTGCTTTGCTCGGCACCAATGGAGGAAGAAGTGGCTAGGTCTTTTGGTGGAGGGGAGGAGGAAGAAGAGGAGGCTTCTTCCTCTTGTGTTGCTCGGCAACAAAAAGAAAGAAAGAAGGGGGAGAGTTGTTTCTCTCGGCAACAAGAGGAAAGAGGGAGGGAGAGTGCTCGGCACAAATGGAGGAGAGGAGGAGAGTGAGTTGAGGATGAAGCCCTCCATGCCTATTTATACTAAAGTGAGGGGAGGAAAACTTGACTTAATTCATCCTCCTCATTTACTTCTCCTCTTAATGAGAAAGAATATGCTAGAGAAATGCTTCTTGAGTTTCTCTCTTTTCTTTCTCTTAATTTCTCTCCTTTCTTTCCTTTAATTATAATTCCCATCTCTCCTCTTACAATATTCACTCCTATCACACTTGGTTAACACATGCATGCATCCACAAGAGAACCAAGGATCAAAACTTGGTTATGTATATTTTTACTTCTTTTTACTTCCTTTTCCTTTTAAGTAAAAAGAATCCTTTCTTATTCTTAACTACTTTGTCCTTTCTCTCCTTATCAATAATTCTCCTATCCTCTTTGATATCCTATACATGTTCCTTACAAGAGATCCAAGGTTCAATCTCTCTTCTAACATTTTATTTTCTTTTGTACATAATAATTCATATATTACCATATTATGCATTATGCATAAATATTTCATACATGTATATATTATCTCATATTTCTTCCTTTTTGTCTACATTAATTCCATACATTATAAATCATGCATAGATGATTTATATTCTCAACTTTATTTTCTTTCATAAAGTTTTAATCATCTAAATCCTTCCCATCTTAATATTTAACTTAGAATATCTACACCTTCTTTTCACTACATTCGTACTCTCATTACCCTTACTTTCTTATCTAGGCTTTCTAGGAGTGTTACATCACGAGTGAAAAAAAAAATAAAGAAAAGAAGAAAGAGAAATAAAAAGGAAAAGAAAACTTTTCCTCGTTAAAATGGGGTAGCCTAAACAGGCTTTCTCGGGCCCCATTTTTATCCCCGTTAACTCGTCCGTACGAGCTTCGAAAAATTCCCGAAAAATTTCGGAAAATTTCCTTATTAATATTCGCCTATTTTTCGGTATTTTACAGTACGAGATTCTAACTTATCAGCATCTGGTTTCAGCACATGTGCTGGACTACTCCAAATCCGAATATGTCTTAGACTGGGTTTTCGCCCATTCCACAATTCTGTGGGAGTAGAAGATACTGATTTAGAATGTACTAAGTTCAGAATGTGCGCTGTCGTTTCCAGAGCGTATCCCCAAAACGAATTTAGTAATTCTGAATAACTCATCATCGATCTAACCATTTCCATAAGAGTCTTATTACTTCGTTCTGCCACACCATTCTATTGGGGTGTACCAGGTGCGGATAATTGGGATTGAATCCCGGCCTCTGATAAGTAATTCCTAAACTCTCCCAAAAGGTATTCGCCACCACGATCAGATCGTAGTGTTTTGTTACTTTTACCTAGTCGTTTCTCCACATCAGCCTTGTACTCTTTGAACTTATCAAAGCACTCGGACTTGCGGTGCATTAGGTAAATGTATCCGTATCTTGAATAATCATCTATAAAAGAGACAAAATATTCAAAACCACCTCTTGCCTGGATAGACATAGGACCACACAAATCAGAATGAATCAATTCTAACACTTCTTTGGCTCTATACCCCTTGGCCTTAAAAGGCCTCTTGGTCATTTTACGTTCCAAGCAAGATTCACAAGTTGGAAAATTTTCCAACTCTAATGAACCCAAGAGTCCATCAGCTATAAGCCTTTGAATCCTACTTAAGTTAATATGACCAAGCCTTAGATGCCAAAGATATGCTTGGTTCATTTTCGAAGGTTGTTTTCTCTTATTAGTGTTAGAAGATGTGTTATAAATTTCCATATTTTGCTTTGTGGGAGAAATTAGATTTAAAGTATATAAATTGCCAACTAATGCACCAGAACAGATAATCACTTTATTTCTTTTTATAACTACATTGTTATTAAAGGAAACAGAATATCCATCCAAAAACAGTTTAGAAACTGAAATTAAATTCTTTCTAAAACTGGGTACATAAAGACAATTTCTTAAAACCAATTTTCTATTTCTATCAAAAGATAAGTAGACGTCTCCCGCTGCAACAGCCGCCACCTTAGTAGCATTGCCCATGTAGACGGTTATCTCTCCTTCATATAGTCATCGGGTTTCCTGGAACCCCTGGAAAGAATTGCAGACATGATCAGTGGCTCCTGTATCTACACACCAGGTGCTGGTAGATAACACCGCTAAACATGTTTCAACAACCAGAGCATGAGATATACCTTTGTTGTTTTGATTCTTACGAGGACAGTCCGCCTTCCAATGCCCTGACTGCTTGCAGATGAAGCACTTGCCCTTCGGCTTCTTCACTCCAGCTTTAGCTCCTGTACTCTGAGATTTATTCACCTTCTTTGCTGAGCTAACTTGTTTCTTCTTCTTCTTTCCTTTCGGTTTAGAAGTAGAACCATTTTCAGCATAGTGAATCTGAGAATTATGACGAAACAAACCTTCTGCTGCCTGAAGTTCTGTTAGTAGTTCCGCCAATGAATATATCCTTTTATTCACATTGTAATTCAGGCGGAATTGCTCAAAACTTCTAGGTAGCGTTTGGAGGATCATATTGATCTGGGTTTCCCCATCAATTTCTCCTCCAAGGATTTGTATTTCATTCAGATAAGTCATCATCTTTAGGATATGATCCCTCACAGGAGTACCCTCTTGCATGGTGGCCGTCATTATCTTTCTCATGGCTTCTTGCCTAGAGGCCCGATCCTGGTGACCAAAGAGTTCCTTGAGATTGTTCATAATATCATAGACTGTTGGTAAATCTTGATGCTGATGTTGCAATACATTTGACATTGAAGCCAAAATGTAACACCGCGCATCTCATCTGCTTTTACCCATTTCCTATGATACTCAATCTCCTCTTGGGTAGATTCACCATTGGGTGTATCAGGGTAAGGCTCAGTCAGTACAAACTTATAGCTTTCAGCAGTAAGAACAATGTCCAGGTTCCTTTTCCAATCTATGTAGTTAGGACCAGTAAGTCTGTTCTCTTTTAGTATGATGGCCAGTGGGTTGAAAGTCATCCTAAGAATCACAAATAACTTTTGGTCAGAACTCTAAATTTAGAATAATATTGATTCCTCAAACAATACTATTTTAAATTAACCAACACCTCAAAACACCGTGAATTTTTGTATGCCACGATAGTGTGGACGTATACAAATTCAACATTTGTAAAAGGAGGGATTAACCCATTAATTTTATTATCTTGTCAACCTAACTTTTGACAAATAAAATTAATAGTTGGTTTCCTTTGGTCACATGAATAATAGCAGTGACTCCGATGGGGAGGATACTATTAGACGTGCCTAAGTGTATACCATTACTTGACACTAAGTCCATTAATAAGCTTGTGCCCCTTCCGATGGAAAAGATCACACGCTCTTAATTAACTTCCTATAGTCATCCAAAATGGAAGTTTGTTCTAGTGATCCACAAACAAACTCATCCGATATGGAGGAAGGCACTCAGAGCCAACGCGCAAGTTTGTTTGCATCACTTACAAACCAGTAATGGAGACCATGGGATTTATTTAAAATCCCTCTCCCACTTAGTTATTTAAAATGAGGAATTTTGACTATGCTAGCCTAATAAACATGTATACTAACATGCACACACAGCACAGTATAAAAGCAATAAATAGAAAAACTAATTTTCAACTATTATGGATTTTATCTATTGTTGTCCTCCGTGTGTCGCCAACCCTAGCTGCTGCCATCGTTGGCCACCGCCACCGGGTCTAGTTGTCGCATCCATCTTGCTCCTTGTTCCGCTGCGCCTCTGGTCCTCAAAAAGATTCCACGCCTTGCAAGATTTGATCCGCGACATAAATAGAATTTTACATTTTTCGATCCTATATTCCTCGAAGGAATGTACATGTAAACTAGATCGAACATAAAATAAAATTTACATCCATCGATCCTATATTCCATAAAAGGAATGTACATGTAACTAGATCTAAAAATAAAATCCTAATAAAACTAAATACATCTCCTGTTGTATTTTATAATACAATCATGCACACACAATAAAATGCCCTTGACATGTCCAAGGGTCCAATCACACACATAATAACTATAAGTCATAATAGTTGGATCCTGCTTCCACAAAGTTAGCACATCCTACTATTAACCTGCCTAAATTATGTATGACATGTGCATAATTAAACTAATACCAAATACACAGAGGCAAAACCCTAGCTCTGATACGAATTGTTGGTTGCTACTCAGAAAACCTAACGGTTCCACTGTACAAAAATTTTGTACAAAGGTCTGAACATTTCCTAGCTACCATGTGTTCTTTTAAATTAAACTTGGATCGCCTGCGGAACTTAACACGTTTGATCAAAAGTTTAATTTACTTGTTTTTTTAGGTTTAGACTTGGATCTCCTGCGAAACTTAACACGTTCGATCCAAATCACCTAGGTTATTAATTCCATTAAATATTAATTTCCAGAATTAGCTTCCAGGACTGCATGGCTAGGCACATGTCCTTCTTGGATATGGGAACACCCACCACCGCCTAGGCAAAGCCTTTTATGGAAAACTAATATTTAATTTCCTTAAATAACTTTAGGTCAACCAAAAAGAACAATCAAATCACAAGGAAAAGAAAAATAAAAGAACACAACATCAAAAACTAATTCGAAATACTAGAATCGCATGCCTCTTGTATTTGGTATTTTTACATGAAGATAAAACTAGTATGACGCGGAAATTAAATACTAGTATACATTTTCTTTTGCAAGCAAAAACCTCTAGGTCTTCTACCGTATTCCTCTTCTAACCTCGGACGTTGTGTGGGCAACGATCTTCCGAGATGAGATGCCACCAAAGCACCTTCTTCTTCTCCTTGCAAGGTTTGGTCACAACAAGAGCACCTCCAAGGATGAAGAGATTCCACCAACCAAGCTCTAAGGGATGTAAGCTTTCTCTCCTTCTTCTCCAAGCTAGAATCCGGCCACCACTTGATCTCCAAGAGTGAAGGGAGTTTCGGCCACAAGGATGGAGAGAAAAGAAAGGGAAGTGTCGGCCACACCAAGGAAGAAAAGAGGGAGAAAATAATAGAGGTTGTTCACCTTGAAGGCTCCCAAAACCCCCTCTTTTATAATCCTTAGCTTTGGCAAATAAGGAAATTTAATTACAATAAAATTTCCTTGACTTTCCTTGACATGAATTAATTAAGAAAAATTAAATAAAATTTCCTATTAAATCATATCATGGCCGGTCATCTCATGGAGAGCAAACAAGGCAATTTTCAATCAACAATTAAAATTCCTTATTTGTCTTCGGAAATTTTAAAAAATAAAATTTCCTTTTAAAATCCCTTCATGGTTGATAAAAAGAAATTTCTATAATTTTAATTTTTCAACATGTGAATAATTTATAAAGAAGAAAAATAAAATATCCTTCCAATCTACAAATAAGAAAAGAGATTTAATCTCTTTCTTTAATCTTTTTTAGAAACTTATAAAAGAGATATTTTAATTTTTAATCTCTCCAATAAATTATATCTTCCACATAAGAAAATTTTAAAATTTAAATTCTTTTCTAATTTAATAGGGCTGGCCACCTAAGCTTGGGTTCAAGCTAGGGCCGGCCACCCATGGATCAAGGCTTGGCCGGCCCCTACAACATGGGTATGAAGGTGGGTATAGTACTCTATAAATAAGAGGCTACGATAGGGACCGAGAGGAGGAATTGGTTTTGGTCTCCCGATAAAATTAAGCATCCCGTGTTCGCCCCGAACACACAACTTAATTTTATCAATAACAATTCATTCCACTAGAGAACTATTATTGAACTACCGCACCAATCCCAAATTACATTTTTGGGCTCCTTCTTATTATGAGTGTGTTAGTCTCCCTGTGTTTAAGATATCGAATGTCCACTAATTAAGTGAGTTACTGACAACTCATTTAATTAATATCTTAATCCAAGAGTAGTACCACTCAACCTTATCGTCATGTCGGACTAAGTCCACCTGCAGGGTTTAACATGATAATCCTTATGAGCTCCTCTGGAGGACATTATCAACCTAGATTACTATGACATAGTTTCCTTCTATAATCAACAACACACACTATACGTGATATCATTTCCCAACTTATCGGGCTTATTGATTTATCGAACTAAATCTCACCCATTGATAAATTAAAGAAATAAATATCAAATATATGTGCTTGTTATTATATTAGGATTAAGAGCACACACTTCCATAATAACTGAGGTCTTTGTTCCTTTATAAAGTCAGTATAAAAGAAACGACCTCTGATGGTCCCACTCAATACATTCTAAGTGTACTAGTGTAATTATATAGTTAAGATAAACTAATACCTAATTACACTACGACCTTCCAATGGTTTGTTCCTTTCCATTTTGGTCGTAAGCTACTGTTTATAATTTATAAGGTACTGATAACATTATCTTCTGTATGTGACACCACATACTATGTTATCTACAATATAAATTAATTGAACAACTACAAACAAATGTAGATAATTTGACCAAATGTGATTCTTTATTCAAAATAAATGTTTACAAAAGCTTAGGCTTTCAGTATACACTCTAACAGCTAGGCAGAAGGAAATCTTGGTGAGTGAAGCCAGGTGAAAGACCTAGTGAGTGAAGCTAGGCAGAAGAAAATCCTGGTAAGTGAAGCCAGGTGAAAGACCTAGTGAGTGAAACTAGGCAAAAGGGAAGTCCTGGTGAGTGAAGCCAGGCGAGGAAATCCAAATGGATCAAGGATGATCGGACATCTGGTGTTGGGAAGTCCAAGTAGGTCAAAGGGATTGACCGGATACTTAGCACGAGGAAATCCAGATGGATCAAGGATGATCGGACGTCTGATGTTAGGAAGTCCAAGTAGGTCAAAGGGATTGACCGGATACTTGGCACGAGGAAATCTAGATGGGTCAAGGTTAACCAGAGATCTGGTGGAAGTTCAAGTGAGTCAAAGGGATTGACCGGACACTTGGTGAGGGTGTCCTAGCAGGTCAAAGGTGACCGGATGCTAGGCACGATGAACCAACAGGTCATGGTTGATCAGATGTTGGTTTAGGAGGCTTTAGACTTGATTTTGGGAGAAATCATGAGCTGGATCGATCAGCCGATCGATTGGCTCATGCCCAATCGATCGGCCGATCGATTGGGCGAGTCTTCGCGACAAGCCTCCTCCTAATCGATCAATGGATCGATTGGGATGAGTGCGCGATCGTACAGAACAACGCTGGATCGATCGGTCGATCGATCCAGAGCCCCCAATCGATCAATGGATCGATTGGGAGCTGCGATTTCGCGCGATAAGCCCTGGATCGATTAGCCGATCGATCCAGGCAATTACCAAGAGCACAGAGGTTCTCTGGATCGATCAGCCGATCGATCCAAAGCCTCCCCGATCGATTGGGAGCAATCCAATCGATCGGGATCCGACCGTTGGCATCATATTTAGCTGCAGGCGTTCGATTCCTTCGGTAGAACTTCGAGATTTCATTTCAGATCTTCACGGCAACTCCACAGCTTCTCCATGAAGTTCAGATCGCCAGTTCTTGAAGGTTCTTGGAGGTTCTTCCAAGTCAAGAGGCGGATCTACAACTGAAGAAGAAAGTTAGGGTTAGGGTTTCCTTGTGCAAACTTGTAAGCTTCTGCTTGTATTTTGTTCCCTTTCCCTTTCTTCTTATAGTGTGAACTTGTAGGGCTTCTCCGCCTTTGGTAGTAACTATAAAGGAATGTTATTCATAGTGGAGGGTGTGTGAGTGTGTGGATCCTTGGATTAGTCACCTCTTGTGAGGTGGATACCAAGTAAATCCTTAGTGTTAGCGTTGTATGTTTTGTTTCTTGTATTTTCCGCTGCACATCCTTGAAGAAACAAACAACGAAGAGCACGACGAGCGCACCGAGCTATTCACCCCCCCCCCCCCTCTAGCTACATAATCGGTCCCAACAAGAGGGAGCACTAAGATTAGGGAAATATCTTTAGAGAAAAGCATAAGCAATCTTTCTATGGTGACTATTAGTGCAATGAGTAGTGGTATGATTATCATACCTTACATTATGAATATTGTGTATCCAGTGGGAGTAGTAAATCAAGATATTTTCGTATCATATCCAATAATGTAATTGAAGGGTCCTTCCACTCAAAGTGAGATATTACCTCATATTGATGAGCAAGTATCTCAACCACCTCAAGCACAAGTACCTTTAAGGCAATCCACTAGGGATAGGAGATCCATGATTTTTCGTGATTATGTTTATCTCCAAAAGCATGAGTTTGACAATGCTCTAACTCTTAAAGGTGGATTAACACATTCAAGAAGAGTTCAAATCTATGACAGACAATAATATTTAGGAATTTGTCAAATTGCCTGAAGGTACAAAATTCGTTAGTTGTAAATGAATATTTAAAACTAAACGGGATTCAAAGGACAATATTGAGAAGTATAAGGCTCGTCTTGTTTCCAAGGAGTTCACTTAAAAGGATGATATTAATTATAATGAGACTTTCTCATCTGTATCGATAAAAAACTTCCTCGAAGTAATCATAACACTTGTAACTCATTTTGATTTAGAGATATATCAGATGAACATAAAAACTGTATTTCTCAATGATAACATTGAGGAGTCTATATATATGGTCAACTGGAGAACATTGAGTCTGATGATTCAAAGCACCTCGTATGTAGATTAAAATTTCATTTATGGTTTGAAACAAACATCCCATCAATGGTACCAAAAATTTGATCAAGTGGTTATCTTATTTGGATTTAAAAAAATTCTATTAATCAATGCATATGCATATATATATATCAAATTCAGTGGAAGCAAGTTTATTAAACTTGTCTTGTATATGGATGATATATTACTAACAAGTGATAATAATTCTACTGCATGAAACAAAGTCATTTCTATCCAGTAATTTTAAAATGAAAGATCTTGGTGAAACATATTTTGTTTTAGCTATACATATATATCGTGATCATTCAAGAGACATTCTTGGACTTTCACAGAAGACCTATATTAAAAAGGTATTTGCAAAGGACTAAAGGATACATGCTCATGTATCGGAGGTCAGATCACTTTGAGATGATTGGATATTCAGATTCTGATTTTACTGGATGCTTGGACAGTAGGAGGTCAACTTCAAGCTATATTTTTATGTTTTCTTGAGAGGCTATATCGTAGGAAAAAGTTAAGCAAATGCTAGTAGCCAATTCTACTATGAAAGTAAAGTTGATAGCATACTACAAAACATCCAATCAGGGAATTTGGCTGTGGAACTTCATCACAGCATTGCATATAGTTGATGGCATTCACATGCCATTGACGATCAATTGTGATAATAAAACTGCAAAACTTATGCTAAGAACAATCGCAATTCGTTGAAGTTCAAGCACATCGACGTCAAATTTCTTGCAGTTAAAGAAAGAGTTTAGAGTCATATGGTGATCAAAGAGCATGTTAGCACAGATTTCATGTTGGCAGATCCACTCACCGAAGTACTCATCTAATGGGAGTCTATATTTATTTTATTGCTCTATATTTGTTTATAAAAATAAACACTTTGTTTTAATTATTGTATGTACAAAAAGCTCAAAACATTAATGAGAATGTTATTTGTTTGTTTGACACTAAAATAAAGTTATCATATTTTACTAATGATGTTTAGCATATGATGTTGTAAAAGTGATATAGATTCCTTTTGAAATAATAAAGTTTGATTATAATTTACACAATACTATAGTTCAGCATAAAGTATTTTGTAAATATGTGTTGGTCCCCGTGGGTATTTTGATGTGATCAACCAAGTTGGTTAGGTCCTGCTGTGTTTGATCCCTGTGTCTGAGTATACAGGAGCTTAGGAGCGCAGGAAGTCGAGCGGAAGACGCAGCTAGCGAGAAGGACGGCACGGGAAGAGAGCCGACGGGCTCGGTGCGTCTGAAGGACGAGAGAGCTGCGAAAGAGTACACCGGTGGGCGAGAAGAACGTGCGCGGCGTTCAAGGGACGTTAAGCCGGGGAGGAAGACTGCTCGAGGAGAAGGCCGGGAATTGAGTTCGGGTGAACCCTATTCCGGTTGGCCGAAATCACCCAAAAGAACGGAGCGTCGAAAGCTGAAGAAAGCAAACTGGAATTTGAGCTGCCAGTTTGAAGGCGCCTTCAGCCTTGTTGAAGGTGTTGGATCGAGATCGCGCTAGAGGGGGGGTGAATAGCGCTCGCGGCTATTTTTATCGTATCGGAAACGTAAAACTACCAAAGTAAATATACGCAGCGGAAGTAACGAATGCAATCACAGAAGGACACAGATAGTTTTACTTCGTTCGGAGCCTAGGTCGACTCCTACTCGAAGGCCCGCGATCCTTGATCGCTTTCGGTGGGCAACACTTATAAGTACGAAAAAGAGTACAAGATTTACAATCAGTACAGTAATTAAAAACAAGTTTACCGATGACAGAATCGTAATCTCGAAGCTCCTGGTCGTCGTGGACTTGTAACAGCACTTCAGGGTCGTTGAATGAGCAGCACGCAGCACAAGGATTGCTTGGAAGTTGTTGTCTTTGAAGCTGCTGGTCGAGACCCCTTATAAAGGGGGTTCAAGGCGCCTTACACTGTTCACCAAGGCGCCTTGAACGAGCCGAGTCACCCGCGTGGATCAGCACGGACCTGGTCGAACTCTATCTGGTTTAAGGCGCCTTCAGCCTATCCAAGGCGCCTTCAACCTCCGGTTCAAGGCGCCTTGATCTCCATTCAAGGCGCCTCCAGTCTACTGCGCTGGCCTTTTCCTGGCTCGCACCCCAAGCTCCATGGAGGCGCCTCGGACACTGTTCATCCGAGTCCTTCTTTGTGTTTTTGGTACCTGCAAGTATGTTAATCCAAAGATACCTGAAACACAAAGTTAACACAACATAATAGTATGAATATGAAATTATGACAGTCTCCGGACTGTCCGGGTCTGACTTCGGGTTTCCAACCGAAAACCCTAGGTCGAGACGCCTACTGTTCCTCTACGGGAACGCGTCCTCACCTACTCCTCTCGGGAGATTTACCTGATGCCAGCACGATCCTCCAGATCGACTGGACTTTTGCTCGGCACTCGATGCTTCCGGACTTTCTGCTGAACATCAGCTCACCGACCCGTCTAGACTTTCACCTGGTTCGCGACACCAGGACTTTCCACCTAGGGTTACCACCCCCTAGGACTTTTGCCTGAAGCCTTCGACCTGCCAAGACTTTCCGCATAGGGTTACCACCCCCTATGACCTAGGGTTACCCCTAGGGTTTTACCTTGCCTAACCGCAGTTAGGACTTTCCTGAAACACTCAGCAAAAGCTGTCAGATAACAAAGCATCTTAACTTTGAATCCTTTGCCATTATCAAAACTTAGGTTCGATCGTCGGATGCTTCCCGCACCAACAATCTCCCCCTTTTTGATTATGGCAACACGTAATTCAAAGTTAAGAAAAACAACATATGTAATAACTGCATTAAGTTAACCAAGCTTAAAATGAACTTCAAATGCAATAGAGGTTAAGCTGGAAACTTTGAACTTTGACATATTAGACTCCCCCTTAATAAAAGCCCTCCTTTTATCAAATACTTTGAATTTAACTTTAATTTACCTACTCTCTGCTTTTATTAAATACTTTGATTTTTCCATTAACTTTAAATCTACTCTCCCCCTTTGCCATATATCAAAAAATAAACTAGTTTGAAAGTAGATTTGTATTTTTCTGAAGGAAAAATTTTCAGAGAGGGAAAAAGATAAGTTTTCTTCTTAGCAAAAACTACTTAGCTTTTTGAATTTTGGATTTTGCCAAATTTGAAAATAGTTAGCTATATATTCTTCTTTGAAATGATTTGTATTGAGAAAGTATTTTGCTAAGTTTAGAGTAAAATCTAACTAAGTCTAGTAAACATATTCTTAAAATTAACTAAGTTTGAAGATATGAGTATTTGAATTTTCAATAAAATGTTTTCAATAAAAAGTTTTGCTTAGAAGTTATAAAATTTGAGGTCACTTTAAAATGTTATAATTAGTTTCCTAGATTTGAAAAATAGTTGAATATTCAATTACATGGTCAAGTTTTTGAAAAAAAACTGTAAATGAGTTTTGAATACTCATTGTGAAGAAAATTAACAAAATATTTATTTTTAGGACAGAGGGAGTAGTAGGGGTTTGTTTTCAGTCCAAGCATGAGTCAAATTAAATTATTAAGTTTAATTTGATTAAGTATCAGAGCCCTAAAATAGTCAGGTAAAGTAATTTGATTAGAACCGTAAAGTAT
The DNA here is from genome assembly GCF_018446385.1 of Zingiber officinale. Taxonomy (NCBI): domain Eukaryota; kingdom Viridiplantae; phylum Streptophyta; class Magnoliopsida; order Zingiberales; family Zingiberaceae; genus Zingiber; species Zingiber officinale. The sequence goes on along the minus strand of NC_055993.1, from coordinate 115,043,504 downwards.
AATCATGCTTAAATTGAAAGCACACTTTTCCCAACTGTCTAACCTTTAGCTACTTGCTGATTGCCTAGAGGGCAGTAGCTTTCACATGGTTAGTCAAATTAAGTCTATTTGGTCCAGTTAGATTTGGCTAGAGCTGGAAGACTTGACTTGATTAATATTTATGATGTGTTTAACGCCCAGACTCATATTGATGCACAAACATAAGCATTCCTGAGTCCAGGCTGCACCCTATGCATCTCACGCCATTCTAAGTTTTTCAAACACAAGCAAGGTAGACCTAGGTGTTTGTGAGATGCTCTGGCTTCATTCTAGAGGTACATGATATCTAGGGGAAAACCTAAGCTAGATCCAAATGTTGAAAATTCTAAGAAATTGGAATTTTGAAATAAGTATTTTCCTAGAATTTTAAAAGCAAATGATAACCAAACATTGTCTATTCTACCCAACACATTCCTATTTGTCTTCTAAGTGAGCTGAACTCAAGTTCAGGTAAGGGTTTTGTGAAGATGTCAGCTAGATTTGATTTTGACTCAACATAGTTGAGTGTAATGTCACCCTTAGCTACATGATCCCTTACAAAATGGTGCTTTACTTCTATATGTTTAGTCCTTGAGTGATGAATTGGGTTTTTTGTTAAATTTATGGAACTTATATTATCAATTGAGATTTTTGTGTTATGATAGTTCAGTTGATAGTCTTTAAGAGTGTGCATCATCCAAAGCAATTGAGATGTGCATTCACCTAAGGCTATATATTCAGCTTCAGTGGTAGACAAAGCCACACAATGTTACTTTCTACTTGACCAACTTACTAGGCATTGTCCTAGAAATTGACAACTACCACTTGTGCTTTTTCTGTCTAACTTGCATCCGGCGTAATCCGAGTCAGAATAGCCAAGAAGGTCAAAGGTGCAAGTTCTAGGGTACCAGAGTCCTATATTTAGAGTACCTTTAATGTACCTAAGTATTCTTTTAACATAGGTTAAATGTGACTCTTTTGCACAAGATTGGTATCTTGCGCACATACCAACTGCAAATAATATGTCGGGTCGGCTTGCAGTTAGGTAAAGCAGGCTTCCTATGGCACTCCTATAGTACTTTGGGTCTACTGGTTTGCCTTCAGGGTCAGAGTCTATGTTAATGTTGGTTGCCATGGGTGTATTTATTATTTTTGAATTTTCCATGCAGAATTTTTTAATTAATTCCTTTGCATATTTAGTTTGATAAATATATATTCCATCTTTAGTTTGTTTTATTTGTAAGCCTAAGAAAAAATTAAGTTCACCAACCATGCTCATTTCGAATTCATTTTCCATTAATTTAGTGAATTCTTTTAAAAATTTAGAGTTATTTGATCCAAAAATTATATCATCAACGTAGATTTGAGCTATGAAGATGTCTTTGTCTACAATTTTTACAAATAGAGTTGGATCTATTTGACCTTGGTTGAAACCTTTGGATATTAAGTGATTTGACAATCGTTCATACCATGCCCTAGGGGCTTGTTTAAGTCCGTACAAGGCCTTTTTTAACCTAAATACATGATTAGGATATCCTAAGTCCTTTAAGTAAGATTTCAGGATTTTCAATGTTTTTAACTAAACACCTGGTTTTGTCAAAAGTTACTAAGTATCCGCTATCACACAATTGACTTATACTTAGTAAATTAAACTTGAAATTTTCAACTAAAAGGACTTTTCGAATAATAAAATCGGAGTTGAGTTCGATATTACCTCTTCCGATTACCTTAAGTTGACCTTCGTTACCGAATGCGACTGATCCTAAGTTTTTGTATGTGAGTTTAGTAAACTTCAATTTATCTCCAGTCATGTGTCTGGAGCAGCCACTATCCAACATCCATTGATCCAATTCCTACATAGGAAGTGGTTGAATTGTTTTAATGGATTTCACGATAGTTAAATTGAAGTAAACTTGTTAGAGATAAATTTTGAAGGAGTTTTGAAATTGAATTTTTTTTTTTTTAAAAAATAATTTTGAAATTTAAGTTTAAAAATAATTTTGAAGTTGAGTTTTAAAATAATTTTGAAATTGAGTTTTAAAAATTATTTTGAAATTGAGTTTTAAAATAATTTTGAAATTGAGTTTTAAAATAATTTTGAAATTGAGTTTCAAAAATTATTTTGAAATTGAGTTTTAAAAATAATTTTGAAATTGTGTTTTAAAATAATTTCGAAATTGAGTTTTAAAAATTATTTTGAAATTGAGTTTTAAAAATTATTTTGAAATTGAGTTAAAATAATTTTGAAATTGAGTTTTAAAAATTATTTTGAAATTGAGTTAAAAAATAATTTCGAAGTTGAGTTTTAAAAATAATTTTGAAGTTGAGTTTTAAAAATAATTTTGAAGTTGAGTTTTAAAAATAATTTTGAAATTGAGTTAAAATAATTTTGAAATTGAGTTTTAAAAATTATTTTGAAATTGAGTTTCAAAAATTATTTTGAAATTGAGTTAAAATAATTTTGAAATTGAGTTTTAAAATAATTTTGAAATTGAGTTTCAAAAATTATTTTGAAATTGAGTTTTAAAAATAATTTTGAAATTGAGTTTTAAAATAATTTCGAAGTTGAGTTTTAAAAATAATTTTGAAGTTGAGTTTTAAAAATAATTTTGAAATTGAGTTTTAAAATAATTTTGAAATTGAGTTTCAAAAATTATTTTGAAATTGAGTTAAAATAATTTTGAAATTGTGTTTTAAAATAATTTTGAAATTGAGTTTCAAAAATTATTTTGAAATTGAGTTTTAAAATAATTTTGAAATTGAGTTTAAAAATAATTTTGAAATTGAGTTTTAAAAATTATTTTGAAATTGAGTTAAAAAATAATTTTGAAATTGAGTTTTAAAATAATTTTGAAATTGAGTTTCAAAAATTATTTTGAAATTGAGTTTTAAAAATTATTTTGAAATTGAGTTTAAAAATTATTTTGAAATTGAGTTTCAAAAATTATTTTGAAATTGAGTTTTAAAAATAATTTTGAAATTGAGTTTTAAAATAATTTTGAAATTGAGTTTTAAAATAATTTTGAAATTGAGTTTTAAAAATTATTTTGAAATTTGAGTTTTAAAATAATTTTGAAATTGAGTTTTAAAAATTATTTTGAAATTGAGTTTCAAAAATTATTTTGAAATTGAGTTTTAAAAATAATTTTGAAATTGAGTTTTAAAATAATTTTGAAATTGAGTTTTAAAATAATTTTGAAATTGAGTTTCAAAATAATTTTGAAATTGAGTTTTAAAATAATTTTGAATTTGAGTTTTAAAAATTATTTTGAAATTGAGTTTTAAAAATAATTTTGAAATTGAGTTTTAAAAATTATTTTGAAATTGAGTTTTAAAAATTATTTTGAAATTGAGTTTTAAAAATTATTTTGAAATTGAGTTTTAAAAATAATTTTGAAATTGTGTTTTAAAAATAATTTTGAAATTGAGTTTTAAAATAATTTTGAAGTTGAGTTTTAAAAATAATTTTGAAATTGAGTTTTAAAAATTATTTTGAAATTGAGTTTTAAAATAATTTTGAAATTGAGTTTTAAAAATTATTTTGAAATTGAGTTTCAAAAATTATTTTGAAATTGAGTTAAAATAATTTTGAAATTGAGTTTTAAAAATTATTTTGAAATTGAGTTAAAAAATAATTTTGAAATTGAGTTTAAAAATAATTTTGAAATTGAGTTTTAAAAATAATTTTGAAATTGAGTTTTAAAATAATTTTGAAATTGAGTTTCAAAAATTATTTTGAAATTGAGTTTTAAAAATAATTTTGAAATTGTGTTAAAAAATAATTTTGAAATTGAGTTTAAAAATTATTTTGAAATTGAGTTTCAAAAATTAATTTTGAGATTTGAGTTTTAAAACTTAGTCATCTCACCCGATCTAAATTTTCAATCAGGGAATCCTATGATTGATGTGAGATGATTTATTGTTGAATTCAGGATTTTGGTTTAACTTGTGTTAGATTCAGGTTTGGCTTTGGGTTCAACAAGTAAGCATTCTTTGGATAAACTTCTGGGCTATGGTGAGTCACAAGGAGCTCATTAAAGTAACCATGCCTTCGAGGTTTTCCAAATAGTCCTACCCATTGAACTTAATACCAATCCTTGGTCTAACTAGTCAGGATTCATTTAAGGGTAGCTTCGGTCAGTTCCACTTGGCCAAATGCACCAGGTCGAAGCCATATCTTCCTAGACATGCGATGCCCAAGCTTCCCTAACGTACTATCATCCAAAAATTTCACCAGTACTGTGGGTCAAGTTAAACCTAGCCCGTTTTATTCTAACCTTAATTACCCTGCCGGGTAATCTACTCTTGTTTTACCCATTTCGGGTAGATTAGGTTTAGTTACCCTGCCGGGTAGTTTAGTTGGGGGTGCCAGCGAGTCTGGATCCTCCTTTTTTATTTTCAGTGTTAACTTAATTTCCACTCTTGAATATCTTAACTTGATTTTAATTTTGAGTTTTGAATTGATAATTTAATTTTGAATTTTGAATTTAATTTAAATTTCGAATTTTGAGTTTAATTTTAGTTTTAAATTTCGAATTTTGAATTTAATTTTTAATTTTAAATTTCGAATTTTGAATTTAATTTTAGTTTTAAATTTCGAATTTTGAATTTTAAATTTAATTTTTAATTTTGAATTTTGAATTTTAAATTTAATTTTAGATTTCGAATTTTGAATTTAATTTTTAATTTTGAATTTTAAATTTAATTTTTAATTTTAAATTTCGAATTTTAAATTTAATTTTAATTTTAAATTTCGAATTTTAAATTTAATTTTTAATTTTAAATTTCGAATTTAATTTTTAATTTTGAATTTTGAATTTTAAATTTAATTTTTAAATTTTAAATTTCGAATTTTAAATTTAATTTTTAATTATAAATTTCGAATTTTAAATTTTTAGGATTGTTTTTCGTTTTGCTCCCCCTGGATCATGACCTCGATATGGTCTATCGAGGTAGTATATTTGATCCTTTGGAACCCAGTATTGGTCAGGTCTAACTTGATTGACCAAGTTAGACTTGGAGACCCATGCTTGGACTGATTTAACACTTTGTTTGTTTATTAATGATAAATAAGATCTATATTTACTTTTGTATCCCAGCCCAGTTCTGTTGTAGACGGCTCTTTGTGTCCCAAGAATCAAGTCCAAATTCTTGGAGCCTAAAGTAAACCGTTCTAAGGTATTTTCTAAATCTTTAACCCGATTTGTTAGACTTGAATTTTCTTCCTCAAGTTTTTGAACTTGAGTTGGAAATTCAGTCTGACTCTGGTCAGGTAAGGGTTTGGTGTTAGCCACTTCTTTAAGGACACTTACTTCCTTTAGAAGTGACTTAACCTTCAGGTTTGACTTAGCTAATTTGCGCAATAAATAACTAACTAAAGTGTTCGACCGGGAGATACTTACAGCGGGGTCTGGTCCTTCGGAAACGGATACGGATCCATGGCTTTGTTCGGACTCTGCCTCAGACTCGCTCTCGCATCCGGATTCGACGACTTGGTCCCGGGCCATTAATGCGAGTAGACTCGTTTGTTCGAGCTCGTCGTCGTCGTCCTCTGATGAAGATTCGTCCCATGTTGCCTTAAGGACCTTTTTCCTTCTTTGCTTTTTGATCTCCTTCAGGTTAGGGCAGTTGGTTTTGATGTGCCCTTTTTGGTTACACCCGTAGCATGTAACTTCAAACTTCATCTTTGTATTTTGTGGGCCTTCCTTTGATTTCACTGCCTTCTTTAGATCTCTTTTGTCGAATCCTTTTGTCTTGTAGAGCTTCTTCACGAGATTTACCAGCTCGGTTGTAATGTCACCTTCTTCATCATCAGAGTCTGGTTCAGCTTCCGATGCTGGTTCGGTTCTCCGTCGAGGTCTCGGTTCCCGGGTTCGGCTTGTACCTGCAACCAACGCAATACCTTTCTCGGTAGGCTGTGCATTAGTCTGCTCATGAAGTTCAAATTCACTAAAAAGTTCATCTAGTTTTAAAGAAGATAAATCCTTGGAAACTTTGTAGGCATCTACCATTGATGCCCACAATGTATTCCTTGGAAACGAGTTTAGGGCATACCTTATTACGTCCCGATTTTCTATCTTCCGGCCAATTCCGTGAAGAGAGTTAAGGATGTCTTGTATTCTTGCGTGAAGAGAACTCGCTGTTTCCTTCCCGCATTTTTAGATTATATAATTTATTAAGTAAAGATCTCTTTACTTACCTTGGTGTCGGTGCCTTCGTGGAGTTCGATGAGCTTTTCCCGGAGTTCTTTTGAGGAGAATGGACCGACTCTGTTGAGCTCTTCTTTGGTAAGACCACATTGGATGGTGCGGTGGCTTCTGCTTCCACCTTTTGATAAATGCCGGCTCCCAATTTTCACGGTGTAGGCTTACCGTTGCATTGGCGCCTGCTTTGATGATCATCCGTATCGAATCGATCTTCAGATATATCTCCATTCGCCCTTCCAATACCGAAGTCTTCTCCGAAAATAGGGGGACTAACGGTGCTATATCCTTCTTGTTGGGCCATTTTAGATCTAAAAGAACAAAACAACAAAATCTATTCCAAGACCGAGTCTTGGATTAGTAATGCAGTAAAGGATAATAAAACGAACTCGAGTGGTGTTGCACCTACTTCGAGCAAAAGTCGATTCGAGGAAACAAAAATTAGAATATAGCTATAAGGCTAAATTCTAATTCGACCCCGAAAACGAAATAAAAATTTGTTTTGAAAGGTGGTTGCACCAATTCAAAACGACCCCGCCTCGATACCAATTGTTGGATCGAGATCGCTAGAGGGGGTAAATAGCGCTCGGGCTATTTTTATCGTATCGGAAACGTAAAACTACCAAAGTAAATATACGCAGCGGAAGTAACGAATGCAATCACAGAAGGACACAGATAGTTTTACTTCGTTCGGAGCCTAGGTCGACTCCTACTCGAAGGCCCGCGATCCTTGATCGCTTTCGGTGGGCAACACTTATAAGTACGAAAAAGAGTACAAGATTTACAATCAGTACAGTAATTAAAAACAAGTTTACCGAAGACAGAATCGCAATCTCGAAGCTCCTGGTCGTCGTGGACTTGTAACAGCACTTCAGGGTCGTTGAATGAGCAGCACGCAGCACAAGGATTGCTTGGAAGTTGTTGTCTTTGAAGCTGCTGGTCGAGACCCCTTATAAAGGGGGTTCAAGGCGCCTTACACTGTTCACCAAGGCGCCTTGAACGAGCCGAGTCACCCGCGTGGATCAGCACGGACCTGGTCGAACTCTATCTGGTTTAAGGCGCCTTCAACCTCCGGTTCAAGGCGCCTTGATCTCCATTCAAGGCGCCTCCAGTCTGCTGCGCTGGCCTTTTCCTGGCTCGCACCCGAGGCGCCTCCAAGCTCCATGGAGGCGCCTCGGACACTGTTCATCCGAGTCCTTCTTTGTGTTTTTGGTACCTGCAAGTATGTTAATCCAAAGATACCTGCAACACAAAGTTAACACAACATAATAGTATGAATATGAAATTATGACAGTCTCCGGACTGTCCGGGTTTCCAACCGGAAACCCTAGGTCGACCCGACGCCTACTGTTCCCTCTACGGGGAACGCGTCCTCACCTACTCCTCTCAGGAGATTTTACCTGTTGCCAATACGATCCTCCAGATCGACTGGACTTTTGCTCGGCACTCGATGCTCCCGGACTTTCTGCTGAACATCCGCTTCACCGGCCAGTTCAGACTTTCACCTGGTTCGCGACACCAGGACTTTCCACCTAGGGTTACCACCCCCTAGGACTTTTGCCTGAAGTCATCGACCTGCCAAGACTTTCCGCATAGGGTTACCACCCCCTATGACCTAGGGTTATCACCCCCTAGGGTTTTACCTTGCCTAACCGCAGTTAGGACTTTCCTGAAACACTCAGCAAAAGCTGTCAGATAACAAAGCATCTTAACTTTGAATCTTTTGCCATTATCAAAACTTAGGTTCGATCGTCGGATGCTTCCCGCACCAACAGAAGGCGCCTCCAGCTTGAAGGCGCCTTCAGCCTTGTTGAAGGCGCCTTCAACAGGTCAAACTGACCGTTTCGAGCTGCCGATAAAATTTTATCCGCTCACCCCTTGGAGGCGCCTTGGACCCCTATTAGAGGCGCCTTGGACCCTCGAGATCAGATTTCCAAAGGCTATTTAAAGGCCCCTAGAGCGAGGAATTCAAAACAACTCAAGCAATCAATTGTGTAGTCATTCCTAGCAATAGTTCTAAGCTTCCAAAGTGTAAAAGGCTTCTCCGCCTTCAGTAAAGGAGATTCTTTTTAGTGTGCTTCCCATCCATTGCCCTGGATTAACAACCTCCTTGGTTGTAACCAGGTTAAATTCCTGCTTCTTTTCTGTTTACCGCTATAATTACTTTACTGCTTTATTTACTATTGTACTAATTGAGTTGAAAGCACGAGGAGGGTATAGTTTATTTTTGTTTTTCAGCAATTCACCCCCCTCTTGCCGACCTCCCCTGCACCTACAATATGATCATACTCTTGTGGGTCATCTTTGGATCAATTGGAAATTGACATGTATTAATCATATTTCATGTAATTTTCATGTTATACATCCACATCTTGATCTATATCATGCATTAATAACATTGGTATTATGATTCTTGTTAGGGCTTGTTACAGTCATACATAGTAACTATGATATCTTTAGTCATATACCAATGAAGTTAATGAACCAGATTGATTATAAGAGTATTTTGTATCCATAGAGTTTGGCATTATTGTTGACGTTAACTAAGATTTTTTTGTATGTTGCATACAAATCACATGTATCCCAAGTAAAAGATTGTTGGATTTATTTCATTTAGGTGGGCTCACATGCAATTTTGTTAGCGTACGGATTTATGCCATTAAGAATCCAAACTCAATAAGATATCAACTTAAGTTAACTTTGGTTTTGGCTATTGGATGTATGTGTAGAACTCATTATCCGTATTCATTATTAATGATGGGCTGATAATAGTATAAATTCTCTATATATTTAATTGGTCCTCGTTGGATTAGGGATTAACAGAACTTCTCATTTCCTGTTGACAAGAGTTTTTCGACATTGTGACCCTAGCTTCTCCAGAAGATCTCTCCTTCTTTTTTTTCTTCTTCTTCTCTCGTAGGATCTCAAGATCTCGACTAGGGTTATTTTCTTTGTTCGAGTTCTTTTGGTTTGTATAATTCATGTGGCTTAGGAGATAACTCTAATGTTAACAAGATTCCTTTAATTTATTTATTTTCATTTCTTCACCTAATGAAAACTAATCCTTCAACAAATAAAAAACCTTGTGGCTCTTCTTCTCTTTAGTGGTTGGGAGGTGAAGTCATGGGCTTATTGGGCAAAGCTAAAGAGCTGAGCCTCACAACAATTTCACTATCATTTTTTGTGTTTTTGGATAACTTGTTTGCAACTACTTTGCAATTGTAGTTCAGTTCCATTATAACTTTGTGATGACAAGAATTTTATCACAAACATATTTATGAGAAGGATTTTTTTTTTAGTAATTTAGGTATGCAACTCTTGCGATCCGATAATTAATCTTGAAGATGATCAATTTAATCTTATAAAAAAAAATTTATTGATGACCAAGATAATTTAAAAAGTACATATGCATCAGTGTCACCTGTGAGGCTGTGATTTAAACTCCATAGATACAATGCATAAGAATCAACCTTATCTTTTACTATCACACAATGTACCAGGGCTATGAGAAAGACATTTATGATAGAGTTTGCATTTTTTTTTTTTTTGGGTACAGTTGATACCATATAATTTTGCACGATGTCACCATGGATTTCCAAGTGAATCTACAGCGGGCTCAAGGAGAAACTCTAAACGCCACATGCCCAATAAGAAGATGGGTTTATTCTAGACAAGAAAGAAATTTTGATAGGCCCATAACTAAAGCCTTGTGTACTAATCAATTAGAATTGACTGTACCAATCAGGCCACCTATAAATTTAAGTCACGAAGAGTAACAAATCAAAACCTTGAACCTAAAACATAGTATCTAAAACGCAGAAGAAGAATTTTAAATCTAGAACAAAATCTAAAAATAAAAAAGGTAAAAACTAGAACCTAAAAGTCAGAAATTAAAACAAAACAAAAATAGCAATCAAGATCAGAATCTAAAAACCAAAACTATAATACAAAAAAGAAAAAAAATAGTCATCAAAATCAAAACTAATTCAATCAATTGGATCAAACAGGCAAACTAAACCATATTTCCTATCAACAAATTATTTTGGTGGCTGATTTTAACAACTAAATTTTAATTTGGTCGTAATATTTAGCGACCGAACATTTAATTTAGTCGCTAAATCAAACTGCAACAAAAAATTCAATGATATCTATTTTTCATCGCTAATCGATCACTAAATTAATTTTGAGCTCGATCGAAATTTTGGTCATGAAATTTTAGCAAAAAATTACAGTAAAAGGTGATTACGCTCATCCTAAATGTCTTTGTCCCAGGTAGATTATATGAAAGAAGATAAATCACAGAGTTAATTTATAATCGACTAAGTATTAGGGATTTTTACCCAAGGACATATATTCATCGAAAATTGATCTCTTATCATATTATAATAAAGTTATCACCTTCTAATCAACTAAGTACTTTCATGGAAATAAAATTCTATCGCTAAAGCTGAGTATTTTTTTAGTGAGATAAAATAAAGAGTATCTAATTAAATGTTTTTAAAATATTATATGCAATTTAGGAATAAAAAAACGTTTATTCACTAAGGGAATGTGGAAAATGTTTAGCATAGATTTCTTTGTTATTATGAAAGAGTTAATTTAGCTTTTATTATTTTTTTATAAGTTTGTTTAGCTTTATTAATAAAGTTAAGATAAAAGAAGTTCAAATCACAAGGTCAATTTATAACCGACTGTAAGTGGCTAGAGAGTATAAGGAATTTTGTTTCCCAATGACATGTATCCATTAAAAATTGATCTCTTATTATATTATAATAAAGTTATCACTTCTAATCAACTAGGTATTTTCATGGAGATAAAATTTTATCCCTAAAGCTGAGTATTTTTTAGTGAGATAAAATAAAAGAGTATCTAATTAAGTGTTTTTAAAATATTATATGCAATTTAGGAATAAAAAAAATGTTTATGCACTCAAGGGAATGTGGAAAGTGTTTAGCATAGATTTCTTTGTTATTCTGAATGAGTTAATTTAGCTTTTATTATTTTTTATAAGTTTGTTTAGCTTTATTAATAAAGTTAAGAAAAAAGAAGTTAAAATCTATGTATTTAGACTAACAAAAGAGTTAATATAATTTTAACAAACCAAAATGCACTAATTTCATCTAATTTTTTATTATTATTTCCACGTCGTTTTGATATATTGATTACAATAATGATGAATCCTTTTACTTTCATTTTCACTGAAACTATTTACTTCATTTCTTTCAAAGTTCCTGTTCTCCATCATTTTCCTTCACTGTGCACAAGAAGTACGTCCCTTCATCTTCAATCCTGATCGACACAAGTCACAACAAGCAATCGAGTACGATAGCAATTTTTACACTTCGATGATTAGAAAACAGGAACCAGATTCAAAGATTTTCTTTTCAATGACCTCACCCACTCCATACTATTATTAGCATTTAAAGTATTTATATTATAGTAATATCATTATGAACAGCATGTTAGGGTATTTTTGTAAATAAAAATAAAGTAAATTGTTTTGATAATAATATTAGTAATTGACCAAATAAAAAAAGCAGGTAACTTTTTGAATGGATCAAAAAGCTTATCATAATTATTAAATGACACGCTAATGTATTTAATTTTTTTTTACCCCTCTTATAATTGTATGCAATTTTAGCCCATCTCTCTCCCTCTCTCCTCATTAGTGAAAAGTAAATCTCTCTCCTTCTCTTTTACCTTATCAATTTTTATTTAACTCAAATTTATTTGTTTTAAAACCTCTAGCATCGTCATTAAAGAGAAGATCAAAAATAATAATAGATAATATATTTAAACTCCTTGTAATTTAAAAAATCTTACAGAACATGAAATGAATACAAATTGAGTTCTCTAAGTTAATCAGTGGGTTTCGATCAAAATTTATTGATCTATCTAGTAACTTCAAATTACAACTATTTCAAATTCTGTAGAATTTTGAGATTGTAAGAAGTCCAAATATGAAGGTCTCTATTATTATTTTCGGCTTCCCTATTTATGGTCCAATAGTTTTGAAAAAAAAATAAATCTTCTTTTCTTCTTGGTCTTGATATGGGAGCACGTAAGAATCACATTAGGTCTGAGAGCATCCACATCAGTTATTCTATCTAAAGATTTTATCCTAAATTTTGAATATGGTAGTTAAAAAATATTTGTATCAATTATCCTATATATTTCCTAAATTTAGTATTTATGAATAATATTTCTCTAAATTTAATAAATATATTTTATTTCCTAAATATTATAGAGACAATAGAAAAAATAAAGAAGCTAATATATGATTTAGTGAAAAATAAAAATTTAAATTTAATAAAATAATTTTTTTATTCTAAATTATATATTTTAAATAAGAAAATTAACCTGGATGTTCAAATATCTCCGTATCAAACCCAACTACCGAGATAAAGAAAAAAAAAACTCATTTTTGATCAATTACTAAAGGGTAATACTAAATGGCCAATCTAGTCCGCAGAATAATATTTTTAAAATTTTTATGATCATTACTAAATGTGTCCAAATAATATCATATTTTATAAATCTATTATATTTTTTCATATTTAATTTCAAAAATAAATCTTAATTAATTTTTAATAATAATACTTAATTAAAATTTTAATTAATTTTTTAATTAATAAATTCATTTTCTGGCTGGCGGCCAGCCAGATTTACCGATTTTTTTTTTTTTTTTTTTGTCCATTTCCTTGATCAGTTGCCGTATTTAGAAATTTGAGCACGATGATTAATTAAAAACGGTGCAACATGCAGAGTGCTGCAGCAGGCCAGCAGCTGGCCGGGTGTGAGAAGGGGTTAATTCGATCCTTCCTGTATATGCACTGCCCCAACTTCTCACATTGGGATGATGGGACCCACACTTAAGTAGTGGGTCCCACCACCTCATTGTGAAAGGTTAGGGCAGTGCCTGTACAGGCAGGGTGAAATTTACCGTGAGAAGGAGACGTAAAACGTGTCTCCTGCCCTCCGCATCACCCCGATCGAGCCGCTTGGGAAAACGAAGGGCCAACCCACCCACCCCCAACCCATGCACGCGCAAGGGGGCGCCGTCGTCGTAGGTACGCGGATTAACAGCCCATGTAGATCCCCCAGCCGCGTCTGTTGGTGCCACCAAGGGCCGTCGTGGCCATTTGGGGAATATTCACATGCAGCGCCGTCTCGTGGTTTCCTGCCGCTCTTTCTGCTTCTGCTCCTGCTGCAGCAGCGTGGCCGACTCCCAATGAATACAAAACACAAACGCCCTGTGGCGGCCAGAGCCACTCCCCCACCTCTAGCTAGGCTTTTCTCTAGGGCGATCGATCGAGCCCCCGGTTTCGTGGAAGGGGCAGGCATATTGGAGCTTTCTGGTGAAAGATCCTCCTCCTTCAATTCAGTTGCATGATTGGATCCCACCGTGATTCCCTTTTATATGATTGGTGCATGATCATTAGAATACTATCACACTTTAATTAGGGAAATTTGAGCCCACAGCTGAGGAGAATATTCTGTGGGTGATAATTAATTAATTAATTAATCTGATAGTAATGCATTGGTCAATTAGCAATGCAAAGGTTCATTAGCTAGGTTCATTGAGTCGCATGTCTGTTTCCTCCATTCAAGTTCAATGATGACATCGAGCTCATTCAGTGGGCGAGCACAGCATGCCTGCCTGCATGCATGCATGTGCTTGGTAAAGGTGATACTTTTAGCTGGTTGAAAAACTAGCCGCTGGGGCATTGTGAGAAAAAACCACGTACCTACACTGGTTTTGGAGTCGTGTCGCACGGTGATACTTTGATGGTTACTTAAAAAAAATAATAATAATACTTTTTTTTTGTTTATAAAGACAAAAGTTATATTTATACATTTATATTTGTGGCCGATTATATAAACAGAATCATTAATTATTCACTCAGATTCCTTTCTGCATAGCACCCTGCATGCCCATCGCGAAAAAGAATAAAAAAAAAATCTATTAAAAAAATTTAAAAATAAATTGGGTGCCGCCTAAGCTATTATTTATTATTTTTTTTTCTGGTTAGATATTTATAAGTAGCTGTACCAGAAATCTATAAGTAAAATTGAATCCTCTAAACTTGCGCTATAATTTTTTTATTTACTTGAGGTATTTAAATTCATTTGATGTTTAGATATGGAGTCTCTAAGTTGAGTCAAAGTTAAAACAGATCGACTGATATAGTAGCTAAAATCAACAGAATGTGAGTATTCGGGGCTATTGCATATGAATGTTTCAATCAAGTGGTCATCTAATCGGACCCTAAGATCTGAGTCACTCATTATGATTGAAGTTCCGAGCCGAGTCAATATCCTACAGAGCAAAGTTCTATTAATTACTCGGACTACCATGATTAACTATTCTGGCCAACTCATTCATCCGAATAGACGTATGCTCCGATCGGACAAACTGGATACTTGATTTGATCGAATTCAGTAGCCAAATTGAAAGGTCGAATAGAAGAGGAATCCCCGACAATATCCTTCAAATCCGACCTCATGGCTCTAGCAAGCAATAGTCGGTCGTGCTTTACGAATGACTCAGTCGGCTTGTCAGGTGAGCATATTATTGGTCCCTCAATCTAACGACCTCATATTTCTTTTTAACATTGTGTGTCATGGAGGACAGAAGATATTCTATATGCAAATTGTAAACCAAGTTTCTAGCCTGCCAAATGTAGGAATTGCACATCCATTTTGGAAAAAGTATCAGAGTATTTTTATGCTTTGTCCTTTTTTGGAAGCGCTTTGAGATTTGTATGTAAATAAACAATAATACTATAAAAGAGATCTTCATCTACAGGCGCAGATATGTGATTCTACGTAATTTTACATACTCATAGCCACCATTTATCCTACTATTTATCAACTCGATCATTGATTTAAACGTCGAAGTGTCTACGTCGAGAACCCCTTCCGTGACCCGGTCACTAATACTCTTTTTAATACGCAAAATCACTTGGAGCCATTTTTTGTTGAATCAGAGTCTTCATATAGTTAACATCAGAGTTAATTTCTTAACCAGCCATCTTCTTCATTTTTGACGGGATAAAATTAAAATATCTGGCCTTGAGTGTATTTGTTTATTTAAATTTGAAATTTAAAATTGAGAGGAAAAACGCAATGTAGTTTTGGTTGAAATGGTTACATAATGAAAGATGTGTTTTTTTTTTACATTTTGTTATAAATTACATTCAAAATATATCTCTATCTATCCAAGATTATTGTCCAATGTGTTTTAAATTAAAGGCTCACTATTTTTTTAGAAATCTTACTGTATCTTGACTAAGCAGAACGATTTGTTGTTGGCAAGCCACAATTACAGAATGAAACACATTTGCACCGATTACACTACATCTAATGTAGATGGAGAAAAGCTTAACCTTGAATAACTAGACATGCATGTACTGAGAAAGCAAGTCAAATTGATATACATTGGGAAAATGTCATATTAGATGTCAAAGCTGAGGATAGCACATTGCAAAAAATCAAAAGTTAGCAAGGTAACATTACGACCTTATTGAGCTTCTTCTTTTTGTGAATATGGACAAGGTTGATCAAGTTGGTGAGAAAAGCTAGGCAAGTTAAGGTAGATTAAATATTTGGAAGCGAGTAAAAGAGAAAGTCTAATTAAGTTAAGAGTGATCGGATATTTGACAAGGGTAAAATTTAAATTGGTGAAGATTGATCGGATGACTAGCAAAGAGAAAGTCTAATCAGGTCAAGGTTAATTGGATGACTAGCAAAGGAAAAAATCTAAACAGGTCAAAGGTGACCGGATACTTAGCAAGGTAAACTCTAGGCAGGCCAAGGTTAATTAGATGTCTGACAAAGGAAAAATGTTAACAGGTTTAGAGAACTGAATGTTAGGCAAAGGTAAAACCCAAGCAGGTCAAAGATGATCAGATGTTTAGTAAAGAAAAAAATCATAGGAGAGTGAACCCTATGTAGTGAGAATACTTGGAGGAGTGGATTCTGGATAAAGAAAAAAACCTTAGAGGAATGAACCCTAAGTATTATAAGAAGTCTTTGAAGAGTAAACTCTAAGTAAGCCTATTAGATTAGATAGATTAAAGGATTAGGCTTGTTTCTTTGTATTTGTATACTTGTCTTGCAGAAATCTAGAGTTGGAAATAAGGCTAGAGAGTAGACGGATGTAATTAGATGCAATCGGACCAAGTCCAGAGTGAACCGAACTGAATCTAGTATAAACCGAACCAAAACTCATTTAGTCAATCGGAAGGCGATTCAGTCAACTAGAAATTGGCGTCGACCGGATAGGTCCGGGTGAGACTACTTGGGTTTGAGTTTGGTTCCATGACAGGATCTGGTTCAGTCGATTGAAAAAGTTCTAATCAACCAATGAACCTGATAATGACAAGACATGAGGCTCTATCTAGCTCCAGATCATAAGGCTTGATCTTTTGGATCAAGTTTGACTAAGATTCGATCGACCGAACATGATTTTAAATCGATCCCAAAAATAGATCACACTCTATAAAAGGGATCAAGATGAAATCTCAACATTTACCTGATCAATTCTCAACTCAATATTCTTGTTCTATGTGCTCAAAGAGGCCTTCAAAACTCCTCTTGTGTGATCGAGGAAGCGTCTTCTCCTCGACATTTAGGGTTTTTGGACCGCATCTACAAGTTTATTTTTTATTAGATTTTATACATTTTCATTTTATCTTGGTGGCTGGTAGGAAATTTTCGTGGGACCAGGCCGGTCACCCCAGGCTCGACGTTACTCGGCCTGGTTAATCATTTTTTTTCTTAATATTGTAAGAGATTTCTCTGCCTCCGAAAGATATTTGGAATGGAGAAAAGCATTGGTGATGGCATTCCGTGCATAGCCTTGGATGTAACAGCCATGAGTTGTGAATTATGTTCCTTGTCTTATTTTAAGTCCTTTATGTTCCCTTGCTAGACTAACTATGTTGATAAGAATGAACACGACACTAAAGTGACAAAAAGAAAGAAAAACGACGAGTGTTAGTTACCCCCATCCCTCTCCCCCCTCAAGTGATATCATAGCCAGACTAGTTCTTCATTGGACTAACTGCTCGAGGAGCAGGCTAGAGGTAAATTTAATTTCATTATTGTCTTTATCATCAATTTTTTTTAAGATATAAAAATGGAGCACCAAGAAAAGCTCGAGCCAAATATCTACGACCCTCCACCGCATGAGCAAGACTATTTCAAAATTTGGAGATCGACAATGGAGTGGTTTCTACTGAGTGGTGACTTCAACAATTAGATCGCATTAAAGAAGTCATCTCTAAATTTAAAAGTAAAAATGACTATAATAAAAATTTTAATCAATATTTTACCCAATAGGAAGGTAGAAGAATGTCCATGACCTATGGACTCAGGTGATCGAGTTCTATAAGAAACCCTCAAGGCTAGAAGAAAGATCCAGTGACGATCAGATCGAGATCAAGTCAAGCTCAAATTTGAGACGCTAAGGGTTAAGGGGGAGAGTCCTAATGAGGACACAAAAGGTAAGTATTTTAAAAATAATTTAAAATTATGTATTATGGATTTTAAGTGTAAGGATAAAGGGCGCTACAAAAAGTATATGTTCTACTATTTAGACTAGATCAACATAATCGGTGGCAAAAGAAAAACTAATGGTAGGAGTTTGAAAAAGGAAGGACCACATGACGTGCTTCAAATGTAAGTGGACTGGATACTATGATGTTCGAAGAAGAAAAAGTCCTTGAATCCAGGGGCGGTCAAAGTTAGTAGATTTAAAATTTATGAAAAATGTCATTTTTGATATGCATGATAAATTAGGTAGTTATGCCATTTAAATTGAGATGAAATAGATAATTCTAATAATTTAGTTAATTCAAATTTAATTTAAAAGGATAATGATGAGATTAATTTAAATAATAGTTTAAAACTTAATCAAAACTGTGATCAAGTAAATCATGACTTTGATGAGACGACACAAATATTGATCTTCAATCCAAATCTTGATCAGAACAATCAAGATATTTAATTGAATAATTTAAATCTTAGCAATAATAATTTTAATTTAATTAATTAAGATAATCTTCAATTGAATAATTCAAATTTGATTAATAATTCAGATCCAAAGAAAAATTCAAACAAGTTGAATTTAAACAATGAGAACTATTCAAAAAAAGAAAAATCAGTTTTGAAAATCTAACAATTGAAAAATTAGAAATTAATTTTCAAACATAAAATGTCAAATTTTAAGAATTTTGAAAATCTGAATTTAAATTTTGAAAAACATGAAAATAAGTTTTCAAATTTTAAAAATCATAAAGATAAGTTTTCAATTTTTAATTTTAAAAATCAAGAAAATAAGTTTTTAAATTTTAAAAATCAAAGTCTAAATTTCAAGGATAAGTTTTCAAATTTTAAAAGTAAATTTCTAAATTTTAAAGAAAAGACAAGAAATTTGAAAAGGCAAAATAAAATTTTAAAAAATAAAATTAATACATTAGAAAATATAAATAATAAATTCACAAAACCTCAAAATATGGACTTCTATTATATGTCTAAGGGGGCATTTGTTTAAATGATTGGAATGACTATGGATATGAGTTTGATAGTAAGGTGTAATGGGAATAGGAATGGAAATGAAACCCACATAGTTATATAAGTTTGGTTGATTCCCATAAATCTAGAAATCATTCCCAAATTATCATTTCTAAACCCCCAATCCAAACACCATTTTTTACTATCATTCCATTCCTTCATTCCTAAAACCATCAACCAAACACCCCCTAAGTTAAATCAAGAATTTAAAATTCATAAACTTAATTATAATTAAATACCTTTTAATTATAAAACTAATAATAAAATCATACTAAAAGAAAATAAAACATTAAATAAAATATAAAATATGACAAAATGGATTGATACTTAACACGAAGTTTATCAAATTAAGAATTTGATATATTATTAGAAATTAATGATTATTATTTGATTGACTTACTTGACTCATGCACACTTTCATGCTTAATTATGTCATATCATGCATGTTTTTCTTGTGCTATTTACTTATCATAGAATGGCTAAATAGGAAAAAAAAAAAAAATAGACTTTTGCTCTTCACAACATAAATAGGGTGAGCTAATAGTACGCTAACATATAGTAATCGATTAAAAATTTTAATTTATATTTAAAAAATTATTACTTTCATTATTGTGTATGGAAATGGTGCTTGAGGGCATAAATATAATTAGAAGAACTAGACGAGTATATAAGATCTTGTTCCATGTCATTCCGAACTATCTAGGTCCATTAATTGATTTCGATCAAAATTGACTGATGAGCAGAGAGAGCTTGGAAAAATATAGAATTATCTAGTGTTTTTAATTAAATCCATACCCTTAGACATCATTTTCATATGTCATATTGAGAGCAGTAATTTTTTAAACATGAATGTGTCAAAAAAAAAATCTAATCCGTGTTAAAAAATTCACTATTCTCAATATGATATATCAAATTGATATTTGAGGACATGAATATAATCATGAGAACTAAATGAACACATAGGACCTTGTTCCATGTCATTTCGAGTTCTTTAAATCTAGTTAGTTTCGGTTAAAATCGGTTAATGGACCTAATTAAAGAGCTTGAAATGACATGAATCAGGTCATATGAGTTTGTCTAATTCTTCTGATTATATTAGTACCCTCAAACATCAATTCGATACACCGTATTGAGAACAGTAAATTTTTAATCATAAAAGGTTTTTAATTATTTTTGTAAAAAAAAGTTTTTAATTAATTGTTACACTATAACAATCAACTCGATGAGTGAAACAAATAAACGGAGGGACAAAATGGGTATCAAGTATGGGACTTAGATATTTTCAAAGTTGTCTACGTGATTTGGATAATATAAAACTTAAACAACGTGATTCAGTAATTTAGTTTTGTTATCTTTCTTTTACATCATCAATTTTTTATTTTGTTGCATTATCATAACATGCTTACATGTCATCATACATTATTTATTTGTTTCTTATACCATAATTCTAGCATAATAGACTTTATATTCTTGTAATAGTATACTTGTATGCTTAACGACCAATTTTCTTCCATTAGTGGATGACTTGAACAATATATTTGCCGTAAGAGTTTTGATATTGGCCTAGTTATTTAGGATCTCTATTCATGTTATGCTTGATTTTGAAGTTAATATATCTAAAAATAGTTATGATTTATAGAATCAGACAAGTACTTTTATTTTCTAGGTGTCCCTCACTACATTTTGATTATTGAAAAAACTTGGATCATGATACTTGATCCTGTCCGAACGCTGAATCAACGGACGCTGGGCACGTGGCGCTCCCCGGTTGCTGACGTGGATCTTCGACTGGTTGCACGAACCTCCGACGAACCTGCACAGAAGTCGGGCCGGGAATGGGTTCCCGGCGGCGACCCTCCGACGCTCAAGTCAGGCAAGCAAGTAGTGTAAAAAGTGGCTCCCAAAGTCTTTTTTCGCGTACCTCTGGCGAAGTATGCAGCTCTTTATATAGAGCGGTGAAAGAGCTCCTGCATGTCCACCGAGGCGCATGCGTGTCCGCAGCCCATACCTCGGTATGTGTCTGTCAGAAAGCTTACCTGACGTCATACTGCTACAGTCCAAGTATGTCCTTGATGGGACAACAGAACACCTCGTTGTCAGACTTGGAGCATGGTCTAGCCATAGGACTTGACAGCTGTCGGAAGATGTTCTTGTCCTTCTCTACCCACCACAGGTCGGGACGTCCGTCCGCCCGGCCGGACGGGGAGTTCACGCGCCGGCCGGACGACCCTCATCTCATGCGTCGGCCGGACGGCCCTCCCCTCACGTCCGGACTGCCGTTGACATCGACATGTTGGGGATATTTTCGATGGGGCGCTATGTAGGGACTGTTAGCAGTATATCACCCTCTCTTAGGCCTTCCGCTCGGCTCTTTGCTACTGTTCCACTGAGCGCCGGCTCTCGACTCCTATCCGTCCGGCCGGGAGGTTGGCCCATCTTTGTCCGGTCGGACGCCCGGTCCACCTAACCCTTTGACTTCCACGTGGCGTCGACCCGTTACAACGGGGGCCCCCTGTTCTATCCGCCGGATCACTTGCCTCCCCTTCAAGTCTAGTCGAAGGAGGCGAAGTCTGACTGACTGGACTGCCGATCTGACTGAGTAACGACCACTACCATAATCCGCTCGGCCAGGCTTAGGGATGCTCATCCGCTCGGCGGTATCTTATCCGTGCCTTGTATTCTCTTGGAGTCCATGCCCAATGCTCTCCCCTACTGTCCATCACGTGTGTTGCGCACGGTAAGGGGCGTTCATTAAATGCGACCATTATCCTGCTGACACGTGGCGATCATGCGTTTGTCAGCGTATGGCGGTGGCGTCACTTCCGATGGGACAGCCGCTGTTTGAAATGAACGGCTGGATGATGGCCTCGTTCTTCACGACCTGGATCGGACGGTGGAGGTTGCTCCCGGGCGGCGATATAAAGGCCGCGACTCCTTTTCCGCCGCATTTTTGCTTCATCCTCCTCCGGTGCCTCTCTATTCGTTTTCTTCTCCGACGACCTTGCCTCTCAACTCTTCAGCAACCCCCAGGCCTCAGTCGATCATATCTTTTTCTTGTAAGACCCTTTTTCTCGCTCCCTACGTTTTCTTCTTTCTGTTAATCGTTTCCTTCAGTCGGTTTCCCTCCATTCCTTGATCGAACCTTCCCTTTTGGTCCCGCATTCTTGTTTTTCGACCATGACTAGCACCTCGCAGTCGACCGGCGACACTCTTGGTCTATGGTACACGACCATGGAGAGCCGTTTTGACGAGGAGGACGCGTTGCGTCTCGCTCGGACTTACGATATTCCTTCCGACCACCACATAGTATTAGCTACACCGCCCGATCGGCCTCATGAACTGCCGCCCGACACCGTTCTTTTTTTCCGAGACCAATTTTTGGGCGGGCTACGTTTTCCACCCCATAAGTTTTTCTTGCAAGTCTGCAACTATTTCCGCATCCCGCTCGGCCAACTAGTTCCGAATTCCGTAAGGCTGCTGAGCGGGGTGATAATTCTATTCAAACTGAACGGTATTCCCCTAGACCCCAAAGTTTTCCATTACTTCTACTACCCCAAGCAGACCGAGTGGGGAACTTTTGTTTTTCAATCTAGGATAGACTTCGTTCTATTTGATAACATGCCGAGCTCCAACAAACATTGGAAGGAGCACTTTTTCTATGTGCGTTTCTCCGAGCCGCCGACCTTCCGCGTCAAATGGCAGACGGCGATGCCAGCGCAACCCGAGCTCGGCAAGTTTAGAGGCGATGCGGCCTACCTTCATGCAGCCGATCGGCTGGTCGGCCAGCGCTATCACATCGACAAGCTGCTCCTTCCGGGAGTAATGCATATATTCGGCTTGTCTTCTACCACGGCCGATTTGCCCTGCAGCATGAGTAAGTTCCCTTATCTTCCCGTTTGTTTTGTTCTAACTGATTTATTTTTTGCTTCTGCAGCTGAAGTCATGTGGCGCGCAAAGGCAACCGAAAAGCTCAAGTTGAAGGCCGCCAATATTGAGGCGGTAAAGGATAGGGAGGTCGCCGAGCGGGGCTCGACTTCAGCTGGTCCGGCCAGCGAAGAAGGTGAGGGGACACCAGCTGTCCCTGAAGCTTTAGACGCCCCTGCTTCTCACGACGAGCCCACGAGCGACATAGAACCCTCGGCTCAAGCCGAGGTAGAGGGTCGTTCGGCAGACGACGTTCCTCTGGCAACTTGGAAGCGCAAACAGCCGGAGGCACCCTCTCAACCAAGTCCATCCGATGAACCACAATCCGAGCGGGGCTACGAAGCTCCAGTGTTATCCGGGACGGTCTCTATCGAGAGTACCCCGACGCCGCTCGGCTCTCCAAGGGCAATCTCTGAGGTGCCGCCCTCCAGTCCTACAAGAACACTGCGACGTATTAGGCGGTTGGGCGACCGTCCTTCTTCCTCCACCGGTGAGCCGTCTGGTAAGGCTACTGCTTCTAAAGGTGATCCGAGCGGCCCGAAATTGATAATAACTGTCCTGCGCCTCCCGTCGGAAGAATACATGGCGGCCGCTGGTCGGCCTGTGGTCCCTGAGCAGCAAATAACACTCACAGGTCCCCTAGCCAAAGCTTGGGAGGATGCTCGGCTCAGGATCGCAATGATGACTCCCAGTCAGCTAGCCGACAGCAATTTACAACAAGCGACCGGGGTATGCTCTCTTGCTTTGTTAATTATTTTGAGCTCGGGTTCCTAACTTGTTCATATCCGTTCGCAGAACTGGGTGGAGCAGATTGCCATCAGCGATCGACTGGCCGAACTAGAGGATGAGCTGAAAAAGCTCAAGGCCGCGGGGGACAGCAGACAATCGACGGCCGCTCTGGAGAAGGCTAAAAGGTTGCTGGAAGCCGAACGGGGTAAATCCTCCGGCTTGACGAGTGAAGTGGCCCGCCTCGAAGCCTTGGTCAAGCAGCGGGACAAGGAAGTGAAGACCGCAACCGCCCGGAAACTCAAAGCCATTGAGGACATGGATATGATGAAGGTAGAGAACCGGGGGTTAGAGCAGCGCGTCAAGGAGCTGGATGCCCTTCTGGCCACCGAGAAGAAGAGCCGCTCGGCCGATCTGCTTAAATTTGAAGGAGATTTGAAGGATCTCCATGCTTCCAATGATGCTTCCCGAGCCGCGCTCAAAGAGTATCAGGATGGGGAGTCGGCCCGCTCTGACGAAGTGAGAAAGGCATTTGTCCGCTCGGACAACTTCGGAGAGAAGTTTACTGATAAGATCTCCCTTACTTTCGAAGAAGCGATCAAGGCGGCGGTGGATTACTTGAAGACTAAAGGCCACCTTCCCGCCGAGCTGACCGTCCCACCAGAGGATCTGGCTACCGTGATGGGCGCCATTCCTGATGCTCTTTTTGATTTTGACGCGTGAGGAGTGTTTTTTATCAACTTTTTTGTATCTTCGCCGTTCGGCAAAACTTTACTTTTGCTGTAACTTCTGTCGTTTGCCCAGCGTTCGGCGTAAATAGATCATCTTTCCTTCTTTGCAACTTTTGTTTTGGTAAGAAATTTTTCTTTCATGTTTAAAGTGTTCTTTGAAACTCCTCCGCTCGGCTTCGTACTCTAACATGAGCTTCAGCCGATTAAAAACAAACGTCTTTCGTCATGCGACTGCATCGCCGCTCGGCGAGCGCGCGTTAGTCGTTTGTGCGCTTCCATCTTTAATTCTCATTAACCATCTTTTGATTTGCACCTTGCCTCAAAGGGTGTTTTTCATCTAATTTTGCTAAGCGAGCCGCTCGGCCGTATGTTGGCCTTAAAGAACAGGCTCTGTCGTCGGTCGGCTCTCACCGCAGGGATGTATCGCGTGGAAGGCTATCCGCTCGGACGTTTATAGATGCCGGCTCGTCTCTCGATATTTAACGTCGGAGCTCGTCGGAGCTCGACGGTCTTCCGCTCGGACGCTTATAGATGCCGGCTCGTCTCTCTATATTTAACGTCGGAGCTCGACGGTCTTCCGCTCGGACGTTTATAGACGCCGGCTCGTCTCTCGATATTTAACGTAGGAGCTCGACGGTCTTCCGCTCGGAGGGTTTATAGACGTCGGCTCGTCTCTCGATATTTAACGTCGGAGCTCGACGGTCTTCCGCTCGGGGGGTTAATAGAGCCGGCTCGTCTTCGATTAACGTCGGAGCTCGACGGTCTTCCGCCGGAGGGTTTATAGACGCCGTCTCTCGATATTTAACGTCGGAGCTCGGCGGTCTTCCGCCGGAAGTTTATAGACGCCGGCTCGTCTCGATATTTAACGCCGGAGCTCGACGGTCTTCCGCCGGACGTTTATAGACACCGCTCTCTCGATATTTAACGCCGGAGCTCGACGGTCTTCCGCCGGACGTTTATGCCCGCTCGTCTCTCGATATTTAACGTCCTGAGCTCAGCGGTCTTCCGCTCGGAGGGTTTATAGATGCCGTCTCTCGATATTTAACGTCGGAGCTCGACGGTCTTCCGCCGAGAGGTTTATAGGCGTCGGCTCGTCTCTCGATATTTAACGTCGGAGCTCGGCGGTCTTCCGCCCGGAGCGTTTATAGGCGCCGGCTCATCTCGATATTTAACGTCGAGCTCGGCGGTCTTCCGCTCGGAGGTTTTATAGACGCGCTCGTCTCTCGATATTTAACGTCGAGCTCGACGGTCTTCCGCGACGTTTATAGACGCGGCTCGTCTCTCGATATTTAACGCCGTCGCTCGACGGTCTTCCGCTCGGACGTTTATAGATGCGGCTCGTCTCTCGATATTTAACGTCGGAGCTCGACGGTCTTCCGCCCGGACGTTTATAGACGCCGACTCATCTCTCGATATTTAACGCCGGAGCTCGACGGTCTTCCGCCGACGTTTATAGATGCCGGCTCGTCTCGATATTTAACGCCGGAGCCCGACGGTCTTCCGCCGGAGGGTTTATAGACGCCACTCGTCTCGATATTTAACGTCGGAGCTCGACGGTCTTCCGCCGGACGTTTATAGACGCCGGCTCGTCTCGATATTTAACGTCGGAGCTTGGCGGTCTTCCGCTCGGGCGTTTATAGACGCCGCTCGTCTCGATTTTTAACGCCGGAGCTCGGCGGTCTTCCGCCGGACGTTTATAGGCGCTCGTCTCGATATTTAGCGTCGAGCTCGGCGGTCTTCCGCCGGAGGGTTTATAGGCGTCGGCTCGTCTCGATATTTAACGCCGGAGCTCGACGGTCTTCCGCCGGAGGGTTTATAAACGCCGGCTCGTCTCGATATTTAACGCCGGAGCTCGACGGTCTTCCGCTCGGACGTTTAGACGCCGGCTCGTCTCGATATTTAACGCCGAGCTCGGCGGTCTTCCGCTCGGACGTTAGACGCCGGCTCGTCTCGATATTTAACGTCGAGCTCGACGGTCTTCCGCTCGGCGTTTATAGACGCCGGCTCGCTCTCGATATTTAACGTCGAGCTCGACGTCCGTCCGGAGGGTTTATAGACGCCGTCTCTCGATATTTAACGTCGAGCTCGAGCGATCTTCGCTCGGAGGGTTTATAGACGCGGCTCGTCTCGATATTTAACGTTGGAGCTCGACGGTCTTCCACTCGGACGCTTATAGACGCCTCGTCTCTCGATATTTAACGTCGGGCTCGACGGTCTTCCGCCGGAGGGTTTATAGGCGTCGGCTCGTCTCGATATTTAACGCCGAGCTCGACGGTCTTCCGCTCGGAGGGTTTATAGGCGCCCGGCCTCTCGATATTTAACGCCGGAGCTCGGCGGTCTTCCGCCGGAAGTTTATAGACGCCGCTCGTCTCGATATTTAACGCCGGAGCTCGGCGGTCTTCCGCTTCGGACGTTTATAGACGCCGGCTCGTCTCTCGATATTTAACGTCGGAGCTCGACGGTCTTCCGCTCGGACGTTTATAGACGCCGGCTTGTCTCTCGATATTTAACGTCGGAGCTCGACGGTCTTCCGCTCGGAGGGTTTATAGATGCCGGCTCGTCTCTCGATATTTAACGTCGGAGCTCGACGGTCTTCCGCTCGGACGTTTATAGACGCCAGCTCGTCTCTCGTTATTTAACGTCGGAGTTCGACGGTCTTCCGCTCGGAGGGTTTATAGATGCCGGCTCGTCTCTCGATATTTAACGTCGAAGCTCGACGGTCTTAACGGCTAATCTTTAACACAGCCGCTCGGCGGGCATACTAGCCATCCTTTTAATTCATTTCTGCTTCCTGCATTACAAGGACATGGGCGACTAGAATATACACAAAAATGAATTACATCAGTGCACCTTTCACCCAGCTCGATAAGGCTGGAGATGATTTGCGCTCCAAGGTCGGTCCAGCTGTCGTCCGTCTTCATCCTCCAAATAGTAAGCGCCCGAGCCGAGCTTTTCGATGATTTTGAAGGGACCCGGCCACGGAGCTTCAAGCTTGCCGATGTCGCCGACCGGCTTGACTTTCTTCCAGACAAGGTCGCCGACCTGGAATGATCTGGGGATTACGCGCCTGTTGTAGTTTTGCTTCATCCGTTGACGGTACGCCATCAGCCGGACGGACGCCTTGGCTCGGTCTTCATCAACCAAATCCAGCTCCATGTTCCTCCGCTCGGCGTTGCCCTCATCGTAATCCTGGATCCGGACGGATTCGACACTAACTTCGACGGGAATCACCGCTTTGCCGCCGTATACCAGATGAAAAGGCGTGACTCCCGTTCCTTCTTTTGGAGTCGTTCTGAGGGCCCATAGGACGCCCGACACTTCATCCACCTAACTTCCTCCCAAATGGTCTAGCCGAGCGTGCAGAATGCGAAGAATTTCCCGATTGGCTACTTCGGCTTGACCATTGCTTTGGGGATAGGCTACAGATGTGAAGTGTTGCTCGATGCCATAGCTTTTGCACCAATTTTCAAGCAATTTTCCTGTGAACTGCCGTCCGTTGTCGGAAATCAGTCGGCGAGGGATGCCGAACCGACAGATGATGTGC
Organism: Zingiber officinale; assembly: GCF_018446385.1. Classification (NCBI taxonomy): domain Eukaryota; kingdom Viridiplantae; phylum Streptophyta; class Magnoliopsida; order Zingiberales; family Zingiberaceae; genus Zingiber; species Zingiber officinale. The sequence goes on along the minus strand of NC_055993.1, from coordinate 115,015,779 downwards.
TGCCATATGAACTTTTTGACCATTTGTTCGGTGATCCTGGCTAGCGGCTCGGCCTCCACCCACTTGGAAAAATAATCGACCGCCACTAGTAGAAACTTCCGCTGTCCGGTCGCCATAGGAAATGGACCAACGATATCCATTCCCCACTGGTCGAACGGACATGAGACTGTTGATGCCTTCATTTCCTCTGCCGGTCGGTGATAGGAGTTGTGGTATTTCTGGCACGAAAGGCACGTCGACACGGTCCGAGCGGCGTCTGCTTGTAAGGTCGGCCAGAAGTACCTGACCAACAGGATCTTCTTAGCCAGCGATCGTCCTCCCGGATGTCCTCCGCAGGATCCTTGATGTACTTCTTGGAGGATGTAAGCCGAGTCCTCCGAGCTCACGCACTTCAACAGCGGTCGTGAGAAAGATTTCTTGTAAAGCCGATCGCCGATGAGTGTGAACCGACCGGCTCTCCTCCTTAGCAGCTGAGCTTCATTCTGATCGGACGGTGTGGCGCCCGAGCGCAGAAACTCCGTGATGGGTGTCCTCCAGTCGCTCGGAAACGTAAGGCCTTCCATACGGTCGACGTGCGCCACCAACAATACTTGTTCAATTGGCTGCTGAAGGGCGATCGGCGTTATTGAGCTCGCAAGTTTGGCCAACTCATCGGCCGCTTGGTTCTCCGATCGGGGTATCTTCCGAACAATGACTCCTCTAAAATTGGCTTTAAGCTTCTCAAAGGCTTCAGCGTAGAGTTTGAGCCGAGCGCTGTTGATTTCAAAGGTACCAGAGAGTTGCTGAGCAGCCAGCTGAGAATCTGAATGAAGCGTTACCCGACCGGCACCCACGTGCCGCGCTGCCTGCAAGCCGGCTATGAGGGCCTCATACTCTGCTTCGTTGTTTGTAGCTTTATAATTCAGTTGGACGGATAAGTGCATCTTTTCTTTTTGTGGGGAGAGCAACAGTATTCCAATCCCGCTTCTGAGCCGAGTGGATGATCCGTCCACAAATATTTTCCACATAGCTTCTGGCTCTGAATTCTGCACCTCAGTCACAAAATCTGCCAAGGACTGCGCTTTGATTGCCGAGCGGGGCTGGTACTAGATGTCAAATTCGCTTAACTCCGTCGTCCATTTGATGAGCCGCCCGGACGCTTCTGGATTCAATAATACACGGCCGAGCGGGCTATTGGTTTTGACAATAATGGTATGCGCCAGGAAGTATGGACGAAGGCACCGAGCGGCGAGAACCAGAGCGAAAGCCAGCTTCTCGAGTCCAGTGTAGCGAGATTCAACATCTTTTAAAATATGACTAAGTAAATACACAGGCTCTTCTCCGCTCGCCCTCACTAGTGTCGAGCCAATTGCTTGCTTGGTTGAAGACAAGTATATATAAAGGGGCTCACCCGCAGTCGGCTTGGCTAATACCGGGAGAGAGCTCAGATATGCCTTCAAATCTTCGAACGCCCGATCGCATTCTTCGTCCCAATGAAACTTATTGGCCTTGCGCAAGATTTTGAAAAAAGGAAGGCTCCGGTCGGCGGTTTTGGAGATGAATCTGGACAGAGCAGTTATCCGACCGGTCAAACGCTGCACTTCCCTTGTATTTCTTGGAGGCGGCATGTCTTGTAGAGCTTTCACCTTGCTGGGATTCGCTTCGATGCCCCGCTCGGTCACTATGTACCCCAAGAAACGCCCTCCTTTTGCTCCGAACAGGCACTTCGGGGGATTTAGCTTGACTCCATATTTGCGTAGCGTCCGGAAGGTTTCCTCCATGTCTTTGAAGAGATCGGCCGCTCGGACGAACTTGATGAGAATGTCGTCCACATAAACTTCCAGATTCCGCCCGATCTGCTTTTTGAACACTTTGTTCATCAAACGTTGATAAGTGGCTCCCGCGTTCTTTAATCCGAACGGCATCACATTATAGCAGTAGGTGCCATCGGCCGTCACGAAGCTGACTTTTTCTTGATCTTCACGGGCGAGCGGCACTTGATGATAGTCTTGGTAAGCGTCGAGCATACATATTAATTCGTAGCCGGCCGTAGAGTCCACTAGCTGATCTATCCGGGGCAGAGGATAAAAGTCTTTCGGGCAAGCTTTGTTGAGATCCCGAAAATCTATACATACTCTCCACTTGTTGCCCGGCTTGGAGACTAATACTACGTTGGCCAGCCAGCTCGGGAACTGCACCTCGCGGATATGGCCGGCCTCCAAGAGTTTTTCCACCTCCGCTCGGATGACGGAATTCTGCTCGGCGCTGAAGTCCCTTTTTTTTTGCTTTACTGGCCGTGCGTCCGGTCGGACGTGTAGCTCATGCTGCGCTATACTTGGTGAAATTCCGGGCATCTCATGTGTCGACCAGACGAAGACATCATGGTTTCTCCGGAGGTATTGGATCACCTCCTCCTTCTGATTCGCCTCCAGGTCGGATGCGATGAATGTCGTGGCCTCTGATCGGGTCGGGTGTATCTGCACTTAGTCTTTTTCTTCATAAACTAGAGAGGGAGGTTTTTCAGTTATAGCATTCACCTCGATCCGTGGCGACTTCCGAGCGGAATTTGCTTCGGCTCGGACCATTTCGACGTAGCATCGCCGAGCCGCCAGTTGGTCTCCCCGTACTTCTCCCACTTTGTCTTCGACGGGGAACTTGATCTTCTGGTGGAAGGTAGAGACGGCCGCTCAGAACTCACTGAGCGCCGGTCGTCCCAGAATGATGTTGTATGAGGAGGGAGAGTCGACCACCACGAAGTTTGCTGTACGCGTCCTTCTGAGCGGCTCTTCTCCCAATGAAATAGCCATCCGGATTTGTCCGACCGGAAGGACTTCATTGCCCGTAAACCCGTAGAGGGGGGTTGTCATGGGCAGCAGCTCGGCACGGTCAATTTGAAGTTGATCGAATGCCTTTTTGAATATTATGTTGACCGAGCTTCCTGTGTCAACAAAAACGCGGTGAATACTGTAGTTGGCTATTACCGCTTTGATGAGCAGAGCGTCGTCGTGGGGCACTTCAACTCCTTCAAAGTCCCCAGGCCCAAAACTGATTTCGGGTCCACTCGCCCGCTCTTGGCTACAGTCGACTGCATGGATCTGGAGCTGCCGGACGCTCGCCTTTCTTGCTCGGTTGGAGTCTCCTCCGGTCGGCCCGCCAGCGATAATGTTGATCTCGCCTCGGGAAGTATTACTTCTATTTTCTTCCTCCCGAGCGGATGGTCGAGACCGTTCTCTTGACGTTCGGTGATTCTCCTGCCTTGGAGAGCGATGCCGATCGGGAGTCTGTTGCTGTCGCCTATCGGCTCGCGTCCGATCGGCCTCATGAGTTCTTTGTCGCCTGTCGACTGAGGGAGACCGTTGGCCGCCATTCCGGGGAACGGGATGAGCCACGAAGGGAAGACTTCGACAATCCCTTGTGTTGTGCGTATCCGTCCCGTGGAAGGAGCAGAACATCGGGGTCCATTTCTTCTTTGGCTTGGGCCGGGCGGCAACTACTTCTTGCACGTGAGACCTGGCATGGGGGGAGCGGATTGCTTCGGCCCTCGGTCCTCTGGGCGGATGATGAGCGACGTGCTGTTTCCGCTCGGCAGGAGGGGACCGCTCGGTTGGAGTTTCTTTTTTCCTGGCCGCTTGCGCTTCCTCCACGTTGATGTATTCGTTGGCCCGGTGTAGCATGTGGTCATAGTCTCAGGGTGGCTTCCGAATGAGCGATCGGAAGAAATCTCCATCCACGAGGCCTTGTGTGAAGGCATTCATCATGGTCTCCGAGGTGGTCGTTGGAATATCCATGGCCACTTTGTTGAACCGCTGGATGTAAGCTTGGAGCGATTCACGGGCTTCTTGTTTGATGGCGAACAGACTAACGCTGGTTTTTTGATAGCGCCGACTGCTTGCAAAATGATGGAGGAAGGCCGTCCGGAAGTCCTTGAAGTTGGTGATGGATCCGTCCGACAGCCTTTGAAACCATCGTTGAGCCGATCCAGATAGGGTGGTGAGGAAAACCCGACACTTCACCCCATCTATGTATTGATGCAGGGTTGCCGTGTTATCAAACTTGCCCAAATGATCGTTCGGATCGGTGGTTCCATTGTATTCGCTGATCGTCGGAGGCGCGTAGTGCTTGGGCAGAGGGTCTCGTAGAATAGTCTCTGAAAATTGGCGATTAATCCGTTCGGGCGATGAGTCCGCTCGAGGGGCTTTTCCTTTTTTGTCATCTCGTCTCGGCATTTCATCCGAAGAATATCCCCGATCTCTATGAGTGGGTGCAGCTTCGGGGGTGCGGAATAGGGCCCGGTGGAATGCAACGGTGGCTTGAGGTGCTTCCGCTCGGCCACCAGACGCAGACGTTGGCTGTTGCCTTCTGTTTTTGCTCCACAAGCTTGGCGGCCCGCAACTCGATCAGAGCGTCGAGTTCCTCCGTGGAGAGCGTTACCGTGTGTTTTCGTCCAGTCTCGTCCATTGTTTCTGTTCGGATGCAGGAGCGTTCCCACAGACGGCGCCAAATTGATCCTGTCCGAACGCTGAATCAACGGACGCTGGGCATGTGGCGCTCCCCGGTTGCTGACGTGGATCTTCGACTGGTTGCACGAACCTCCGGCGAACCTGCACAGAAGTCGGGCCGGGAAGGGGTTCCCGGCGGCGACCCTCCGACGCTCAAGTCAAGCAAGCAAGTAGTGTAAAAAGTGGCTCCCAAAGTCTTTTTTCGCGTACCTCCGGCGAAGTATGCGGCTCTTTATATAGAGCGGTGAAAGAGCTCCTGCATGTCCACCGAGGCACATGCGTGTCCGCAGCCCATACCTCGGTATGTGTCTGTCAGAAAGCTTACCTGACGTCATACTGCTACAGTCCAAGTATGTCCTTGATGGGACAATAGAACACCTCGTTGTCAGACTTGGAGCATGGTCTAGCCATAGGACTTGACAGCTGTCGGAAGATGTTCTTGTCCTTCTCTACCCACCACAGGTCGGGACGTCCGTCCGCTCGGCCGAACGGGGAGTTCACGCACCGGCCGGACGACCCTCATCTCATGCGTCGGCCGGACGGCCCTCCCCTCACGTCCGGACTGCCGTTGACATCGACATGTTGGGGATATTTTCGATGGGGCGTTATGTAGGGACTGTTAGTAGTATATCACCCTCTCTTAGGCCTTCCGCTCGGCTCTTTGCTACTGTTCCACTGAGCGCCAGCTCTCGACTCCTATCCGTCCGGCCGGGAGGTTGGCCCATCTTTGTCCGGTCGGACGCCCGGTCCACCTAACCCTTTGACTTCCACGTGGCGTCGACCCGTTACAACGGGGGCCCCCTGTTCTATCCGCTGGATCAATACTCATTGGGAAAAATCAAAATCTCAAGAAAAAAAAGAGAAAACAATTTGTGAAAAAAGAGAGTTTCTTGAGCATTGCACTTAAAAAAGAAAAGAAAAATAAAGAATATGGGATAAAAAAATAGTTATCATGAGTTAAAATCGATATGGTACCCCTTTGAGACTGAATTAGATTACTGGAGAAATACTTACCAGGTTTCTTTTGATCCTGAGTAATCCTTTGCGATCGTATGTAGATGGTGCAGAGTACTTTGGAGGGAGGGGATGGACTTTGCATGTGGCAGGTAAGTGCTGATTGTCGGAAGCATTAGGAACACGGTTAAATTACAACTTGGCTAGAATTGGAGGTTGAGACTAGAAAGAGTTAAGCCACTTTTTGCATTAGGCATGGAAAACTTTTAGTTAAGCCACATTAGGATAATTTGGTTATCTTTGCTTATAAGTGAGAACTATATAGGACTAGACTTATTTGTTATGAATTATGATGCATTGCTTATACATATAGATTTAGATTGCATGTTTTGCTTAAGGATAAATAAAAGTTCAAGTTTGGGGATATTTGATGTGTATATTTCATGCATAATTTTTAGTATTATTTTGCATGCATTTTATTTCATCTCATGAGCATATCATGTATACTTACATCTTTTTATATTATTATTATGTTCACTCCTTTTTTTTAGAGTACTCTTGCTTTTTAATTGACAAGACATGAAATTGAAGTCAAATCAGAGTCTAAAATCCTTGGAATGTAAATTCAAATCAAGGAACATACTCTGACAGTGTCTTATGATACAGACGTATTTCTCTACCTGAAGATAGATGAAGAATGAAGCAAAAACAAGAACTACAGCACCTAACATGGGTTGGTCATGCCCCCAGGCATGGTTGTATCTCATTCAGTTGCGAAGAGGATGAAGTTAGAACTCGACATGCTCGTATAGTGCCCCGAATGATCGTGTTGGACCTCTCAGACCCTGACACACCCAGGTCATGCCCAAGGCACGACCGTGTTCTTCTTCACAGTGCCGGACATGATCTAGTCATGCCCGTTGGCATGGTCGTGCTCAACCCTCGACTTCAGCCCCATTGAGCGACACGGCCTAGCCGTGCCTCCCAACATAACCATGGTGCAATCTGTGGTGTCTCGGTATTTTTGGTATCTACCTCTATTTTAAATGGTTCCAAGGGCTATATAATTGCCTAGAAGGCTCTTGTTTGAGGGAGGAGGGTTTTAGCCATGACAAGGAATCCTAAAAGAGCCACACCAAGGAGCCATCAAAGTTTCCATCCATCCTAAAGCTTGGAGATTCTTCCGAAGACATCGATGACACCACGACTAAGTTTTCTCTTCTCTTTCCTCTTTGATTTTAGTTGTAGGATGTCTTCTCTAATTCTCGGTTGTAACCCCATCTCCATTGAGTAGTACTTTAGATTCTAGGATGAGGGAATAGCCTAATGTATTGGTGATGTTAAGACCAAAAGAATTGAAATATCTCCATTAATGGTATGATATTATTCACTTTAGACTTAAGTCCTCATGATTTTCTTTTTGAATTCTATCCAAAAGGTTTCATACAAATGAAGATATCTTTCTCTTTTAAACTCATGATCTTTTCCATGTGTTTCCAATGTGACACTTTGTTTGCAACCTTACAACCCCAACAATCTCCCCCTCAAACAAAAGATCATAAACCCCCTTCAAGAGGAAAGCCTATATGTTTGACATCTGATTCTCGACCCATCAAGTCTTCTTGTCCCTTGATCCAACTGATCTACTAGGACTTCTTTGCCCTCAATCCAACTGACTTATTAGGTCTTCCCGTCCCTCGGTCCACCCGACTTACTAAGACTTCCTCGCCTCTCAATTCAACTAACTTTCTAGGTCTTCCTTACCTAGCCACAATTAGGACTTCTCTGTCTGGTATCTGGTGCTCTTGATCTGGACACGGGAGCCCCCACTTCTTTTGTTCGAGATCAATATTCTACTCATATAGCTCGATTAGACTATAGCTTTTGTGCACATTTGGCGGTTAGACCTTTTGGCAGTCCAGGCTCTAATACCAATTGTTATGACCAAAAAAATTTAAATATCTCCACAATCGTATAATATTGCCTACTTTGGGCCTAAGTCCTTATAGTTTTCTTTTTGGGCTTTATTCAAAAGACTTCATACCAATAAAGATATCTTCTTTTAAATCCATGATCCTTTCTATGTGTTCCCAATGTAGGACTTTGTTTGCAACCTTACAACCCCAGCAGTTGACATTCATTCTCTATATTTATTTATCTTTTTTTATCACATGATATGTTTATCCATGATTTGACTTTATTGCATATACATGATTATGATACTAACCATGCATCTTCATATCCCACAAGACGCGGGGAAGGACTGAAAGGTGAACTAAAATCTCCAACTCATAAATATCAAGACGTGAGAGGTTGGTTATGAAAGTAGTCCAAAACCTCACGAGGGCATCATTGGCTATCACAGAGACTAATGGATTTACCCCGATTCAATATCATGAATTAAGGAATAATACCTTAAGGACCATGGGGCATTGTGACAGGAGCTTCTCGGAGAAAGTGATCATTTTAGTAAAGCTACTTTGAAAATAGACAACACATTTAGGTAGACATGCTAATATAATTTCAAAAATCTATACCGATACCTTGGGATAGACTACCTGCATGTGTATAAATATTGAGATAAGAAAGTAAATAGTATTTAAGCTGTCAACTGTCATCGTGGAGAAATCAAAATCCTAGAATCGTTTTCTCAAATTCAGATTTCTCCTACGACTTCTCGTGTGCTCTTGACTCATTTTCTTTCTTTCTTGACTCTTATGATTTGTGATTTTCTATATAACCTACTTTGTGATTTTGACTAGTACTCAATTTTATAGTCCATGTGGGATCAATATTTTTATTACTTGATGACAATCGTGCACTTATAGTTTTCGCACATCACTTGGGCCTTAGTGAGAGAATCACATCAATGGCTTCCATCGGAGGGATCATATAGTCATAAAAAATCTTACACCAATCATATCTATTTAAAATTTTAAAGTCATCTACATAATTAATTAATGATGGTACTGATAGTTTAGATGCACTACTTAGTAGAAAAAAATAATATGTAAACAAGAAAATATAAAATAAAAGTTGATAAAATAGAAGATTAGATTGAGGAGATGACTTTTGGCTAATGTTCCTTGTTTTTTCTCTAGTTCCTTCTTTGAACAATCATGATCAGTGAAATGTTAAAAGTAAAGTGGGGTGGAACTACCTGTTGGATCGAGTAATTCACTGGGGTGGGGGTGGGGGATGAATAGCGATTTAGAAATTCGAGTAGAAAATCGAGTACGTAGCAGAAAGAAAGAATCGAAAACAGAACAATGCTAACATAAGTAATTTTTTACTTGGTTCGGAGCTTTGGTCGACTCCTACTCCAAGGCCCGCACTCGTCGAGTGCTTTCGTTGGACAATCCACTAAACATTCGAAAAGTTCTTACACGGTGAAAGTACAGGAATGCTAAAAAAGAATGAAGTACCAACAATATTTAAGAAAAATAAAATAGCGCGTTGTCGAAGAAGCTTCAGCGTTACAAGAGCACAGCACGGCAGAGCAAGCGTTGCATGACGTTGTAGTGAATTGTTCTTTACTCCAGGGCTCACCCTCCTTATATAGGAGGCTCCGGCCGCCCGGATCCCTTCCGGGCGCCTAGACTCTGACATAACCCAGCCAACCAGAGAGCTCCATGCGGCGAAGCGACAAGGTGATATAATTTGCACTCCGACCGCCCGTACCCCATTTTCTAGCAGCTTCAACTTCCTGCAAGAAAATGTTAGTCTGGAACATAATGCAAATTATATTACCCTACAAAACAAAGTGTTAGCACAATTATAATAATCAAACAGAGTATTAATGAGATCCCGTCTCATCGAGACCGGAATCTAGTCAAGATCTCAACTTAGAGTTTCAAAATGGTTCTAAGTTGGATCGGTGCCTAAGTTCCCTTCCTGGGAACGCGTCGTCACAGTCACTCCCCTCCAGTGACTTACCTTAACTTACCTGCCAGACATCCGGCAGCCCTTCGACCCGTCTGGACTTCGTGTCAGACGTCCGGTCAGCCCTTCGACCCATCTGGACTTCGTGTCAGACGTCCAGTCAGCCCTTCGACCCGTCTGGACTTCGTGTCAGCTATCCGATCGACCCGTCGAACTAGCTGGGCTTCGTGCCAGACATCCGATCAGCTCGTCGACCAGTCTGGGCTTCTTCTGCACACTTAGTTAAAGTGTTAGATCACAATGAAACTAAGGGGGTGTTTGGTTCTTTCCTAGGAATAGGAATCATTGTATTGTGGAATGAGAATGTGTATGAGCATGGATATCACTCTTAAAAGCAATGTTTGGTTAGTTGCATATTTTCTATCGGAATAAATCAAAATTTCCTTTTTTACCCTTACAAGAAAATAAGAGAAAAAATTAGATGTGAGAGAAAAATATGCTGAAAGAAAATGATGAGAGAGAAAGTGTGATGAGAGAGAATAAAGAGAGAGAAAGTATGATGAGAGAGAATGAAGAGAGAGAGTGTGACGATAGAAAATGAGAAAAGAGAGTGTGATAGGAGAGATTATGATGAGAGAGAAAATATGATGTGAAAGAAAGTATGATGGGAGAGGATGAAGAGAGAGAAAGTGTAATGAGAAAAAAATAAGGAGAGAGAGTGTGATGAGAGAGAAAGTATGGTGAGAGAGAAAATATGATGAAAGAGAAAGTGTGATGAGAAAAAAAGAGACCAGTGAGTGTGATGGGAGAAATTGAGGAGAGAGAAAGTATGATGAGGGAGAAAGTATGTGAGAGAGAAAGTGTGTTAAGGAAAAAAAAGGAGGGAGTGTGACAAGAGAGATTGAGGAGAGAGAAAGTGTGATGAGAGCAAAAGTGTAATGAGAAAAAAAAGAGAAAATAGAGTGTGATGAAAGAGATTGAAGAGAGAGAAAATATGATGAGAGCGAAAGTATGATGAAAAAAAAAGAAGGAAGAGAGTGCGTGGAAGAAATTGAGGAGAGAGAAAGTATGATGAGAGAGAAAATGTAATGAGAAAAAGAGAAAAGAGAGTGTGATAGGAGAGATAAGGAGAGAGAAAGTGTGTGATAAAATGATAAGAGAGAAAATATGATGAGAGAGAACAAGGAGAGAGAAGTGATATGAAAGAAAAAATAAATAAATATATTTTGATATTTGATATTAAGGGAGTAAATTTTAGTTTTAGGTCAAGGGTATTTTTTGAATAAGAGAATATTTTGATTGATGGAAATAAGGTAATGACTCATTGAAGGGGAGGTACATGAGAATGAGTTATTACCCAATTTCAAGGATTCATTCCCTTATTTGTATTCCTATTCTTATAATCCAAACATTAACAATGACAATCAATGATTCTCATTCTCATTCCCCACTCCTATTCCCCTAAATCAAATGCCCCCTAACTTAACCTACTTTATCATTCATCAAAACCTGAGTTAGATTGTTAATGTTAACCGCACTAACACTACCATCCAAATACAAAGGAACTTCATTCATGGTTTGGAATGTTGGGATGGTTGATATCGCTAGAAGGTGGTGAACAGTGATTCTCTTCGCTCGAACATTCTCGTATACTCCTCTACAATAGGTTAGTGTGTATCAGAAAAATTAACATGAATCAAATGCAAGAACAGAAACAATCATGAACACAAACCAATTATATGGTTTAGAACATCCGGTTCCTATTCCACGATCTAGTTCTAGCAATAATCCATATTTAACTTTCTCTTTGTCAGAGATTTTCTGGAGAAACTTATTAAAGAACACCTATTCTTACATAAAAAATACAACACAAAACAAATATACAAATATTATAAATGAAAACTTGGCTTTAAATGCTTTTACATTTCCTTGATATGAAAATGCAGCATTCTCCTTCAAAACTCTCAAAATTTCATAGCAAAAATTTCCATGAAACTCTTCTTCTATAAAAGCTATATAGTTTTTAGGTCGGGATTTATTTCCGTGATCATCTGTCAATTGATTTCTCCACTGAAATCAATTGTTGTACATGTAAAATGACTCATACCGACTTTGGTTTGACAATGGCGTAGCTTTCCTATGCAAGTGGGTTGTCCCACTTAACTTAGAAACAAATAAATAAATCACAATTCGACTGTTCAATGACAATTTAACATGATTCAGACATAAATGATGATAAATAAATAAATACCTTTAAAATTTTAGTTTTACCCAAACGATTTCTGTTCTTTTCTATGGTTTGAGCTGAATCTACTTATTCAGAAAATAATTTGAGAAGATTCATCCAAATGTCTCTCAATTAGTGATTTTCTCCCTTCCAATTGTGCAATTGAATTTCTCCCAACTTATTAATCTCACACGATCGCAAATGATAAGATCAGATTCTCTTGTCCGTAATCTTTGGTCTCTTCTGTGTTCCTTCTATAATTTGCACATCGGATCGTAGTCAGAATTTGATCAAAATTGACTGCAATCTCTCTTGGATTACTTTCCCACTTAGGTTATAGTTTGAGTTGAGCAAGGCAACCAGAGGCCGCTGGTGGTGGGCGGACCGTCCCCTGATTGGTGCCATACAATCTGCCCAACCACCGGTAACTTCCAACTGTCTGACACAATCCAAACTATGAGCTAGGTGGGAACGTGAATCCAGGGGAAATCACAGTCAATTTTGGCTGGATTTCAGTGGTGATCCGACGTGCAAATTACGGAAGAGATCAGGAGAGGACCAAGGATTACGAACTAGAGGATCTGAACTCGCAAATGACAGACCTATGTGATACAGATGGTGGCCCCGGACCATGGCTCTGCACGACCGCCAATAGCAGCCCTACACAATTATGGACGACAACTCCAGATGTAGCCCTACATGGCCACAGACGACAACCTTACTCAACCGTAGACGATGACCCTAAACGATGGCCCTACATGAACACGGATGATGGCCCGACACAACCACGGACGATGGCCCTATGTAACCGCATACGACGACCGCACACATGAGGTGCCTCACGCATTAACATGTGGTGGCCCCGTGAGGTTGCCTCATGCAAGCAAACATCTCACGCGACCACAAAGCCATTATTAAGGACAGTTGAATAATACATAGAGAGAATAGACATCCGACTACTGACTAAAATTTAATCCTAAATCTCAAGATAGTAACACCACCATCCATCTCGAGAGGACACATATCTTCTTAAAAAAAAAACCCCATAATATATGAAGAGGAAATTACCCTATTACTAATTGAGATTTGATCCCAGATCACTAGCCAATTATCCATTCCGAGAGTATACATATCTTCCAAAAATAAAGACCCAAGGTGATATATGTCGAACAATAAGACCACCTACTGAATTTCTTTCCTTATTAAAGAGAAGGTAAGCGATCAATTAACAGTTTGTAATTTGATTGATTCCTCCTCCCATTTCGATTCCTTAAATGATTTTAGAGAAGAATTTGTACATGTCGTAGATCTGTTCATTAATCAAAATACCAGTAGCGAATTGGCCGTATCATACTTCAGCTTCTCCAAATTGGGTACCACCGCAAATTGGATCATCGGCGGCGGCCCGCAAGCCAACGCCAGCGTCTCATTGGCTCCGCCCATCGGAATGTGCTCCCTCAGGATGCTCTCCGTGATGAATCCCGTGCTGTAACGCCACCCCTCCCGCTTGGCCTCGTTGATCACGTACCACACTTTGAACTGTTCCGGCCGCAGCCGCGCCCATTCCTCCAGCTCCTCCCACAGCAATATGTCCTCCTCCGACCGGTTCGCGTACACCAGGTGCATCTCCGTCGGGTCCTCCGGGTCCTGCAAAACCGTCTGAATCACTTGGTACATCGGCGTGATCCCCGTTCCGCCGGCAATCATCGCCAGCCGCCGCACAGTCGGCCTCTTGCTGCCGTCTATCAGGAAGTTACCGCAGCCAGTATACTGGATGTGACCGAGCGGGCCTTTGACGTCCAAGACGGCGCCGATAGGGAGGGAATCCAAATGTTGGGACATGAGCCCGCCGTTGGCAAATTTAGGGTGCTCGCCCTTGAAGTAGATCTTGACGACTAGCTCGAAGTGGCCGAGCTCGTCCACTGGGCTCGTCGGTGTGTAGGCCCGCATGCAGAGCTTGTCGTCGATGGTGTCACAGAGGAAGATGTGCTTTCCGACGGGAAGGCCCAGAACTTGGTCAGTCGACGGGAGCTCAAAGCGGAATTTGCGGACGTCGTGGGAGATGGACTTCTTGGAGACGAGCGTGCACTTGACCTTCTCGCGGGGGTTAACGAGGGCAGGCGGCGCGCGCACGGCCTCGCGGATGGTGGCGAGGTGAGAGAGCTCGGACGCTCCGTGGACGGATGCGTCGGAGACGTAGCCAGTGAGAATGAGCTCGCCGATGCGGTAGACGTCGAGGAGCGCCTTGGCCTTGTCGGAATGGATGGCGTCGAACTCCTCGGTGCAGTCGGCGCCGGCGTTGATAAGGATGCTGTCGGCGCCGCCCGGGTGCTCCTTGACAAAGGCCGTGCAGTCGTACACATGACCGTGGACGACGATCCACGCGGAGTCGCGCGACGCGTGCTTGCGGACCTCCGACATGGTATACTGCTTGGTGGCCGTGTTCATGAAAGGGGTGGAGGTGCTCTTCTTCAGCTTCTGCGACGGTGCCTCTGCCGTCTCGATGTGCTTCTGCCGCACCATCCACCCGCCGGATTGGTTCCCCGGCTGCGTCGGATGCTCGAACATCAGCCCGATCTCGCCCTTGTGAGGCCGACACACGTTGACCTTCACCTTGAACCAGCAGTTGTTCATCATCCCCTGCATCACCGCCGTCAGAATCGAAGCCTAAATCGACCATAAAATCGACGCAATTGGCCACTTCATCGGCACGTGCGCATACCATAAGGTTCCAAATTAGCTTCTCCGGCTGGGTATTGTGGGACTCGTCCCATGCCCGAACGGCGATCTCCTTGGCAGTCAGCAGTTGCAGCACCTCCAGCTCCACCGACCAGAAGCACCAGCACCAATATTTGCCATACTTGTTTGGCTTCTCGGGGTGGTCAAGATCGCACACCAGCCATGTGTCGCCGCCATCGAGCGTCACCTCCACTCGTGTCACCTTCCTTCCTCCACCTGTTTGACAGAGAACAGAGAGAAGTCACAAATCCCTTCACCGGCCCCCTTCTTTTCGTTTCATAATAAAATACATACATCATAAAATGCAGAAATTAAACAATGGGATTATGATCAGTACAAATAGCAAATGATCGTCTTCTTAAATTCAGGGGCGAAGAAGGAGAATCCAAAGGAGGGTTGGAGCTCACCTGAGTAGGCGTAACCTTTCATGTAATACGGCCTCTGCGTCGTGTGGGCGTTGATGGGCAGTATCTCGTCGTGGCCCGGCGTCGTGATCACCGAGTTGATGTTCAATTCATTGATGATGTGCTCTGGCTTGTACCACCAAGCTGCGCTCCAATGGCGGAAGGTATTGGTTAGCTCAGACATTTAGTCGAACAATAACTGTGATATCATGAGAGGGGCATCGAACGCGCGAAACGCACCTTCGGCGTTGGCTAGTTCGGCGTCGACGTGGGGAGGGAGGACGCGGTTGTCCCTGAAATGGTAATAGCTATCGAACTCCTGCGGGGCGACGATGATGCGCTTGAGCCATTTGACCATGCGGCCACCGATGAAACCCGGGATGATGACGCGGACGGGGAAACCGTGGTCCGGCGTCAGCGCCTCGCCGTTCTGCATGTAGGCGAGCATCACATCGCGCGAGGGGTCCATCGCCACCTCCCTCCGGAGGCACGTGCCGTACTTGGAACCGCCGCCGGCGGGAAGGTCTTCGGCGCCCTCGAAGCAGACGAAGACCGCGCCGTCCTTGCGGCCCATGACGCCGGACCGGCGGAGCACATCGCGGAGGCGCGCGCCGCGCCATACGGTGGTGGAGACGGCGGCAGGGCCCCAGTTGAAGCCGATGGTCTGGCTGACCATGTTCTGCTCCTTGCGCCGGTTGCCCGCGCACACGAGCGTGACGGGGATCTCGACGGGAGCGAAATCGCGGACGAGGTCGTCCATGGTCAGCAGCAGCGGGCGGCGGACGAGGCCGGTGACCTCGACGGTCCAGGTGGCCCAGTCGCCGCGGGGAACGGCGCCGTGGTTGCGGACGTAGTGGAGCGGGACGGGCGTAACGAAGCCGTGGTGCATAAGGCGCGCGAGCGGCGGCTCGCAGTTGAAGGGGTGCTTGCCGGTGAGGCGGATCAGCGAAGGGTTGCGCGGGATCCAGGCGTCGGCCGTGCCCTCGTCGCGGGGGTCGCGGGTCGAGGGCTCCACCTCGAGGTGGGAACTCGTGTCGTAGAGCTTCTTCCAGTCGACGACCTCCTCTTCATCGTCGCCCTCGTCCTCGTCGCCGTGAGCTCGGTAAACAGAGGGGAGAGGAGGGAAGAAGGGAGATGGGAAGGTGCGGAGTCGGCTGGTGGAATCGGGATACGACTTGGCAAGGGCGTTGTGGGAATCGAGGCGGCTAAACTGGCGCTTGTCTACAAATGTCGCCATGAGAAGTGCGGTCTTGAGTTGGGCATGGAAGGAGGTTTATATACCCGCGCAGGGGAAAGGGCGAGCTTTTGACAGAAGGGGAAGGCAGAGGGGGGATCGTGTGGAGGCGGTAACTGCTCGGGGTCACACAGGTTGGGGAGAGACTGAAGGCTGATTGAATACGTTTGGGATTCAGACATGTTTTTTAAAAAAAAAAACTAAATTATTGATTTTATCATTAAAAGTGGGCCCCTCAAATGAATCGTTTTTTTAAGTACCGTAAAATAAAAAATAATTATCAACTTATAACTAAAGATTAAAACTAGAGCCAAAAGTAATAGATATTTTTTTCTGAAAATATGGGTCATGACTCATACGTATCCAACCACAAATACTATTATTATCTTGCCTAAAAAGTATTCGATTAAACGATTCACTAATTTATCAGCTGAATGATTTAAGGGAAAATGTCTTTGTACTTCCTAATTATAAGTTAAACTTTATATATAGTCTTCATATTCTAAAAATTATATTTCCACTCCCTAATTAAATATAATGGATATTAATTAATTTAATTATTTCTTATATTTTTTAAATATAAAAAATCTAAAAATAAGTATAATTTAGTATATTAAATTAGAATATAATATATTTTCTATTAAATTCAGCACGAGTATTTTACCACTTTAATTGGATGAAAAATATACTAGATTTTTTTAAAAAAAAATATGCTCAATTGAATGAAAAATATACTAAATTCTATTTAAATGATGTTGAATTTAGTAGAAATTATATTATACGGCAAAAAAATATGCTCAATTTGATAGAAAATATATTCTGATTATAGTTTAAAGTGCTGAATTTAAAAATTATATTCATTTTTGAACTTTTTATACTTACAAAATATGAGAGATAATTAGGCAAGGATGTTTACATTAGGGATTGAACTAAATAAAACTTTACATGCAGAAAATGTAAACAAAATTTGTTAGACTGCATGTAAAATTAAAATTATTTTTCTTAAATTGTAACTATAGGGATATTTTTATTATTATTATTTTTTCTATTTATATTAAGTTGTCTATAATTAATTGTCATAAAAGCAGTTTCGATTCTATTCACAATAATTAGACATTTATGCTCATTGGAGCTTCTTTAGTAATTCTATAATTTTATTCGATAATTTTAGGCAAATTGAATTATTATAGTACGTACTTTTGTGCATTAAAATTATCAAATTTCTTCAAATGAATCCTTTATTATATTCCTTATGTAGAATCATTGAATGTTTTCATTTGATAATTTTTACATTTTGAATATGAATTAGTCTTTTATAAATTTTGCCTGAGGTTAAAAAGACAATTGGTGGAAATGATAAAAAGCACAACAAGAATATTTGATGAAAAAAATGCCCAAATGAAAGATTTGACAACATTAGAAAAAAGATTAAGGAACCTAAATTTTTTTAGCATATTGTTTTGCATTCAACTAGACTTTCTCAATCTGTTACAAAGAATTCATTTAGGACTGCAACAATAAAGCTATGCTACCAACCTGCCATATAGACTCAAATTGGTAAAAATGATAAATTGAAGATACAACACGATTGAAGAGGTCCCAAAGAGGATATATAAAAGAATACTTATTTGTGAAATTTGACAAGTACAAAATCATACAACAATTTTGACCAAAATTATTACATGATCACCTTAGACACAAACATAACAAGTGAGAGCATAGAATGACTCTTGATACTCTAGAGAACACATAAACTACTCATTTATGAAATTTAAACACATCTTGTATTTTTTCCCCCATTGATGTAATTTCATTATATTACTCCTATCTTGTCTTGTCTTTATTTTATTGTAAGCAAGATTATAAGAAGTTTCTCTATCTCTAAAAGACATCCAAAATATATATATAAAAAAAAATCTAGGAGTGATTCATTGACAATTCGTAGGTCAAGTAAGAACCAGAAGTTCCATACCATGTAAAAGGTTAAGTGTTTACGTTGTGTTGTGTTTCGTGTTTGGATTTCATATATTTCATTGTGTACTAACTTGCATTGTAGGCACTTGCAAATTTGAGGCTGCAAAGACAAAATAGATGACTCATTTGTGAATTCAACCAATTTAAGTCAATATATCAATTTTGACAAAAAAAAAATGTTGCATGGCCTCCTTAGATATAAACAATAGATCTAATGACATAGAATGACTCAATAGGTTATAAGGAGCACAATAGAGGTTCATTTATGAATTTTGGATAGTTTGGAAGAGAAATACCTTCGTCTATTTGCAATTTTAAGGAGACATTCGTGATAGATATTATGTTTCCTTAAACCTCATGAATTCTAAAACATACAAGAAAAAAACAAAGACAAGGATCTAGTCTCATCAAGAATTATAGAAGAATAATTAAACCAAATTGAAAATGACAATGGACCTAAATGCAGAAGAAGAGTCTTTGTCTCAATACGTTGTCCTCGAGATCCCAAAATCTTGTGGAGAAGAATAGCAAACAAGAGGGTTGATCTTCCGAAGGAGTTAGGTTGACAGTGCCATAGTTTATTCACCGATGGGGAATAAAGAGATCTGTCAAAATACCTAATCTAATAGAGAGCAAACCCAATATATACAATGAAATTGCATTAGTCCATAGATAATAATAGTATGAGTTATGGATTTTACACATAAATCTTACATCCATTTAACCCAAACCCTATAACCAGTAATTAGATCACTTAAGGAGTTTAGTATCTTTAATGGCATGCATCCACATGTTACAAATTACATGTGAGCCCATCAAAAGAAGATAAATTCTAACAATTCTCTTTCTCAATTTCTCAATGTGAGAAGAGCCTCCTTCTTTACCCTTGCAAATAAAAGTTGAAGAAGTCTCCTCCTTAACAACACTAAGCTCTTTTTGGAGTGATTTTTCTTTGTCCTTGAACCTAAACAATGAACTAATTTAACATGTAATATTTTTCTTTAATTTGTTTAATTTGGGAGTGGTCACCTCATTATCGATAGATGATAATCCTTTCTCACAACTTCAACCTTTCTCTTCTTCCTCACTTGAGCTCTCCTCCCCATGACCATGAAAGTCATGTCTTAGTCACCTTTTAAAGCTCCTCTTCCAATGACTCCCATAATGAGGATTCATTTTAAGTGACCTTGAGTGTGTTCTTCTTCTTATTTGTGGATCTTTGGACACTTCAACCCTTCCTATTACATTCAAAACATGCAACACTGATTTAGACATACCATTAGATTTTCGTTGACTTCTTTGGATCCTGAAACATTCTCTTTATGTGTTTCTTATTGAAACTCTTGCTCTCATCACCATTTTATTGAGGAGAGTTAAATTCTCTCTAAGATGATATTGTCTTGCTCATATACTTGCAATTTATTGATAATTATCTTCTAATATGCATCGACTTTAATCTTAAACTAAAAGCATTTTAAATTTTGAGACTTAGTAAATGTTCAACCCCTTGGAACTCATACAACAAAGAAGAGAGGAAAAGAATTCGATAGAAGAGGTTAATAACATGATTCAAGGAGTTTGAATGAGATTTCCTTTATAGGAATGAAAAGATAAATTGAATTGGTATACAGAAGAGTTGCATTCCTTCAATTAACTCTAAAAAACAAAGAAGACATTTAAATTATTGAAAAATGAACAACAAAAACCAAAACCAAATCCACCCAAAGGGATGAATAGTGTCAAATGACACTTTCCTCCATATGAGAGAGGTAAGAGGTTGCGCCTTACCAATTTACTAGAGAATAGAGATTGATTACAACCTTTTCCTCTTAGGCAACCAAAAGGGAGACTCATTCCTTAGGCCACAAGTTGTAAGTTGTAGCCCATTGTTCCTTGACTACATAGGTTAGTTTGTCCAATTTAAGTAGGGGCCAACTAGTGAACCATCTTTTGGCACCATGATTTGATTTTCTCCTTCACCCGATCGAGTCAGTGCTTATATATTTATGTACGTGGATCATACTCTCACACAAGCTAGTGCTAATTTTGTTATCGTAATTGATTTGAACTAAACAAGAATATTCTTGATTTCCTCGGTCGCACATGCATTCACTTGAGTAATTTACTTTTGATAATTGACTTGCAAAATAAACCATTCATATCCCTACTCAATCTAATTGGTTGTTAAACCAAATTTTCAATAATTTTTCAACCATTCGACTCATCGAAACATAGCAATCATCATTTCTATTCTTATAGTATGCACTTGCTTTATATTAGTATTATTACTATTATCAAAAAATGTTTAGCATACATTTGTAAATGAATGGCCTCCCTCATAAATCAGCATCCCACATAGCACATAGAATGGTGTACACCTAGTTTCTACTCATAGATTGCTTGGTAATTGCACAAGGGACAGTAAGTCCTTTCTCACTTCATCCCTTCTCAACTTCCCTGTGGTAGTCAAAGGAAAAGGCTTTCTCCAAAGCATGTAGATTTTCGGTATCTTGAACCTGCAATGAAGTCAAGAGAGCAGCATAATTCAGTTAAAGATACTGGTGGAATGAAACAACTTTGCTTCCTTCTTAGTTGAAATTCAATATCAATGAGCTAAGGGAGTGTACAAAGACCTGGTTAAATTTTTATGCCTGCAATGATACTGGATGATCTCATCCGACACTTGTTTCTCCTCCGCCGCATACTTAGAATTCCGATCAACCCATTTCCAGCCTTCCTTTATGTTCAAGCAAGCAACAAGTTTCTCGTTGAGGCGGATGTCAGGAACACCAACCACTACAACTCTGGAGATTCCAGGGTGTTCAGATATCACAGCTTCCACCTATACCGATACCGTAACCGAATGATTAACTGAGTAAGAGAAGATCAATAGGATATGATGGAAAGAAAAATACCTCTTCAGGATACACATTCTCTCCTCCAGACTTAATACAAGCCTTTTTACGACCAATGAGCCAGAGATTACCATGGCAGTCGAACCAGCCAATGTCTCCTGTTTCAAGCCATCCTTTCTTGTCAAAATCCAATGTGATCAGCTCCTTGTGGTTCCAATACCCAGCCATAACATGCAAGCCTCTTGTCATTATATTTCCAACAAAGGGATCACAAGTGCTGCCATTGCTACTAGATATCTTAATTTGGACATGAGAAGCAGGCTTTCCAACACAGACTCCTCCTAGTTGTCTCACCAGAGTGCCATTGGTGGTTTCTTCATGAAAAGATATCCCATTTCTTTTATCTGTGGGATCACAGAGGGTCATAAACGTCAACGAAGAACAAGCCTCGGTCATTCCTGTTCGCAAAGAATCATGACATAGTATATGAGAAGCTGAAGTAATAGAGTTGAAGATTTAAAGGACTATAGGATACATAGTCAGGTACCATAAGCAGAAAAGATCTTGGCAAGAGGGAATATTCGATTAGCGCCTCTTACAAGCTCTTGTGGAAGGCCACCACCCCCATTGAGAACTTTGCTCACAGTTTCTCCATTGCTTGACAAGTTAAACTTTCTGACATTCAATTCAAAAGAGTTATGTCGCCAAAAGAAAATAAAATTGATCTTCTTATTTCAAAAAGAATGTAGATAAAAAAGAGGAGGAACAATCCAAGCCTGCTAGGTTTGTATGTTCCTCACAAGTGCATGTTTACCTTTCATATGCAACTAAATCAGCCATCATTGCAGGAACTGTGATAAACGAAGTCACCTTGAATTCTTTTATTGCTTCAAACGTTAGCCTTGCGTCGAATTTGGGTATTAAGATATGGCAACCACCTGCCCATAGCATTGCCAGGCAAGAAGATATTCCACCAATGTGACACAAAGGAGCTGTGTGTAGATAAACCTGAATGTACATCAAAAATTTATTCTTATGCATGAATAAATTGAGAATATCGTAAAGTAAAACATGATCTGAGGTACATAGATAGTAGAAAGAACTACATTTTCTGCAATACATCACTTTGTAAATCCAATAGGCAAAAGCATTTAAAGTAGTATTATGCTGATTTAATATTAAATGAAGATCACAACTGTGTCTCAAAAAGGAAGCATACATCATCCTCACCATAACCAATGATAGAAATCTTCGCTAGCGATTGAACAATTATCGCAGTGTGGCTTATCGCAACACCTTTTGGCTTTCCAGTTGTTCCTGTGTATGTTAAAAACTTTCAGATATCAGTATGAAACAACCACATTAATTGAGACAAAGAAGTCTTCTAATTTTCATCAATGTAAATGGCAGAGTTAATTTTCACTAAGAAGTGTAGTTTCAGTTAATGGAATTGATATCCACATTGTTTGTACATTTATCATGTTTCAAATGCCAATTTGTGGTCCCTAATTCATTATAGGGACTTCTTTCCCAGCAGAATGTTTGAATTTACACTTCAATTTACAAACAGAAGCTGGAAAATTAAGTGAAAGTCCTTGTTGCTCTAAAAGGCAGAGACACCTGATGTAAAGCATATAAGTGCAATGTCCCCTGGTGCAAATATTGGATCGGGCATCGGTGAAGCTTCGACAAATCCTCGAACCATTTCAATAGTCAAATCTGCAAATCAATTGGTGATTGAGGGGCATACAATTTCGATCTGTTGAGAACATTGTCGAAAATTTTAACTCACAGTTATGGTTGCAGCTGAATGTTGATGGAGACTCTCCGATATGAAGATATAGATTTATAGATGGCAAGTTCTTCTCCTCTTCTTGGAGCTGGAGAGCCCATCGATTGCAGTGTTCATCCACCACTAACATTTTGGGGTTTACGAGTTTCATCGCCACCCTTGCCTCTTCAAAACTCTACCTTCAACCAAGAAATTGCTTTATTAGGAAGCTCAGGAAACGTGATTCTTCAAGTTAATATTTAACTCACCCAACGGTGATTGAGAGGGGCGACAATGGCCCCAATGTAGGTAATGGCGAGGAACAACTGTACGTACCAGTCGCTGTGAAGCAAGAAACGTACGACTGTGAGTGTCATGGGAGTCGCTCGTTCTTAAGGTACGGTGGAGAATCGGTTCGCACCTGTTAAGGGCGGCTATGGCGACGACGTCCCCTCTGGCGATGCCGGAGTCGGCCAGAGCACGGGCGAGGGAGTGGACGCCCTCCACGAACTTGCTGCCGGTCTTACGCCGGGCTCCGGCGATGGTTACCGGAGCGTGGCCCCGGATGGCCTCGAGGCGGCGGAGACAGAGACAGACGTGGCTTCTCGAGTAGGTGTCCATTGGCGATCGAGCCACTGTGGGAGGATCCTCCCCTCTGCTTCCGGCCGTGACATGAATGCTTTAAAGATAAGCAACGCTATCTATCTAGATTCCATGGATAAGCAGTACGTAATTAGAAAGTCCACGTGGAATTTAATTAAAAACGTTTTTAAAACTCCAAAAAATAATATTAGATTCGTTTGGATGCTATGTAATGGGATGACGTCAGTGAAGGAAACAGAGTACACTTACTATTAAACACATGTATCTTGTTAATCGTTTTATAAGATTTATGATAAATAATGTGTCAGTGAACAATTATGTTAGATTATCATTGGATGCAGTATGCTGTATATCAAGATCACAAGTGAAAAATTAATTTTAGAGAGATTTTTTTTTTAGTTCTATGCGCTTGATGTACCCACCTTTCAATTGACTATATAAGAGACATTATGCTTATAAAATTGATGACTTTTACCATGAGAAAAGTTTCATGTCTCTCAGATGTGATAGTAGTTTTAACCTAACACATAATTGCTAGTGTTCTTGCGGTTGGACATCGCAGTAGTTGTAACGTTAGGAAGATAAAGAGATATTCATTCACCTTCATCTTCCTCCTATGTGTCATTATAGAATCGGTTACAAATCAATGGATTTTCCTCTTTACATAGCGTCTAAGAGCAATCACAAAGATATGGGATTGGAGTTGATCGTGGGCAAAGGTGCAAGGAGAACATCTATTGAGAGGAATCTAGCTCGTGAAATTTGAAAAACTTTCCGGTTTCATTCATGATTTTTCTTCCAACATCAAGCAAAGATCAAGATCATCTCGAGGGATCACTATGAGTTTTATTTTATATTTCATACTATTAGAGGCAACAATGGTATTAGATCAATGCATTAATTCTAAAAATGCATGAAACTTATCTTTTCTGTTAAAAAAATATTATTCATGTTCCCTGCTGTCTCTACCACCGTCGCCAGGTAAGATCACGACTGGGTCACTAGGCAAGATCATGACTTGGTCGTGATCTCCCATCATTGTCGAGCCCCGAGAGGATGCTGGCTATCAGCTTCCGAGGCTGGAGAGTGCCGGTGACCACGTCGAGAGATCGACAATCGACAGTCGTGGCAACAGTGTTCGTCGCGACAGAAGAAGTGAGTGTCGCTACTACAGTAGAGACGAGAAGAAGAAGTTTAATTGATTAAACTAATCGATTAAAACATATCCACAAAAAAAAAAACTGTGTAATTAATTAAGCTAATCGATTAAAACAGATTTTAATCGATCACACTGATGAAAAAATATACTGATGAAGAAAATAGTATATATTATTGTTCCTCCATCAAAATTAGTGAAAATATTTGATTTTATTAAATCAAAAGAAAGAAAAATCACAACGTTCTCACGTTATTTAAAAAAGGAAAGTTATTTTTCTCTTTTTCAAACAGAGAGTTTTTTTAAATTAATTAAAAAAATATAATATTTATGTTTTTTAAATTAATTATACTTATTTTATTTGAATTTGTATAACTGCCTAATAGTCCAATCCTAACCAATCTAGTTCATTTGAAATAAATCATATCAAATTAAGTTTAGCTTAATTAAATTTAGGTCTGGTTCCAATCATTGGTTGATTTAACTAGACCGGTTTGATTCAATAATACTAAGGTCTGGTTCAGACCATTGGTTGGTTTAACCAAATCAATTTATTATTGAATTAATTAGGATGGTTTGATTACATGAGTTGGGCTAATCAAATCAGACCGAATTTATTCTAATAAATCAGATTTGATCATATGAGTCAAATTACCTAATGGGTCAAGATTTGATGAAATGAGTTAGATATAACCAAAACAAATATAGATAAGACATCTCTTTCCAATTAGATTAATTTTGATTAGAAAATAGACTGAACGTAGAAACTGGTCAACAGATCTAATGTATCAGTCAATTGAAACTCCCCAAATAAAGAAAATTTATTTTTCTTATTAACTTATGTATTCTGTATATATTTGTTATAATTAGAATTGAATATGATCAGTTTTGTTACTGGTTTGTCAATTTTATATTGACATCATTTTTTTAATTTCAGATACCAAGAACAATATACACGATGATTGATCACTATGAACGACAACATGAGCTTTGGGAGGAGATCAAGGAGCTAGAATATGACCCATATCACAAAGTTGGATGGCTTATTGGTTGGCTCGATCGGATATTCTAGAAACTCGAGCGAGAAGGTTATCCAGTCTTGGATGAACACAAAAGATGGGCTCTGCTCGAGTCACTACCGGAGCATTTTCTTGATATAGCATACTAGCTACTAGATCGCTCTGAATAGCACATCTCATATTCAGAGATGTGTAGGGATCTACTTCATTTGGCATGGGATTATGAAGAATCAGAAGATGATCTAAATCATGAAGAAATGGACCTCAAAGAATTTGAGGAGGATCCAGAACTAGATCCCACAGAGGCGACCTCGAAGAATTTGTGGAGGATCCAGAAATGGACCTCGAAGAATCTGGGGAGGAAGATCATGAAGAATCAGAAGAAGATCCAAAAGAGTGTGTGGAAGATCTAGAAATGAATCTAAATATGCATCTAAAGGATGATTCTGAGGCTGATCTTGCCATCGTCGAGTCCGGCTCGAATAGGATAGTGTTGCACTACACTAGTATATTTTCTAGTGGGAGTGGTGCTAGCTTATCTATGTTATTAGTGTTCTGTTTCATTATATATGAACAATTTTAGCCCATTTAGTTTTTCTTAAAATAATGCAGTGGAAACTGTTGTTTTGTACAAATAGTGTTATATTCTATGAAAAAGGAAAATAGTTATGATTAGTTCATATTTTATTATTTATTCATATCCAATGGTTAGTTTATGTAAAAATGATTAGTTCATATTATATGATTTGTTCATATTCAATGATTAATTCATATGAAAATTATTAGTTCATTTATGATTAGTTCATATTATATGATTAGTTCATATTCAATGATTAGTTCATGTAAAAATAATTAGTTCATTTGATTTATGACTAATTCATATATATATGATTAGTTCATTAGATTGGGTATGCGTAATATAATTTATCAATATTGATTGGATTGGTACATACAAATAATAAATGGAAACATAATTATCACTTGATTTTATAAATGAATTCTAATTTACATTGAATCAGTAATTAATTACATACATATGAAATACATTGAAATAATAAATAAATATATGTAGATTATGGCAACTAAGAACATCATAGTTGAACTCAATAAGGAAGAGAAATTATATGGCAATAACCACAAAATCTGGTATATCAAGATACAATATGTTCTTGAGGAACAAGAAGTTCTAGAAGCTGTAAATCAGTTCATGGAAGATGATGTGCGTAGATTATATACTCTTTTATGCATGTTTTTACGCACATTTATATACTTTGAGCATGCTTGATCTATGCATTTTTATACTTCCAGCTTTCCTTTTAGCATATTTACTCTTTTGGTTCGGAGATATGCTTTTTGTGCATTTTCTGTACACAGGAGTCGATTTGGTGAAGAATCTACATCTTCGGGCAAGCCTTGGAGGAAACAAAGGGAGAAAGTACCAGACCGTGTACCTCACACGACCTTGCACTGGTATGGAACTCGGGCCGTGTGGAGTTTGGCACCAACAGAAGAGGAAGATGACATGGCCGTGTGAACCTCACACGGCCGTGTCAAGATTTGAAGCCAACCAGAGCAGAAGCCTTACATGGCCGTGTGGATCTACACGGCCGTGTGAGGTTTCCAGAGACCAAGCAGGCTGTGGCCGTGTGAACCACACGGCCGTGTAGCATTTCTAGAGAGCAGAAGGGTCCTGGCCGTGTGAGTCACACGGCCGTGCAGCTTTGGCAGAGAAGGAATTGGACGTGGCCGTGTGAATCTCACACGGCCGTGTCACGGGACCGTGTGGCGCCCAATTCCCTCCTCTATTTAAACCCTCCCCCTTTGGGAGAAGGCAAGATTTGGTGGTTTCCTCCCATTCTTGGGAGGATTTCTGGGCGATTATAAGGGAGTTCTTGACAATTTCGACTCCGGAGCGAGGATTGGATCCGAAGATGAGGCTTCTTCGTAGATAAGTTTTCTCTTTCCCCCTTTTCTTGGTTTCTTGGATTGGGGATTTAAGAAATGCTTGTAATCTTCATTTCTTCGGATATTCTTCCTCGATTCATGGAGTAGATCTTGTATTCTAGGATTAAGGGAGTATTTGTATGATGGATTGATGTAATCTCTTATGGATTTGCCATTTTCTTGTTTCAATGACATTGTCTTGCTTGTATCAATTAGATCTTGAATGATTAATGGTGATTTGTGCTTAATTCTCATTCTTGATTGATTGTTTGGATTTCTTGTGGACTTTGTAAAGATAAACTCTCACT
Source organism: Zingiber officinale (assembly GCF_018446385.1). Classification (NCBI taxonomy): domain Eukaryota; kingdom Viridiplantae; phylum Streptophyta; class Magnoliopsida; order Zingiberales; family Zingiberaceae; genus Zingiber; species Zingiber officinale. Next base: position 114,988,231 of record NC_055993.1, on the reverse strand, counting down.
CGATCATCCGAGGGATCCACGTGACAGGTGCAAGCCCGTGTAAGGACGTTTGAGAGATAATCTTGAAGAGGAAATAGGAATATTCAAGAGAGTAGGATGGATTTTGTGATTAGTTTCTTGTATCTTGATAGATTAATAAGTTGTGGGCTTCTGTGTTGATATCCGAGGAAGGCATAGTAATAGGTGCGCTTCTGTGTAAGGACAATGTAGGTTCACGTCTAATTGATCATATTTAGATACATTTCTCAGTCCTTAGCCGGTTATCTATTGCAAGAGAGAAACGACAACTTTCTACAAGTGTTTGGCAATTGAGGGATAAGAATTGGTGAACCATTTACATTCAAGAAATCTTACAAAGAAATCGAAACTCCTAGAATCTCCCTTTATCATAACCCAAAACACTAAACTCTTGTTTGCTGATCTATAATATTAGATTTGTTTACCTTCACTTTGCATTTGAAACGATTGGATAGTTGTTTAGCTAATTCGCATTGAGACATTTCTAGTGCTTATTCCAGTCCCTGTGGATACGATAATCTTTTATATTACTTGCGACATTTCCGTACACTTGCGGAGCGTGACAAGTTTTTGGCGCCGTTGCCGGGGACTGCGCTATAACATTAGGAATTATCAATTGAGTTAGACTAAACATAACATTTGTTTTCCTTTCATATTGCATAGTTGTAACTAATCATTAGATTTTTGTTTTTACTTTCTTGTATAACTTTTACTTCTTGTTAATTCTTTTTGTACAAATTCAATTCTGTATTTTTGATTCTTTTATTTTTCTTTTTCTGTTGAATTGTCATTTGCTGTCTTGTTCTTGTGTATGCGAAGATCTAACTTTGCAGGGGAATTCTTTCCTTTTGACCCTGAGATTGACAGAACTTTCCATAAAAGAAGAATTCTGCAAAGGCAAATTGAAGAACAGGAACATTTGAACATGGCGAATAGACCACTCAAGGATTATGCAGCACCTTATGCAAGAGGTTTTCGATCTAGTATTTCAAAACCTCCAGTGGAAGCTAATAACTTTGAGATCAAACCCGCAATTATATCTATGGTGCAGCAGAACCAATTTGGTGGAGGACCTCATGAAGACTCCAATCAACACTTAGAGGTCTTTTATGAAATATGTGGTACCATGAAAATGAATGGAGTTCCTTTAGAAGCAGTTAGATTGTTATTATTTGGGTTTCCCTTAAGAGATAGGGCAAAGCAATGGCTGAATTCTTTGGCCCCTAATAGCATCACCACTTGGGAGCAGTGTGAGCAACAGTTTCTTGATAAATTCTATCCACCAGCAAAACAGCTCATATGAGGAATTTAATTGCAAGCTTCAAGCAAACTGACTCAGAATCTCTTTTTGAAGCATGGGATAGATATAATAGTATGCTCAGACAATGCCCACATCATGGGTTGGAAAGATGGTTAGTGTTGCACACTTTTTACAATGGTATCAACTATCATACCAAAGTGTCCCTTGATTCAGCTGCTGGAGGGGCACTTATGAATAAAAGTTTAGATGAAGCTGAAGAAATTATTGACAGTGTAGCACAAAATCATCATCAATGGGCAAATGAAAGAAGTGGTGGCTATTCTTCTGTAAACCCAACAATTAAAGCATCAGGGAAGTTTGATGTAGATGCAGTCACTCTTTTGTCTGCAAAATTGGACGCTCTTACAAAGAAATTTGAAAATATGGGGACTAGTGCTAATATGGTCAATGCTATTAGTACATCTTGTGAAGTATGTGGGAGTTCAGAGCATTCAAATGACTCATGTCCATTGGGAGCTATCACTGCACAAATCAATCAACTGGAACAATGTGATGCAATCATGAGTTACAATCAAAGGCAGAACAACCCATACTCAAATACTTATAACCCTGGATGGAAGAGCCATCCCAATTTTTCTTACAGAAATAATCAAGATCAAGGACCATCTATGGGGGTAAGACCAAATTTTCAAGCTGGGCAACAAAATTTTCAACATCTATCTTCTCAAGGCTTACCAAAGTCAAATATTGAAAAGATGCTTGAAGAAATTATCTCAAGTCAGAATGAAATGAAGCAAGATTTAGCAAAGCTCATTCAGAGAATGGATAATTCTGATAAGCATTAAAAGATCCAGGATAGTCAAATTGCCCAACTAGCTTCTTCATCATCCAGAGCACCAGGACAACTTTCAGGAAAACCTGATGTGAATCCTATGGAGCATTGCAATAGAATTGAGCTTAGGAGCGGACGGATCTTGGGAGACTCCCAAGTGACCGCTTCAAAAGGGATACAAAAAGAAGAAGAGCTCTCTCCTCTTATACCAAATCAGATTCAAGCTAATGAGGAGAGTACCATTGAGGTTGAAGAGACTCTTCCACTGAACCATCAGAGCAAAGCTGTCCCTTTTCCTCAGAGACTTACAATGCTCAAGAAAGATGAAGAATTTGGCAAGTTTTTAGAAAAAGTTAAGGAAATTTGTGTAGAGGTACCTCTTATTGATGCTATTCTTCAAATGCCTAGATTTTCCAAATTCCTGAAGGATCTCATGTCAAACAAGAGAAGAAGGGGAGAGGTTGAGACAATTGCGCTTAGTGAGGAATGTAGTGCTATTTTGGAGAAGAACACTTCCCCAAAACTAAAGGACCCAGGGAGCTTTTATATTCCTTGCAACATAGGAAAAGAATTTTTTGAAAAAGCTTTTTGTGATTTGGGGGCAAGTGTTAGCCTCATTCCCTATTCGATTTGTAATAAATTAGGTCTCAAAAACATTAAACTTACTACTATGGCACTTCAACTTGTTGATCATTCCTGCTGGTACCCTTTGGGTATTATAGAAGATGTGCCAGTAGAGGTGGATGGGAATGTTATTCCCACAGATTTTGTCGTGTTGGACATGGAAGAGGACCTCAGGATTCCTATCATATTAGGAAGACCTTTCCTTGCTTCAGCTGGAGCTATAATTGATGTCAAAAATCATAAGCTTTCTTTGGTAATTGGTAAGGAAAGGTTGGAATATGATCTATCTAATATCTCTAACCATGTCTCGTCTCTTTTAAATGCTTGTAGCAGGACAAGCATTTATAAACTTGAGGAATGGAATTTCCATCCTCATGGAAGGCCACCAAACGAAGGAGACAATGTGGTGGAAGATGTTGGGAGAAGATCTCCCAACAAAAACGAAAAGTATATCTGTCCTCCAAGGGCGAGGAAAAGAAGTGAATGATCAAGTTTGGTCGAGCTAAAGACCTTAAACAAGCGCTTCTTGGGAGGCAACCCAAGGGTTCTTTTAGTTAGTTTTGATTTGTATTTTAATTTCTTTTAGTTTGATGCATTCTTTTGATTTTGTTTTCAGGTTAGGTGCAAAACAGAGCCAGACCGTGTGCTATACACGGCCAGGTAAAGGTTACAGAGAAGGGAAGTGCTTGGGCCGTGTCATCCAGACACGGCCGTGTGGGATCTTCCGAGGAGAAAAAGGTATAGGCCGTGTCCCAGACACGGCCGTGTAAAGAATCCCGAGAAGAAGGATGGAGAGGCCGTGTCCCAGACACGGCCGTGCGAAGAATCCAAAGAGGGAAGAGGAGGAGGCCGTGTGGATCTGCACGACCGTGTAGGAGAGTTATTAAAGTCTTCTTTCTACCTTACACGGCCAGATCTTGGCCGTGTTCCACACACCCCCAACTCTCCAAAACATATCTTTCTCTCCCAATCTCTTAAAAACTCCTCTCTAATCTCTCAAGATCTCTTAGATCCGATTCTCCTCCTCTCTAAGACTTGGACTTTTTGTTCTCCTAACCTAAGATCTTTGTTTTTGAAGTTTTGTTCTTTGAGTTCCATTTTTCCAACTCTAGATAATTCTTCCCCTATCTTAACTCATCAAGATGTCCAATATTTTGAAGAAACTTCGCAAAGGAGGTGGTGGATCCAGTGGAGACAAAGAGAAGGAGCCATCAAGGGACAAAGGAAAACAACCAGTGAAGGGCAAAGGCAAAAGGACTTCACGCAACGAAGGTAATGACAATGAATTCAATATTGTGTTTAGAAATGATGATCAAGTAACTAGATTTGCAATTCTTGTCAATAGAAAGATAGTGTGTACTAGATATATGGACCCAACTGTTCTTGATATGCTTGGAATTAGGGAAGATGTAGATTTGATGATTAGGTTTTTGGATTGGAGTGATATTATGTACACACATTTGCCTACATATCCTCGTCTTGTTTTGGAATTTTTAAGTTCATTGGATGTCCATTTTACTAATGAAGATGATTATTTTGGAAAAATCTCTTTTAGACTAATGAATCAAGAATTTCTATGGGCATTTAGTGACTTTAATTCTTGTTTTGGATTAACCACCGGTAGCCCTCGTAGGTTTGATCCAAGGTTTAATTGGAATCATTTTTGGAATGCAATAACTGGGTTGGATCAACCTTATGAGCCTTCAAGAGCTAAGGCCTCCCATATGCAAAACCCCATCTTTAGGTATCTACATAGAGTCATGGGTAAAACTATTTTTGGTAGAGAAGAGAGTGATGAGGTGGTTAAAAAGATAGAGCTTTATGCTTTATGGGCTATGCTTTATAAGGTTGAATTTGATTCTGGTTTTCATTTTATTCAAACCTTATTAAGATCTGCTAGGGCATCATCGGGATCAATTGTTTTTGGTGGTTTGATTACCCAAGTAGCTTATAATTTAAATCTTGATGTTGATGGGTTGAAAATAATTCATGGTAATGACATGATTGACATTGATGCATGTCTTGCTATGAAAATGATCGTTCGGGATGAGAATGATTTCGCGTTTCCTAGGAGGAGTGGTTCTCCTTTACCCCTTCCTTTTCCTGAACGAACTACTATTCGTAACCCGACTAATTGGGTAATTTCTGAGTTAGATTTCGAGGATAACCCTTCTATACCTGGAGACACTGAGCCACATCATGAGCCCTCGTCATATGGACACCCGCAGCCTTCTAGTTTTATGGAGCCCGCTAGGCATTCTTTTGCATATGGCACGGGATCTTCTAGGTTTGATTTTTCAGATTTTCGTACGTCTCTAGAATCACTTCATGAGAAGCAAGATTCCCAACGAAAAATGTTGGAGGGGCGCTTCTCTTTATCTGATGATCAGTTTAGGGAGGTACAAAATCATTTTCAGTTTACGAGAAATTTTCAAGGTCAAGTGGCTGAGTTTGTGCAGGATTATGATACTGATCAGGCTAGGATGAGAGATTTTATGCAGAGCATGATGCTTACTAGCCAACAAGTAGATGCTTTATATGAGTATCATAAATCTTTGGGTGAGATTCCAGGTTTTCCTAGTTTTCCTATTGGCCAACCACGTCGTAGACCTCCTTTCCCTCGTCCACCTCCACCTCCTCCACCATATTGATTTCATCGGGACGATGAAAAGTTTAAGTCTGGGGGGGTGTCATGTACTGTTTAGTTTGGTTTTCATTTTCAGTTTTTAGTTTTTGTTAGTTTTTCATGTTGGTTCTTGTTGTTTTTTTTGCTTGTTTTTGAAATTTGTTTTTGAAATAATCATGGCAAAAAAAAAAAAATTGAGAACATTAATCTTCACTTATATGCTTTCTTGGATTCAAGTGAAATGTTAGCACGATTATTGTCTTGATTCATGGTGTTCGAATGATGCTAGTAGTAAACTTTGTGTAGTTCTTTTTTCTATCTTGGGAAGCATTAATAAGTTGAGAATCTTATGGTGATGAGTTTTAGTTTTGGTTCAACCTTAAGGATTTTATCTTCACTACACTTGTGCTTGATGCTTGAATAGTTGATGTCATTGAAATAGTCATGATTCATCTTGTTTGCTTAGTACTTGGTTTCCATGGTGATTTCTCAACTTTCATTTTGGTTACTGGATGAAGCTCAAATCATTAAAGCTCATTTGGAAAAATCAAAATATCCCAACATGTGTGCTAAAAGTATATTTGTGAATAAGTTTTGCACAATGCAAGCACTTATTAAAAAAAAAAATAAGGGATATAAAAAACAGTTGTCATGAGTGGAATCTAGCAAGTCACCCCTTTGAGACCGAGTTAGGTTACTGGGGAAATGACTGCTTAGCTTCCCTTGAGATTGAGCACACCTTTGAGACCTTGGGTTAGTTGAGAAATATGAACCAAGTGAATGATGAGTAAGTGCCTATCACTGGTTACTTGTCTTTCACTGGAAACACTAGGAATTCAAATTTGATGACGACTTGACTAGGACATGGATTGAAACTTGAAGGGTGTTGAGTTACTTTTACACTGTGCACAAGATTCTTATGCTTGAACCATACTTTACTTGTTTCCATGATCATGCTTGTTAATGAAACTTTTTGATAGAGTTAGGAAAGTGCACTAGGTTTTATGAATGTGTTGTAGAACATATGAATTTAGACTGCGGCATTTTGCTTGAGGACAAGCAAAGGTTTAAGTCTGGGGGTGTGATGTGCGTAGATTATATACTCTTTTATGCATATTTTTACGCACATTTACATACTTTGAGCATGCTTGATCTATGCATTTTTATACTTCCAGCTTTCCTTTTAGCATATTTACTCTTTTGGTTCGGAGATCTGTTTTTTGTGCATTTTCTGTACACAGGAGTCGATTTGGTGAATAATCTACATCTTCAGGCAAGCCTTGGAGGAAACAAAGGGAGAAAGCACCAGACCGTGTACCTCACACGGCCTTGCACTGGTATGGAGCTCGGGCCGTGTGGAGTTTGGCACCAACAGAAGAGGAAGATGACATGGTCGTGTGAACCTCACACGGCCGTGTCAAGATTTGAAGCCAACCAGAGCAGAAGCCTTACATGGCCGTGTGGATCTACACGGCCGTGTGAGGTTTCCAGAGACCAAGCAGGCTGTGGCCGTGTGAACCACACGGCTGTGTAGCATTTCTAGAGAGCAGAAGGGTCCTGGCCGTGTGAGTCACACGGTCGTGCAGCTTTGGCAGAGAAGGAACTGGACGTGGCCGTGTGAATCTCACACGGCCGTGTCACGGGGCCGTGTGGCGCCCAATTCTCTCCTCTATTTAAACCCTCCTTCATGAATTGAAAGGGGATCTCTCCCCCTTTGGGAGAAGGCAAGATTTGGTGGTTTCCTCCCATTCTTGGGAGGATTTCTGGGCGATTCTAAGGGAGTTCTTGACGATTTCGACTCCGGAGCGAGGATTGGATCCGAAGATGAGGCTTCTTCGTAGATAAGTTTTCTCTTTCCCCCTTTTCTTGGTTTCTTGGATTGGGGATTTAAGAAATGCTTGTAATCTTCATTTCTTCGGATATTCTTCCTCGATTCATGGAGTAGATCTTGTATTCTAGGATTAAGGGAGTATTTGTATGATGGATTGATGTAATCTCTTATGGATTTGCCATTTTCTTGTTTCAATGACATTGTCTTGCTTGTATCAATTAGATCTTGAATGATTAATGGTGATTTGTGCTTAATTCTCATTCTTGATTGATTGTTTGGATTTCTTGTGGACTTTGTAAAGATAAACTCTCACTCGATCATCCGAGGGATCCACGTGACAGGTGCAAGCCCGTGTAAGGACGTTTGAGAGATAATCTTGAAGAGGAAATAGGAATATTCAAGAGAGTAAGATGGATTTTGTGATTAGTTTCTTGTATCTTGATAGATTAATAAGTTGTGGGCTTCTGTGTTGATATCCGAGGAAGGCATAGTAATAGGTGCGCTTCTGTGTAAGGACAACGTATGTTCACGTCTAATTGATCATATTTAGATACATTTCTCAGTCCTTAGCCGGTTATCTATTGCAAGAGAGAACCGACAACTTTCTACAAGTGTTTGGCAATTGAGGGATAAGAATTGGTGAACCATTTACATTCAAGAAATCTTACAAAGAAACCGAAACTCCTAGAATCTCTCTTTATCATAACCCAAAACACTAAACTCTTGTTTGCTGATCTATAATATTAGATTTGTTTACCTTCACTTTGCATTTGAAACGATTGGATAGTTGTTTAGCTAATTCGCATTGAGACATTTCTAGTGCTTATTCGATACGATAATCTTTTATATTACTTGCGACATTTTAGTACACTTGCGGAGCGTGACAGAAGAATCGACTAATGGTTCTACAGCACAACACAGACGTAACCTTGATGCCTATAAGGAATGGAAAAGGAAGGACTCCACTGCTATGGGAATATTGATTAGTTAAATAGTGGGTGACTTGGTATTTGAGTATGAGCCATTACCATCGACTCATGTTGTCTAGGCAGCCCTTAAAGAGAAGTACAATGGAGTAAGTCTCAGTAAGTTTTGTCAACTAATAATTAAGTTTGACAACTATAAAAAGCATTCAAATGTTACCATGACCCAACATCTGAGGGAAATGGGTAATATGATACGAGAGCTTAAGATTGTTGGTCATGAGTTGACCGATAAAAAATAGGTTCAAGCAGTAATCCGTTCCCCTCCTGATTCTTGGGCAATGATGAAACAGAACCTTACCCACAGTGAGAGTATCAAGACTTTTACTGATGTCTCATGTCATATAGAAATAATCCTTACGGATTTAATCCGTAAGGATTAAATCCGCAAGGATTTCTAGTCAAGCATTTATAGCTGAAGTTTTGGATTTCAAGAATAAAAAAAGATGGTTTAAGAAAGAAAAGGGAAAAGGAAAGGAGGCTAGTGTTGTTGCTGCGAAAAACTAAATCAAGAAGAAAGGAAATAAATATGGACAAAAACCTAAGAGCAAGTTGATTTGTTATAACTGTGGCAAGAAGGGTCATTTTGCTCAAGATTGTACTAAGTCTAAAAAGGTAGATCCATCTTTATCTTCTTTCCATGAGCATCATGTTACAAGTATAGTGTTGTTAGCTGATTCTTATCCTTTGTGGATTGTAGATTCAAGAGTAACGAACCATGTAGCTCGTGATCGAGCTACAATTGTGGTATACCGTTGGGTACCAGTTGGCAACAAATGGATATATGTGGGAAATAATGAAAGAATTGAAGCCAAAGGAATTGACACTTGCAAGCTCAACCTACATGGTGGACGTACCTTATTTCTACATGATGTCCTGTATGCTCCTGAGATTTGACAGAATCTGGTTTCCGTCACTTGTCTTCTTGATTTAGGATATTGTGTAAATTTTTATAGTCGTTGTGTGGAACTTTACATTAACTCTGTGTTAATTGGGCGTAGTTATATAACAAATGATTTTATGGTTCTTGATGTAGAACCAAATAATAATAATGGTTATTTTTTAGACATTGCTCTTACTAGTAATGCTGATGTTAATGATGAAATTTGGCATGCTAGACTAGGATATATAAGAAAGAACGAATGAATAGATTAATTAAAGAGAGACTTCTAGGCACTCATACTAAGATTAACTTGTCTATATGTGAGCATTGTCTTGTTGGAAAGGCAACTAAGAAATCATTTGGTAAGACTATTAGAGCTGAATCACCATTGTAGTTAATTTATTTGGATATTTGTGGTCCAATAAATGTGAAGGCTAGAAATGGGAGTTCTTATTTCATTACATTTATTGATGACTTCTCATGTTTTGGTCATGTGTATTTAATTTCTCACAAATCTGAAGCATTAGATTGCTTCAATAGTTATTTGAACGAAGTTGAGAATCAATTGAAATGTAAGGTTAAAACCTTGCACAATGACCATAGAGGTGAATATTTATCTGATCAATTCAAAATAATGTGTAATGATAAAGGGATTATTAGACTGCTAACTATCCCTAAAACTCCACAGCAAAATGAGGTTGCTGAAATAAGAAATAGAACTCTTCTTAAAATGGTTAGGTCTATGATGGTGCAGACTAATTTACTGATCTCCTATTGGGAAGATACATTATTAGTTGTGACCTATATATTTAAGAAAGTGTCTTCAAAGTCAGTTTCATCTACCTCATATGAACGTCGGACTAGCAGAAAGTCGAATTTAAGAAATCTGAAACCTTGGTGGTCAGTTGCCTACATTTATGATAAGACTCACGAATATGAAAAATTAGGACTCAGAGGTAAGAAGTGTATCTCTATAAGGTATTCTAAAACTTCTAAGGGTTATGTCTTCATTGGTGAGCGACAAGATGGAATCATCTCTGAAATAAAATCAAGAGATGCTACTTTTCTCGAAACTGAGTTCCCAACTTGAGGTAGAGTTGATAATATAATTCCTCTATATGCAATAGAGGAGGAGGATATGTTGGTCCCTTGCGGCTAGCAAGAGAGGGGTGAATAGCCCCGCACAATAAAAATAAACACCTTTCTCAGAACTTTGAAAATAAAGCACTTGTATATAAAGAAACTAATTAAAAGACAAGAAAAAGAGGCACAACAATTTACTTGGTTTGCAATTAGGGGATTGCTAATCCAAGATGTTTGAAAGCTCACTAATGTCTCCTTCAAGTGGAGAAGCCTCTTATAGCAGTCAAAGCTCATAACTACAAAGCTAAACTCAATTAGGATCGATTATGTAAGTACCCCATGGTAGTTTTGATGTGGCGAACCAAGTTAAGTTAGGTCCTGTGTGTGTTTGATCCTTGTGTCTAAGTATGTAGGAGCTTAGGAATACAAAGAGTCGAGCAGAAGATGCAGCTAGCGAGAAGGATGACACAGGAAAGGAGTCGACGGACTCAGTGCATCCAAGGGGCAAAGTGCTGTGGAAGAGTACACCGATGAATGAGAAGGATGTACGCGATGTTCGAGGGATGAGAAGCCGGGGAGGAAGCCTGCTCGAGGAGAAGACTGAAAGATGGGTCCAGGTGAGCCCAATTCCAGATGGACGATATCACCCTAGCGATCGAAGCAACGGAAGAGCAAACAGAGAGCTGTAGAGCTGTTGCAGGCGCCCTCAATGTGGTTGGAGGTGCCTCCGTGCCTTGCTATGGGAAGGCACCTTCAACAAGGTTGAAGGCACCTTTAACCACCCATGGAAGACACCTCAATCCTTTGAAGGCGCCTTAGACTGGGCATAATTAACCGTTAGTGAAGATAAAACTTTATCTTCACTTGCCTCGCTAGAGGCGCCTTCCACCTTGTTGGAGGCACCTTCCAACCTCGGATAAGATTTTCCAGAGGTTATAAAAAGACCCGTGGACTTAGGAAAGAAAGTATAACCGAACAACAACTTTTGTATTAACTTTCCTAGTCATTTCTAAGCTGTCAACGTGTCTAAAAGGCTTCTCCACCTTCAACGAAGGAGAATTTTAGTGAGCTTTTATCTAACTTGTATTAACAACCATTTAGGTTATAACCAAGTAAATCCTAGACTTTTACCTACTCTTTTAAGTTGTTATTTCTTTATGTCAATTGTTTTCTATTAATTAACTTATGCTACTAATCTAAGTCTTCAAAAGAAGAAGAAAGGGGGTATTTTTATTTTATAGACAATTCACCCCCCTCTTGCTGACCTCATTGCACCAATACTTTGGTATCAGAGTCCAACCGCTTCAGAAGGACTAACCGCCGACTGAAGTACAAAGATAATGGACGGACCTAGCATCCACCCACCAGTGTTTGAGGGGGAGTTTGCATTTTGGAAGCGACGAATGGAGGTATTCTTTAAGATAGATTTTAATATTTTATTAATAATGAAATATGGTTTTAAAATACCAAAGAACACGAATGGAGAATAACTCGAAGAACACCTCTGGACTAGAAAGCAGTGCGACGAATTTATGGCAAACAGTAAGACTGAATTTCACATTATAAGCATACTACTGGTTGAGAAACTCATAGAATTGGCAACTACAAAAGTGCAAAAGAACTTGGGGAAAGTTCTTGTAGCTCTATGAAGAACCAAAAGAAACCGAATCTAATTCCTTGATGGACACTGAGTCATCATTCGAAGAACCCAAGACCGAGGAAATTACCGGAACAACATTTATAGCCAAATACCTACCTAAAGACAAAGAAAGCTCATCTAAGATAATTATTGATAAAGGGGGAGAGTCTTCGGAAGAAAGTAGCAACGAGGAGGAGTATCAAACAATGAAATAGTAACAGTAAGTAAGATACGTTCCCGACCTCCTGAGGAATTATTTAAATTCATTAAAATACTTTATAAAAATATGGTGGATTTAGAAAAAGAGAATGCAAAGTTAAAATTGACTTTAATAAATGTATGTCGTTTGGAAGACTTTGATAAATTAAAATTTGAAAATGATAAATTAAAAGATAAAATAGAATGGCTAGAAAAAGACAATTCATGCTCAAATTCTTTACATGCTCTAGAAAGAAATTACAAATATTATCGAAAGCTTAACTAATATTTTAAATACCATAAGGGCCAAATTATAAAAATGGAAAGACCATTAATTCCTAGAAAATATTTGGTTAACCTAATAGAACATAATTTATTTTGGGTTCCTAAATATTACTTAGATAATTAAATAAATTTTTGTTTGCATACCTAAATTATCTTTATCTTATTAGACAAAGTAATACATGCTAGAAATTTAATTTACCTGATTTATTCTTATCGATAAAATTAATCATTTTTGTTCTGGTCAAATTTTTTTTTCTCAAAATTTTATCTGTACAAAATGAAAATATTCTCAAAATTTTTTCCATTGAGTTTGTTTTTTTTTTGAAAAATGATATTTTAAATATATATATATATATATATATAAACTTATTCTATTTAAGTCTGACAAAAAATTTCTGAAATAGATAACGAATTTCTAAATTATTTTCAAAATAGAAGAATAATTATTAAAGATAGAATATTTTTAAAAATTATATCTAAAACTTGTTAGCTTACAAAAAATTTCTAAATATTTCAAATTTTCTAACCGTTTATTTTATTTTTCCCAAATTTTATTTTGATGTGATTAAAGGAAGAGAAGTAAGTACAAGTTAAGGGGGAGTAAGAATTTTATTTCTTAATTCATTACGAATTTTATTGCTTAATTCATTACAATATTTGATTTGAATTGTAACTTCTTTACATAAGTTATGTTGTTGTATTTTCAACCCTAACTTGAACTTGGATTGATGCACATCAAAAAGGGGGGATTATAAGTACCCCGTGGTAGTTTTGATGTGGTCAACCAAGTTAAGATAGGTCCTGTGTGTGTTTGATCCTTGTATCTAAGTGTGCAGGAGCTTAGGAATACAAGAAGTTGAGTGGAAGACGTGGCTAGTGAGAAGGATAACACGGGAAAGGAGCCGACGGGCTCAGTGTATCAGAGGGACGAGGTGCTGCGAAAGATTACACTGGTGGATGAGAAGGGTGTGTGCAACGTTTGATCCCAAAGCTCTGATACTAATTATTGGTCCTTTGACAACCGGCTAGAGGGAGGGGGGTGAATAGCCTAAAATAAAAATAAAACATTTCTCGTCTTTTCAAGCTAAATTAAGAAATACTTGCATAAAAGAAACTTAATTAAAGAAAGAAAGAGGCAGATCGTTTACTTGATTACAACATAGGTGGTTGTTAATCCAAGGCAAGTAAAGCTCACTAAAAGTATCCTTCAAACAGAGAAGCCTCTTACAGCAGTTGAAGCACTCAATTACAAAGCTAAACTCAATTAGAATCTATTATAAGTTGTTGGATCTCATGCGACTGGCTAGAGGGGGGTGAATAGCCTGCACAATAAGAAAACAAAAAAAATCCTTTCTCAACCTATAACTTTACCAATATTAACACTTGTATAAAACAAATAAAAACTAAATAGAGAAAAGAAGAGGCACAACTATTTATTTGGTTAGAACTGGAGAGGTTATTAATCCAAGGATGATGAAAAGCTCAATTTTGTCTCCTTCAGGTAGAGAAGCCTCTTACAACAATCAAAACTCACAATCACGAAACTAAATGGACAAGTAAAAGATTACAAGTGTTGTTTCTCTCTTTTTCACTTGTGTTTAGCTTCTGGGACCAGGGCTATATTTATAGCCTTGGTCGGGGCACCTAGAAGGGTTCCAGGCATCTGGAGGGGAATAAAACTTTATCCCCGCTATAATAGATCGCGTTTGACGTGATCTAGATAAGATTCAAGGTCTGAGCACCCAAACCAAGTCCAGGCATCTGGATTCAGTCCAGGCACCTGGACCCAAGTTAACAACTTGTTAACTTGTTTGGTTTGGATTCTTGCTCAGGCTCCACTCGCTTAGGTCTAGATCTTCCGCTCCGACTTCGGCTCCACTTGGGTGATCTCGGCCTTTCAGAATAGGGTTCATCCGAACTCAACTTTTTTCCTTCGAGCAAGCTTTCGCTCCAACTTCTCGTCCCCCAGAAATGCCGCGCGCCTCCTTCTCGTCCGCCCGTGTACTCTTCCGCAACACCTTGTCCCTCAAATGCACTAAGCCCGTTGGCTCTCTCCCGTGTTGTCCTTCTCACTAGCAGCGTCTTTTGCTCGATTTCTTATGCTTCTAAGCTCATGCACACTTAGACACAGGGTTAAACACCAACATGACCTAACTTGACTTGGCTGATCACATCAAAATCACCTTGGGGTACCAACAATATTTTCCTTTTTGATGTGATCAAATCTAAGTTAAGTTAGGGTAAATAAATAGTAGTTATAATTTTAAAAAATGCAAGTACAAAAATTAAGTGCAAAAATTAAAATTTGAAATATTACCCTCCCCCTAGACTTAATCTGTATTAATTGAGCACATTAAAAATAGGGTATTAAAAAAATTCTACTTAACAATGATAAAAAGTCTAAGGGTTACTTAAAAAATATGAAAGTTTTAAAAACAACTCTGAGTTTTAAAAAAACTTTGAAATGTTTTGCAAGAAGAATTTTTAACAGGGACTTGAAAATTCTCTAACTGTTTACGAAAAAATTTAAAAACATCATGTGAGATAAACAATTCATAATTTAATTTTTTATTGATGAGTGATAAGTAAAAAAAAAAATATAACTAATTTCTTGTGGAATTTTGACAAACATTAAAAGCATTATCTAATAAATGCTTAATAGTTAACCAATTAAACATTAATTTCAGTAATTGACTTCCAAGCTGTGGCGAGACACTAGGCCTTCTTGGTTATTGAAGCAATAAGCATTTTCTAGACAAAACCTCTTAAAGAAATTAAACATTTAATTTTCTTTCTGAAAGCCCTAAGTCCAATTTTAATTTATTCAAGATTTTAGAACCCAATATAGGTTCCTTCCAACTAGGTTAATCAGAAATTTCTTAGGAATATATTTTGTTGATAATTTTCTGATTTGTCCCCTATGATATCTAAGATACCAGCTTAGTCCATCATAATTTCGAGTTTGTTGAACATTTGAGCATGTATGATATTTCAATTTTTCTATTTCTTTATTCAATTTTTCATTTTCTAATTTCAACTTATCGAAATCTTCTAATCGACAAGAAATGGCTAAAGTTGATTTTAACGTTTTATTTTCTTTTTCTAACATACAGCAATTCTTTGATAATAATTTAACAAACTTAAATAATTTGTCAAGGGGAAGAGATTGTACCTGACTTACCTTGTCGACCTCGCAATCTAAAGCTCCCCCTAAAGTGCAACTTTCTTCCGTTGTCGCTCCCCCTTGATTAATGCTCTCGATGCTCATTTCGAACGAGCTTGCTTCGTCTTCATCTTCTTGGTGACTTGCTACTAGTGCATGTCCGACGATTGCTTCGATCTCTGATTCGGATGATGTTTCATCCCACGTCGCTTTTAGATTCTTGTACTTGTTTATTTGGGATGACTTCTTGTTCTTGCTCTTGTCCTTGTTCTTTAATTTAGGGCAGTTGTCTTTTATGTGCCCTTCTTCATTACAGTGGTAGCATCTTATCCTTCTTTTTCTTCTACCCTGCACTTGATTAAATTTCTTAGATTTAAATATTTTTTTAAATATACTTACCATCAGTGTCATTTTGTCATCATCGAGAGAAGATTCTGAATCTTGTTCGTCCATCTTTGCCTTAAAAGCAATGTTGCGCTTTGGCACCTTCTTCAGATCTACACATCTTGTTTCATGGACTTCAAAAGTTGAAAATAATTCTTCTAAAGTACTAGTTTCTAGATCCTTAGATATATAATAGGCATCTCCTAATGATGCCCATTCAGTATTTCTAGGGAATGCATTAAGCGCGTACCTTAGCGAATCTCGGTTGCTTACTTTTTCACCAAGATTCGTGAGTCCGGTGATGAGCTCTTTGATCCTTGAGTGAAGGTGTGCAACTGTTTCACTTTCTTCTAGTTTGATATTATGGCGAGGCACTAGACATTCTTGGTTATTGGAACAACAACCACTTTATAGACAAAGCTTCTTAAAGAAATTAAACATTTAATTTCCTCTCTGAAAGCTCTAAGTCCAATTTTAATTTATGCAAAATTTTGGAACCCAATATAGATTCCTTCCAACTGGGTTAATCAGAAATTTCTTAGAAATATATTTTATTGATAATTTTTTGATTTGGCCCCTATGATATCTAAGATACCAACTTAGTCCATTATAATTTTGAGTTTGTTGAACATTTGAGCATGTATAATGTTTCAATTTTTCTATTTCTTTATTCAATTTTTCATTTTCTAATTTCAACTTATCGAAATCTTCTAATCGACAAGAAATGGCAAAAGTTGATTTTAACATTTTAATTTCTTTTTCTAACATACAACAATTCTTTGATAATAATTTAACAAACTTAAATAACTTGTCAGGGGGAAGAGATCATACCTGACTTACCTTGTTGACCCCACAATTTGAAGCTTCCCCTGAAGTGCAGCTTTCTTCTGTTGTCGCTCCCCCTTGATTGATGCTCTCGATGCTCATTTCGGATGAGCTTGCTTCGTCTTCATCTTCTTGGTGACTTGCTACTAGTGGAAGTTCGGCGATTGCTTCGATCTCTGATTCGGATGACGTTTCATCCCACGTCGCTTTTAGGTTCTTGTACTTATTCATTTGGGTTGGCTTCTTGTTTTTGCTCTTGTCTTTGTTCTTCAATTTAGGGCAGATGTCTTTTACATGCCCTTCTTCATCGTAGTGGTAGTATCTTATCCTTCTTTTTCTTCTACCCTGCACTTGATTAAATTGCTTAGATTTAAATAATTTTTTAAATTTACTTACCATCAGTGTTGTTTCATCGTCATCGAGAGAAGATTCTAAATCTTGTTCATCCATCTTTGCCTTAAAGGCAATGTTGTGCTTTGGCTCCTTCTTCAGATCTACACATTTTATTTCATGGACTTCAAAAGTTGAAAATAATTGTTCTAAAGTACTAGTTTATTAGATATATAATAAGCATCTACTAATGATATCCATTCAATATTTCTAGGGAATGCATTAAGCACGTACCTTAGCGAATCTCGGTTGCTTACCTTTTCATCAAGATTCGTGAGTCTGGTGATGAGCTCCTTGATCCTTAAGAAGTCATCTTGCTCCTTCTTGGTCCATTGGTGTTTTTCTTTTCCTTCGGGTGCTACAAAACCAAATTCTATTATCAAGAGTAAATCAAAATCTGTCTTAAAAAATACCTCCATCCTTTTCTTCCGGCTTATGAATTCCCCCTCGAATTTTGGTGGGTAGATGGTCGGTCCGATCATCTCATGTGCTTCATTTGGCGATTAGTCCTCCTAAAGCGACCTCGCTCTGATACCACTTGCTGGATCGCGGGCAGCCAGCTAGAGCAGGGTGAATAGCCTGCACAATAAGAAAACAAAAAAAAAATCCTTTCTCGACTTATAACTTTACTAATATTAACACTTGTATAAAACAAATAAAAACTAAATAGAGAAAAGAAAAGGCACAACTATTTACTTGGTTACAACCGGAGAGGTTGTTAATCCAAGGATGATGAAAAGCTCAATATTGTCTCCTTCGGGCAGAGAATCCTCTTACAGCAATCAAAGCTTACAATCACGAAGCTAAATGGACAAGTAAACGATTACAAATGTTGTTTCTCTCTTTTTCACTTGTGTTTAGCTTCTAGGACCAGGGCTGTATTTATAGCCCTGATCAGGGCGCCTGGAAGAGTTCTTGGTGCTTGGAGGGGGATAAAACTTTTTCTCCGTTGCAACAGATCGCATTTGATGTGATCCGGATAAGATTTAAGGTCCAGGTGCCCGAACCCAAGTTAACAACTTGTTAACTTATTTGTTCTGGGTTCTTGCTCCGACTCCACTCACTTAGGTCCGGGTCTTCACCTCTGGCTCTGACTCCACTTGAGTGATCTCGTCCTTTTGGAATAGGGTTCACCCGAACCCAACTTCCAACCTTCGAGCAAACTTCCGCTCTGGCTTCTCGTCCCTCGGAAACGTCATGTGCCTCCTTCTCATTCGCCCGTGTACTCTTCCGCAGCAGCTCACCCCTCGAACGCACCAAGCCCGTCGGATCTCTCCTGTACCGTCCTTCTCACTAGCTGCGTCTTTTGATCGACTTCCTGTGCTCCTAAACTCCTACACACTTAGACGCAGGGTTAAACACCAACAGGACCTAACCTGACTTGGTTGATCACATCAAAACCATCTTGGGATACCAACACAAGTATTGTTCTTTATTTCTTAGGTCCAGAGGTCTTTTTATAGCCCCTGAAAAACCTTATCTGAGGCTGAAAGGCGCCTCCAATAAGGTGCAAGGTGCCTCCAATAAGGTGCAAGGCGCCTCTAACGAGGCAAGCGATGATAAGGTTTTATCTTCGCTAATAATTAATTTTGCTCAGTCTAAGGCGCCTTCAAAGGGTTGAAGGTGTCTTCCGATAGAAAGGCTTGGAGGCGCCTCCAACCACATTGAGGGTACCTCCAGCAGCTCCACAGCTCCCCATTGGCTCTTCCGTAACGTCGATCGCCTGGGTGATTTTAGCCATCCAGAATTGGACTCACCCAGACCCATCTTCCGGCCTTCTCCTCGAGCAAGCTTCCGCTCCGGCTTCTCATCCCTCGAAAATGTCGTCCACTCCCTTCTCGTTCACCAACATACTCTTCCGCAACACTTCGTCCCTTGGACGCATCGAGTCTGTCGAATCTCTTTTGTGCCATATTTCTTACTGGCTGCATCTTTCGCTCAACTTCCTGTGCTCCTAAGTTCTTGCACACTTAGACACAAGGCATCAAAACATAACATGACCTAATCTGACTTGGTTGATCATATTAAAACTACCATGGAGTACTTACAATTAGTATCAGCGCCCTTGATGAGAAGCTGGGGCTGCACCAACAAATTATAAGTGTTCTCTTTAGCTTCTGGGATCAAGGCTATATTTATAACTCTAATCGGGGAGCCTGGAAGGGTTCTAGGCGCCTGGACGTGGATAGAATTTTATCCACATCGCATCGGATCATGATAGTGTGTGGTAAGTGGTGGCATGATTGCCACATGAGATCACGGGGTCGAACTGCAAGGCTGTCGGAGCGTAAATCCCTAGACCCTGTGCAACTCACCCCACCACCACTTGCCCTCTCGGCTACTGTGATTTACCTCCCTCGTGATGGCCTAGGGTCGGGTGCGGTGGGGGCGTTGGGGACAAGCGATTTCACCTTTTTGTCACATGATAGCGTGTGTTTCGATAAACTTTCTGTTCCGGACACTTAGAATGGTTCCGGGCGCATGATCGGTGCTGATACAGCACCCCAGGGTGAGGCCCAAGTGATTCGGGCGCTCGGACCACGAGTCAACATCCTATTGACTTTTTGGTCGGGGCTCTTGCTCTGGTTCTGCTCGCTTGGGTGATTTCGGCCATTCAGAATAGGGCACACTCGAACCCATCTTTCGACCTTCTCGAGCAACCTTCTGCTCCGGCTTCTCATCCCTCGGAAACGCTACGCACCTCCTTTTTCTCCGCCAACGTACTCTTCCGCAGCGCCTTGTCCCTCGGACACACTAAGCCCGTTGACTCTCTCTCGTGTCGTCCTTCTTGTTAGCTGCGTCTTTCGCTCGACTTTCTATTCTCCTAAGTTCCTGCACACTTAGACACAAGGATATCAAAACACAACATGACCTAACTTGACTTGGTTGATCACATCAAAACTACCATGGGGTACTTACAATCTCTCCCCTTTTATGTGAGCAACCCAAGTTTAAGTTAAGATAAATCAAACATAAATAACAGTAAGGTAATAAGTATAACTTTTGTAATGTTTAATAATATGCAAAAAAAAAAAAAAAATCAATGTTACCCTCCCGTAGACTTAACCTTTAATTCTCCCCCTTTGATCATATTAAAAATAGGAGTAAAGTAAGAATAAAACTTTGAAAAAGTAACGACCAAGGGATAAAAAAAACGTGGACTAATATCTAAAAAACTGAACTTTTAAATTTTGGATAAAGACATATTTTTTTAAATTTATAATTTCTTTTAAAAAAAGATAATTTAAAAAATATTTTTTAGATTTCAATATTTCTGAAAGCTTTATAACGGTTGAATAAACATATTTAAAGCATATATAAATTTTTTTACAAAAGATCAAAATTATTTTAAGTGAAAATAAATTATTTTCGACATAAATACATATTTTCAAAAAAAATAATTAAAAATAGTTATTAACTTCAAAAAATAGTGAAAATATTTTCTAAGAATGTATAATAGTAAGTAATTTTTCAAAAAAAATAAATTTTAAAGAATTGAATTTTTCAAAAAATTTTAATGTTAACAATTTATATTTGGATAAATAATTCATAGAAAATTCACCAATGGTCAAAAAAATTTTTTTAAAAAAAATAGATAGAGAAAAGGATATAATTTTATAGAAAAATAAATTTTGCAAAAAATAATACTGCAAGATATTTTTAATTCGAAGAATAAAAATTTTATTAAAATATTTATAGAAAAATAATACAACGGTTAAAAAACTTTAAATTTTTTCTATAGATGAGTAATAAAATTTTCTTTCTAAAAAAATTGATTTTAATTAATTTCTAAATAAAATTACGTAGAACAATTTATTTGATAATTCTAAGCAAGAATATGAAATCAAATTAAAAATAAAATATGCATAATGATTTTTCAATTTAAGTATGATTTTGGAACCCAACATAGATTCCTTCCAATTGGGTTAATCAAAAATTTCTTAGGGATATATTTTGTTGATAAGTTTTTTATTTGGCCCTTATGATATCTAAAGTGTCAATTTAGTCCTTGATAATTTTTAAAGTTAGAAATAGCTATATTCGAACATGCAGAATTCTTTAGATTCTTTATTTCTATTTTTAATTTTTAATTTTTATGTTGTCGAAATCCTTTAGTCGACAAGATATTGCTAAGTTTAATTTTAACTCTTCATTTCCTTTTTCTAATTTATAGGCATTTTTGATAATATTTTTATAAATTGAAATAATTTATTAGGAGGTAGAGACCGTACTTAACTTACCTTGTCGATCCCGTAATCTAAAGCTCCCCCTGAAGTGCTACTTCCTTCTAATGTTACTCCTCCTTCATCGATGCTTTCGATACTCATTTCGGATGAGCTTGCTCCATCTTCATCTTCTTGGTGACTTGCCACTAGTGGAAGTCCGACGATGGCTTCGATCTCTGACTCGAAGACCTTTCGTCCCATGTTGTCTTTAGATTTAAATGCTTTGTCTGGAATGGGCGTTTGTCCTTGCTCTTGTCCTTGTCCTTGCTCTTTAATTTAGGACAGTTATCTTTCACATGCCTTTCTTCATTGCAGTGGTAACATCTTACCTTTCTTCTTCTTCTTTTATCCTACACTTGATTAAATTTATTAGTTTTAAATAACTTTTTAAATTTCCTTACCATGAATGTCATTTCGTCATCATCAAGAGAAGTTTCGGATTCCAATTCATCCATTTTTTTCTTTTAAGATAATCTTGTACTTTGGCTCCTTCTTCAGATCTGCACATCTAGTTTCATGAACTTTAAATATAGAAAATAACTCTTCTAAAGTACTTACCTCTTGTAATATGCATCTACTAAGGATACCCATTCAGAAGTCCTAGGAAAGGCGTTAAGCGCGTACCGTAGAGAATCTCGGTTGGTTACCTTTTCTTCAAGATTCGTGAGTCCGATGATGAGTTCCTTGATCCTTGAGTGAAGGTGTGCAATGGTTTCGCCTTCTTCTAATCGAAGGTTGCTGATCTCGTTTTAGAGCAGATCCTGTCTCGCTAGTTTTGACTCCGAGGTCCCTTCGTGTCATTCCAGGAATTTCTTCCAAAACTCCTTGGTTGACTCATAAGCTCCGATCCGGTTGACTTCTTGAGGTGGTAAAACGCTAAGCAGATGAAACTCTACTTTGTCGATTGCCACGAAGTCGACTTGCTCCTTTTTCGTCCATTGATATTCTTCTTTGCCCTCTGATGCTACAAAACTAAATTTCATAATTATTAATAAATCAAAATCCGTCTTAAAGAATACCTCCATCTTTTTCTTCTACTTTGCAAATTCCCCCTCGAACTTCGGTGGGTAGACACTTAGCCAGCCATCTCTTGTGCTTTAGTCAACGGTTAGTCCTTCTAAAGCATTCTTGCTCTGATACCAATTATTGGTCCCTTGAGACCGACAAGAGGGGGGTGAATAGCCATGCACAATAAAAATAAACACCTTTCTCGAAACTTTAGAAATAAAGCACTTGTATAAAAAGAAAATGATTAATGGACAAGAAAAAGAGGCACAACAATTTACTTAGTTTGTAATCAGAGGATTGCTAATCCAAGACGATTGAAAGTTCACTAATATTTCCTTCAGGTGGAGAAGCCTCTTATAGCAGTCAAAGTTCACAACTACAAAGCTAACTCAAATAGGATCGATTATAAGTGTTCTCTTTAGTTTATGGAATTAGGACTGTATTTATAGCCCTGATTGGGGTGTCTGGAAGGGTTCTAGGTACCTAGACGTGGATAGAATTTTATCCACGTTGTACCGGATCGCAATAACGTGTGTTTTGATAAACTTTTTATTACGGGCATCTGGAATGGTTCTGGTGCCCGAACAGTGCCGATACAGCCCCCCAGGGCAAGGCGCCTGGACCATGAGTCAACATCCTATTGACTTTTAGGTTCGTGCTCTTGCTCCAGTTCTGCTCGCTTGGGTGATTTTGGTCATCTAGAATAGGGCTCACCCGAACTCATCTTCTAGCCTTCTCGAGCAACCTTCTGCTCTAATTTCTCTTCCCTCGGAAACGTTGTACGCCTCCTTCTTATCCCTCCATTGAGATCTATGCAAAGCAATAGCACCAATGAATATTCAAATTAATTAATTTTTTTTATTATATTGACTAATATTTTCTTTGATCGCCCTTCACCCCCTTACCCCTTCCAGGCTTCCACTCTAGTAGATGACTCTTCTAAATTTTATATATTGGTTTTTTCTCATACCATTTCAATTTATGGTGGGTAAGAAAATTTAAACAATAAAGTTTTGGAAAGAAAGTCAAATGTTATGATCTTCCGGTTTACTTACTCTCCAAGTAATTAGTAATCAAAATTCCTTAAATCTGTTTTACCTCAAAATAACTTTTCTATCCTCCCTACTTTCTTTCCAAGTGAACAGGGGGTAATGAATGGTAGAAAATCTGGACACAGAACTTATTAACTCCATGTAGATCTACAGGGGTATTCTGTTAATAGCAGAAAATCTAGAAGTTAGAATTTATTAACTCCCTACTCTGTAGAAGTTGGAACTTTTCAACTCCAAGTAGAGTCTTCTGTTAACAGTGTGGAATGAACATGAGAATACCAATTAGCATGTACAAGATTCCATACCTTTTACTGGCTTTATGCCTTTATCCACTTGTAAAAACAACTAACCAATTGAGATAACTAAGCTGTTCTTTTATCTGTAGTTCATTAATTTCTAAACTTCCAATATTTTTCTGATAATTTCCTATTTCTGTTTATCTATAATAAGCTCAAGTCCGTGACGAAAATTCTGTTCTTGAAAAGTTTGAAAAGATGGTGATCCAAGAAAAACTAGCCTGGAGTTCCTGCTCAGAGCTCTTGAGTC
Source organism: Zingiber officinale (assembly GCF_018446385.1). Classification (NCBI taxonomy): domain Eukaryota; kingdom Viridiplantae; phylum Streptophyta; class Magnoliopsida; order Zingiberales; family Zingiberaceae; genus Zingiber; species Zingiber officinale. The sequence goes on along the minus strand of NC_055993.1, from coordinate 114,964,374 downwards.
TGTCAGCAAAGTCTTGAGATCGAAGATAGCAACTCTGCAGCTGGAATCAAGTCATAAAAAGATTCTCCCATTTGTTAAATCAAAAAAATAAGTGGAGAAGTTTCAAATATGGACAATAGGATTAAAAAAATTTACCTTTATTAGCATCGACTGCCGCTGAGAAGTGAGCTTCTTAGCAGCCGCCACAGCATCCTCTAGTTTCTGTTCTTGGGAAGAGTATTGATCAGGCAATAAATTGATTAGGCAAGTAATTTAAAGTAGATTCGACTGGTAAATCAAAAAATAAATATATAAATTTAGGAAAAGATAAATTGACAGCTTCATGACATCACTAAGTTATCAGAACTAAAGCACCTGAGATTTCTTTTGTAGATCTGAAATAACAAGCTTTTTCTCTTCAACCTTATCTCCAATAATCGTAATCTGATCAAACAGAATAGGCTTAAATCATTTTCCAAGGAGAATAGGAACTAGTGTCTACTAACAAATCAAGAGATGCCTGAATCTAGTTAACCTAGTGGTAGTAATTTTTTACTGTATGAGTCAGTTTCTTAACAGTCTAATCTACGAAGAAGTAGTTGTCAGATTATTCCTTGGAGAAGATTTGACATTGAGAATGAGACATTGATGATTCTGTTGGAATAATCTATGTGACCCTAGATTTTGATTTTTAAGCAAAGGTTTAAGTTAGATTTATTGTTATATTTGATATGTATTGTCATGCATCATTCGCATGATTGCATGCTGCGCGATTGTCAGCTCCATTATTGTTGAGCACATCGCCAGTTACATGGATCTGCGCACACCACCACTCATGGGTTAGTGGCATATCAGACAGGTGTGTGGCAGTTCTGCTATTTGGCTCCGCTGGTTCGGTGACTCAGCGTGGTAGCCGGCAGACGGTTCTGCTCTGTTAGGATCCATTGGTTTAGTGTGGCAACGTGGTAGCCGGCAGACGGTTGGACTTTGTTTGGCTCCGTTGGTCGGCTCATGGGTAGTGCGACGCAGCGTGGTAGCCGGCAGAGATTCTTCCCCGTCATTGTGTACCGAGAGATGAGAGCATTGAGCTCCCCCATTTATGATTTGGGGTAGGAGGATAGGTGTACTCCGACAGCATCCCGTCCACTCGGTCACTCATCAGGAGCAGTGACGGCAGAGTGCACGGTTGTCACAGCCATACCCACTCGGTCTCACCATTGTGTGTGAGATGACTGACTAGCGTCAAGGGTGACCATGTCATTGGCATCATATGCATTGATGTATTTACTGATTGTGTTTGTTGCACTTATATGCTGCATTTGGATGGATGCATATGTTTGACATGTATACATGATTCATGATACTCTCGGTCTGACGACCTGACTATTCTGATAGGAGGCCCTGGTGAGTACAGTTCTTTTCAGCCCTTTTCTATTGTGCACTTCCAGCTTTTGTCTAGGAGACTGTACTCCATAGTTATTACTATTTGTTATAGTTTACTATACATGTCAACTAGGTATCTGCTGAGTTGTTGAACTCACCCCTATGGATACTATCTTTTTCAGGTACCAGGTTGTTTATGGAGTCGCTTGGAGTATCCTGTCTGCTGGTTCCCACGTCACATCAGAAGACTTACCGTTTCTATTTATGTTTTATTTGTTTTATGTATCAGTGTATTTAGCTTTGTGCTCCGATTTTGTTTCTGTAGTGTTGTTTTGTTGTGTGGTGTAAGTCTAGCTGGCTAGCAGTCTTCGTTTTTAGTTTGTATGTGTGTCCATTGTATTTCCGCTGTGTTTGGTTCTGGTCAGCCGAGTTGGCTGTTAGTTTTGCATATAAACTGCGTGGTTGTGTGTATATTCCAGCCGCCTGTGGCTGAGGTATATTGTGCATGTAGAAATTGTTGGGGTTGCAAGGTTGCAAACATAGTCCCATATTGAAAACACATGGAAAAGATCATGGGTTTATAAGAGAAAGATATCTCCATTAGCATGAGGCCTTTTGGGTATAGCCCAAGAGCAAAACTATGAGGGCTTAGGCCCAAAGTGGACAATATCATGCTATTGTGGAAATATCTAAATTCTTTTCGATCCTACAATTGGTATCAGAGCCCGAACTGCCAGAAGGTTTAACCGCCGACTGTGCACAAGAGCTATGGTCTGATTGAACCATGTGAGTACAATATTGACCTCGAACAAAGAAAGTGGGGGCTCCTATGTTCGATCAAGAGGACCAGACACCAGGCAGGAAGTCCTAGTAGGTCGGGTAGACCGAGGGGCAGGAAGTCCTAGTAGGTCGGGTAGACCGAGGGGCAGGAAGTCCTAGTAGGTCGGGTAGACCGAGGGGCAGGAAGACCTGGTGGGTCAAGGATCGGACGTGGGAAGCCCATGGTCCTTTGTTTGAGGGGGGGATTGTTGGGGTTGCAAGGTTGCAAACATAGTCCCATATTGAAAACACATGGAAAAGATCATGGATTTATAAGAGAAAGATATCTCCATTAGCATGAGGCCTTTTGGGTATAGCCCAAGAGCAAAACCATGAGGGCTTAGGCCCAAAGTGGACAATATCATGCTATTGTGGAGATATCTAAATTCTTTTCGATCCTATAGAAATGATTCAGATTGTCACCCGTACAGGGGAGATGCTGCCGGAATTTCCTTTGGCAGGGACTCCTCTGGGGCGTGACAGCGACAGTAATTGGGGTAGAGATATGGATGATAGAAAGAGTACTAGAGGATTTGTGTTCTTTATGGGAGATACAACTTTCACTTAGATGTCGAAGAAACAACCTATTATCACACTTTCTACTTGTGAAGTGGAGTACGTGGTTGCGACCTCGTGTGTTTGTCATGCTATTTGGCTAAAAAATTTATTGAATGAGCTAAGTTTACCTCAAGAAGAGGTAACCAAGATTTGAGTTGATAATAAGTCTGCAATAGCACTAGCAAAGAATCCAATTTTCTATGATAGAAGCAAGCACATCGATACGCATTATCACTATATCAGAGAATGTATTACAAGAAAAGAGATGCAAATGGAATACATAAAGTCTCAAGATCAAGTTACAGATATTTTTACTAAGTCTCTCAAATTTGAAGACTTCATCAAGATGCGATATTTGCTTGGAGTCACAAAATTAAGTGTAAGAGGGGGTGTTGAAATTAAACTTTATTTTTATTAATGGAGATAAAAGTGTTGATAGAATATTATAAGATAAAGTGACAATTCTTGATGAGAGTTCATGATAGAATAGAAATAGAATTTAAAGAAGTGACAATCTTGATAAGAATAAGAGTTTTGTGGAGATAGAATAAAGAGAAAAAAGTCTAAATTCAATATATTTGAGATTAGTGCTTATCCAATAAGTCTGTATATAAACTGATTAGAAATTTGACAAATTAAGTATAAGGTCACACAAACTAAATAAGCCTCTTCATTTTGTCCCCATAGCTATGGCCGCGGTAGGACATCCAGGTTGTCATCCGTTATTTGTAGAAATATTTTCTCTAAATGAGGAGGTCAATCAAAGGATGCTAGATTTTTAAGTCGATCATCATACATGCTTCCCGATTTATCCTATTGGCCAATGAGAAACTTGGATTTATTAATTTTTTTTCTCTTCATTTAGAAAAAGCTCTTTATATTCAAATATATTTGATAAATTCCTTAGGAATATAACTACATAAGTTTGTAATCAAATTTCATTGTCTCTTTTTTAACATATTTAATCATATACGCGTCATTAAACTTTAAATTAAAGCAGCACTTGGATTTAAGTTTCTCATCCTCAACCTTCTACGCTTTTAAAAGAACATGAGCCACGTAGATATCACTTTTATTCTACACGTACGGACTGTCTCTGATAACTGCATTCAGAGTTATATATTTGAATAAGTTCCATGTATGTAAATACTAATTAGGGTTTATTGTTCTTCGGATCCACTGTATATTTAGTCGAGGAAGGCTTGCGCTATGATCTTGATATCCTCAACGTCGGCCGCTCCATCCCCATCGACGTCCAAGCTGGATATGATGTCCACGCAGTCCTGCATGGTGGCTCCGCCCAGCAGCAGCTGGTACAGCTCCGCCGCCGTCACCTCTCCCTCGTCGTCATCATCGTCCCACGCAGCCGCAGCCGTCTGCAGCAGCCCCGCCAGGTCCCCCAGCTCCAGCTCCGCGGTGTTCAGTTCCAAGAATTCCTCCAGGCTCAGGAACCCATCGCCGTCCGCGTCCCCCTGCTTCATCATCTCCGCCACCTCAGACGCGCTGGCGCTGTTGCCCAACGACGCCATGATGCCCTTCAGCTCGTCGCGGTTGATCAAGCCATCGTCGTCTGCGTCGAAGGCCCGGAAGGCCTCCACCATGCTGTTCACGTAGCCCAACGTCTCGATGTCGCCAGCCAGATTTGATGGCGCCGCCGGAGGAGGAGGAGACATTGTTAGTTAGCTAGGTTGGTTATGAAAGAATGGTGAATTCATGGGGTTAAATATTGCACAAGTAAGTGAATATGTTCTTGGCGGCTTTATGTCGACATAAAGGATAGATGAAGGAATTATTGTCAACAATGATAAGGGGAATATTCTTGCTTATCCTTTGAGAGTTGATGAATTCTATCAAGATATATAGTGATCAAATAGAGAATATGGGTTGATGCCGCTACTTCGCGTGGGTTCCAACGGGTAGCCTTCACTCTTTATCGCCCGAGCTATCTCTAGGGTTGTACATTTAGAAGTCAAAAAAAATATCAAAAATTTTGATACCATGTATATCATACCAATATATATTATTCACATTCAATATACCAACAATTTTAATACAGAACTATATTGTAGCCTTTTCGGTATAATATTATATTGTACCAAACTTTTCAGCAACAATATGGACTTTACTCTTTTTGGTATTTTGGTATATACCAAAATACTGAATAAATTTGTTATAAAGTATTTAATTTTTTAATTACGGCCTAAAAGTTTGTATGAGTCTTTAGCTAATTTCAGGGTTCCTCCTTCCCCAACCCCGTTCTCCATCGTCTCCCGCTTTGACAGCAATCCAAGCCACTCCTCCCCACACCTCAAGCTTGTCAACGTCCCATCCATGGCTGACTCCCCCTCCTTGATTTTTTTTTTTCTCCTTTCCTCTTCTCGAAAACTCTACAGCTACCCAATCCTTTTTAAGCCCTAACCCAAAATCATCTTGCTCTTTCATGCACTCTTTGTCCTAATCTAAACTCGTATACATTCCTCAATTTATTAATTTATTAGAAGTATTAGTTAAAGTGTTCATGATCTCCACTAAGTCTGTTCTCACACTACAAAAAATACTGTATTCTGGGATGAATTTAGGAACGAATTTATAAAAAAATTTTGTTACAACATATTTTGGGACGAATTTTGGGACGAAAAATTTTCGTCCCAAAAATCTTGTTGCCAACTTTTGGAACGAAAAATTTTCCGTTGCAAATTTGGCAACGAATTTGGGGATGAAATTGGCGACAAATAATATTTTTGTCCCAAATTTGTCGTCAAATTGTAAACTATTTTGGGACAAATATATGTTTTGTTGCAAATTTAGCAACGAATTATAATATTTTTGTCCCAAATTTGTTTTGGTTGCCAAGTTTGTCTCTAATTTGGCTACAAAATTTTGCAACGAAACAAAATAATTTTTTTTCCAAATTTGGTCCCAAATTCTGTGACAAAATTTGGAACAAAAATTATTTTGTTACGAAATTATAATTATGAAAATTGGCGATAAATTATTTTCGTTACCAAATTCGTTCAGATTCGTCCCCGATTCTGGAACGAATCTGTGGATTCGTCCCAGATTTGGAACGAATCTGTGGATTCGTCCCAGATTCTGGAACCAATCCACAGATTCGTCCCAGAATTTGGGATGAAATTTGGAAAAAAATTATTTTGTTGCGAAATTATAATTACTATAATTTGGTGACAAATTGTTTTCGTTGCCAAATTCATTCTTAAATAAATAATTTTTGTCCCATTTTTCATCCCAAATTCTGGGATGAATCCGTGGATTCGTCCTAAATTTTGGGACGAATCTATGGATTCGTCACAAATTCTAGGACGAATCTGTCAAATCGTCTTAGAATTTGGGACAAAATTTGGAACGGAAATTATTTTGTTGCGAAATTATCGTTGTATAGTAGTTACGATAATTTGGCGACAAATTTTTTTCGTTGCCAAATTCGTTCCTAAATCCCAAAAAAAATTTAGCAACAATTTATTCCTGCAGTTCAATCCATACATACATATATACAACAAATTCAAATAAACATATACATTCAACACATCCTAATTAACAATATCACATCCTATTTTCACATACATCACATCCTAATTAACAATATCACATCCTATTTCACATACATCTATTAATAATTGAAATCAAATCAAATTGATTTGATACAACAAATTCAAAGGTCTTAACAAGATATAGAAGTTTTTTTTTCTTCAAGCTACTCCAAAATATTATACAAGTTTAACACTCCAAAAGTTATACAAGTCCAACAATCCAAGAAGTTAAACAAGGATTTAAATTAAAAAAAAACAATTAAATTACATCAACTCATCTTCTTGTGCCACAAAAGCTTTCTTCCCCATCAAATATTTTTTCCTGCATAAAAAACAAACAAATATACTAGATTATTTGTAACCAGAAAGATAATTACTTAAATTCTAATATGCTCATAATTAGTTTGCTTGCAGATTCTTTGTAATACCTTGAAGCTAACTACAAGTATCCTAAATATGATACAATCTATTTTACTATATCAAATTGTTATGATATAAAAAAAAATCATCATATTAAACAATAGCTACAAATATACTATTTTCATCTGACATGGAGAGCATGAGATGTATTCTTAAAATTCCTATTATATGAAAAATGTCTCAAATGAAGAAAACACAAACTAGTCAAGACCAATTAGTTGATATTAGTCTTTTAATACTTATGGTTACTTGGTTGGTAGGCAAACTCTAATCATAATTTGGAATTTGAACTAATAATACAGTAGTATCAAATTTCAACAAATTTATAAAAAGAATGATACCCTTATTTAACTTTGTAAATGCAACTGATAAAAAAATAAATAAATAACTAAAATTAAAAGTATAAAATGTTATTTAATACTTACTTTTTTTCTCCGACATATATTTCGCTTCACCAACCTTGTTAAAAATAAATTAACAATATTGATTAAAATAAAAATTAGAAAAGTTAACAAGCCATGGATTAATGTTTAAAACACTAATTATGAGACAAATAATCATCATACATAATTAAAATCATGAACAACCATCACCACTATCATCATTATCATCGTCGCCATCATCATCATCATTATGCGGAGAAATCTGACTTAGAGCGGAGCTCAACTGAAGGTGTCGCATGATAAAATTTTGTTGTCAGCGCAACTCTCTCATATCTTGCTCCATTTGCGCCCTTTCTAGATCTCTTTGCACCCTTTCTTGGTCTCTTTGTGATAATATTTCCTTCAAATTGCTAACCTCTTCAGTCAAGTTATTTACTTGGGTAGTCAGTGCTGATGAGGAGGAAGATGGTCCAACTATTCTTTGGGTTATGCTCAAGGAACGCATCCCCAATATCCGTCCCCCTTTTGGTCCTCCACTGGCCTCCAACTATAAACTCAAATTATTGTCAACAGAGTCCTCAGACCCCTGAGTATCGGCACCAACTTGTGAGCATGTTTGGGCTAGCTCGAGTTCATCATATTTTTCCTATTTTTTAAAACACATAAGATATTAATTAGATATAATAGAATCACATATAATATTAAGATAGCAAAGGTACTTAACTAATAAAATATAAATCATATATTAAGATCAAATAAATAAAAATTCCAACATTTACTGCTTTTGCTCTTGCCCCACTCCAAGTCTTATCTTTTTTTCTAAAAGTACGGGAGAAAGTATTAATGAAAGAGGACTCCTCCCCATCTCTTTGGTCTGAAAAAACATTATTACAAATAATGAAATAATTTGATATAGATAAGTTACTCCTTTGCTTACTCTCCTCCATTGCCCAAAAATTGGTGATCCTCTCCCAATTTTCTTCGGTGATGAAGTTTAGTTTTTTTCCCCGACTTTTGGTGTGACTTAACACATGTCTGATGTGATCGCCACATTTCTTTTTAAATATTCTGCAAATCTCCATTTCATCATTCAGGTCCCAGTTATTTAGCCGCTGTGTTGGAAAAAAATAATTTATGATTTATGCACTTTAAATTTGAATTAAACTCAAGAAAATATACCCTGAACTCGCTCCACCGTAGTTGTTTTGTGGCCGATGGAGTGCTTGAATATGTCATCGATTCTCCTCCCCAATGGTTATTTACGATTCTATTAATTTCATGAACAACTTGTACATGATTTTCAAAACTGCATTAAATTACAAACAAACGATGTTACATAATTAAAATAGATAAAAAAATAAAATATTTTATAGTATTTATGAATCTCCGATGGGGACTAAAAAAGCTCTATCATTCCTAAACTCTGCAAATGAGTTTCTTGCAGAGTTTGGAAGATTTGTGGGGACTGGGAATTGCACTAGCGGCGGCAAATTTGAAGCCGGCGGAGAAGGTACATGAGATGGTCTTACCTAATCAGGGGGTGGCACAGGTACACTGGCAGGTGAAGAATCTGTCGGATCCTAGGATCTCCGTCTACGTCCACCACGGTGAAATATATGCTGAAAATTCCAATATAGGATAAAGTAAATTGCAAATTTGATGCATAAAAAAGAACATTTAAAAACTTACCATTTTTACGTAAAGCTTATAGAAACAAGAGGGAAAAAATATGAGATGTCACCTCTAAATATGAACCTATAGGAAAAAATACAGTGTATTAACTGATAAAATAAATAAAATTATAAATGATACATTATATAAAAAAACTTATTGAGCTATAAGCAAGGTAAATTTGCATATTAAAGATAAATGTGCTTGTAAAAAAACTAGCAACACAAATGTAAAAAAAAATGACAAATTCTTTTAAATAAGCTAACAAAACTTACCCATCATCAAATTAAAATTAAAGTCCTCATTGTCATTATCATTCTCTTCCTCTTCCTCTTCATTATCATCATCATAATCATCATCATCAATTTCAGTTGTATCCATGTTTATCACTACACCGCTGGGATCTCGTAAAGTTGGAATAATATATTCCTTAGTTTGAAAGGTGTTTACAACTTCCTCTTGTTGATATGCAATGTTTTCCCAACGTGCCTCAATTTTTTTTCCTTGTTTTGGTTTTACAAATAGCCCACCAATCAATCTTATCACGTTTTAAACTAGGATACGAAGAATAGAATACTTAAATTGCTTGTTGTGCTAACACAAATGGTTCATATCTTTTATAAAATCTCTTATGATTTATTTCAACCAAATTATAATGTGGATGCACCTTCATCCCTCTGACAAGGTCAAACCAGCGACACATAAATAATATAACCTGCATTTGTGACCCTGGGTATTCTACTTCTATAATTTCATCCAACAAACCATAAAAATCATTGCTTGCACCTCCTTCATTGGATGACGATACGCACACCCCACTATTCATGATATTCTTTCCCATTCCATATTCTTGAGTATGAAAATTATATCTATTTATGAAATATGCTGGCTAAGTGTATACGAATGATTTTAGATCCCATGAAAGATGGATTAACCATTCTTGCTCAAGGTGAGCTTGATTACCATAAACCTATTGTCAAAACACCAATTGTTAAAAGTATGCATATGTATCATCCAAATATAGTTTGTTTACTTATATATGATTTGAACCATGCAGTAAATTCTTCTTCACAAAATCGATCAAACTCTTGTGTCGATAATTCAGAATATAAGTTTTGAAATATCCTACTCAAAAAAACATATTATTACACAAACAATTTAAAAAATCTCCCAGATTTAAAAAAAAATAAAAAAAATAAAAAATCATTTGGAGCCCTAAAAATTGACCTAGGGATGTCAGAATTTCATGAAATAAGTTTCTATAGATTTCTAAATTTTTAGTGATCTTAAAAATATCTTCATCCATAATTTAACCTAATATATTTAGTGTCGTGATTTTTTACCCCGAATTACAACCTACTTCAAGGTTAAAAATCACTACACTCAATATATTCGGTCAAAATTATGGATGAGGATATTTTTACGATCAGGATAATGATACGAACACATAAAAACTTGTATCATGATATTCTGATGTCTCTATGTTCATATTTAAGGCTTCCGATTATTTTATTTTTTTTTTTAAAAAAAATGATTCTGGGGTGAATTTTGAATTCATCCTAGAATTGGGGACGAATCCATGGATTCGTCCCTAATATTTTTTTAAAATTTTTTAATCTGGGATGAATTCTGTATTCGTCCCAGATTTTGGGACGAATGCTTTATTCGTTCCAGAATATGGGACGAATCCAGAATTCATCCCAGAATCTGAGACGAATTTTGAGACGAAAATACTTTCGTTGGGAATTTGCGACGAAAATGTTTTGTTGCAGATTTTGTTTCTAATTTGGGTCAAATTTTTTTTTGTCGCCAAACTTGTTGCGATTTTGGGACGAAAATTATTCATCCCAAATTTTTGTCCCTAAATTTTTTTTTTTGTAGGATCAGATTTCGGTAAGAAAGCCAAAGGTTTATTTCTGTTATCCAACTTTAATTTTCTGACTTTTTCCTCTCTTTTTTTTTTTTGGAGTTACCATTGTATTTACTTATTATATTTCGGATCACAAATTCTTTATTTCCACATATAGTGAATCATATGAATTATTATATTTTTCTAAGATGAAGTTTAATACGCTGTTAAGTTCATCCCAAACATCATATGCAATAGAATCTAAAACACAAGAGTCCATGAGTAAAAAATGATTAAGAAAATTTTTGAAATCAAAGCCTCCTATAGCTCCTAAATAGTCTAGGAGTATATTTTTTGGGCATTGTGAAAAGGGAAAAAGGAAGTGTTGTGATGGGAGCGAACAACATATAGGGATATGCAAATATTATAAAGTTGAGGTCCCAATAGTTTATGAAAGTATTAGTGAATTAAAAAATTACAAAATGTATAATTTGCTATGGGGAATTTCCGATCAGAAAAATGTTCCCAAAATGTATAATTTGCTATGGGGAATTTCCGATCAGAAAAATGTTCCCAAAATGTATAATTTGCTATGGGAATGTTCTCAGTCAAGGATATTCCCAAAGTGAGTACACGATAGAAGTCTTGTGCAATCTATTATGAAAACGTTCCCAAAGTGAGTGACGACTAAAGTCCGTTGCAATATGATACGGGGATTTTCTTGATGAAGGATGTTCCCCAAAGTGAGTGCACAATTGAAGTCTTGTGTAATCTATTATGAGACATATTAGTCGAGCGGGTCATGTACCTACACAGGTCTTCCCCGGGTATATCAAATGTCGGAGGGCTAAACTATTGCCCAAGTGGGACTAAAATAGGTGCTCAACAATTGTACTATATTTCACATTATCGTTTAAACCTTCCCACTGTAATCAACTTCCATGCATACGTTCTATACAATTACTATGTCTGAGGCATCACCGATTGACGGTTACATATAAGGTTGATGTCATCATCCTTTAATCATGCTTTTTATACACTAGCACTATCTCAGTCATCCCTCACTCGGGTTTTGATCTTTACTGCACCCCTTTTTGACCCCTATATAAAGGGTCCTATAGTAAAAATGAAGTGTCTATTTCACTCTTGAGTTCACTATGTTTCAATTACTCGTGTCTTTGATTCCAACTTCTATTCTAACCTCCTTTTCCCATGTAAGCCCCTTTTCCCCACTCATTTCATCTTACGATTGTTCATTATGCCTTTTAAAGAGAGTCCCCTATCAAAAATTCCTCCCTTAAACTTGAGCGAGTAAGCCTTAGTCCATGCTTTGAACTCGCCAAGCTCTGAGTCACCCCTTCTACCTGTATCTCCCTCTGAGAGGGGTTTCATATGCCCTTCGACTACCAAGTGCTACTCTATTAGATCGGACCAACCACACCTTCCGCCCATTCGAGCGTTAGTCTTCTTTACTAGCCAACTTGAGGGTGACCTCCATTTTCCCCTTCACCTACTTTTCCTTTCCCTTAAATCAGCTCACCGTTAACTCTTGGCACTTCCTTGTACGTAGGGTTAGCATGATCCTAACCCACTCCAAAATTTCTCTGTTTACTTCCCTCTTCCATTGTTTCTTTCAATTGAAGATGGTCGAATCCTGCGTCTTCTATGTCATTACTCTATAGGAGGTACAATTCCTAACTAGGTGCCCCAGCTCCCACAAGGGCTACAAGGAATTGTTCTTCTTTGTATGCTGCCAGGTCTTTTTGATGTTACCATTGATTGGATTCATGCCTTACCCACCTGACCTCCTCTAGCTCGATATAAGGGCGGGAAGACTATAAGACCACTGTCTAGGTTCTAAGCGGCCGCGTACTTAACTTAAGTCATCTTCTTCATGGCAACACTCTCATGTCAGGCTAAGTCGCACGCCTCAACTCCTGAGATGTCTCTTGGTAGGTTTTTGCTTTTCTATAATGTTAAATGGTGGCCAATAACTATTAACTTTTTTCTTGTAGATTTCACAATCATGTATATTACCATGACCGTGTTAGCCTACTCGGCTAAGTCAGATAAATATTTTCCTTATGTATTAGTCATTATTCCAAAGATAAGTAGTCGTTCATGATTTATCTTCTCCGTATTAATCTTAGAATGAATTGACGAAAACGCTAGGGATGAATATATTTACTTTTTTACCACAATAATCGTGTTGGCGTAGAAGAGAAAATGAGCCTCTGAGGTTACTTCCTCATTAACTTGTGATACATCTATTCCTTTAATAGCTCCTGTCAAGTCATATTCATTGTAAATACAGGAGTCCCCTCCAAGTATGGAGGGACCCTCTCATCCATCTCAAGCTGCTAGCCCTACTACCCTTCCAGATTCTCCTTCTAAGACATCAATACCTAAGCGGGAGCCTTCACCCACTCGACCATTCCTCCTGAAGAGACTTTATGTCAGCATCTCCCCGTTCTCTAAAATCTTCACCACCTCCCCAACCACCAAAATCTCCAAAGTCATCATCCCCCTTAGTAGATAATTCCTCCATAAGCACCAAGGGTAGTATGCCTGTAACACCACTCCTCTAGTGATCGAGCCGCTGAATGTATCACTTGTGGCACATTGAATAGGGACCAGACCTTGCTCGAGATCATATAGTGCAGAAGGTCATATGACCTCATACTTTTTTCCTCTACATCGATGGGCACTCGGGCCTAAGGAGCAACAACGCCTACACCAAATGAGCTAGCTAGCCCTGCCTGTTAGACTACATCACCAAAGGGATCGCTCAGTTAAACCTTCAGAGGCTTTCTACCTTAACTTCGGTTACCACTTACATTTATGTTTCGCAGAGCTTGGAAGACCTCTGAGAACTATTGAAAAGGTTTCAAAAGGGCCATTATATTCGATCCTTCAACCACTCGAAGGTCATGAACATAGAAAGCCAAATAATAACCCTGGCCGATAGACTAAATGAAACCCTGGTTGACATGGAAGAACTCCAAGGGCAGGTGAACCACTTTCAAGAAGAGAGATACTTAGCCTTGTTGGAGTTGGAGGTCACTCCGTCTAGGGAGAGGGATGCACTAAAAGAAACCACATTGAGGGCATAAATTGATGGGTGAAAACTGCAAGTGCATGATTATTATCAAGTAATAAAAAGATCAATTCCATAGAGATTGTAGAATTAAGTATTAGGCAAAATCGTGAAACAAATTATCTATATAATCACAAATCACAAGAATTGAGAAATAAAGAAAATCAGACGAGAGTACACGAGATATGGTAGGAGAAATCCAATTGGGAAATGATTTTAGGATTTTAGTTTCGCCATGTTAATGCTGACGCCCTAAATATTATTTATTTTCTTACCTCAATGTTTATGCGCATGCAGGTGGTCAATCTCGAGGTACCATTATAAACTTTTGGAATTATACAGACGCGTCTATCCAAACACGGTACCTACTTTCAAAGTAGCCTTACGCTTTCTTGGGAGACTCATATCACAACGCCCCATGGTCTTATAGGTGATATTCCCTACTTTTTGATGCTAAATCAAGGTAAACTCGTTATCCTCTGTGATAGCCAATGGTGCTCTTGTAAAGTTTTGGACTACTTTCGTGACTAACCCCTCACTTCTCGATCTTTATGAGTTAGAGATTTGAGTTCATCTTTAAGTTCTTCTTTGCGTCCCGTAGGATATGAAGATTCATAATTAGTGTCGTAATCATGTATGCATAATAAAATCAAATCATGAATAAACATATAACGTGATAAAGAAAGATAAATAAATATAGAAAATGAATATCAATAATGTATCGGGTTACTTCCTTTTCCTAGAATCTAAAGTACTATTCTATGAAGATTAAGTTACAATCGAAAGAAAAAAAAGAAGACATCATACCACTCAAATCAAAGAGAAAAGAGAAGAGAAAACTTAGTCATAGTGTTACTGGTGTCTTCGGAAGAATCTCCAAGCTCTAAGTGAATGGAAACTTTGATGGCTCCTTGGTGTGACTCTTCTAGGGTTCCTTATCATAGGGAAAATCCTCCTCCTTCAAACAAGAGCCTCCTATGCTTTTTATAATCCTTGAAACAGATTAAAATAGAGATATATATCAAAAATATCGAGGCATGGTCGTTGCGCCACAATCGTGCTAGGAGATGCGGTCCGACCGTGCTGCTCCATATGGCTGAAGTCGAGGGGGGGGGGGGGGGGGGCCAAACATTTCCATACTAGAAGACAAGACTAGACTATGTCTAGAACTATAAAGAAAATCATGACTATGCCTTAGGGCATGATCTAGGCATGTTGGCCTTTGAGTGTGTGAACACAGCCATGCCTTGGGGCATGACTTGGGCATGTCAAATTTTGGCTTCATCTCTTTATAGCTGAATGAGGCATGGTTGTGCCTGGGGCACAATCTGTTAGGACAAAAAAATTCAGATATCTTCATAATTGTATGATATTGTTATACCTAAGCCCTCATAGTTTTATTTTTTAGCTCTATCCAAAAGACTTCATACCAATGAAAATATCTTTCCCTTATAAGTTCATAATCCTTTTCCTGTGTTTTCGATGTAGGACTTTATTTGTAACCATAGCAACCCAATAATCTCCCCCTCAAACAAAGGACAACCCCTTTAAGCCTATTCGCTTGATGACATCTGATCCTTAATCCACCAGGAATTTCCTACCCCTCGGTCCAACCAACCTACTAAGATTTTTTGTCCCTTAGTCCATCCGACCTACTAGGACTTCCTTACCCCTTAGTCTAACTTACTTACTAGGTCTTCCTTGTCTAGCCGCAACTAGGACTTCTCTACCTAGTGTCTGATCGTCTTGATCCAGATATGGAAGCCCCCACTTTCTTCATTAGAGGTTAATATTCCATCCACATAGCTCGATTGAACCATGACTCATGCACAATAGTGGTTAGTCCTTCTAGCAGTTCAGACTCTAATACTAATTGTTAAGATCAAAAGAATTCAGATATCTCTATAATGGTATGATATTGTCCACTTTAGACTTAAGCCCCTATGTTTTATTTTTGGACACTACCCAAAATACCTCATACTAATGGAGATATCTTTCTCTTAAAAGCCCATAATTCTTTCTATTTATTTTCAATATGGGACTTTATTTACAACCATTGCAACCCAACATGATCAATCCGTGTTAGGTGATGTAGTCCTCATTTTTGCTCCATTCTTCGTCTATCTTCGGGTGGAGGAGTACTCTCGTATTATGGGGCATGGTCAGAGCATGTTTCTTGCTTTAAATTCATGTTCAAGGACTTTTAAACTCTGATTTGGCTTCAGTTTTGTGTCATGTCAAATAAAATACACAAGAAACAGATCTCCGAATAAAAACAGTAAAAATAATAAAAAGAAGATGCAAGTATGCAAGATATACTTATGTGATGAAACAAAATGAAAGCAAAACAATGCAATAAAAAGAGTAAAAATAATAAAAATAAGATGCAAGTATGCAAGATATACTTATGTGATGAAACAAAATGCAAGCAAAACAATGCTAGAAACCATGCATGAAATCCACACATCATAAACCAAGGCAACAACAATAGGAGAGATCACTCGACAAGAGATACATGCTATTTGGGGAGTTCGACGCAGTGCATGTTAAAACTCATTTTATAAACATGTGCATTAGAAGACAAAAATAGCATAATAATTTTAAATTATTACAATACACACCACACGCGTACAAAGATACATACATCCATCCTAGACATGCATATATAATATGTTGGTACCCCAAGGTTGTTTTGATGTGATCAAACAAGTTAAGTTAGGTCCTGTTGTGTTTAACCCTGTGTCTAAGTGTGCAGGAACTTAGGAGCACAGGAAGTCAAGCAAAAGACGTAGCTAGCGAGAAGGACGACACGGGAGAGAGCTGACGGACTCGGTGCGTCTGAGGAACGAGGTGATGCAGAAGAGTACGCGGGTGGATGAGAAGGAGACGCGCGACGTTTTTAAGGGACGAGAAGCCGGAGCGGAAAGTTGCTTGAGGAGAATGCTAGAAGTTGGGTTCGAGTGAGCCATATTCCGGATGACCAAAATCACCCAAGCAAGTGGAGCCAGAGCGGAAAGCCCGGACTGGAAAAAGTCAATGTGGTTGACTTTCCTGGTTCGGACGCCCGGAATTGAATTCTCTCTGGATCGCGTTTGACCGCAATCTGTTGCGAAGAGAATAAAGTTTTATCCCCCTTCAGGCGCTGGAACCCTTCCAGGTACCCCGACCAAGGCTATAAATACAGCCTTGGTCCAAGAAGCTAAATACAACAAGCATTCTTGCAACAACACTTGTACTCTTCTAGTTTTCATTTAGCTTCTTCTTTTTATGTGATCATTGTTGTAAAGAGGCTTCTCTGTCTGAAGGAGATATTAATGCATTATACTTCCTTGGATTAACAACCTCTCTGGTTGTAACTAAGTAAAAACTTCTGTGCCTCTGTCTTTTGATTTCTTTATCATTTCTTATGCAAGTGTTTTATTTAAGTTATAACACGTGAAAGGTTCTTTTGTTTGATTTTGTGCAGGGGCTATTCGACCTCCCTTCTAGTCGGCCACCAACGATTCTAACAAGTGGTATCGGAGCCAGGATGCTTCAGGAATATTAACCACTGAACGAAACACACAAGATGGTTGGACCAAGCATTTACCCACCAAAGTTCGAGGGGGCATTCACGAGCTGGAAAAAGAAAATGGAGGTATTTTTTAAAATAGACTTTGATTTATTATTAATAATGAAATTCAGTTTTGAAGCGCCCGAAGGCAAGTAAAAGTATCAATGGACGAAGAAGGAACAAGCAGACTTCGTGACAAATGATAAAGCAGAGTTTCATCTGTTGAGTGCCCTCCCGCCACAAGAAGTCAACCGGATCGGAGCTTACGGGTCCACCAAGGAGCTCTGGGAAAAATTCGTGAAACTTCATGAAGGAACATCGAAGGTGAAACTTGCAAGACGAGACTTACTTTGTAACCAGATAAGCAACCTTTGATTAGAAGAAGGTGAAACAATTGCACACCTTCATGTGAGGATCAAGGAGCTCATCACCGGACTTTCGAATCTCAGAGAAAAGGTAAGCAACCGAGATTCACTAAGTGATGTGGAGATGGGTTGAGGGGTAGAGAAGAAATTGTTGGTGCGGGAAGCATCCGATGATCAAACCGGTGTTTTGATTATGTCAAAGGGTTCAAGTTAAGTTGTTTTGTTATCTAATGAGCTTAAACAAGTGTGCAGGAAAGTCCTAACAGCGGTTAGGCAGGTGGAAAATCCTAAGGGGCGGTAACCTTAGGTCCTAGGAGGTGGTAACCCTAGGTGGAGGAAAATCCTAAGGGGGGGTAACCTTAGGTCCTAGGTGGAGAAAAACCCTAGGGGGCGGTAACCCTAGGTCCTAGGGGGTGGTAACCCTAGGCGGAAAGTCCAGTCGATCTGGAGGACCGGACTGACATCAGGTAAATCTCCTGAGTGGAGTAGGTGAGGACGCATTCCCCATAGAGGGAACAGTAGGCGTCGGGTCGACCTAGGGTTTTCGGTCGGAAACTCGAAGTCAGACCCGGACAATCCGAAGGCTGTCAATTTGTTTATTATCTTTTGTGTTCTAACTCTATTTTGCAGGAAACTAACACTTTTGTGCAGGGTTAGTACTGACCGGGATCGGTCGACCGAACCTTTAAGCTACCAGATCAGATCTCCAGAAGTTGGACCGGGTTCGACCAAGGATCGGTCGATCGGACCTCGGGATCGGTCGACCGGACCTCGGGATCGGTCAACCGAACCTGGGATAGGTGTCGACTGGATCAAGCCGAGGTGTGTGGGTCAGAGGAGACTGATCGGTCGACCGAACCTTGGGATCGGTCGACCGAATCCAGGGATAAAGTTTGACCAGATCGAAGTGGAGCGACGGATGGACGAATCAGATGCAGTGGAGATCATCTGATCGGTCGACCGAACGTGGGGATCGGTCGACCGATCCGCTTCGGGTCAAATCTGATCCCGAGACTTGGGGATCTGGATCAGACCTTGCAGAGCTAAAAAAAGGGGCCTCGAGGTGCAGCTCAAATCATCGAATTCCGAACAGAAATCTTGTGCTCTCGTGTGCTCCGTACGCTTCAACAACGCTCTGCTGCAACAACGAACTGAACCTCCAACGCTCTTCTACTATCTTGTTCGTTGGTAAAACTTTCTTATTTGCTCTTAACTGTAATTGCTTCTAGCTTGTAATAGTTCAAATTTATAGTTGTTGCCCACCGAAAGCGGTCAAGGACCGCGGGCCTTCGAGTAGGAGTCGAGATAGGCTCCGAACGAAGTAAAACACTCGTGTCTTGTGTGTTTTCATTTACTTTCTGCTGCGCTTATAATCTGTGTTTTAAATCGCTAAAAATAGCCACGAGCGCTATTCACCCCCCCTCTAGCGCTTTCGATCCATCAATTGGTATCAGAGCGGGGTCATTTTGAATTGGTGCAACCACCATTCAAAATCATTTTTCGTGATATTTTCAGTTTTCTTTTCGGAGTCAATTAGAATTTGGCTTTATAGCTATATTCTAATTATTTTCTCGATTCGACTTTCTGCTCGAGGTTGGTGCAACACCACCTGAGTTCGTGGTCTATTTTTTATACCGCACTACTAAGCCAGGACCAAGTCCTGGAACTTCCTTGTTGTTTATTTTTTTTTAGTTGATCTAAAATGGCCCTTCAAGAAGGCTACAGTACGGCCCGTCCCCCGCTATTCACCGGAGACGACTTCGGGTACTGGAAGGGTCGGATGGAGGCATATCTCCAGACTCATTTTGAAGTCTGGATGATTATCAAAACCGGATTCCAACTACCAATTGATAGCGCCGGCAAACCACTACCATACGAGGACTGGGACGCATCTCTGATTAAGAAGGTGGAAGCCAATGCCAAGGCGACCTGCACCCTCCAGTGTGGCCTATCAAAAGAAGAACTCAACCGCGTCGGCCCTTTCAGCAGTGCCAAGGAGCTGTGGGATAAGCTCATTGAACTTCACGAAGGGACGTCCGACACCAAGGTAAGTAAAAGAGACTTAATTTTTAATAAATTGTTTAATATCAAACTGCAGGAAGGTGAGACAGCTGCCCAACTCCATGCCCGGATTCAAGATTTGCTCAACGGTCTTCATGCAATTGGACAAAAGGTAGATAACCGAGACATCATAAGGTATTCTTTAAACATCTTTCCGAGGAACACCTTGTGGGCATCCATGGTAGATGCCTACAAGGTTTCTAAGGATTTATCTACTATCAAGTTAGATGAACTTTTTGCAGAATTCGAACTTCATGAACAGACTAATGCACACCCGACCGAGAAAGGGTTGGCTTTGGTTGCAGGAACAGGAAGAATGCGCGAATCAAAGATGAAACGCAAAACCGAACCTGAGTCAGAAGAAGAACCAGATTCGGAAGACGACGATGAGCTTACAACCGAAATAGTCAACCTGGTAAAGAAACTCTGCAAAAAGAAGGGCTTCAACAAAAAGGATGTCAGAAAAGCTATCCAGTCCAAAGAAGCCCAACCAAGCTCGAAGGTCAAATTTGAAGTGACCTGCTACGAGTGCAATCAGAAAGGGCACATCAAGGCAAACTGCCCGAACCAGAATGAGCCAAAGAAACCAAAGAGAAAAAAGGCATTGAAGGCAACATGGGACGAGTCTTCTTCCGAGGAATCCGACGACGAAGAACTCGAGCAAACGAACTTTCTTGCGTTGACAGCCCGGGACTACAACAACGAATCCGGAAGCGAGGACGAATCGGAAGCCGAGTCCGAGAAAAGCCACGGATCCGCATCTGTTTCCGAAGGGCCAAACCCCTCTGTGAGTAAAAATCGTTTATATAGCTTAATTAATTATTTAATGCATAAAGTAGCTAAGTCTAAAATTCGAATCAAGTCGCTTCTAAAGGAGGTAACACTCCTTAAAGAAACGACAAATAACGAATCCTTGACTGATCCAGTTCAGACTGGAACCTCAACTCAAGTTCAAAAACTTGAGGAAGAGAATTCTAACCTGAAAAGTCAAGTCAAGGATTTGAAGACAACCTTAGAACGATTTTCCCTGGGATCCAAGAATCTTAACTTGATTCTTGTAACACAAAGGGCAATCTACAATAGAACTGGACTAGGATACAAATCTAAAAAGAAATATAAGTTATATTTATCTCTCATACAAAGAACAAATAGAAAAATGATCCAAGCATGAGTTGCCAAGTCCAACCTGATCAATCAAATTGGACTCGGACAATATTGGATTCCCAAGGATCAAATACATTACCTCGATAGACCATATCGAGGCTATGATCCAGGGGGAGCTAAAACAATTAAAATTAAAAATTAAAAATTCGAAATTAAAATTAAAAATTCAATTAAAATTAAAAAATTCAATTCAATTAAAAAGTTGAAATTAAAAAATTCAATTAAAATTCAATTAAAATTCAAAAAATTCAATTCAATTAAAAAGTCAAAATTAAAATAAAAAATTCAATTAAAAATTCAAAATTCAAAATTAAAATTAAAATTAAAAATTCAATTAAAAAAATTCAAAATTAAACTTAACATTCGAAATTCAATTGAAAATAGAAAGAGGATCCAGAATAGCTGGCACCCGCAACTAATCTACCCGAAATGGGTAAACAAGAGTAGACTACCCGGCAGGGTAATTTAAGTCAGATAAAATACGCTAGGTTTAACTTGATCCACGGTACTGGTGAAGTTTTTGGATGATAGTACGTTAGGGAAGCTTGGGCATCGCATGTCTAGGAAGATATGGCTTTGACCTGGTGCATTTGGCCAAGTGGAACTAACCGAAGCTACCCTTAAATGGATCCTAACTAGTTAGACCAAGGTTTAGTATTAAGTCTAATGGGTAGGACTATTTGGAAAACCTCGAAGGCATGGTTACTTTAATGAGTTCCTTGTGACTCACCATAGCCCAGAAGTTTATCCAAAGAATGCTTACTTGTTAAACCCAAAGCTAAACCTGAATCTAACACAAAGTTAAACATAATCCTAAAATTGAACCTCAATTCATCTCACAAAAATTATAGGAGTCCCTGATTGAAAATTTAGATCGGGTGAGATGACTAAGAAATTGAAAATCAAAATTAACTTAAATATTTTTCAAAATTAAATTTACTTAAATATTTTTCAAAATTAAATTAACTTAAATATTTTTCAAAATTAAAATTAACTTAAATATTTTTTAAAATTAAAATTAACTTAAATGTTTTTCAAAATTAAAATTAACTTAAATGGTTTTCAAAATTAAATTAAATTAAATGTTTTTCAAAATTAAACTTAACTTAAATGTTTTTCAAAATTAAATTAACTTAAATATTTTTCAAAATTAAATTAACTTAAACATTTTTCAAAAAAAAAAAATCTTCAATAGAATTAACTAATTATTAACTCAGATTGGGTAGGATGCAAAATTAAGACTTACTTCAATCAAACTGTCTTTTGATCCATCAACTACTTTATGTGTAGGAATTGGATCAATGGGTGTTGGACAGTGGATGCTCCAGACATATGACTGGAGATAGGTTGAAGTTCACTAAGCTAAAATTAAAGAACCTAGGATCAGTTGCATTCGGCAACGATGGAAAACTGAAAGTAATCGGAAAAGGTAATATCGAACTTAACTCCGAGTTTATTATTCGAAAAGTGTTACTGGTTGAAAATTTTAATTTTAATTTATTAAGTATAAGCCAATTATGCGATACTGGTTACTCAGTTAATTTTACCAAGTCCGAATGTATAGTCAAACATATTGATAATCCAAAAATCATACTTAAGCGCACAAGGAAAGATAATGTCTACACCATTTATCTACCAACATCCTCGATAAAGTGTTTTCTAACACAACAAGAGGAAACTGAGTTGTGGCACAGGAGATTGGGTCACACTCACACAAGACTCTTTCAAGAATGAGTCAAAATGGACTAGTCAGAGGATTGCCCAAACTAAAAGTTATTGAAAATTCAATCTGTAATGCGTGTCAACAAGGAAAACAAACCAAGTCAACCCACAAGTCAACCAATCTAGGTAGGACTACTTGTTTACTTGAGCTCCTTCACCTAGACCTATTTGATTCACACGGAGCCAAGTCACTAAGCAAGAACCAGTATTGCTTAGTTATAATAGATGATTTCTCCAGGTTCACCTGGGTAAAATTTCTAAAAACAAAAGATGAAACCTTTGAAATATTTAGTAATTTTTGCAAATTAACAGAAAATGAAAAAGATACTAGAATTAAAATAATAAGAAGTGACCATGGAGGAGAATTTGAGAATCACAACTTTACTGAATTTTGTGAAATAAATGGATACAAACATGAATACTCCTGCCCTAGGACCCCTCAACAAAATGGTTTAGTAGAACGTAAAAACAGAACTCTACAAGAAGCTGCTAGAACCATGTTAAACGAATATAAACTATCTAATCAATTCTGGGCTGAAGCAGTTAGTATAGCATGTTACATTCAAAATAGAATTTTAATTAATAAATTTCAAAATAAAACACCCTATGAAATTTATTATAATAAAATCCCCAACTTAAACTATTTAAAAGTATTTGGGTGTAAAGTCTTCATTTTGAACACTAAAGACTACTTAGAGAAATTTACATCAAAAACAACCCCGGGAATATTTTTAGGATATTCAACAACCAGTAGAGCATATAACAAAAATACCCTAAAAGTAGAAGAAACAATAAATATAATATTTGATGAAGAAAATAAGTTACCCAACACAATAAATGAAAATGAAAATACAGAAAACATTAACCCAATAAACAGAGAAGATGACGAAATTCAACCTGAACCTATTGAATCTGAAGAATAAATCACTAACTCAAATGGTATACGACCAACTAGAACAAGCACAAACTACCCATCTGACCAAATTTTGGGTGACCCAACTATAGGAGTCAGAACCAGATCATCTTATAGAAACCAAAGCCAAATAGCCTTGATTTCAAAAATTGAACCCAAAACCATAGAAGAAGCCCTACTAGACCCAAATTGGACTCTAGCAATGCAAGAAGAATTGGCCCAATTTGAAAGAAATCAGGTCTGGGAATTAGTGCCAAAACCAGTTAACAAATCCATAATTGACACTAAATGGGATTTTAGAAACAAATTAAACGATCAAGGTGAAATAGTTAGAAACAAAGCTAGGTTAGTAGCTAAAGGATTCAGTCAAGTAGAAGGGTTAGATTATGACGAGACCTATGCTCCAGTAGCAAGACTTGAATCCATTAGGATGTTGCTAGCCTATGCAGCACACAAAGGATTCAAGCTATTTCAAATGGACGTAAAATCCATATTTTTAAACGGATTTATTAAAGAAGAAGTGTATGTAGGGCAAGCCCCAGGATTCGAAGACTTAGAACAACCAGATTATGTCTTTAAATTAAAAAAGGCCCTATATGGACTAAAACAAGCACCTAGGGCTTGGTATGAACATCTGTCCAATTACTTAATATCAAAAGGATTTAACCAAGGTCAAATAGACCCAACCCTTTTCGTAAAAACCTTAGAAAATGATATTTTTTATAGCCCAAATTTACGTTGACGATATTATTTTCGGTTCCACAAACTCTAAATTTCTAAAAGAATTCACCAAACTTATGGAAAATGAATTCGAAATGAGTCTGGTAGGAGAACTTAATTTCTTCTTAGGTTTACAGATTAAACAAACTAAAGATGGAATTTATATTTATCAAACTAAATATGCTAAAGAATTAATTAGAAAATTTGGCATGGAAAACTCAAAAATAATCAATACACCAATGGCTACAAATGCTAACATTGACTCAGACTTAGAAGGTAAATCAGTAGACTTGAAATACTATCGGAGTGCGATAGGAAGTCTACTGTACCTAACTGCAAGTCAACCAGACATTATTTTTGCAGTAGGTATGTGTGCACGATACCAATCTTGTGCAAAAGAGTCTCACTTAACCCTTGTCAAAAGAATCCTTATGTATGTTAAGGGAACTCTAAATGTAGGACTATGGTACCCTAGATCTGGCATCCTTGACCTAACCGGCTACTCTGACTCAGACTATGCCGGATGCAAGCTAGATAGAAAAAGCACAAGTGGTAGCTGTCAATTTCTAGGACAATGCCTAGTAAGTTGGTCAAATAGAAAGCAACACTGTGTTGCTTTATCTACCACTGAAGCTGAATATATAGCCTTAGGTGAATGCACATCTCAGTTGCTATGGATGATGCATACCCTTAAAGACTATCAACTCGAGTATCATAAAACTAAAATCTCAATTGATAATATAAGCTCAATAAATCTAACAAAAAATCCAATTCATCACTCAAGAACTAAACATATAGAAGTGAAACACCACTTTGTAAGGGATCACGTAGCTAAGGGTGATATTGAACTCAACTATGTTGAGTCAAAATCTAACCTAGCTGACATCTTCACAAAGCCCTTACCTGAACTTGAGTTCAACTCACTTAGAAGGCAAATAGGAATGTGCTGGGTAGAATAGATATTAATTTTTCAAAACTCACTGTCTTACTTCAAACCTCGTTCTTTTATTCCTTTCAAAATCTAGGAAAAATAATGATTTTAAAATCCCATTTTCTTAGAATTTTCAAAAATATGACTTAGCCTAGGATCTACCCTAGAAATCTTATTCCCCTAGATTTAAGCCAGAGCATCTCACAAACACCTAGGTATACCTTGTGTGTGTTTGTAAAACATAGAATGATGTGAGATGCATAGGGTACAGCCTGGACTCAAGAATGGTTATTACTGTGCATCAATATGAGTCTGGGCGTTAAATACTTTATTAACAATAATTAAGTCAAGTCTTCCAGCCTTAGTCAAATCTAACTGGACTAAATAACTTTACTTGACTAACCAAGTGAAAGTTGTTGCCCTCTATGCAATCAGCAAGTAGCTAACAGTTAGACAGTTGGTGAAGGAAATGTTAAGCTTAAGCTTGCTTACACTTTAGGGCTCTGATACCTGATCAAAATAATTTAAATAATTTAACAACTATTTAACGTGACTCATGCATGGACTAAAAGAACCTAAAAGCTAAGTTTGTTTTTCAAACCATTTCAAATTGAGCTTCAAAAGACTTGTTAAAATTTAGCTAAAACTTCTTATTTAGCTAAGTGACTTCTATAGCCTTTTTTCAAAATTAACTAGGTTAAATATTTTTTAACAAAAGGCTTTTCAAATTTAGCAAAGTGTTTACCAAAGTAATGATTTTCAAATGCTAAATTTTGCTAAATTTTTGTTGAAAACACTAAGTATTTTCCAAGGCATTTCCTAATTTAAGTAAAATAATTCTTTTTGAAACACTAAGACATTAAATAATGGCTACTCTTCAGGGGGAGCTTAAACTAATTATTCTTTTCTCTTCCTGATATTATTTTTTATTTATGTCAATGGGGGAGAGAAAAGTTAAAGTTAAAGAAATTAAGAATTTAAACATAAAGAGGAGCATAAGAATAGAAAAGTCAAAGTTAAAGAAATTAAGAATTTAAAGAGGAGCATAAGTCTTACAAGCATAAGTCTTAAAAAAAAAATTTTCATGCTCTTGTTTAAATTTCTTAATAATTTCATACTTAGATTTTGTCATACTTTTACTTAACTTTGAACTGTATTGTCATAATCAAAAAGGGGGAGATTGTTGGTGCGGGAAGCATCCGATGATCAAACCGGTGTTTTGATTATGTCAAAGGGTTCAAGTTAAGTTGTTTTGTTATCTAATGAGCTTAAACAAGTGTGCAGGAAAGTCCTAACTGCGGTTAGGCAGGTGGAAAATCCTAAGGGGCGGTAACCTTAGGTCCTAGGGGGTGGTAATCCTAGGTGGAGGAAAACCCTAAGGGGCGGTAACCTTAGGTCCTAGGGGGTGGTAACCCTAGGTGGAGAAAAACCCTAGGTGGCGGTAACCCTAGGTCCTAGGGGGTGGTAACCCTAGGTGGAGAAAAACCTTAGGGGGCGGTAACCCTAGGTCCTAGGGGGTGGTAACCCTAGGCGGAAAGTCCAGTCGTTCTGGAGGACCAGACTAACATCAGGTAAATCTCCTGAGTGAAGTAGGTGAGGACGCGTTCCCCGTAGAGGGAACAATAGGCGTCGGGTCGACCTAGGGTTTCCGGTCGGAAACTCGAAGTCAGACCCGGACAGTCTGAAGGCTGTCAATTTGTTTATTATCTTTTGTGTTCTAACTTTGTTTTGCAGGAAACTAACACTTTTGTGTAGGGTTAGTACTGACCGGGATCGGTCGACCGAACCTTGGGATCGGTCGACCGAACCTTCAAGCTACCAGATCAGATCTCCAGAAGTTGGACCGGGTTCGACCAGGGATCGGTCGACCGGACCTCGGGATCGGTCGACCGAACCTGGGATAGGTGTCGATTGGATCAAGTCGAGGTGTGCGGGTGATCGACCGAACCTTGGGATCAGTCGACCGAATCTAGGGATAAAGTTTGACCAGATCGAAGCGGAGCGACGGATGGACGGATCAGATACAGTGGAGATCATCTGATCGGTCGACCAAACGTGGGGATAGATCGACCGATCCGCTTCGGGTCAAATCTGATCCCGAGACTTGGGGATCTGGATCAGACCTTGCAGAGCTATAAAAAGGGGCCTCGAGGTGCAGCTCAAATCATCGAATTCCGAACAGAAGTCTTGTGCTCTCGTGTGCTCCGTACGCTTGAACAACGCTCTGCTGCAACAACGAACTGAACCTCCAACGCTCTTCTACTGTCTTGTTCGTTGGTAAAACTTTCTTATTTGCTCTTAACTGTAATTGCTTCTAGCTTGTAATAGTTCGAATTTATAGTTGTTGCTCACCGAAAGCAGTCAAGGACCGCGTGCCTTCGAGTAGGAGTCGAGATAGGCTCCGAACGAAGTAAAACACTCGTGTCTTGTGTGTTTTCATTTACTTTCCGCTACGCTTATAATCTATGTTTTAAATCGCTAAAAATAGCCATGAGCGCTATTCACCCCCCCCCCTCTAGCGCTTTCGATCCATCAGAAATTAGGGGAAAGAAGGAGGGTATTTTGGTCTTTTCGCTAGTTAGGGCTTGAGGAAATAAAAGAAAACACTGTAGCATGCAGATAGGGGGGGGGGGGCGTTCGAGGTTTTCTCTCCGCCGCCAAGGAGAAAGTTTTCTTCCCTCTTGCTTCTCGTCGGCGTCCACCTCTTCTCCTCTCCCACTCCTCCTCACGATGCTGCCACCGGATAAACTCAGCGCCGCCCCTCTCCCCTTTCCGCTCGACACACAGTGAAGGCAGGAAGCCTTCTTCTCTCTCTCTCGCTGACACCTTTGGGCAATGCCTCGCCACCGACGACCACCGCTCCCTTCTTCCTCCTTCTCCTCCCGACGACGACCACAACCCCCTCCCCTCACATGAAGTTCCTCGCCGGCGATGGCCACCGCTCCTTTCTTCCTCCTCCTCCCGGCGACGGCCACAGCTCCCTTCCTCTTCCTCCTCGCCAGTGCCGACGCCGGCCGCCAACCTTTCTCCTCTCCCGCTCCTCCTCTCGACCCCACTGCCGGAGAGACCAGCCCCTACTCTCCTCCTCCCCACGACGCCGCCACCGAGCAGCCTCGCGACGTTGCCATCCTCCTCCTCTGACGCTGTCGCTTCCTCTCCCGTTCGTGCATACCGCCGGCGACACTAGCAGCCGACACCCATAGGCTCCGGTCGCCGCCTGCCTCACGCCAATGAGGTCCTGTCCAGTGTCGCCTCCCTCTCTCCCACACTCGTCGACAGCCCATGCGCCTTCTTCCTCCTCGCGCTATTGCCGGCCGACACTGCCTTCAGCGGCTAATGTCGCTTACCGGTGGTTGACGCCGCTCATAGGCGGTCGATTCCGTCCACAGCCGGGTGTTACTGTCTCCATCGGTTGTCGATGTCCTTCGGACCATCCTCGTTAGTGCAGGCCCCTCCGATCGATGTCGTTATTATGTTCCAGCCTTCACACCAATCTGATTTGTGCACTGTGTTCCAACCTATGCGTTGATCCCGCCCATGTGTTGTGGTCCGGCCTTCGGGCCATGGTTGTATTTTGGAATGTATGTTTTGTGTCTAGGGTTCTTGTTGTTGTTATTTCTCGGCATACGTGCCGATGTCTTATCCCGATTTGTGTGTCGGTGTCTTATCTCGGTTTATGTACCGATATTTGTATCCCGGCCTGCGTACCGATGTCTTATCTCGATCTACGTGTCGAGGTCGCGTCCGATTTTGTGCCACCGCATTCGGCTCCATGTCGTCAGATCTAGCTCCTCATCAGGCGCATTCATCTACCCTTTTAGGTCGCGAAAATTTGAGCAGCATCCCATCCGAAGGCGCCCCCCTGGGCCAGGGTACATTACCGTACTCACTCTCCATTTATTTTATTATTTCAGTATTAGTTTGTTACTTATATGTTCATTGGATCCGCCTCGAGCCTCGGGGTACCAGGGACCGGGGGGACCCGGTCGTTGGCTGCAGGTAGCGTTGACCAGAGGACTTCTGAAGACTTGGTCAACACAGAAGCCATCTTAGCACACCCCCCTCCGGGACGTCGTGACTCGGTCAACATTCTCGCCACCTCACCCAGCAGGTCGTCTGACTCAGTTTCCGGACGGGATCAAATTTGGCACCGTCTGTGGGAATCTCCTTCACCTGTTCTGGAACGTGAGATGGACGACGTTGGGAGGTTCTCTGCCATTATCAAAGTCTCAGAGGATCCTGATGAACATATTATCTTCTACCCTCACTCCACGGGTATTCGGGAGTCGAGGAATTGAGTTGGAGCATCAGCTGGCAGATAGGTTAGTTTTTCCATTACATTTTTTCCCTGACTCCACGGGTATTCGGGAGTCAAGGGATCGAGACCAACCCTCAACCGGTTGGCACGGCTCCCCGATCAGGTACGTTACTAGCTCTGTTCCCTTTTTACGATTATAGGAGCTGCTATAGCTCCTTGATAAGAGAGTAAGATCCTAGTACTTGATCAAAGACTAGGGCCTTCGATTTTTGATCGGACACTAGGGGCCCAGCTCCCCACTCATACACTAGGGACATAACTCCCCGCTCTTACACTAGGGACACAGCTCCCCGATCATTGACTCTCAATACGACTTCCCGATCAGGATCTAAGGGCCTCACTCTTTGATTACAGGCTAGGGGTCTTACTCTCCAATCAAGGACCAAGGGCCCAGCTCCTCGATCAGGTCTGCTACATGCTCTGCACCCTTTACCATGGGGCTCTGTATCCTCTTACTGTTATAGGTACTGCACTCTATTGCTATCATATGTTCTATATTCTCCACCTATTCTGCGTCCTCTTACATCTATAGGTTCTGCTCCCTTTACCCACGGTGCTCTGCTTCCTTCTATGACTATGGATTCTGCTCCTGTATATTGGCTTCACTCCCTTTGACGGTCAGGGCTCAGATTATTATCTTCTCCTCTCACTCCACGAGTATTCAGGAGTTGAGGAGCCGAGACAAATCCTCAGTCGGTCGACATCTCTCCGTGATCAGGTATGATAAAGGGTTTGCTCCCTCATGTTGCTATGGGTTCTGCTTCTATGGACTTCAGGGCTTATCTCCCCCGTTTGGGATTGAGCAGTCTTCATTGGTCTCGGACCAACTTATTGGCTTTCTTACCTCCCCCGTTCGGGGTCGAGATAATCGCCACCGGTCTCGGACCGAAGTATATCATTTCTTACCTCCCCCGTTCGGGGTCGAGATAATCGCCACTGGTCTCGGACTGGAGTATATCATTTCTTACCTCCCCCATTCGGGGTCTAGATAATCGCCACCGGTCTCGGACCGAAGTATAACATCTCTTACCTCTCCCGTTCGGGGTCGACATAATCGCCATCGATCTCGGACCGGAGTATCGCCACCGGTCTCGGACCGGAGTATCGCCATCGGTCTCGGACCGGAGTATCGCCACCGGTCTCGAACCGGAGTATCGCCACTGATCTCAGATCGGAGTATCGCCACTGGTCTCGGACCAGAGTATCGCCACCGGTCTCGAACCGGAGTATCGCCAACGACTTCTCGGTCGGGGTCCCAGACTCTCGCCCCAGTGTGAGTTATAAGTGAGCATGCTCTCACGCCCAACGACCTCCCGGTCAGCACTCACTTCTCACTCGTCGCTCTGACCGGCACTCATCACACTTGATTCACTTGCCGACACTCTCAATTCATGTTTTCGCTCACCGCTGTTGCTCGATCGACACTTATTGCTCACTTGTCGCTCTGCCCGGCACTCATCATTCACATTTCGCTCGCCGCTGTTGTTAACCACCTGATTGTTCTACTCCCATTCGCGCTCCATCCACAGGCTCTACTCGCGTTTGCGCCTGATCCACATGCTTTGCTCTCGGTCGCTTTCAATCCCTTGGGATCCGCGCCCGACTTGGCTCATAGAGCCTTCGCTCTCATTCGTGCTCGATCCACGAGCTATTCTCCCATTCTCATTTGGTCTCAAGCTCTGTGTCTATCCAGGGCAGGCTTCGCACCCACTAGACATTCTTTCGATCACACGACCGACCTTTTCTTAGTCGACCGATCAGTATTGCTTGGTCATCTGCTCAGGCGTTCGCTTTACACCACTCATTTTATTCTCGATCACCCGGTCATGAATCACTACCGCTCGGTCGACACTTTCTCGGTCGCGCGCTCGACATGGCTCGCCCGTTCTCATTCTGCTCGATTGGCATTATCTTTGTTTCCCGGTCGGTATTTTCTCTATCGTGCGCTCAACATCGCTCGCCCGTTCTCATTCTGCTTGATCGGCATTATCTTTGTTTCCTGGTCAATATTTTCTCGGTCACGTGCTCGACATCGCTCACCCATTCTCATTCTGCTTCCTGGTCGATAATTCTCAATTGCCCGTCGTGAATTACTATTACTCGGTAGACGCTTTCTCTCGGCCGCGCTCACGGCTCTGCTCGTCCATCATTCTCTCTATTGCTCGGTTGTGATTTATTGGTGCTCAATCAGTATTTTTCTTGGTCGTGCTCACAACTCTGCTTGTCCATCATTCTCTTTATTGCTCGGTCGCGATTTATTGACGCTTGGTCAGTATTTTTCTCGGTCGTGCTCACGGCTCTGCTCACCCGATCATTCTATTTCGTATTGCTCAAGCGTCTTCCTGATATCACTCGCTCTCCGTCGACATCTGATCGATCGCTTGCTCGGCATGCGCTTCGCGTTATTTATCATCGCTCGTTCGATACTATTTAAGTCACTTGCTCAGCATCGCCACAGCTACTCGTTCGACGTGATAAGACGAGCCCAATGATTTGATTCCACGTTCAGTAGCGATTATGTTTTAGGCTTGGTCTAGTCAGTCGGACTTGCGCCTCCTTCGACTAGATTTGAGGGGGAGACTTCTGATGTGGAGATGGGTTGAGGGGTAGAGAAGAAATTAAGGGGAAGAAGGAGGGCATTTTGGTCTTTTCGCTAGTTAGGGCTTGAGGAAAGAAAAGAAAACACTGTAGCATACAGATAGGGGGGGTGGTGTTCGGGGTTTTCTCTCCACCGCCAAGGAGAAAGTTTTCTTCCCTCTTGCTTCTCACCGGCACCGGCTGTCGGCGTCCACCCCTTCTCCTCTCCCACTCCTCCTCACGATGCCGCCACCGGATAAACTCAGCGTCGCCCCTCTCCCCTTTCCGCTCAACGCACAGTGAAGGCAGGAAGCCTTCTTCTCCCTCACTCGCTACCACCTTCGAGCAACGCCTCGCCGGCGACGGCCACAACCCCCTTCCCTCACATAGAGTTCCTCGCCGGCGACAGCCACCGCTCCTTCTTCCTCCTTCTCCTCCCGGTGACGGCCATAGCTCCCTTCCTCTTCCTCCTCGCCAGCACCGGCGTCGGCCGCCAACCTTTCTCCTCTCCCGCTCCTCCTCGCGACCCCGCTGCTGGAGAGACCAGCCCCTACTCTCCTCCTCCCCGCGATGCCTCCACCGAGCAACCTCGCGACGCTGCCATCCTCCTCCTCTGACGATGTCGCTTCCTCTCCCGTTCGTGCATACCGCCGGTGACACCCATAGCCTCCGGCCGCCGCCTGCCTCACGCCAACGAGGTCCTGTCCAGCGCCGCCTCCCTCTCTCCCACACTCGCCGACAGACCATGCGCCTTCTTCCTCCTCGCACTATTGCCGGCCAACACTGCCTTCAGCAGCTGATGCCGCTTACCGGTGGTTGATGCCGCTCATAGGCAGTCGATTCCACCCACAGCCGGGTGATACTGTCTCCGGCGGTTGCCGATGTCCTTCGGACCATCCTCGTTAGTGAAAGCCCCTCTAATCCATGTCGTTATTATGTTCCAGCCTTCACGCCAATCTAGTTTGTGCACTGTGTTCCAACCTATACGTTGATCCCGCCCATGTGTTGTGGTCCGGCCTTCGAGTCATGGTTGTATTTTGGAATGTATGTTCTGTGTCTAGGGTTCTTGTTGTTGTTATTGTTGGAACCCCAAGGTGTCTTGATGTGATCAAACAAGCTAAGTTAGGTCTTGCGTTTGTTTAACCCTTGTGTTTAAGTGTGCAGGAGCTTAGGAACACAGGAAGTCGAGCGGAAGACGCGGCTAGCGAGAAGGACGGCACGGGAGAGAGCCGACGGGCTCGGTGCGTCCGAGGGACGAGGTGACCGCGGAAGAGTACACCGGTGAACGAGAAGAACGTGCGCGGCGTTCGAGGGACGAGAAACCGGGAAGGAAGGCTGCTCGAGGAGAAGGCCGGAACATGGGTTCGGGTGAGCCCTATTCCGGATGGCCGAGATCACCCAAGCTAGTGGAGCCGGAACAGAAGACCCGGACCGAGACGAGCTGAACCGAAGCGGAGCGACCGGACGGAAAAAGTCAACCAGAGTTGACTTTTGGGGTCCGAGGCGCCCGGAACCATCCGGGGCGCCCGGACCGAAGTTTTTGACCAGATCGAGTCAAACTCGATCTGAACGTTGGGGGATAAAGTTTTATCCCCCCAGGGCGCCCGAAACCCCTTCGGGGCGCCCCGACCAGTGCTATAAATATAGCACTGGTTTGCACAGATCATTTGAACTCACTTGTAATCAATTCCTTCTGTGCTTTCAATTCTGTTCTTTTCATTTGTGCTGCCAACGTTGTAAAGAGGCTACTCCGCCCAGAGGAGAATCAGATAATGTGCTTACATTCCTTGGATTAGCAATCCCCTGATTGCAAACCAAGTAAAACTCTGGTGTCTGCTTTTCTTTACTTAGTCTCTTTTATTTATTTATTACAAGTGTTCATTATATAGTTGAAATCCGAGAAAGGTTCGAGTTTTATTTTGTAGGGCAATTCACCCCTCCCCTCTTGCCCGCCTCCAAAGGGACCAACAAGTGGTATCAGAGCAAGGCGCGCTGCAGGAGGACTAACCGCCGATCGAAGCAACAAGATGGCCGGACCAAGCATCGTCCCACCAAAATTCGAGGGGAAATTCACGAGCTGCGTCGTATGGAGGTATTCCTAAAACAGATTTTGAAATTCGGTTTATTATGAAATATGGTTTTTAGCTCCAATAGATAAAGATGGAAAAGAAAAGAAGAGAGCGATTGGATAAAGAAGGAGTAGAATGAGTCGGTAGCAAGCAGTAGTGCGGAACTGAGCGTGTTACCGCCTCAAGAGGTCAACCGCATCAGAAACTATTTATCTGCTAAAGAACTTTGGGAGAAGTTCTTGGAACTCCACGAAGGCACGTCCGAAGCAAAGCTCGCTAGAAGGGACATCCTCCGCAACAAACTGATGAATATCCGTCTGGAGAAAGGTGAGAAAGTAGCCGGTCTACATGCAAAGGTAAAAGAACTAGTTACTGGTCTCGAAAACCTTGGTGAAACGGTAACAAACCGAGACACTATACGCTACGCGCTCAACGCGTTTCCAAGAACTCTGGAGTGGTCATCAATCGTCGATGCTTACTACATCTCAAAAGACCTTGAGGTAAGTACTTTAGAAGAGTTGTTTTCTACCCTTGAATTACACGAAACTAGATATGCAGAGATATCAAAGGACACAACCCAGACTATGGCACTGAACGCAACCAACAAGGATGAACCCGAGTCAGACTCCGAAGACGATCAAGAAGCGTACATGGTAAGAAACTTTAAAAAGTTTTTTAGATCTAATAAACTTAAAATGCAGAATAAAAAGAATCAAAAAGGTAGAAGAAAGGTACGGTGCTACCAGTGTCAGAAGGAGGGACACCTAAGGGAAGACTGCCCAGAACTCAAGAAGGTCAAAATGAAGGCACCTAAGAAACACAACCTAAAAGCAACTTGGGATGACACTTCTTCATCTGAATCAGAAGCTCAAGAATATGCGGAGATTGCACTGATGGCAAGCCACGAAGGACAAAGTACATAAGAACCCAGCATCGATGAAGGGGGAGCGACCTCAGATGGAAGTAGCGAAGCAGGGGGAGATTCAGGCTTCAAGTCTGATATGGTAAGTGAGGTATGCCTCTTACCCCCTGATGAACTTTACTTTGGTATCAAAGCTATGACTAAATCCATGTATAAATTAGAAAATAAAAATGCCAAATTAGAAAATGAAATTTTAGAAACAAAGAGAATTTTGGCAAAATCATGTCTTATAGAGGATTTTGAAAAATTGAAAATTGAAAATGAAAAACTAAAAGAAGAAATAGAAAGATTGAAAAAATCTAATTGTTCAAATATTTCTACTTTTAGAAATTATAAATGTTTAAATTGGTATTATAGATTTCATCAAAGTCAAATTAGAAATATATCAAAAATTTATATACCTAGGAAATACTTGGTTAATCCTGTAGGTAGGAACCTCTATTGGGTTCCAAAAACCTATTTAATTTAAAATTAAAATTAGACTTAACATTTTCAGCAAGGAAATTAAACAACTAATTTCTTTATGAGGCTTTGTCTAAGGAAGTGGTTGTTGCTCCAATAACCAAGAAGGTCTAGTGCCTCGCCACGACCTGGAAGCCAAGTATCGAAATGAAAAGTTTAATTGATTAACTGAAAAAGTATTAATTTAAATTACTTAATGCTTTAAAAGAGTTATTCAATTTGTGTTAGAAAATATTTTTAAAAAAAAATTAACTTAGAAATTTTTTATTATCTTAGAAATTTTTATGAAAATTGACTTAGATTTTTTATAAAAGTAAACTTAGAGTTTTTTTTTAATATTGCCTTATCATTTTTTTTTAAAAAAAATTGACTTAGAATTGTTTCTTATGAATATTCACTTAGAATTTTTTTTAATTAGAAAAATTTTTTTTTGGGGAATGCTGAGATAAGTTTTAAAACTTCAATTTTTTAACACTTATGACTATTCTTATCTGAAAAATATTTTTTTTCGAACAAAAAATTCTGAAGAGTGTATTTACTTAGATATTATTTTACACTTGAAAGTTCATGTTTGAATTGACCTTAGACTTGTTTATAACCCCAAATTTTATGTGATCAAAGGGGGAGAAGTATGTTAAGTCTAGGGGGAGGTACTATAATACTATAATTTTTCAATTGAAAAATATTTGGACTTATTTGAATATAAATTGTTTTTATTGCATTTGGTTACCCTAACTTAACTTGGGTTGCTCACATCAAAAAGGGGGAGATTGTTGGAACCCCAAGGTGTCTTGATGTGATCAAACAAGCTAAGTTAGGTCTTGCGTTTGTTTAACCCCTGTGTCTAAGTGTGCAGGAGCTTAGGAACACAGGAAGTCGAGCGGAAGACGCGGCTAGCGAGAAGGACGGCACGGGAGAGAGCCGACAGGCTCGGTGCGTCCGAGGGACGAGGTGACCGCGGAAGAGTACACCGGTGGACGAGAAGAACGTGCGCGGCGTTCGAGGGACGAGAAACCGGGAAGGAAGGCTGCTCGAGGAGAAGGCCGGAACATAGGTTCGGGTGAGCCCTATTCCGGATGGCCGAGATCACCCAAGCTAGTGGAGCCGGAACAGAAGACCCGGACCGAGACGAGCTGAACCGAAGCGGAGCGACCGGACGGAAAAAGTCAACCAGAGTTGACTTTTGGGGTCCGGGGCGCCCGGACCGAAGTTTTTGACCAGATCGAGTCAAACTCGATCTAAATGTTGGGGGATAAAGTTTTATCCCCCCAGGGCGCCCCGACCAGTGCTATAAATATAGCACTGGTTTGCACAGATCATTTGAACTCACTTGTAATCAATTCCTTCTGTGCTTTCAATTCTGTTCTTTTCATTTGTGCTGTCAACGTTGTAAAGAGGCTACTCCGCCCAGAGGAGAATCAGATAGTGCGCTTACATTCCTTGGATTAGCAATCCCCTGATTGCAAACCAAGTAAAACTCTGGTGTCTGCTTTTCTTTACTTAGTCTCTTTTATTTATTTATTACAAGTGTTCATTATATAGTTGAAATCCGAGAAAGGTTCGAGTTTTATTTTGTAGGGCAATTCACCCCTCCCCTCTTGTCGGCCTCCAAAGGGACCAACAATTATTTTCCGGCTTGCGTGCCGGTGTCTTATCCCGGTCTGTGTGTCGGTGTCTTATCCTGGTTTGTGTGTCGATATTTGTATCCCAACCTGCGTGCCGATGTTTTATCTTGGCCTGCATGCCGAGGTCGCATTCGGTTTTGTGCCACCGCGTTCGGCTTCGTGTCGTCAGATCCAGTTCCTCATCTAGCGCATTCATCTACCCTTCCAGGTCGCGATAATTCGAGCAGCATCCCATCCGAGGGCGCCCCCCTGGGCCAGGGTACGTTACCGTACTCACTCTCCATTTATTTTATTATTTCAATATTAGTTTGTTACTTATATGTTCGTTGGATCCGCCTCGAGCCTCGGGGTACCAGGGACCGCGGGGACCCGGTCGCTGGCTGCAGGTAGCGTTGACCAGAGGACTTCTGAAGACTTGGTCAACACAGAAGTCATCTCAGCACACCCCCCTGCGGGATGTGGTGACTCGGTCAACATTCCCGCCACCTCACCCGGCGGTCCATCTGACTCAGCTTCCGGATGGGATCACTAAGGTACACTCTTAATGCATTCCCTAGAAATATGAAATGGGCATCATTAGTAAATGCCTACTATATTTCTAAGGATTTAGAATAGGTTACCTTAGAAGAATTATTTTCAACCTTTGAAGTCCATGAATCGAGATATGCAGATACAAAAAAGGAGCTGAAGCACGACATTGCCCTTAAGACAAAAATGGACGAATAAAGTTTAGAGTCCTCTCTTGACGATGACGAAATGGTAATGATGGTAAGACATTTTAAAAAGTTACTTAAATCTAGAAAAACTAACCATCCGCAGGGCAGAAAGAGAAGAACGAGTAGATGCTACCACTGCAATGAAGAAGGGCATGTTAAAGACAACTGCCCTAAGTTAAAGATCAACCAGAAGGATAAAGGCATGAACAAGTACAAGACCCTAAAGGCAACGTGGGACGAAACATCATCTGAATCAGAGGTCGAAGCCCTTTCCGGACTTGCGATGATGGCAAACCATCAAGAAGATGAACATGAAGAAAGCTCATCCGAAATGAGCATCGAGAGCATCGATGAAGGGGGAGCATCAACAGAAGAAAGCAGTAGTTCAGAGGGAGCTATGGACAATGAGATCGATAAGGTAAGTCAGGTACGATCTCTTCCACCTGATAAGTTGTTTAAATGTATTAAACTATTAACTAAAGATTGTTGCAAACTTGAAAAAGAAAATAAAGAGTTGAAATTAATTCTAGCTAAATCTTGTTTATTAGAAGAATTTGACAAAGTAAAATTAGAAAATGATATTTTACAAAAATAAATAAAACATTTTAAAAATCATGCATGCTCATATAATAGAAGTAGTAGAAAATCTAATGGTTTAAATTAGTATTTTTATTACCACAAAGGACAAATAAGAAAATTTCTAAGAAATATATACCAAAGAAATTTCTAATTAACCCAGTTAGAAGGAACCTATATTGGGTTCCAAAGACTTATCTAAATTAAAGTTTAATTAGGCTTAGACTTTCAGAGAGTACATTAAATATTTGATTTCATTATGAGGCTTTGTCTAGAAGTGGTTGATGATCTAATAACCAAGAAGGCCTAGTGCCTCGCCATAGCCTGGAAGTCGATTAATGAAATAAAATATTTAATTGACTAACTGATAAAGTATTTAATTATAATTGAAAAATACTTTAAATAGTTACTCCTTTTTTTTAAATCTTTTTTAAACTTAGAAATTTTAACTTAGAAGTTTTTTTAGTATCAGCTTTACCTTTTCCAAAATTATTTCTATAAAATTAATTTTTACAAACTTAGAAAAATATTGATATTTTTTTATATCAATTTTTTTTTACTTTGAAATTTTTTCTAAAAATTATTTTAAGTGCTATCAAAATAATTTTCAAAAGTTTCAGAGTTTTTTTTCAAAAACTTTCCTATTTTTTTTTTTAAATTTAACCCTTATATTTTTTTTGATACCCCATTTTTATGTGATCAAAGGGGGAGAAGGGAAGATTAAGTCTAGGGGGAGGTAGTATTTTCAAATTTCACTTTTTTGCACTTGAATTGTAAAATTATTGCTTTTATTTTATGTTGGTTTACCCTAACTTAACTTGGATTGCTCACATAAAAAAGGAAGAGATTGTTGGTACCCTGAGGTTGTTTTAATGTGTTCAAACAAATTAAGTTAGGTCCTATTGTGTTTAACCCTGTGTCTAAGTGTGCAGGAACTTAGGAGAACAGAAAGTTGACCAAAAGATGCAGCTAGCGAGAAGAATGGCACGGGAGAGAGCCGACGGGCTCGGTGCGTCTGAGGGACGAGGTGTTGTGGAAGAGTACGCGAGAGGATGAGAAGGAGACGTGCGACATTTTTGAGGGACGAGAAGGCAGAGCGGAAGGTAGCTCGAGGAGAAGGCTAGAAGTTGGGTTCGAGTGAGCCCTATTCCAGATGGTTGAAATCACCCAAGCAAGCGGAACCGAAGGCCTGGACTGGAAAAAGTCAACATGGTTGACTTTCTTGGTCTGGGCGCCCAGAATTGAATTCTATCCGGATCACATTTGACCACGATCCATTGCGAAAGGGATAAAGTTTTATCCCCCTCCAAGCGCCTGAAACCCTTCTAGGCGCCCCGACCAAGGCTATAAATACAGCCTTGGTCCAAGAAGCTAAATACAACAAGCATTCTTGCAACAACACTTGTATGCTTCTAATTTTCATTGTCATTGCTGTAAAGATGATTTTCCACCTGAAGGAGATATTAGTGCGTTATACTTCCTTGGATTAACAACCTCCCCGGTGTAACCAAGTAAAAACTTCTGTGCCTCTTTCTTTTGATTTCATCTTTCCTTATGCAAGTGTTTTATTTTAAGTTATAAGCTGAGAAAGGTTCTTTTGTTTGATTTTGTGTAGGGGCTATTCAACCCTCCTTTTAGTCGGCCACCAACAGTCCTAACATAATAAAATTTTATGAAAATAAATTTACTCTAAGTATACCTGACGAATTACGTGAAGAGAAAATGACATCAACTAAGCGACACTCTTGAGCCTCGCCTTTATCATATCCATGCTGAGTTATCATCAAAACAACTTAACAAAGCCACGAGTCATGCCTCTCTCTTTGGTACTAGCCGATGATCTGAAACAAACCAATCCAAGAGAGGGATCAAAACTCGATTCGTGTTTAGTGGCTGGAGAAACTCGATGACACAAAGCAAGCAAGGATAACAGCCCTTAGGGGCAGCTATTCTGACGACACAGTAGGTTTATACTTGTTGTTTGATGGTCACAGAGGATCCCTTGATCGGTGGAGGGATGATCAAGGAAGGGCAGATGGCCATTAGCGCTAGGTAGCATCGGTGGTAGCAAGACAACGAAAGGGCTGTCGATAGTGGGTAGTAGCTGACATCTGCTGTCCACTGGCTTGACGATAGTTGATGGCATCCATGAGCTAGTGGTGATTAGCCGGAAGGTGGTGGTCGATCAGAGAAGCTGGGCGGTAGCGACAAACCAAGGAGAGGTCCTCTCCTTGATGGTCGACAGCAAAAGGAGGAGGAGTTGATTAAAAACTTAACTTTTAGATTTCTAATCGTTAGAATAAAATTCTCTCTTCAACCCGAATATAAATATATCTCTTAATGGATTTGGATCCAAATCCAAAATCGTATTTATTAATCTGTTAACTTGACCCACCAACTTAAGTTTGATTCAATATTAAACCAAGTTGGTTCAAAACAAAATACTTGGTTCAATAACCAAACATGTTTTAATTAAAATCATACCAATTTAATTTATAATTAAATTAAAGAGGGTCCAATTCATTTTCAAAAGACGTGACACATTGTGCTTCTGTTTCAATAAAATATCTTTCATATTTGTTTTTCCTTTAGTTCAACTAAACTTAATTTTTATCAATCTAAGAATCTAATTCTTAAACTCATTTTAAGTCATTCGGATAAACTCATAGTAGGTGTGACCCAATAAGTTCTTGGTTATGTTGGTCATCCATAATTAACAATTAATTATAGATCAATCATGAGTGATACTTAAAGTACATCATAATAATTAATAAAAAAATCATCAGTTGATTCCAGAGCCACTTCTGAACCTTTCAGCAACTACAGTGAGTCACGTCTAATTCATTTTATTCATCTTATACTAATTAGTTCAAAATATTGTCTATGTGTCTATCCCCTCCAAGTTGATTACGTCACATCTAGTCCAAGTAATACTTTCTCGTACTGAGGATTCAAATTACTCGTACATATGTTTAAGAGTACAATACTCTTAACATATAATGCTTTGACCAAAGACTTTGAGTAATAATTTTGACAAGTAGTCATTGGGTATACACCCCCTCGTAAGAAGTGGTGAATTCTCTGTGGACTATTCAAACACCTTCGAACACTTTGACTTATACTCAATCATCCTGGGGGCACACCTCCAAGAAGATGCTTGCTTAGGATGTTAAAGTATAAGTCTCCATAACCAAGGTGACTTAAATACCTTAAGTCAAAAGAAACTTGCACTTAAGCTACAGTATAAGCTTCATTGACATATTCATATATATAGAGTATCATATAAAGTCTTACAACAGGTCACTCCAATGAACTAGTTACCATAACTAGTATCCATGTTTAACTCTCAACATTCCAATGTCTCCAGCTAGTGAGGAACAACTACTTTGTTAGACCAAGGAGTGTAACCCATGCTAGTCTCAAAGAATCAATGATGCCCAAATTCATTAATTCGTTGACTAGGGAAGATTTTAATATATTCATAATTACACATGTAGAGATGTTCACTAGTTGTGATCTAATCACGAATCCTCTTGTGGTATGAATCATATTACATACATTCAGTAAGTGAGTTTAAGATCTAATCAAACATACATAGAATTTGCACTCAAATAATGAATCTTTATTTATCCAATAAATAGTAGTACCAGACTGCCTTATGACACCTATCAAATATAAAACAAACTATCCAAGTGATGCTTGAGGACTCTCATCTTTGTTTAGCTAAACTAGAACTAATGGTAGATGATCTAAAAGCTGAGCTAATGTAGCGGTCTAGGGCTGAGGTGGGGGAGAATAAGAAATGGGAGGCAGAGCTCTAGGCTTCCCTTGTAGCGAATGAGAAAATTAGGGACCATATGTATGCATTCTTTGAGATGGGCTTTGACGGGTGTACTTCTCAATTCAAGGATGTCGGCTACCCATCGACTCGGGAAGCCATCAACTTCTTGGATTTGGAGATTGCACTATCCTAAGTGCCAAAAGATTGCACTCTTAAGGGTGGATCAGCCAACAAACATTTGTTTAGTTCTACTCCGCGTGAGCTGATTTTTGTAAGGCCATAAGGTTAGGTCGTCTAACCATTCTTTTTGCACCTTATTTTCAACTGTTGTTTTTCTTATGAATTGCTAAGATCCTCTGTTGTGCTTGTCTGCCTAATTATTTTACTTTTTTCCACTCAGGAAGTTGATAACATAGATGTTCATTAGAATAACTTGTTGGAGCAATCCCAATGGTCCGTGCGACCATGTGTTTTAGTGTTTGGGCAAAGAGTTTAAGTTAGGTTCACCCTTGTATTTGATATGTGTATTTGAGTTGTGCAGGTTTGCAGGATACACATGTGACTCAGGTTGATGCCTTCGGTTCCGATGAAGGATGGAGCATCCGAGGGACCGTGGACAAGGCAGCGAGGACAATGGCCGAGGGAAGCGACTTCAAGGCATACGCGAAGGATGGCATTAGGGATGAGCCGCGGGCTTGAATGCATCGGAGGGACGAGAGCCAAAAGAAGTAGGCTTGAAG
This sequence comes from Zingiber officinale, assembly GCF_018446385.1. Classification (NCBI taxonomy): domain Eukaryota; kingdom Viridiplantae; phylum Streptophyta; class Magnoliopsida; order Zingiberales; family Zingiberaceae; genus Zingiber; species Zingiber officinale. The sequence continues at coordinate 114,921,452 of NC_055993.1, read as the reverse complement.
GCAAAAGGTCAAAGCTGCAAATGAAGCGTCAAATGAGTCATAAGGGTGAGGGTACGAGTGCATGAGAGATTGTACTCGGAGTAAAATCCTAGTTTTAGGGTTTTACTGTAGCGGGACTGTAGCAGTACTGTAGCAGTCGACTGCATGTTTTAGCAGTCGACTGCATGTTTTAGGCTAGGGCAGTCGACTGACAGCGAACAAAATGTCTCTGTTCGCTCGGTTAGTGTGGAATCGAGCCGTTGGGATGTAACGGTCGAATTTTCACAGAGGGCAGTCGACTGCATGTTTTAGCAGTCGACTGGTAGGCGGGATTTTCCAACCCGTGGCCTATATAACCAAGCCTTGGGAGCTTGGTTGAGGTTGACGAAATAGAGGTGGTTAACCCCTATTAGTAGTCTACCAGTGCCCTAGCTTCTCAAGAGTCCTTGGTAAGAGTTGTGGTGAGGTTTCTCCACCCACAAGGAGCTAAGTGAGCTAGCCGGAGGTCTTCCGGGGAGTAATCCACCAACGGATAGGGATCGTCCACCTTAGGGATAGCCGTGGAGTAGGAGCCTTATCTCCGAACCACATAAATGATCGTGTAGCTTGGTTTGCATTCTTTCCTTTAGTATTTAGCTTTCTACTTGCTTTGTTTGCATTTTCGCTTGCACACTAACGTTGTAGAAAGAAGCGAGTATTTGGGGGTGCCTTCTATCCAACCCCCCTTCAAGCCGGTCACCGATCCCCAACAAATGGTATCAGAGTGAGGACGCTCTCTATTGGACTAACCGCCAAGGAGGAAAAAGATGCCTGGCTTGAATGAACCTCCAAAGTTTGAAGGAGGAAGCCTTGGGGACATCACCTATTGGATGATGAAGATGGAGATCTTCTTCAACACGGATTGGGACATCATGATGGTGGTAAAGAAGTCATTCAAAGTCCCAAAGGAAAAGAAAGGAAAGAAGCTCCGAACACGACATTGGACGGAGGAGCAAACCTCACGATCGGAGGCAAACTCAAAGGTAATAGCAATTTTAATTGATTTATTGCCTCCTAATACGATAAGTGGTGTAGGTAAATATGAGAACGCCCATGAATTGTGGAGCAAATTGAAGAAATTACCATGGGAGGAATTTTTGCCTACACAAGAAGAAGAAGAAAAATTCGAAGAAAGTGATGAAGTAGTCCAAGAGGAGAAGAATGACCAATCGGATGTGGAGCCCAAGGAGATGGGCTTAGGAGCTCAAGAAGAGGAGGTGGAGCAAACGAAAGTTGAGTCACCCTCAACATCCGAGGAGGAGAAGGAAGATAAGGCATCATCTACATCCTCAAGAATTGAAGAAGATTCCAAGACAAGTGAAGAAGAAAAAGTCTTGGAAGTCAACATAGCAAGCACCTCCACCGAAGTGAAGTCAAAGAACAACATAATCTGCTTCGGTTGCAATGAAAAAGGACACTACAAGAGTAGATGTCCATTGGGTAAGAAGAAGATAAATCTTAAACCCGTTCAAGTTAATTTAAACACTAACAAAGGTTGTAGGAATAAAGAAACCCAAGGAAAAAGGATGCATATCATATGCTTCACGTGTGGGGAGAAGGGACATTACCACACAAAATGCCCCAAGAAGAGGGAGATCAAGAAGCTTGCGCAATTAAATAAATGGGAGAAAGAGAAGAAGAAGAAAAGCTCAAGTCAAAGGGGAGCTTCAAGGGTAAGGGAGGTATACCCTAATTTGAAGTGTAATTCAAATTCAAATTCTTATGTTCCCATGCATGTTAGGAAAAATAATGTTAATCATTATATGCCCATGCAAAATTTTGGTTTCAAATATCATGATAGGAGTAGGGTAATTATAGATCAAAACCCTAGGAGGTCCATTCATGAAAAATCTAGAAATGGTAGACCTAAGGAGACCCAAGGCATTAATCCCAAGAAGGGAAGACATATGCCTAGAAAGGGTAGGTCTAGGAATGTCCAATTTGGACAAATTAACTCTAGGGTTAGGAACTTAGAGAAGGAGAATCAAGCCTTAAGAGGAAAGCTTGATAAGTTAGAACAATTCCTTAAGAGATTCAATGTTGGATCTAAGGAATTAAATATGGTGTTGGGTAGCCAAAGACCCAACGATGATAGATCGGGCTTGGGATACCGATCTATTCCCTCCAAGGCTAATAAGAGATCATATACTAGGGTGGCAAATGATCATGGCAAGGGAGAGTCCTCCAAAGCTAAGGGAAAGTCTTATGCTAAGGTTGCATATGACTATAGCAAGGAGAAGCCAATAAATGGCAAGGGAAAGTCATTTAATGGTAAGGAGAAATTAACCAAGGACAAAGTGTCCAAGGTTAAGAAAGTTAGATTTGTAGGCCAAGTGTCACCGGAGGTGTACCGGAATGGCCTAGCCATTGTGAATGAGTCACCTAGGGAGGTGGCTAAGGCTAAGAGTTCCAGGGGGAGCTCAAAGAGTCAAGGTTCAATTGAACTTTTTAGCTAATTTTGTGTTTTGTGTCAATCTTGGCATTGGTGATAGATATATTTCTATATATATTTTTCCCAAGTAGATATTGATATAATAGACCTCTCCACAAAATTTGGGGATTTTTGGAGGTCTGTGAAATTTCTGGCGTATTTCTGAAGTTGGCCAGAAAAGGCTAATTTTTTCATGAATAGTGTACCAGTCGACTGGTACAGTTACCAGTCGACTGGTAACACTGTTCACGAGTACAAAATGTCTCTGTAAGCTCGTTTTCATGGGGACAGTCGACTGGTACTTCTTGCAGTCGACTGATACCAGTCTAAAAGTGTTTTCAGCACTAGATTTTGACCGGATCAGCTCATATAGATGTATGGGATCCATGGGGGATACATACATGAGTTTAGGGTCATTTGGATGACAAGTTTTCAATAATTGGGATATTGTTGGAGAACTTTTTGGATGTTAGGCAAAGGGGGAGAAGTAAGGTTTAGTTGGGAAAACCTGAAAGTACCTTTGTGTAGGGGGAGCCTTGGGATAGGTTCTTAAAAAGCCTGTTGTAAAAATCCTAGCTCATTGGGGAGCGTAGGTGTAGGGGTAGCCTTGGGATAGGTCCCAATGCATGTAGCATTCCACTCGGCATTGTAAGTCCAAGTGTGTAACCTTGGCATCGTAAGTCCATTCGACGTTGTAAGTCCAAGTGTGTAGCCTTGGCATCGTAAGTCCACTCGGCGGAGTAAGTCCAAGTGTGTAGCCTTGACATCGTAAGTCCATTGTACTAGCATCTTTATTTGCTATTTGTTTTCCCTAACTTAAACGTGTTGCCAAACACCAAAAAGGGGGAGATTGTTGGAGCAATCTCAATGGTCCGTGCGACCATGTGTTTTAGTGTTTGGGCAAAGGGTTTAAGTTAGGTTCACCCTTGTATTTGATATGTGTATTTGAGTTATGCAGGTTTGCAGGATACACATGTGACTCAGGTTGATGGCTTCGGTTCCGGTGAAGGATGGAGCATCCGAGGGACCGTGGACAAGGCAGCGAGGACAAGGGCCGAGGGAAGCGACTTCGAGGCATACGCAAAGGATGGCATTGGGGACAAGTCGTGGACTTGAATGCATCCGAGGGACGAGAACCAAAGGAAGTAGGCTTGAAGGCAAAAGGTCAAAGCTGCAAATGAAGCGTCAAATGAGTCATAAGGGTGAGAGTATGAGTGCATGAGAGATTGTACTCGGAGTAAAATCATAATTTTGGGGGTTTACTGTAGCGGTACTGTAGCGGTACTGTAGCAGTCGACTGCATGTTTTAGCAGTCGACTGGTGCAGTCGACTGGGGCAGTCGACTGACAGCGAACAGAATGTCTCTGTTCGCTCGGTTAGTGTGGAATCGAGCCGTTGGAATGTAACGATCAAATTTCCACAGAGGGGCAGTCGACTGCATGTTTTAGCAGTCGACTGGTAGGCAGGGTTTTCCAACCCGTGGCCTATATAACCAAGCCTTGGGAGCTTGGTTGAGGTTGACGAAATAGAGGTGGTTAACCCCTATTAGTAGTCTACTAGTGCCCTAGCTTCTCAAGAGTCCTTGGTAAGAGTTGTGGTGAGGTTTCTCCACCCACAAGGAGCTAAGTGAGCTAGCTGGAGGTCTTCCGGGGAGTAATCCACCAACGGATAGGGATCGTCCACCTTAGGGATAGCCGTGGAGTAGGAGCCTTATCTCCGAACCACGTAAATGATTGTGTAGCTTGGTTTGCATTCTTCCTTTAGTATTTAGATTTCTACTTACTTTGTTTGCATTTCTGCTTGTGTACTAACATTGTAGAAAGAAGCGAGTATTTGGGGGTGCCTTCTATCCAACCCCCCTTCAAGCCGGTCACCGATCCCCAACATAACTCAGTAATGAAATAAATTCCACTCGATTAAGCAGGCTTACACCATCCATTGTAGTAGGGTTAGAGATGAAAGACATTCCATGGCCTTTGCAACACTTTTGTTTTAAAGTCCCTCAAATAATAGACCCTAAACCCCATTCAATTGATTATATGGAAAGACTCCTCACACTTAGGACCTAACTTGCCCACACCATTCTCAGGTTGAACTTTTGCAACACCAAGTCCCCTATGGAAGGATTGAGAGGCCACTTGACGGTTGTAGACTCATCAAACTTGACATCAGTATTGCTCCATTCGATAGACAGCCCTAGCTTTTCTTTCCTCCATAAGATCTAGTTCCTCAATCTGGATGGATTCATTATCAATCGAAGACTAGAGCTATCTCAATGTCAATCTCCACTGACAGAAATTGCCTTTACTTCATAGACCATGCTGAAGGGTGTTTCTCTTGTGGTCATTCAAAGGGTTGTCCAAAAGGACCAAAGTGTAGGATCGATGACGTGCTGGGGGGGGGGGAATAGTACTCATAGTTTTTTTTATACATTTCGGAAGACACAGAATAAATACGCAGCGGAATAAAGAAAGACAAAAATAATTGCTAACACGATTTCTTTTACTTGGTTCGGAACTTGTGACGACTCCTACTCCAAGGTTCACGATTGTTGATCGCTTTCATTAGACAATCACTATAAATTTGAATAAAGATTACAAAACTTGAAGTACAATATAACAAAGTTATCGACAACAATAGAATTAGAAGTCTTTCGTCAGTTGTCGAAGTAGCGTTGAAGAGAGCAGCAGTTGTTCATTTTTTATCTCAAAAATTGTTATGTTATTGAAGTAACTAGTCGAGCCCTCCTTAAATAGCCAAGCTAGACCTGATCCAGATCCACTGATCTTGGGATCAGGTTTTACTCATCGCTGATCGGTCGATTGACCCCACTATTCGATCGACCTATCCTGCCTGAATCGATCCATCTTCCTGTCCAGATTCAACTTCGGATGAGGGTCATTCGGTCGACTGATCCCTCTATCCTCGCTGCCTTATCTGGTCTAATCCGATCAATCCAGCTTGATTTCGGTCACCGTATATCCACTGTTCGGTCGACTGAACCCCAGGTTCACCTAGGGTTATTACCCCCTATAACCTAGGGCAACCTCCCCATAGGATTTTCCACCTACCTAGAATCTACTAGGACTTTTGCCTAAGACAACTTAAAACTTTCCTGCAAACTCAATCAACCTTGTTAGATCACAAGACAACTTAACTTTGGCCCTTTTGACATAATCAAAACTTAGGTTCGATCGTCTGGTGCTTCCTGCACTAACAATCTCTCCCTTTTTTATTATGACAACCAGGTTCAAAGTTAAGTGAAATATAATAATAATTAAAGGAATTTTAGCATGAGCATAAATACAATAATTTGTAAAAAAAAAACTCCCTTATGCTCTCTATTTTATAAAAATTATGTTTAACTCTTAACTTTAATTTTTCTCTCCCCTTTGGACATAAATCAGAAAGGAATATAAGTGGAGAGAAGGTTGTTTGACAAAAAAGTTTTTACTCTGTTTAACTTTAAGCTCCCTCTGAAGGGTAGCACTTAAAAAAACTTAGCTAATTTTTAAGTATTGAAAGTGATTTAGCTTTTTCAAAAAACTTAGCTTTGAAAATAATTGCTTTGAAGAATACTTAGCTAAATTAGGAATGCTTTGAAAATACTTAGTTTTTTCAACAAAAACTTAGCTCAACTTAAGATTTGAAAATTACTTAGCTGAAAAAAAAAACTTAGCTAATCTTAAGTTTTGAAACTGTCTTAGCTTTTAGAAAAACTTAGCTAAATTTTAGCTTTGAAAATAATTACTTTGACAAACACTTAGCTTAATTAAAAATACTTTAGTAAGTACTTTAGCTTTCTGAAAAGAAATTTTGATAACAACTTAGCTTTTAGAAAGATTTTGATAAAAGTTTAGCTTAACTTAGCTTTATAAAGGTTTGAAAAAATCTTAGTTAAAAGTACTCAGCTTAAAAAAGATTTTGATAAAAGTTTAGTTTTAAAAAGATTTTGATAAACACTTTGCTTTAAAAATATTTTGATAAAAACTTAACTTTAAAAATATTTTGATAAAAACTTAGCTAAGTAAATGATTTATTTAAAAATATACTTAAAAATACTTTATCAAATACTTAGTTTCTGTCTTTTCAAAAATAGTTTAAAAAATCAAACTTCCTCTTTCAGAAGTATTTTGAACTTTTGAAAAGTTTAACTTTAAAAAAATAATGCTTCAACAAAATAAAAATTTATATCTTAACCTTCCTTTCACTCCCCCTTAATTTATGGCAAAAACAAATTAATACTTTTTAGGGTATCCTAAAGTCCAAGCATGTAAGTCAAAAACATAAAAGTTATTAATTATTTTCATGATTTTTCATCTCACTCATTCTATGTTATCAAATATGTTCAGCTTATGAGTGTGTGTGAGACGGAGTTAAGTTAAGTTGATTTTATCTTTAACTTTAAAAAATATTGAAGTATATTTCAAAAATTTGGATTTCAAAAATACTAAATTTTAGATTTTAAAATATAAGTTTGAATTTTGAATGAGTTTGAATTTCAAATTTCAGAATATAAGTTTAAATTTTGAATAAGGTTGAATTTTGAATTAGTTTGAATTTTGAATTTTAGAATATAAGTTTGAATTTCAAAATATAATTAAAATTTGAAGATTAATTGAACATTTGAAAATAATTAAGATTTTAAAAATTATTTGAAAATATTTAAGATTTTGAAATCAAGATTTAATTAAGATGACTTAGATTAATTGAATTAATTTTTAGTTGAATTTTAATTAAGTTAACTTAATTGAGTTTAATTAATTTAAATTTAGTTAACTACTTTATATTTTAAATCTAGATCCATCTTACTCTTTTCTAGATTTTTAATCAGGGAACCTAATAGTTTTGTGAGATGGTTAATTTAATCTTCAATTTAAATTCCAATATAAGGATTGATCAACATTTGAGTTAGACTAAGGTTTAACAGTTAGTTAATTAAATATTCATTTCAGTAATTGGCTTCTAGGCTGTGGCGAGGCACTAGACCTTCTTGGGTATGTGATCATCCATCACTTCTAGACAAAGCCTTTTAAAGAAATTAAATATTTAATTTCCTTTCTGAAAATCCTAGGTCTAACTAGTCAAGTGTTAATCAAGCTTAAGTCCTTATCTACCCTTCTGGATTAAGAAATTATTAGTTAATTTTAAATTATAACTTTAAGTAGTTTTCAAGTTATGTTTTAATTTGAAAGTTATTAATTTATGGTTTATTGATTAGTTTCATAATTAAAAGGTACTTGATTATAGCTTGGTTTGTAGAGTTTAAGTTTTACTTTAGACTTGTAATCCAAGTCTAGATTTTGTAATTTAGTTAAATTATTAATAATCTTTTCTAATTTATCAAATTTATCTTTTAAAATATTATTTTGTATTTTAAATTTTTTAAGAGTTAATTTCTTATTTTTATTAAATAATTTTGAGTTTTTCTCATTTGAATCAACTTTATTCATTGCATTATTAGCATGCATATCTAATTTTGAAGAGAAATCTATACTAGAGCAAGCAGGATTAGCTAGGGTACATACTTGTGTTGCAAAAATTAGATTTTCATGTAATGTAAATTTACTTACCTTGATTTCTCCTCCTGGATTCTTGGGTCTTCTTTCTGGACATTGACTTTTGCAGTGACCCACCCATTCATTTGCACTTGGAGCATTCAATGTGCTTCTTCCTTTGCCGGATCGATTTCTCCTTTTCCTCTGATTGTGCCGGCCGAATCTTATGTGTAGAACATTGGTTTCTATAGTGACATCTCTCTACACTTAAAACAAGTTATGTGAAATTTATAATTTTACCTTTTAAATCCATGATAGGATTCTCCCCCTTGACTGTTACCATCTGAAATTCAGACTCAGATTCAACTATCTCTTCTTTGGTCATCAGTGCTATGAAATCAGTCTGATTCGATTCTTCTGAGTCTGGTTCAATGGTTGACTTTGGAGATTCATACTCAGATTTGAACTCAGATTCAACTTGGTCTTCTAGCCCTGAAGGAATCTCGTGAAGCTTGATTAATTTCTCCCAAAGCTCCTTAGCATTGTTGAACTTTCCAACTCGATCAAGCTCTGAATTTGTTAGTCCGCATAGGAGAGTACATGTTGCTTTTACATTTGCCTCAATTTTTCTTCTTGTTTGTGCATCCCATTTGTCACAAGTGATGGGTACACCTTCTTCGGTGGGGAGATAAATCCGATCTAGACTATGGTCCATATCTCCACTTAGGTCTTCAATTGGTGCTCCATCTGGTCTTTACAGTATCTGAAATTCTCGCAGGACAAGAGTGGTAGGCGTGCGATGTTGTACCCATCTTGGTAGGCCATTAAACAAGAATCTCACACAAAAAAAATAATAACAAATGTTCCAAGACTTGGTCTTGGATTAGTAGTGCGGGAGAAAAATAAAAATAACAATTCATTAATTTTGAGAAAGAAAATAGTAAAATATTAATAAAATATTAATTAAAAATATTATTATAAAATTTGGTAACTACGATATTTTGCTAATACTAACCAATGGTGGAAAGACGAAAAAGAATTTTTTAAAAATAATTTTGGAAGGAAAAACGAAAGGCGTAAGAATATCTTAAAAACAGAAATGATATATAATTTTATTTTTCAAAGAAGAACCCTGCTCGATTGGTGGTTTCACCAAATCAGAGCGACCTCACTTTGATACCAATTGTAGGATCGATGACGTGCTAGAGGGGGTGAATAACATTTGTGGTTTTTTTTTATACGTTTCAGAAGACACAAAATAAATACGCAGTGAAATAAAGAAAGACATAAAAGCAATCGCTAACATGATTTCTTTTACTTGATTTGGAGCCTGTGACGACTCCTACTCCAAGGCCCGCGATCGTTGATCACTTTCGTTGGGCAATCACTATAGATTTGAATAAAGATTACAAAACTTGAAGTACAATATAACAAAGTTACCGACAATAATAGAATTAGAAGTCTTTCGTTGGTTGTCGAAGTAGCGTTGAAGAGAGCAGCAATTGTTCATTCTTGATCTAAGTAATTGTTGTGTTATTGAAGCAACTGGTTTAACCCTCCTTAAATAGCCAAGCTAGGCTTGATCTAGATCTATTGATCTCGAGATCAGGTTTGACTTATCACTGATCTGTCGATCGATCTCACTGTTCGATCGACCGATCCTGCCTGAATCGGTCAATCTTCCCATCCAGATTCAGCTTCGGATGAGTCCTCATTTGGTCGACCGATCTCGCTATCCTCACTGACTTATCTGGTCTGATCCAATCAATCTGGCCTGATTTCGATCACCATATATCCACTGTTTGGTTGACCGAACCCCAGGTGGACCGATCCTTCGGTCAAACCCGTTCATTTGGTTGGAAATCTATCTGTTTGTTTTGGAGGTACGGTTGACTGATCCCTAATTCGGTCGACTGATTAAGGCTATGTCTGACCCTGCAAACCTGTTAGTTTCCTGCAAAATACAATTAGACAAAATAGCAAAATATAAATCAATAACTTGACAGTCTTCGGACTGTCTGGTTCTGACTTCAGATTTCCTCTAGAAATCCTACGTCGAACCTGTTGGTCCCTTTGGAGGCCGGCAAGAGGGGAGGGGTAAATTGCCCTACAAAAATAAATCACACCTTTATCAAATTTTCAACTAATTAACAAACACTTATAATAATAAAAAGAAGAGACTAATTAAAGAAATCAGACACAGAGAGTTTACTTGGTTTGCAATCAAAGGATTGTTAATCCAAGGAAAGGATGGCGCACTATATGATGATCTTCTCTGGGAGGAGTAGCCTCTTACAACGTTGATAGCACAAAAAGAAAGAACATAAATGAAAGCACTAGATTACAAGTTTATTGATTAGACTGTGCAGATCAGTGTTATATTTATAGCACTGTTCGGGGCGCCCTGGTGGGGATAAAATTTTATCCCCCAACGTTCAGATCGAGTCAAAACTCAATCTGGTCAAAATCTTTGCTCCGGGTGCCCGGACCCCAAAAGTCAACTATGGTTGACTTTTTTTATCCGGTAGCTCTGCTTCAGTTCAACTCGTCTCAGTCCGGGTCTTAAACTCCAGCTCCGCTAGCTTGGGTGATCTCGGCCATCCGGAATAGGGCTCACCTGAACCCAAGTTTCGGCCTTCTCCTCGAGCATCCTTCCTTCTCGATTTCTCGTCCCTCGAATGTCACGTACGTTCTTCTCGTCCACCGGTGTACTCTTCCATGGTCACCTCGTCCCTCGGACGCACCGAGCTCGTCAGCTCTCTCCTCGTGTCGTCCTTCTCGCTAGCCGCGTCTTCCGCTCAACTTCTTGTGTTCTTAAGCTCTTGCACACTTAGACACAAGGGTTAGACAAAACAGGACCTAGCTTAACTTGTTTGATCACATCAAAATACCCTCGGGTTCCAACAGAACCGACGCCTACTATTCCCTCAACGGGGAGCACACCCTCACCTACTCCTCTCAAGAGAGATTACTTGTTACTAGACCGATCCTCCAGACCGACTGGACTTTCCACCTAGTATTACCACCTCCTAGGACCTAGGGTTACCACCCCCTAGGGTTTTCCATAACCTAGGGTTACTATTCCCTAGGACCTAGGGTTACCTCCCCCTAGGGTTTTCCATAACCTAGGATTATCACCCCTAGGGTTTTCCACCTGCCTAACTGCAGTTAGGACTTTCCATCACCTAGGGTTATCACCCCTTAGGACCTAGGGTTACCTCCCTTTAGGGTTTTCCACCTGCCTAGAATCCACTAGGACTTTTACCTAAGACAACTTAGGACTTTTATGCAAGCCTAATCAACCTTGTTAGATCACAAGACAACTTAATTTTGGACTCTTTGACATAATCAAAACTCATGTTCGATCGTCTGATGTTTCTTGCTCCAACACAAAGCACATTGGGAAACTCCTCAACCCAATACCTCTGACTTGCTCCAACTTCATCTTCAAACCAAGAATTAGGTTTTGATTAGTAACCTTCTCTAGTATGTTGCTCTGAGGGTAAGCAACGATGTGAAGATTTATTGAACTTTCAACTCTTAGCATCAAGTTTGTATCTTTTTTCTTGGAATTGTTGATCGTTGTCGGTGATTAACCTTTGTGGTATGCCAAACTGACAAATGATATTGTTAAAGGAAATTCATCAACACTTTTTCTATGATCTAGGCTAAGAGTTCGGCTTCCACCTACTTAGAAAAACAATTGATGGTGATAATTAAGAATTTCTTCTAGACTGCACTAAGCGGGAATGACCCAACCCCCCCCCCCCCCCCCTCAATTCACAACTGCTTCATTAACTCAGTGGACAAGACTACCACGACTGATGTCTTTGGCAACTCCCATAGACTTTTACCATTTGTTTGACGTCTTAATCCATAGTGGGCTAGAAATAACTAGCTAAGAGAGCTTTATGAGTGAGAGTTCGTCCCCCTACGAGGCTCCCATAACATTCGCCATGGATTTCTTTGAGTATATAGTCAACTTCCTTATTTTCTAAACATCTCAATAGTGACCCCACAAAAGAGCGCCTATAGAGTATTCCATAAACTAACATGCAATAAACAACACGATAGTGCACCTATTTAGCTCGCACGGGATCAGAGGGCAATTGACCTCCTTAATATACTAAGAACTCCGCCCTCCAATCAGTCTCCTCTAGTTCTCAAGTCACCTCAACTCGTGGAAGTAGCTATACTTAGGAGCCTGCCTCTCACACCGTCTAATTTCCCAAAGAGCTAGCAAGTCAACCGATTCACTTGCTTGGTGATTCTCCTCTCGGGGAACTTGTTTCAACATGATTTCCATAAAATGCTCTTTAGCCCGTTCAAACACCACGTGATGCTTCAGTAACTTTTCATCTTTGATCTCAAAGGTTCCTTTCACCTATTGGATAATCAATTATGAATCCAAGTGCACCATAACCCGGATGACTCCCATGTTTTGGGTCACTCAAAGCCCTATTAATAGTGCTTCACATTTTGCTCTATTGTTGGAGGCTCGAAAATAAAGCCAGAAGGCTAAATTTATCTCCTTCCTTTGAGAGGAAACTAGAACCACCCCAACACCACTATCTTCACTAGAGTCATCAATTTGGATTGGACTAGTCGGGTTGGCCTATCCTGTCAAACAATTTAAGTGAGTTGATTAAAATTTTATCAACCCAAGTTTCTCGTGGGCCAACTCGCTTAGGCCCACGACCTGTGCGGGTCAACTCGTGAAGAGCTTGGGTTGATCCAGGGGTTAAGAAACATATGTAAATCAAGTTTTATGTAAATTTATTATCTTTTTTTATTATAATTTTGAAATAAAAATAATACTTTTCATCAAACATGAATACTCGTTTGTGTCCATTTATATTTAAAATATCTGTTTATGGATATATTTGATTGATGAAATCTTTTCAAAGTAAAACATTGAAAATATGAAATATTTTTTATTTTTTTTAAATTTTTTGATGGACCCATGGGTTGGCTCGCCTAACCCGTAACTCGCTAAGATAACGGGTTGGCTCGCCCCACCCCACCCCGCCCCGTCAAATGGCTAGCTCACCGCAGGCCAATTCATCCTGCTACAGATTGACTAGTATAACAGCTCTAACCTTCACTGTTTGAAGATCCATCCATGAAAACCAACCACAGGTCTACCTCCTCCGCATGAGTCAATTCCACCAAAAAATTTGCTAATGCCTACATTTTAATAGGCTGTTATGGCTAAAATTCAATATCATACTCACTCAATTTTACAGCCCATTTGATAAGCCTCTAGGTCACCTCTGGATGAGCAAAATATGCCTGAGTGGGATAGTTGTCAAGACAACTATGAGATGAGATAGAAAATAGGGTCACAAGCGTCAAGTGGGCAGAGTGAATCCTAATGTTAACTTCTCAAGACTTGTGTAATGAAGTTTCAACTCATTAAATTAATAACTAATATAATAAATAAGACATTGTTGGACCCCACCCTACTGCACCAGCACAACACTCACTGCCACTTCCAATATTGAACTATTATAGATAACATTCAATTAGCTCGGGAGTTGTTGCAAAATTGAAACAAGAAGAGGTTGCCCTTGAGATGCATAAGGTGGAGCTATAAAAAACCTTTGACTCTGTACATTAGGATTTCCTCTAGGACATTCTTCTAGGATTTTTGCTCTCCACGACATTTATCTTATGAGTTAGAGAATTCATCACCACCATCTCTTTCTCTCTAACTATTAATGGAGGCATATATGGACACTTCAAAGGCGGTCGAGGACTCAAATAGGGAGACCCCCTATCTCCATACCTCTTCGACATTTGCATGGAGTATCTATCACGATTGCTAACTCATCATACCATTAGGTCTAATTTTCATTTTCATCCCAAGTGTAAGCACTTGAGGATAGCCCACCTGATATATGTGGATGATTTGTTATTGTTATCCAGAGGAGATGTGCCATCAATCACTACTTTGGTTACCTATCTTACACTGAAAAATCCAACATCTACATGGCTGAGGTAGATGAACAAACTAAAGGAAGACTCTTATCTCTCACAGGTTTCTAGGAAGGGAGTATGCCTTTCAGATATCTGAGGATCCCATTACATCAGTGAAGCTGAAGATTGTAGATTATAGACCACCAATAGACTCTTTGATCAGGAGGATCAACTCTTGGCCCAAGAACACTCTCTCCTATTTAGGAAAAGCCTAGCTCATCTCCTCTACATTGTAGAGTGTGGAGTGCTTCTAGATGTCTATCTTGCCACTGTTTATTGGAGTTATTGATCCTATCTACAACATTTACAAGTCATTCATGTGGATGACCAAGCACCCGCCTATTGCTTGGTTAGAGATGTGTAGGCCCAAGGAGGAGGGAAGACTAGAATTTAGAGATTTAAATGTCTAGCACCTTGTTATATTGGCCAAGGTACTATGGAAGATCCAAGAAAAATAAGATACATTATGGATTCGATGGGTTTGCCATACCTATCTTCGACATATTGACTTGTGGGAGTAGCAAGTTAATCACATAAACTCTCCATTTATAAAGAAACTACTTGATGTGTATCAATCATGTATATTTTTTCGGTATCATTTAGCAAGCATTTACTGTATTACATGAGCATATTTTTCATAAACCCATAGATTTTGTATTATTTTTATCTTTTTTTAATTCAAATAACTTCTCTTTGTGTGTTTTATTGACAAGATGTAAAGATCTTGGAGTTGGAGCTCGTTTGAAGATAAAAAGCCTACGGAGCACACATGTCAACATAATACACAACTTGCCCATGACATTTGTCACATACGTACATCATCCTTCGAGGTTGAACCAACATCGGAGTAGCAATTGAGACATCCAGCAAGGAACATGGCCAAGTCATGGTGCTTGCTACATCCATGTTCCATTCGACTGCCTTGACGAGGAGATTCCAGCACGCACCATAGTTGGCCTGTGATGCATAACACAATCGTGGTGCGTCAGGATATGATGGTAACACCCCTCAATTTTTTTTAAAAAGTTTGTTATATTTTCAAAACTTTGGAGGCTATAAAAGAACCAAGGGGTGCCGGTTTGATCATCAAGGGGTTTCCCATGATAGAAAGCCCTAGGAGAGAGTCATTTTCTAATAGCCACAAGGATTCCATCCACTAAAAAGCACGAGAAGTTTTTCCAAAGAAAACATCAACATCTATGACTGAGCTCTCTTTGCACCTCTCTCTTGTTTTGGATTTTAGAAGCACCAATGTCTTTAGTTTATTTCTCCATCATGATGAAATAGTATCCTTAATTCTAAGATTAGAGAGTAATCCAATGTTGAGTTGACACGTATAGTTGCTATTCTTCTCTTTTATTACATGATGTGTTTGATTCCTGATCCAGTTTTACTATGCCTAACATGTTAACAATACTAGCATGGGTTATCATAGATAATAGAGAAAGGAGAAGGACTAAGAGGTGAACTCTAATTTCTGGCATATAAAACTGGATTTGAGGGTTTGCTCACGAAAGTAGTAAAACTCTCAAGAGGGTACCTTTAACTATCACAAGGTGTAAAAGGTTTACCCTAATTCAACTACCATGAAAGTAGGGGTACATTAGGGTAGATACACTAGTATTGTCCAAGAGAAAATATCGATTACCTAGATCACCTTCAAGTATATTCAACATTGAGGTAAGAGAGGAAATCACTGTTGCTGCAATTGACATCAATGATCAAACCTAAGTTTTGGTGAATGATAAATGAATTAAAGTTGAGTGTTGTGTGATCTAACTTTTCTACTAAGTGTGCAGGACTTGACGAGTCTGACACCAAGCTAAAATTCAACTAGGTCTGGAGGACCTGATAGCTGGTGTAGAAGTCTAGATAGATCAAAGTGTGACCTGATATCTAGTGAAAAGTCCAACTGAGTCCGCGGACCTAACAAATGACCAAAATTCTGTTGGTTAGTCCAAGGAAGATCGAACCCGTTCCACTGTACAAAAATTTTGTACAAGTGTCGAACCTTTCCTAAATAACCTATTGTGTTCTTTAGAAGTTAAATTAGGAATCGCAGACAGAACTTAACATCATTGATTCTAAATTTAACTTATCTGTTCTTAATGGTTTAGATTTGAATCGCAAGCGGAACTTAACACTATTGATTCAAATCCACCTACGTTATAAATTCCATTAAATATTAATTTTCAAAATTGGCTTTCAGGACTGCATGGTGAGGCACATGACCTTCTTGGATATGGGAGCATCCACCACCGCCTAGGCAAAGCCTTTTAAGGAAAGCTAATATTTAATTTCCTTATATAACTCTAGGTTTAACCAAAAAGAACAATCAAATCACAAATTTAAAAAACAAAGAAAAACACAAACACAAATTACTAATTCGAAAAACTAGATCTAATGCCTCTTGTGTTTGGAATTCATACAAAGAAAAATAACTAGCATGATGCGGAAAACAATTGCTAATTATACCTTTTCTTTACAAGCTAATGACCTCGAGATCTTCTGCCGTATTCCTTGCCTCGCCTTGGACGTCGTGTGGGTGACGATCCTCCAAGATGAACACCACCCAAAGCCTTCTTCTCCTTCTTCTAATTTTCGGCCACCACCACCACAAAAGAAAAGAGAGCAAAGGGAAAGGGAGAAGAGAGAGGGTCGGCCACACCAAGAGAACCACCAAGCAAGAGAATAAGAGTTGTTGTCTCATGAGGTCTCCTCACCCCTTCTTTTATATTACTTGTCCAAGGCAAATAAGGGAAGAATTTTTACAAAAATTAAAATCTTCCTCTTGTTTTTCCTTTTTCCTTTTTATTTTTCCTTTTCTTTCCTCTTGATTGAATCAATCACCAAATCATTGGATGATGATTTTATTTTTATTTTTATTTGGCCGGCCCCCTTGCTTTGACACCAAGCAAGGGTGACCGACCCCCTTAAAGAGGAAGGAAATATTATTTTATAAAATTTTACAAGAAGAAATCCTCTTATAAAATTTTACAAGCTCTCTTTCCTAAAGTGGATGTTAAAAAGGAAAGTTTTTTTAAAAAATTAAAACCATGTTTTAAAATTTAAAACTTCTCTTAAAAAATTCCCTTTTTTTAACATGAATAGAAAATTTTAATTTTTAAAACTTCTCTTTCTTTTTTCTAAAATCATGAGGATGGTTAAAAAAGGAAAGTTTTAAAACTTTTAAAACTCTCTATTAAACCCTGTGACCTAATTCAAATAAGGAAAGTTTTTAAAATTAAAATCTCTCTTTTAAAAAATATATTTTTCTACAAAGAGAATATTTTAAAAATTCAAAACACCCCTCCTATTTGAATTTATTTTGGTCGGCCCCTACTTGCTTGGTCACCAAGCAAGAGGGCCGACCCTCTTAATGAGATAGTGGCCGACCATTGCTTGGTCACCAAGCAATGGGCCGACCTCCTTTCTTGGACACCAAGAAGGGCTTTTAATGAGTGGTTTATAAGGCACTAATGAGGCTACGACAAGGACCTAGAGGAGAAATTGATTTTAACCTTCCGATGAGCTTGAGTATCCCGTGTTCACCCCGAACACACAACTCAAGTTCATCAACAATAACTCATTCCACAAGAGAGTTATTATTGCACTACCGCACCAATCCCAAATTACATTTATGGGCTCCTTCTTATCATGAGTGTGTTAGTCTCCTTGTGTTTAAGATAACAAATGTCCACTAATTAAGTAAGTTACTGACAACTCACTTAATTAATATCTAGCTCCAAGAGTAGTACCACTCAACTTCATTGTTATGTCGGACTAAGTCCACCTGCAGGGTTTAACATGACAATCCTTATGAGCTCCTCTTGGGGGCATTCTCAACCTAGATTACTAGGACACAGTTTTCTTCTATAATCAACAACACACACTATAAGTAATATGATTTCCCAACTTATTGAGCCTATTGATTTATCAAGCTAAATCTCACCCTTTGATAAGTTAAAGAAATAGATACTAAATATATATGCTTGTTATTATATTAAGATTAAGAGTACACACTTCCATAATAACTAATATCTAGTTCTTTTATTAAGTCAGTATAAAAAGAACTTACCTAAAATAGTCCTACTCAATACACTTAGAGTGTACTAGTGTAATTTATTAGTCACGATAAACTAATACCTAATTACACTACGACTATACCAATGGTTTGTTCCTTTCCATCTTAGTCGTGAGCAACTGTTTATAATTTATAAAAAACTGATAACATGATCTTTTGTGTGTGACGCCACACACCATGTTATCTACTTTATAAATTAATTAAACAACTATATTCAACAAATAAATATAGACATTTGACCAATGTGATTCTTTTATTTCAAAAATAAATATTTACAAAAGCTAGGCTTTTAGTATACACTCTAACAATCTCCCACTTATACTAAAAGACTAAGCTGTCATATCTGCTGCCATATATCTGATTCTCATCCCCTCCACATGCCGATCAAAAGCTTTCGCCGGAAGGGCCTTAGTGAAAGGATTTGCCAGGTTATCTACTGATGCAATCTTGGCGACGACAACTTCTCCTCGCTTGACGATGTCTCGTATCAGGTGGTACTTGCGCTCTATATGTTTACTCGCCTTAAGGGCTCGTGGTTCCTTCGAGTTTGCAACTGCACCGCTATTATCAAAATAAATTGTGATGATTTTGGACAAACTAGGAATCACATCTAAGTCCATTAGAAAGTTTCTGAGCCATACAGCTTCTTTGGCTGCCTCAGAGGCTGCCACATACTCAGCTTCCATGGTTGAGTCTGAAACACATTTCAGCTTAATACTCCTCCATGCAATGGCTCCACCTCCTAAAGTAAACACATAGCCTGATGTAGACTTACTGTTGTCCCTATCCGATTGAAAATCCGAATCCGTGTAACCCACAGGGAGCAAATCGTTTGCTTGGTAAACTAGCATATAATCTCTAGTCATTCTCAGGTACTTCAATATATGCTTTACAGCAGTCCAATGTTCTTGTCCAGGGTTACTCTAACATCTACTAACCATGCCCACGGTAAAACAGATATCAGGTCTCGTACACAGTATTGCATACATAAGGCTTCCTACAGCCGAAGCATATGGAACTGCCTTCATATCCTCTATCTCCTTTGATGTCTTCGGAGACATCTCTTTAGATAATGCTACTCCATGCCTAAAAGGTAAGAAACCTTTCTTGGAGTTCTGCATGCTAAAACGAGCAAGGATTGTATCTATATATGAAGCTTGAGATAGACACAACATTCTTTTCTTGTGATACCTTATAACTTTGATCCCAAGAATGTGTGCACATTCTCCTAAGTCCTTCATATTAAATTGTTTGGATAACCATACCCTTATGTCCGATAATACCTTGACATTATTGCCAATTAGTAAAATATCATCTACGTATAGTACAAGAAATATCACCACGTTTTCGTTACACTTCTTGTATACACAAGACTCATCCGGATACTGAATAAATCCATATGACTGGATTACTTCATTAAACTGGATGTTCCAAGATCTTGAAACTTGCTTCAGTCCATAAATTAACCGATTGAGCTTGCATACTAGATGCTCTTTGCCTTTTTCAATGAACCCTTCTAGTTGCTTCATATGGATGTTTTCTTCAAGACTTCCGTTAAGGAAAGCTGTCTTGACATCCATTTACCAAATCTCATAATCCATATGAGCAGCAATGGATAAGAGTATCCGGATAGACTTTAGCATAGCTACCGGCAAAAAAGTCTCCTCATAATCGATTCCCTCTTTCTGAGTATACCCTTTCGCAACAAGCCTTGCCTTGAAAGTTTCTACCTTCCCGTCTGTCCCTCTTTTCCTTTTGTAGATCCACTTGCATCCAACGGCTTTTACACCATCAGGTGGTTCTACAAGCTCCCAAACCTTATTAGAATACATAGACTCTATTTCAGAATTCATTGCCTTTTGCCAAGATACTGCATCTATATCTTGGAGTGCTTCATCATATGTCCGGGGATCATGTTCATGTTTACCCGGGATCAAGTCCGAAGACTCTCCTAAAAACATGAATCTCTCAAGTTGCCTCACAACCCTCCCACTACGACGAGACACTGTCTGTGGTTGTGTATCATGTGTGACACGTGTTGCAGTCTCTTGTGGTACTTCATCTTGTACTGTTGGTACTGAAGTAGACGTGTCCTCTCTCATTTCTTCTAGAACAATTTTACTTTTGGGCTTGTGATCCATTATATAGTCTTCTTCTAAAAACTGGTCATTGGTGCTAATAATAACCTTCTGGTCTTTAGGACTATAAAATAAACCATCTTTCGTTCCTCTAGGATAACTCACAAATAGGCGAACTTCTGTACGAGATTCTAACTTATCAGCATCTGCTTTCAGCACATGTGCTGGACTACCCCAAATCTGAATATATCTTAGACTGGGCTTTCGCCCATTCCACAATTCTGTGGGAGTAGAAGGTACTGATTTAGAAGGTACTAAGTTCAAAATGTGCGCTGCTGTTTCCAGAGCGTATCCCAAAAATGAATTTGGTAATTCTGAATAGCTCATCATCGATCTAACCATCTTCATAAAAGTCCTATTCCTTCATTCTGTCACACCATTCTGTTGGGGTGTACTAGGTGCAGACAACTGGGATTGAATCCCAGCCTCTGATAAGTAATTCCTAAACTCTCCCAAGAGGTATTCATCACCACGATCAGACCGTAGTGTTTTGATACTTTACCAAGACGTTTCTCCACATCAGCCTTGTACTATTTGAACTTATCAAAGCACTCAGACTTGCGGCGCATCAAGTAAATGTATTTGTATCTCGAATAATCGTCTATAAAAGAGACAAAGTATTCGAAACCACCTCTTGCCTGGATAGACATAGGACCACACAAATCAGAATGAACCAGTTCTAACACATCTTTGGCTCTATACCCCTTGGCCTTAAAAGGTCTCTTGGTCATTTTACCTTCCAAGTAAGATTCACAGGTTGGAAAATTTTCCAACTCTAATGTACCCCAAGAGTCTATCGGCTATAAGCCTTTGAATCCTACTTAAGTTAATATGACCAAGCCTTAGATGACAAAGATATGTTTGGTTCATCTCCGAAGGTTCTTTTCTCTTATTAAAGTTAGAAGATGTGTTATTAATTTCCATTTGTTGCTTTATGGGAGAAATTAGATTTAATGTATATAAATTGCCAACCAATACACCAGAACAGATAATAACTCTATTTCTCTTTATAATTACATTGTTACTGAAAGAAATAGAATATCCATTCAAATACAGTTTAGAAACTGAAGTTAAATTCTTTCTAAAACTGGGTATATAAAGATAATTTCTTAAAACCAAACTTCTATTCCTAAAAGATAAGTAGACGTCTCCCACTACAACAGCCGCCACCTTAGTAGCATTGTCCATGTATACGGTTATCTCTCCTTCAAATAGTTGTCGGGTTTCCTAGAACCCCTGCAAAGAATTGCAGACATGATCAGTGGCTCCCGTATCTATACACCAGGTGCTGGTAGACAACACCGCTAAACATGTTTCAACTACTAGAGCATGAGATATACCTTTATTGTTCTGATTCCTATGAGGACAGTCCGCCTTCCAATGTCCTGACTGCTTGTAGATGAAGCATTTGCCCTTCGGCTTCTTCATTCCAGCTTTTTGTCCTGTACCCTGAGGTTTATTCACCTTCTTTGCTAAAAAGACCTGTTTCTTCTTCTTCTTGCCTTTCGACTTAGAAGTAGAACCATTTTCAGCATAGTAAATCTGAGAACTATGACGAAATATACCTTCTGCTGCCTGTAGTTCTGTCAGAAGTTCCGCCAACGTATACTCCCTTTTGTTCATGTTATAGTTCAGGTGGAACTGCTCAATACTTCTGGGTAGCGTTTGGAGAATTATATCGACCTGGGTTTCCCCATCGATTTCTCCTCCAAGGACTTGTATTTTGTTCAGATAAGCTATCATTTTGAAGATATGATCCCTTATGGGTGTCCCCTCAGACATGGTGGCTATCATTAACTTTCTCATTGCCTCTTGCCTAGTAGTCTGACTCTGGTGCCCAAAGAGTTCTTTGAGATTGTTCATTATATTATAAGTCGTTGGTAAATCTTGATGTTGATGTTGCAATACATTTGACATTGAAGTCAAAATGTAACACTGCGCCATCTCATCTGCTTTTACTCATTTCTTATGATACTCAATCTCCTCTGGGGTAGAGTCACTGTTAGGTGTATCTGGGCATACCTTTGACAATACAAACTTGTAGCTTTCAGCAGTTAAGACAATATCCAGGTTTCTTTTCTAATCTATATAGTTGGGACCAGTAAGTCTATTCTCTTTTAGAATAATGGCCAGTGGGTTGAAAGTCATCCTAAGAATCACAAAAAAAATTTGGTCAGGACTCTAAATTTAGAATAATATTGATTCCTCAAATAATACTATTTAAATTTACCAACACCTCAAAACACCGTGAATATTGCATGTCACGTTAGTGTGGACGTATACAAATTCAACATTTGTAAGAGGAGGGTGTAACCCATTAATTTTATTATCTTATCATCCTAACTTTATGACAAATAAAATTAATAGTTAGTTTTCCTTTGGTCACACAAAACAATAGCAGTGACTCTGTTGGGGAGGATACTATTGAATGCGTCTAAATGTATACCATTACTTGATACTTAGTCCATTAAATAGGATTGTGCCCCTTCAGTTGGAGAAGATCACACGCTCCTAAATAATTTCCTATAACCATCCATAAAGGAAGTTTAATCTAGTGATCCGCAACAAACTCATCCGTTATGGAGGCAGGCACTCAGAGCCAACACGCAAGCTTGTTGCATCACTTACAAACCAGTAATGGAGACCGTGGAATTTATTAAAATTCCTCTCCCACTTAGTTATTTAAAAATGAGGATTTTAACCTATGCTAGCATATCATGCACACATACATCACAGTAAATAAAAGTAATAAATTTGAAAATTAATTTTCCAACTATTATGACCTTTTCCATCACTGTCTTCAGTATGCTCCAACCCTAGCTGCTGCCATCTTTAGCCACCACCATCGGGTCGAGTTATCGCATCTATCTTGCTTCTTATTCCGCTGCGCCTCTGGTCCTCCAATAGCACCACGTCTCGCAAAGATATGATCCTCGACAAATATAGAATTTTACATATATCGATCCTATATTCCATAAAGGAATGTACATGTATTCTAGATCAAACAAAAATAAAATTTTTAAAATAATACAGCTCCTGCTGTATTTGATATATACAATCATGCACACAAAATAATGCCCTTGACATGTCCAAGGGTCCAATCACACACAATATCTAAATGTCATAATAGTTGGAGCATGCAACCACAAAGTTAGCACATCCTACTATTATCCTGCCTAAATTATGTATGACATGTGCATAATTAATTTGAAAACCAAAACACACAGAGGCAAACCCTAGCTCCGATGTCAATTGTTGGTTAGTCCTAGGAAGATTGTACCGGTTCCACTGTATAAAAATTTTGTACAAGTGTCGAACCTTTCTTAAATAACCTATTGTGTTCTTTAGAAGTTAAATTAGGAATCGCAGACGGAACTTAACATCATTGATTCCAAATTTAACTTATCTATTCTTAATGGTTTAGATTTGAATCGCAAGCAGAACTTAACACTATTGATTCAAATCCACCTACGTTATAAATTCCATTAAATATTAATTTCCAAAATTGGCTTCCAGGACTGCATG
This sequence comes from Zingiber officinale, assembly GCF_018446385.1. NCBI lineage: Eukaryota > Viridiplantae > Streptophyta > Magnoliopsida > Zingiberales > Zingiberaceae > Zingiber > Zingiber officinale. The sequence continues at coordinate 114,897,779 of NC_055993.1, read as the reverse complement.
GCAAGGCACATGGCCTTCTTGGGTATGGGAGCATCCACCACCGCCTAGGCAAAGCCTTTTAAGGAAAGCTAATATTTAATTTCCTTATATAACTCTAGGTTTAACCAAAAAGAACAATCGAATCACAAATTTGAAAAACAAAGAAAAACACAAACACGAATTACTAATTCGAAAAACTAGATCTAATGCCTCTTGTGTTTGGAATTCATACAAAGAAAAATAACTAGCATGATGCGGAAAACAATTGTTAATTATACCTTTTCTTTGCAAGATAATGACCTCGAGATCTTCTGCCGTATTCCTCGCCTCGCCTTGGACGTCGTGTGGGTGATGATCTTCCAAGATGAACACCACCCAAAGCCTTCTTCTCCTTCTTCTAATTTTCGGCCACCACCACTACAAAAGAAAAGAGAGCAAAGGGAAAGGGAGAAGAGAGAGGGCCGGCCACACCAAGAGAACCACCAAGCAAGAGAATAAGAGTTGTCTCATGAGGCCTCCTCACCCCTTCTTTTATATTACTTGCCCAAGGCAAACAAGGGAAGAATTTTTACAAAAATTAAAATCTTCCTCTTGTTTTTCCTTTTCCCTTTTTATTTTTCCTTTTCTTTCCTCTTGATTGAATCAATCACCAAATCATTGGATGATGATTTTATTTTTATTTTTATTTGGTCGGCCCCCTTGCTTGGGAACCAAGCAAGGGTGACCGACCCCCTTAAAGAGGAAGGAAATATTTTTTTTATAAAATTTTACAAGAAGAAATCCTTATATAAAATTTTACAAGCTCTCTTTCCTAAAGTGGATGTTAAAAAGGAAAGTTTTTTTAAAAAATTAAAACCATGTTTTAAAATTTAAAACTTCTCTTAAAAAATTTTCTTTTTTAACATGAATATAAAATTTTAATTTTTAAAACTTCTCTTCCTTTTTTCTAAAACCATGAGGATGGTTAAAAAAGGAAAGTTTTAAAACTTTTAAAACTCTCTATTAAACCATGTGACCTAATTCAAATAAGGAAAGTTTTTAAAATTAAAATATCTCTTTTAAAACTTATAGTTTTCTACAAAGAGAATATTTTAAAAATTCAAAACACCCCTCCTATTTGAATTTATTTTGGTCGGCCCCTACTTGCTTGGTCACCAAGCAAGAGGGCCCGCCCTCTTAAGGAGATAGTGGTCGGCCATTGCTTGGTCACCAAGCAACGAGCCGACCTCCTTTCTTGGACACCAAGAAGGGCTTTTAATGAGTGGTTTATAAGGGGCACTAATGAGGCTACGATAGGGGCCTAGAGGAGAAATTGGTTTTGACCTTCCGATGAGCTTGAGTATCCCGTGTTCGCCCCGAACACACAACTCAAGTTCATCAACAATAACTTATTTCGCTAGAGAGTTATTGTTGCACTACCACACCAATCCCAAATTACATTTATGGGCTCCTTCTTATCATGAGTGTGTTAGTCTCCCTGTGTTTAAGATAACGAATGCCCACTAATTAAGTAAGTTACTGACAACTCACTTAATTAATATCTAGCTCCAAGAGTAGTACCACTCAACTTCATTGTCATGTCAGACTAAGTTCACCTGCAGGGTTTAACATGACAATCCTTATGAGCTCCTCTTGGGGACATTCTCAACCTAGATTACTAGGACACAGTTTTCTTCTATAATCAACAACACACACTATAAGTAATATCATTTCCCAACTTATCTGGCCTATTGATTTATCAAGCTAAATCTCACCCTTTGATAAGTTAAAGAAATAGATACTAAATATATATTCTTGTTATTATATTAAGATTAAGAATACACACTTTCATAATAACTAAGGTCTAGTTCTTTTATTAAGTCAGTATAAAAAGAACTTACCTAAAATGGTCTTACTCAATATACTTAGAGTGTGCTAGTGTAATTTATTAGTTAAGATAAACTAATACCTAATTACACTACGACTATACCAATGGTTTATTCCTTTCCATCTTAGTCGTGAGCAACTGTTTATAATTTATAAAGAACTGATAACATGATCTTCTGTGTGTGACGCCACACACCATGTTATCTACTTTATAAATTAATTGAACAACTATATTCAACAAATAAATATAGACATTTGACCAATGTGATTCTTTTATTTCAAAAATAAATGTTTACAAAAGCTAGGCTTTTAGTTTACACTCTAACAAATTCAATTGGGTTTACAGACCTGACAACTGAAAGGAAGACCTAGTGGACCGAAAGTGAGTCAAGCGATTCTACGTGATAAGTAAGGTACGCCATTATAGGATAGTGTTCTAGTGAAAACGAGCCTCAATTAGGGACTTTAGGCACATGTCCAGTTTAGGTCCATTTTGGATCCTTAAACTGAGACCTTAACTAGATTCTAGTCTTGGAGAGACAAGATCTAATTAATAATCTTCTATTTTATTATTGTGCTAACTTCGTTTAGTAGGTTACACTTAATTTTTTGAACTAACACATTTTGCATGAAGAAATGAGTAAAAAGTGACTCAAGCCTCGAGTAAATAGTGACCCAAGGTGCCTCCTGTTCGAGTGGAGGCACCTTGGAGGCTTTGTTCGAAGTCCTCATGTGGAAGGGCGTGGAGGCGCCTCCCATGCGGATGGAGAAGCCTTGAAGCTTGGTGTTGGAGGCTCCTCAGAGAGCTTTGAAGGTGCCCTCAAGATAAAATCTGTAGATTACAGGTTTTATCGATTTCAAAGATAAGGGGATAAGAGTTGCTTCTAGAGGCACCTTCAACAGTCTATATAAGCTTTGTTCAAGCAGCCTTCAACATAGATCATCTCTATGAGCTGTAAAGACCTTTTTGCTACTGTGAGCACATTCAACTATTGCTATGCTACTACTCTGCAACTTCCAAATACTGCTAGCTAACGGACACCAACTCCTGAGCGCTTCCGAATTCTCTTTTTGTATGTTAGTAACAAAATTAGTTACTACATTTTCTTATTACTTGCAAAAAAGAAGTGTAAGTTGTTACACTTCTCTTTCTTTGATATCTTATATTCGATTCTTTCTTCTAGCGATTTCGAAAGAGATTTTAGTGGATTGCCCGTCGATACGGTCCTAGAGATGGTGAGTCTTAGAGTAAGAGTCACTGAAGGCTCCAAACCAAGTAACTACTCGAGTTCTTTTGTTTTTATTCTATCATTATTTGTTAGTTTTCCTCTGCGTACTCATTTTCAAAGTTGATTTTTTTTTAAAAAAAATCAGATGATTCCCCCCCCCCCCCCCCTTTCACATGTGCATCGATCCTACAATTACAACCAAAGTGTCAATGATTATCATGGTGAAATTGAAGTCCTATAATTGTTTCTAAAATTGGTTTTCTCACAACTTCTCATTTTGTTTTCTTATTTCACTTACTTTTATAACAACTCTCTCATTTGGTTCATCTAGATAGCTTTCATTGCATGTAAATTAGTACTCAACTTCATGGGTTAAGAGGATGATAATTTCACTACTTGACGATGTCATGCACTTTCAGTTGTCATGATCACTGCTATAGATCAGAGACAACATCCTAGCCATTATTGGTAGCCCAGAGGTTGCAAGACAGTGTTTGACTTCATGGTTCAGTCAGAAGAAGGGGGGCTTATGATCACTTCGGGGATGTTAATACTAGGAGGACATGGGCGAGAATAATCTGACATAGCTATCTCCAACCAAGTCATGGATTCACATTATAGATGTTGGTACTAGGAGGCTACCTACCTGAGATAGGTAGGATTACCTTGAGGACAAATAATGTACCTTTTGTGGTGTGGAGGAAAAGACACAAGAGCTTATGTTTCTTCAGATGTGAGTCGATTAGCTAGTTGTGAAGGATGATTCGATGGTGGTTGCAAATGCTGTAGGAGATGTCTACTTACCGAAAGATGCTGTGGGTCTTCAGGCTCTCGTACCAGGGGACTACTACCTTGATGATGGTTCACCACCTTGCCATGTCCACCATGATTCTTCATGTGTAGCTGTCAAGGAATCACATTATGTTTGAGGTTTACATTTTGATGCAGAGTTGGTATTTAGGTGGATACATATACATGTATATCGTTCCTTGGAGATCTACTCAATTTGACACTTCGTCAGATATGAATAGCTATACTTGGCCAACATTTATCTATTTTGATCTTCACTTATACATTTACCTTTTTATTAAAAAAAAATACATCCATAATTTCTCTCCTAGATTATTTTTAAATATCACATGTTAGGCACTCCTTCAACTTTTGAAAGCAGAAAGCATTTTCATAAAATCCTAAAGAAGGGAAAGTTTCGATCATTCAAATGAGAGATGAAATGGGAAATGGTCGTGATCCATCCCACCAAACACTATACCTCTTTGATGTTTCATTTCGAGGTGACTACATTTTTTATACGACTTCTATCTTCTCGAGGTTAGCTTTAATTCCATGCTAGATCACCATATACCCCTAAATTGCCCTTAGAACTTTAAAAACACACTTCTCCATATTCAACTTCATGTTGAACTCGAATGGTAGTGAATGTCTCCTCTGGATAGGGTACTAGATTTGTAGCCTATAAAGATTTAACCAAGATGTCATCCATATAAACCTCCACATTTCACCCTACCAACTTAGCAAACACTTTGTTCGTTAGACACTAGCATGTTGCTCCTACATTCTTCAAGTCGAATGACATAACCACATAGTAGAATGTCCAGTTTGCTGATGTGTGTGAATCATGCATATGTTTTCGGTCCTATTTAGCATCCACTTGTTGCATTATATGAGTATAATTTATGTTAATTCCTAGTATTTGCATTCATTTTCCCTTTTTAGTATAGATGATTGTGATTTGTTCTTTATATTGATAGGAAGTGGAAGAATTTGGCATTGGAGCAAATTTGTAGACCTTGAAGAGCCATAGGAGTTCACATTTCAGAATGATTCACGACCAAACCATGCTACATTCCACGACCATGGATCATCTAGGAGACAAAACAGGTATCAAAGCGACAACCAGAACTTCCAACAAGGAACATGATCATGTCCCTTGTTGACTTTTGACGACAAGCGATCCAATACGAAACACAAGCCGACTATGTCTCCTGACATGATCGTGACAGGCCACATGACATGATCATGGCGCGTGTGGCAGCTTCTCTCCTATTTTTAGGAAAATTTGTTAGTTTCTCCTATTTTTAGGAAAAAATTTTAGAATCATATCGAGATATAATCATTGAAAAGATATTTACAAGTGAATTTGAATTAAAAATTTTTTGTGATCTCAATTAGTTCTTAGGTATGGAAGTTGCTCGAAGTAATATAGGAATTATTGTTTCTCAAAGAAAATATATACTTGATCTTTTAACAAAGATAGGTATGTCGGGGATGCAAGCCAACTGAGATATCTATGGAGCCTAATGTTAAACTTGGGCTTGAAAGTGGAAAGGAGGTTAATCGAGAGCAATATTAAAGATTAGCTAGTTGGTAAACTTAATTATCTACCATACCATCCTGATATTACCTTTGTAATAAGTGTTGTTAGTCAATTTATGCATGCTCCTAAAGAAAGACCAGACAATCTATGGAATTTTAAAATATCTAAAAGACACCTTGAGTTGAGAAAGAGTTTATTTTTCAAGAAAAGTTATCACGGAATAATAGAAGTTTATATTAATATTGATTGGGTAAGTTTCTCTATAGAAGGGAAATTAACAACAGGATATTGTATATTTATTTGGAAAAACTTAGTAAAATGGACAAGTAAAAAATAATCAATAGTGGCTCGAAGTAGAATTTTGAGTACTTGTACATGAGATATGTCTTAGGAAACTATCGGAAGAATTGAGATTATCGGAAGAATGGAAGTTCTTTAATGACTCATATGATATTCTATTCTACTATGATAATCAAGCAACAGTTACTATCACTCACAATCTAAGGGATCATCATTTTATCAAAGAAAAAATTGATAAAGAAAATATTCGCATAATATACATTCCAACTAAAAAATAGAAAACAAAATTCTTCAAGAGTCCAGGTTTGAAAACAAGATAAACAGGCTAGGATGATAAATATTTACATTTTAACTATAGAAGTATTCAGAATATTTAGAAGAATATTCCTGGGCTCTATTTTGAAAAATGATGATTTTTTTTACTTTCTGATTTCTTTTTAATTAAATGTTTCATCTCACAGTTGCTTAGCGGCGAGCTTGTGAGCTTAGCTCGTCGCCAACTAGTAAGCTCATCGTTAGACTCGCAGCAGACATGCAGATGCTGGAAGGGAGTGAAAATCTATTTAGCCTGACTTGAAATGAATAAAAAAAATCAGTTTTTAACAAAAAAAAATCAATCCATTATTATTATTATTTAGTTTTTTAAGTCAACTTAAATGGAAAAAATGTAGATTTTCTTACGTACACCGATCCGTCCTTTGGGGTTTGGGTGGGTAGGTGGGTGTGCCGGTGATTTCGGCCTTCCGCCACCAAATCCCGACTCGTCTACTCCCACAGTCCCTCTCGCTCACTCCCCGTCGCCACCTTGAGCGGCCAACACCCGGCCATCGTCCTCGTCCATCCTCCCCCCTCAAAACGGAACGCTTCGTCTCTCTCTCTCTCTCTCGTCACTCTCTCTCTCTCTCTTCCTGTCGACGTAGAACGGACCGCCCTAACCTTGAGGCCCTTCCCCCTCTTGCTCCGCTGCTACAGAGACCTGACCTTTCAAGTAAAGTATTTTCTCAACTGAAGATTTCATATTTCGCAAATTTATGCCCTTCTCCGCGCATTCTCTACTATCTAAATTGTGGTTGCTGTTTTTGAAAGCATAAACTATGCATTTGATTATGAAGAAGGCTAACGATTGTTTTGTAGTATGGAGGTAGGTATAAACTGATTGCATATTGATCATCAAATCCGTGTTTTTATTCTACTTTGTTGTATTTGATTGATCGGTTGCAAGTAGTTGCTTGCCCCTCTTTATCTTGACCGCCGTTCTCATCCCACATTCTCCCTGTGAGATTCTTTGTTTCCGGGGGATTGAGGGATTGAGAAATTAAGGTTGTTTTGGGCAGTACTTGTCCTTCATGGAAACCTTGGTCAGATGCAAGGCCCGCTCAAGCCTAGTTGAGGCCCCAGGCGGAAAAAGATTAGGGTTTAGATATTGTTTTTTTAAAAAAAATCTCTCACCCTTTTTCATTCAGACTCGAGATGGACAACAATGATTTTTTTAGTAAACATATTTATATACAAATAATAATAATAAAAATATAAGTCGCTACTAATTTATCAAAATAAAAATGTTTAAAATTAAAGAAATAAAAATTTGATTTATATCTTACAATTTCAATATAATGATACTTCAAAATTTGACTCTGTACAATATAATAAACATTCTTTTGGATGCATTTTTATAAACAAGAGAAAAAAAATAACAATGATTTAATCATTATACAATCATTTTATAATAAAGAACCTCTTTCCTCTTTCCTTTTCTAAATCACTATCTTGTTCATTTTTTTTTGAGTAATCTTGCATTCTCTGTAAAAGGAAATCCTACCACTAAATCTTTACATTCTTTGATTTCTTTATCCAACAATAATTAACGAATGACTCCTAGCAAAAAGAGTGCAATATATTGATTGAGTCATCAATTTGATAAAAAAAAAAAATCTCATTACATAATACCAAATTTAATCATACACTGGAAAAATAATGAGTTGTTGTGCTTAAGCTTTAAGGTAATGAAACAAAACAACAACTTTTCTCTAAAAAAAATTCAAAAGAAGATATTTTTACCAAAAAATAGTTATTATACATCACAGTTTCACCCCCTTGTCACTTCTTCAAATTGGCTTCAAGTTGGAAAAGGGCCAAAAGGAAAGAGAGGAAAGTAACAAGAGAAATCCAATGGAAAGGTAGGGTTTCTATAGATAAGAGGGATAAAAAGAACGGTAGAATTTTGATGAATCCATTGGAACATAATAAAATATATGGGAAATCCAATAAGATCATACAGCATGCAAATCCAAAGATATCATTATGAAATCCAATGAGATCATGTTGCAAATCTTTTAATATCTTTTTCTATTCTCTCAATATATATATATATATATATATATATAATGGGCCCTAATTTTATTGGGGCCCTAGGCATAGGTCTTAGTAGCCTATGCCTAAAGCTGACCCTGGTCATATGAGTGATAATAGTGTTGATATCTCAACTTCCTATTTTTTGCTGCTTCTTGTTCATGGTTGATGACTCTGAATTGTTTGTACAAATGTCTGTTCCAAATAGTATTGGGCATTAGTTTATCATCATGTACAATGTCTTTTTCCTCTTTATTTCAAATGAATGCTTAAACAAACGCAACCCAATCCCTGTGTGCTCAGTCTATAAGCCACATCGTGACTGATCATGAGTTGATTTTCTATTTACTTTAGTATTTTTGTTTTTTTTGGTTGACTTATCTGAATGGTTGATGAGATAACATATCTTGACTAATATGCACTTCAAATGAAGATATCTAGCATCATTCAATTCACAAAACTTATGTTCGTGTTTTGAATGTTGTATTTCATTCCTTTATCTTTTGCTTAATTAGTCCATTTTATTGCTTCTATAATTGTTTCTTGTGTATTCCTTTTTTCCTAAAAGTGTTAGGAAAAAAAGTTTTACTATGGTAGGAAACGATAGACGACGATGGTTGGATGGCTCAAGAGTTTGAATAACACTTGACCTACAATTATGCTTTTTTTACTCTTGATAATAATACTTACTCTTGAATAACTCTGTCCGTGACGAACCCGCCATGGTTAGTCCCAAGCCTAGATAAAGGAGGAGGGTTGCGTTAAGTTGTCAACAAGCGTTAAAACTATGACAAATATTTAATGAATGGATCCATTAAACAATTATGCTAATGCTAGGTCCTTCCCGGGAAAAAACACGTTGTAGGGTCCGACTGTAATGCTTTGGCAAGGACCACTACATCTCCCGAACTCAGGTGTAATGCTAGATATGCAAGAGTCCGAATGTTAACTAGGCAAGGACCGCTGCATCATAGGTTAAATAGCCGAATGTTAAATAGCCCAAACGTGTTGTAGGGTCCGAATGTAACGTATCGCAAGGATTGCTACATCTCCATGAGAACTTGTGTGTAGTGTTAAATAGGCAAGAGTTCTCACACCATAGGTTAGATAAGAGCAATATGATAGAAAAACTAATAGTCTAAGATTTGGAACATGGACATAGGAGCCCTCACTGGTAAATCAATAGAGGTAGTAGATACCATTGGAAAGACTTAAAGTCATTGACACTTCAATTATGTCGAATGCAATACACACTCATTAGGATGCAGTATGTACTAGGAAGACAGTTCATCTCTTAGGTGGCCTTGACACCTATGGTTCTTCACCTTGAGCATCTGCTTAGTCAAATTCCTTTACCAATGTTGCAGTGTCAAACACCTGTAGTTTTACGGTGATTTCAGAGGCAAAATTTTAAGTTTCTACTCTAAATGTTAATGTTACACAAGATTATCTTCAGTTTAAGCACAGCTGACACTTACTCCAGCATCTTATCCAACTGAAAACATGTGGTCTTTTTAAATGTTGATCAGGTTTTAAGAAGAAAAAAATTCCAGCAAGCATGATGATAGAATTATAGTTTGTCGAAATATTTATTGAATATCCATTGGATGGCTATTCCATTTGCACAAAGAAAGTCATGGTATGCAGTCAAAGCTAAGATGACATAATTCATTTGATGGAAATAAAGGACTGGTCTTTAGCTCTAGGTACGGAGTTGAAAATGTACCATCTTCTAATGCAAATCATTTAATAGCATAGTGCACTTTATGATTTTCCCATTCTTATTTTACTTTCAACCTTCAAATCCCTCTGACAATCTTGCAAACATTTGAATACTATCTTTAGGCACTGCATCGTCCATGCATTATCATTGCTCAAATTTTACTACTGTGTTGTAACAGTGATTTGATCTTATAGGACCTTCATGATGACATTAGTGTGACTTCATCATCATCATCCTTCAACAACTACATCATCAGGTGGTTGCTACATTCAATTTCTTGAAAGTGTTAAGTTTGATTTGGTATTCTCATAAAGTTAAGGTGAGTAACAATTAACATGCATAACTCTTGGACTTCTCATACTCTTAATGCTTCCTCATTTGGTTGCTTTTCAGGCTTTTGGTTTCTAGATCCAATTTATTTCATGTGTATGAAAGAGTTTCTTTCTTAATTGCCTCTCAGTAGTTTTCATGTTTCAATGTGAATACAAGGTGTGGATCAACATGAATTGTTTTGCTAGCAAGTTGTACTTCCAATGAAATCCTGCGGGGCTAGAAAAGACTGAGTAGGGAACTAAAAAATTTAGAGCGCAGATTAAACAAGAAAGAAAGAGGAACATCATGAATATGTGCAGCAAACCGGAGGAGGTGATGAAGCTCCCAAGCCACCATTTCATCAAGGTTTTCCTCCCTGATCTGACCTCCCAACACCTGGTAATCCATCTCTTCTACATGTTGCCCTTTTCTTAGCTTTCTTGTATAAAAGATCAAGATTTTAGAGAAGTCAATCAAGCACAAGAATAATATTTCATTTCCTCTCTTCTATTTCTTGGTTGTTTTATTTTTCAAATGGAATATACGGAATGGCCTTCTGAGTTTGCATTGTTCTTTACATTTTGGATGATTTTTGGTGTTATTTATGATTGGTTCATTGTAGACAAGCAGCTAGCTATTTCTTGCATTAAGTTAATTTTACATAGCACAAACAATGACTGTATATACATCACGTGCCCCAAGTATGAACTGAATATTGAAGAATGGGCAGTTGTTCAATTCAAAATATTTTGTTGATCTATGCAGAAAATCCCACCAGCTTTTCGAGTGCATTTAAGGAACAAATCACTTAGGATGGTTTCTTTAAGAGGTCCCAGTGGCAATGTGTGGGATGTGGAACTGGTTGATAGCTCAAACGGGCTTCGCTTTGAGAGTGGATGGAAGGAGTTTGTCACAGACCATGCCATCGAGACTGGTGACATTTTGGTGTTTCGGTTTGATGGATGCTCTTGCTTCTCAGTCTTGGTCTTTGATGCAACTGCATGTGAAAAGGAGGTGGCTTTTCTTGCCAGGCCTCATGCTCAAAATGTTGCTGATGTTAACGAGCCAAGACCCGCTGAAGAGATGGCTATTGTTCCTAGAACTTCCCAGCAGGAAGTTGACATTATTTGTGTGAAGGAGGAAGAAGGGGAGGCAACAGCCTTAAATACACAGATTTTTTCACAAAATAATGGTCCAGGTATTGATAAAAAGAGAAAGATGAGAAGTATTAATTGCCTTCAAGAACCTAAGTCAAAGGAGATATTCTATTCTGGTAATTTGGCATCTAGAAGATCGATGAAAAGCCCAGATGCTGAAACAAGTAATTATGTGTTCTCGTATATATATGGCTGTCTTATTCTTACCCTCCATTTTTTAATCAAACAAAAGCTTACTTGGTGGCAGTTGCTAAAACAATTATTTCTTCTCAATATTCTACATCAAAATCGTCAATTGAAGAGTGCTTGCAATTACGGAAGCCTAATAAAGTTCGTCGACGAGGAGAACGTATATTTCTATTACTGTCAACATAGATATTTTCTTCTATTGTCACACCATCCTTTCTTGTTGCTGTATGTTTGATTGATCATTAATTGAGCTAGGTTCTTAGGAAGTGTTTACTATTTTGTATGCTTCATGTAGTTGTGGCAAAGGTGCAAAAAATGCCTCCTCTTTCTTCACAACGGAGACCTGTGACTAAAGAAGAAGTGGACAAGGCTCTTTGCAAAGCAAAATCTTTTATGTCAAAGAATCCCTTTTTCCTAATCGTGATGCAGGATTCCTATGTTTACTCAAGTTTTTTTATGGTAAGCTCAGTTTCAGTTATTTATCTTGCCAAACGTGTTCTCTTATTGTCATAAAGAAATTTGTTTAGGTTATCATCTTCAGAGAGTAATACGCGTAAGACATGCATTTTAAGTTTCAATTTCTCAACCTACAGATGCTTGATTCATAAAGAATCAGTTTTCTCAACCCTTGTTATGAATGCCATATGCTTGTCTGTAACAGCGGCTAAAATGTCTTTCTGTGCCGCTCGACACGGATGATTTTTACCGTTCCGCTGGGCGGTTGAAACCGGCACATGAAGCATCCCCATCTTGGCGGCGCCGGAGGAGACGCGGGACGCCTCCGGCGGCATCTCGCAGTGTCGGGGGAGACGCGGGACACCTCCGGCGGCGTCCTGTGACGCCATCGGCACATAAGGCGGCGCGCGCGACGCCTTCGGCGGTGTCGAAGGCGTCTCCGAAAGTGTCCGGCGATCCTGCCGGCGTTGCCGGACGCTTCCGACGACCCTTCTAGCGTCGTCGGACGCTTCCGACGACCCTTCTGGCGCCGCCAGAGGCGTTCAACGACGCTTCATGCGTCGCCGGACGCCCCGTGCGGGATCACGAGCAATGATTGCGAGCGATCTCGCATCCGTAGTTTTTTTTTCTTTTCAATAATTATTTATTTTATTTAATTAATTTAAACAATTCCTAAGAGGATGTGTGATATTTCGAAGAGACTTTTATAAACCCTAATTAAATTATCCTAATAAATATATAAAAAATATATTTAAAATTTAAAATAAATTTAATAAATTTTATTAATTAATATTCTGAAAAAATAATGTTTTAAATTTCATTTAAAATTTTAAAAAAATGTAATAATTCTTATTTATATTCTAATATATTTTTTATTATTTTAAATTTAAAAAAAAAATTCTAAATTTTTTTTAAAAATTCTAAAAAAATTCTAATAAATTATATTTATATTCTGATTTTTTTTTATTATTTTATTTTTTTTACTTGATATTTTTTTACTATTTAAAATATATATTATTTAATTAATAATTAATTAAATGAATAAATAGTTAATTTATATAATTATTATTGATATAAAGTAATATCTTGTATTAATGTATATATTTATTATTATTATTATTATAGATACTTCCATTTTAATTTAAATTATTGATATATCAATTCTATTTAAATAAAACTATTTTTAATTATTTTTTCTAACAATATTAAATTATTCAATAATTGAGAATTTATAATAAATCAATATACAACTTATTTTTATATGCATTATAAATATATTTATCTTATAATTACTATATATAAATAAAAAAATACTGAAACTGTATCGGCACGGCACGATACGATACCGAAACCGTATCGTTCCGGTCTGAGACCGAAACTTCGGCACGGGTCGGAATTTTAAACCTTGGTCTGTAACATGATTCTACCAGAATGGTCGGATGGATAACAAATTGTGGAAACCTTGTGCATTTCAGTATCATCTTTTTTGCTTAGATCCTTCAATGTTATGTTCCTTAGTTTTATTTTTTTTTTAATAATCTGAGTGTTTGGACTTTGCCCGACTAATCCTGGTGGTAGACGACCATCCTCCTGGTTCATCTAGGGTAAATTCAGAGCACATGTTTTGCACACTTAGATATTGGCCTTTAAGATATTTGCCCCATTTGAGATTCAAACCCTCAACCTCTTATTTGTTCCTTTGAGTTCTTTACCACTACACCACACTCGTGGGGGTTATGTTCCTTAGTTTTAGTTTAGACAACAAGTTGTCCATATAATTCCATTTATCTAGATGGTTAAAGTGCAAATGTTCTTGCACTATGCATGCTTGCTATGACAAAATACTCCTTTTTATTCATTCTTTTCCAATTCATTTAATAATTAGCCAACCTCTATATGATAAAAATTTTATCATTTCCTTTGGATGGTGAGTTCAACGGCTCAACATGGTGGGATTATTAGAATGACGATCTGAATCCAACTCTTTAGTTAGTTAACACACACCTTCAAGTAATTGGTGCACCCTTCAAGATAGGAATCTTCAATGCATAGTTGTTGGACTTTGTTGCACCACTTTGGCTAGTTGAGACACCTCTTCGGTTTAGTAGTCTTTGGCGTCTAGTTATTGGGCTTCATCAACAAACCCCTTTGCCTAGATGACACATCCTTTTGGGTTAATTGTGAGGTCAAGGTGAGACTTGACTTTCTATTTGAAACAATATTGTCCCATTCAAGTACAAGTTATAGACAATTGTATTCCAAGATACAATGACTTGTCTTTACTATGAGGACTTCAAATTTTGAGACTTAATGATCATGCAACACCTTAGAACTCTTAAAGAAGAGAAGAGAGAACTCAAGAAAAGGATTAGAGGATTAAGGTTTCTTATATAGGGATGAAGAGGTAAGTTCAAGGGCACAAATTAACAAGGTTGTATTTCATATTTATAATGTGAAGGTGAAAAGACCACCCACTCCTTGAATTTAAATTAAAAAGGTGAAAACACCTTTAATACATCAATTTAATTGCAAAGTTAATGGTCAATTGGAGATAAGACACTTGTGTGCAGCTGTTCCAATTCTAACATTTGCATGAGCGTGAAAGAGCCTGCTGTAGGCCACAAGATGAGCTGCCCTCAATTAAATTCTTATTTGGTTACAGTTCGGAGCCCATGAGATAGGCTGCTGGACACACAAAGAGCAAGCTGTTCTTTCCTGCCCAATTGGGCTCCCTAAAGGAGACCCATTCATTGGCTCTAGCTACACAAGGGCTTGCTGCCCACCTTAATTAAGGTCTGGCAGCAGCAAGCTTAAAACCTTGGGCTATGCTGAGTGCTACCCAATTAAGAATGAAGCCAAACTTCATAATCTAACTTTTCCCTCCAAGCTGGTCTCACTCAAATTAATGTTTGCATATACTAGAGTTAGTGCTCAGATATTCACATCCATAAACTACACTCATATATGAGCTTTGTACCTTCATTTGATTGTAATTGAATCAAATCAAAACCACATACATAAATTAGTCTTTCGACGGTCTACTCTTAAAATAGATCACCTATGTCCTCACTTGATTTCATTAGTTATGAAAATCAATTTCCAGTAATCCCCATATAAATGGAAGCTAATATAAGATCCAAAAGGCTCAATAAAGAGTTCCAATGAAAAACTATTGCATTTGTTGATGTTGCTTGTGACTTCGAATCTACCTTAGTAAAATAGAATCAGAATTACGAGATTTTCTAGTTTGTTAGGATTGTTGTAAGATGATATGTCAAATAGTTAGAGGGGAATGAATAATGCTTGACTTGAAGATTTAAAGATTTTTTCTCTTGCTAATACTTAGCAAGGTCAATCAATTGAGTTAATATAGTGGAAATATAAAACATTACAAATAAGTGGTAACACGAGATTTTACATAGTTTGAAACCTCCGGTTCCTACTTTACAACGTATGACTCTTAAGGTGCATTATAATAAGAAAAATAATGGCAAATCGGCAGACAACTAACAATATTAGGCTAGAAATATAACAATTAATGCATATGTATGTTGGAGTTCAGCACAATTCCATAAACCTTGATAAGCCTTCCTTGTCAACTGTTTTCACAATCTCAATTTTTTGCCCGACAAAAAATGCTCAATCAACTCAACATGACTATATTGCCCAATAACAAATCCTTTAGTCGAGTCACTTTGAGCTCGTCGACTTGGCGGTGGCTCCATTCTATAGGATGATCAAATTGATGACATGGATCATGATTTGTTAGTTAGTAGACACGTTCTTTCAAGCTTTCAACACACCCCTTTTGAGTATCCCCTACGTGTTGTTGTTGGACTTCGTTAATGTACTTATTCTCATGTGGAATTCAGGGTAGTCGCAAGGTCAAGGAAAGAGTTGGAATTTCTCTTTAAGATGATATTGTGCAACTCATGTGCTTTTTTTTTCACCTAACACCCCCCATGCAAAGGGCCACTAGGCAAAACTTTCTGTGGCTTACCTCCATTTCAGATCGCATGGGGCAGTCCTGGAGGGGCCTTCAGGGTGAGGGTTATCACCTTTTGCTGCAATTAATAATCATTTTTTAAAATACAAAATTCTTCTCAAAATAAGAGCACTTCAAATTTGGAGACGTGATGAACATTCAACATTTTAGAACTCTTAGAGAAGAGAATAAGAGATCTCAAGAGAAGAATGCAAATTGAGATTGAGATTGTTTGTTTTGAAATGAAGAATTGGGGTCTCTTATACAAGAATAAAGAGGTAAATTGGATTTTATTTCACATTTATAATGTGTAGGTAAAGAGCTAAAAGCCACCCCTTAAATTTAAATTAAAAGGTGAAAACACCTTTAATTCATTAATCTTGTTGGAAGGTCAACCCTCGATTGGAAATAAGCTGCTTGGGAGTGGCTGATCGGATTCCAGTAGTTCCATTAAACACTGCTGCCTGAGCACACAAGAGTCTGCTGTAGGCCACAAGATCTGCTACCTTCTCTCAATTAAATTCTTGACTGGCTTCAGCTTGTAGCCCATGAGATAGGCTGCTGACTGCAAGAGCAAGCTGCTTGATTTCCTGCCCAATTTGTCTTCATTAGAGTGCTTTTAGAGATCCGAAGAACTTATTTATGCCCTCAAACTCTCATTTTGTGCAATATAGATATATTAGTTCTTTATGCCCTCAAACTCTCATTTTGTGCAATATAGATCTATTAAGCTTAAACGATGATTTCACTATGGACCTCCAAGAGCCAAAGTACAAATTTGAGATCATCAGTATGTTCTTGAGATTGCGACAAACTCATTCGTGCCCTTATATGTAAATTTGAATATATAGGCCCATTTAAATGAAAATAATTATTTTATCATCCATTAGTCGATTGGACCATACTTGACATGTGTTGAGATTGACTAGTGAAATGGGGTATTTAGGCTTTTTAACTTTTGGAGGTGTGTCTGCTGGACATTTACAAAACTAAGTGCGGCAAATAGTCAATTCTCAACTTTTATTCCATGATTTGAGATCTTTTTCTAAATTACTTATAGTTTGCTCAATTATTATAGCTGTAAAAAGTTTCTGTTTTACTCATTCTTTACAATGCTTAACTAACTATAAACAAATGATACAGAATGTTCCTGGCTCTTTCGCACAACCACATCTACCAAGAATATCTCAGGTTCTTACATTGTGGGATGAGAATGACGAGCGATGGGCTGTGACCTATGTTTATTATGGCAATCGCGGCGCTTTGAGTGGCGGTTGGGGGGCCTTTGCTAAAGCTCATAATCTGGAGAAGTTTGACGTGTGCATCTTCGAGCTAATTAAGAAACAACATTTGAAGGTTCACATTTTCAGAGTAGTGGATGAAATTACTTCCTTGCTCCCTAATTCTAATGGGAAAAGTTAACAGATTGTGCTTTTTTTTTTTTTTCAAGAACTGTGTAGCTTCCATCCTGGTGTTATTGTACGAAGATCGATAACAATTGAGCCTTTTACTGATTTTAGTATCTTGATCGCCAAAAAGTAGTAGCTTAATATAGTAATAGATGAAGCATGTTGATTGCCATTGTCAAGGTTCTCCTTCATATAGAAATCTTATCATTGGAGTATTAATCCATCTCTGCCTTCTATTCACGAGGTGTAATATGCTCAAGTACATACCAGGGAGTACCTTTTTTGGGGGCTTGATCGTGATTATGTTTACTAGAAAAAAAAAATGAAAAATCTAGCTAGCTCTGGGGATGACAACTTGGATGCCTTGCTGCTGTACTATAGTCCCAGGGGTACAATTGTGTTTACCAGAGAAGTTTGTAAAGAGGATTTGTAGCTCTGATTGGCAGATATATTCACTAGGGAGTGCATTATGACAAGTATGTTTATTTAAGAGCTTCCAGAGAGAATTCATAGTTGTAATCAGCAGATGGATCCTAGCCTCTTCCCTTCCGACTTCCGACTGGTTTCTGGAGATGTCAATGGTCAGCAGGGCACGTGAGACCGATCGACCTATTCCGTACTTCCATCTTCATGGGAATTCTATAGGATGTCAAACGATCAACTTGCAAGAATTGCTTAAGGTTGTATTCTATGATAACCTTGAAATTTTAAAAAACTTAGTAAATGAATAACTATTGGGACTGAGATTGACATGGGAAAGCCAGGACAAAACTGCAGCATTGGAAGAGATTGGCATAAGAAGAAGCAAACTGGGTTACACTACGCTTTGGTAATTAAGAAGCAGCAGCGATGAACATGATTACTAGGAATAAGACAGTGAATTTACCAACACAGGATTCAAAGGGGGAAGTGTGAGTTAAACTTGAGTTTAATTCTATTATATTTTTATTAAATTTTAGCTAAGTTTGAGCTCTTGTTGCCATTCAATTATTGAAATTATATTATTTTTTGTTGTTGTTGTTGTATAAAAAAGTATAAATTAATATATATAAAATCAAAATTTAAAAATAGTTTTATAATTAAAATTTAATTAAATTAGTAAATTTATTTATAAATTATTTGTATATTTGTTTACTATCAACGGAGACAGTAAATTTGAAATGAATATTTTAAAAGTTAATGTTTGAATATACGAATTTATAGCTCTTTAAAGGAAAAAGAGCTGGACAGGCAAAAGTAGCTTAGGATGGAGACAAAGTTGCAAAAAACGGACACATTAAGTTAGCAGAGATCAAATAGCAATGTTAATGAGTGCCAGCGGCAACTGAAAAGCAATGAGATGGCACACAAGAAATGATCAAAAAGGGGTTTCAAGTATTAATCACCAAACCCAATGGCCAACTAGAGGGTTCGTAGGTACCTATCAACATAATATCAATGTACGGTTTAATTAAGAAGATACATCGGTAAATACATCATGACGTGAAGAGTTATTATATGCATATGCTTCTTGCAGCTCCATCTATTTCGTTTCACTATCCTCAAATTGGCATCATTCAGACAGCCCTATTGAATATCTACATCCACATACAGAAGGAAACTCGATCACATCGAAACATTACTTGTGGTTTGTCACTTGTCATGCAATAGAAGAGTTCAGCAGCCACCACTAGCTGGCTCAATTGAGCTATGGAGACCATTACCCCTGAGCTTCATGCAGTGCTCCTCAGCATCTACTTGAGAGCAAATAATTACAACTGCTAGGCCATTGTGGTGGGCCTCTTGCATGATGTTTACAGCGATATCGAGCGTCATTCCTGGGATCACCTTCATTAGAACTTGGACTACGTACTCACGCTTGTTGTAATTGTCGTTGTGCAATATCACACGGTAAGGAGGAGCTGTTTTCCTAGATTTCCTGAAAAACAATGAAGACAATTGTTGTCGAACATATTGTAAGTTGGGCAAAAAAACATTAATGTTTTTTTTTCCTCCAAGAAAAAGCTGTTTGGGAAGAAAAGACCTTTGACATATATACAAGTCAGATACAGTTACCTGGCAACATCTAAAATGCGACAGTAGGAAGGTGTTAATATTCAACATGAAATCAGATCGGATGACCAAATTGCAAATTTAGGCAAATTCTTAAGTAAAATACAAAGTGGAGTGACTGAATTACTTTCTAGAACTGACATCTGCCGTATTGAACATATGCAGCAAGAAAACAAATTTATGCAAATGACTAGCCAACCAGAACATTTCCATAACCAACTTGTCATGACTATAGAAAATGATCTTTGACGGGCACAAGTCACCCCCTTAACCCCTTCAAAACCCATGACATTATTAATATCTGAAGGGGAACACGTTTTGATCCTACAATAGATAACCAATGGTGGCATAAGGGATCTACAAGGGCTCGTGCACAAAGGAAATTTGTAACATTAAAAAACACTAAGCCTAGTTCATATAGAAAGCAAACTTTTTGAAAAATTCAACATCAGGTTAATAGGGATGAATTAGATGGAAAATTATCAAATTTTCCGAAGAAATATACCATGCGCCTACTAATAACAAAATTGTAGAAGAGAAATGTCATAAGATGCACTGTATCAAGCTAGAAAGTGTCCAAACCAAATGGCACATGATTATTATACCGAGATTTTTGAGTTACATCTTCCTATGCATAAAGATTTAATCTAAAGGAATGTAGCACCAAAATGAAGCTTCAACAAATATTGTCTCGTGGAGTACTAATATTGGCATCCCTTATAGGGCACCCCTCTCACCTAGGGCTTGCACATGTAGATTCAAAATTTGTCGTGTTATTTGTGATTGTAAAGTTTAATGGTTCTCTCATCATTGGCAGAATCAAACACAAGCATAATAGGGCACGTGTGCCTACCATTTTTTTTTTTTTTTTTTTGAGAAATAACATCGGAAGAATAAGATGAATTATATTAGAAAAATGCCAAATGATAATTGTGTTTTGTGATCTCATATAGTGTGCAGCTATTTAGATAATGCATATGACAATCATGAAGATTGAGGGGCTCGAGGGCTAAGGTAGATCAAATGCAGCTCATGGAGCTTGAGAACATGATGATCAAGGAGATTGTGTTCAGGAACTTGGCTTGAATCAAGCTTCTGCATTGAAGCTCAGGGAGGAGCTCAGTGGGCTCAAGAGCTAAGGCTCAGATGGGTGTTGCTTGGATTGGGTAGATTCACTCAAGCTCGGGAAGTAACTTGATGGACTTGAGGAGCTAAAGACACGAAAGCATGAGAATCATAAGAGATTACATTGAGTGATTATAATCATTATTTTTTGTCTTTAGGCATGTAACATCTTGTAATGTTGTGATTGCCTAGGTAGTGGGTGAACTAATTAGGGTTTATAGTTGTGAAGCCTTTGACTATAGGACAGTCTCCCAAGTCATATTTTGTAAAATGGCTCACTATTGTGTAGGCTCACGATGATGTGAAGGGGTAACTTTGAAGGGGTGATTAGGACCTCCAAAGATTAGAAAAGACTAAAGAAAGAAAAAGGGTGAAGAGGTATGTTTTGTGATCAACTAAGAAATGAGAACCAAAAGTGTTGCCCGGTTAAGAGATCTGCACTTTTTGCAAACTCGATAAGCTAGGAACATCTTCTAAAGGTTGTATAGGATAAGATGTTCTAGAAGACTATATCCAAAGAGGAGATAAGTCAGCCACTATAGTAGATGAAAAGGTAATGACTATCAACTAATACCATCCTTGAGACTCATGTTTTGTGTTAAGTTCTCTGATAACTTGTGAACTTAATTAAAGGTTACTTAACAATTTAGCAACTTAATTAGTTTGCTCATGGATAGTATATACAGGGCAAACTATAAATGTAGAAAAATAAATAAAGAGATAAAGACAATATAGGAGTGAACCATCTACAAACTAGCATAGCTACGATGGGATTGTGTAAGACCAGATAAAAGGAGAATGTTACCAAATATATGCTCAAAGGCTCCTAAACCTATAATCTAGATGTTTAGTTTAGTGATATGATACACAAAATAGGATTAACTACAATAATAAAGGATGATATAGTGTCTGCTCAGTCAATTTCCCATCTTGTTTCGTTGTTCTTTGCGAACCACATCACCCTGAAGATGGGTTCTTGTTGGCACATCTAAGCTATTGGCTTAAAATAGTTTGGCTTCTCTTCTTGAAACCCAAACTAAAGCCATGATTTAGCCACTAGACACCATCATCCAACACTTACTTCCTCACCTTGGACATTGTAGTGCAACAAAGAGAGCTCCACAAGACCACCTCCATGGGCACCGATGCTAAGGAGTGTCGAGGCTGCACTCAAGAGCAAGGGAGTCAATTGCACATAACTCCATTTAACTCCTCTGATC
The DNA here is from genome assembly GCF_018446385.1 of Zingiber officinale. Classification (NCBI taxonomy): domain Eukaryota; kingdom Viridiplantae; phylum Streptophyta; class Magnoliopsida; order Zingiberales; family Zingiberaceae; genus Zingiber; species Zingiber officinale. Next base: position 114,876,093 of record NC_055993.1, on the reverse strand, counting down.
CTCCATACACTTCTTGCATTCACATAGAACCACTGAAAGCAATGAAGAAAGTACGTGTAGGAACCCATGCTTTCGGCTATTTAGTTGTGTCAAGCACCTCATCTCTCACAACTTCTTTGTGTAGGTATTTCATACTGACATCTTTGAGATCTTGTATCACATGGTCCATGGTGTCTTCACCTAGATGTCCTTGTCCCTTGTCCATGGTCCAGAGCAGCCCAGCTTCTTAACTCGAACTCTTCCTTGAGTACAACTGGAAGCATGCTTATATCACCATTGCTTCCTTCTTTACTGCCGCCATGCCCACCATTGCTGGATCCATGACATCATTACCACCTACCTCCATTAAGTTCACACCCCACATCTGCTTATCAAATGACATCCCATCTTCCTTCTGATGCTCCTAAGAGTCTTTTCCTCAACCTCCTCAGGTTACATAGCATTTCCAGAATTAATTTTCCACCCTTTGTTCCTTCTTTCAGTATGTTATCTTTAGAGAGCATCCACTTGAGAAGCTGATTCCTCTGATTTCTCTTCATTCTCATTTCATTCCTCCTCTCTTGTTTCTTCTCTCTTCATCAGTGTGGTTACTTGAGACAAGACCTTGATGGTTGTGTTGATGTGAGTTTGAAGGGATCATTGGCTGTGTTAAATAACTTCTTAAGTTTTATTTCACTTGTGTATGCATCAAACTTTACAATTTTAAAGCGTGTCAGAATTGACCCGAACGATAAGATCGTAGTACTATATAGTGTCATGCAAATACATTTTGATATTTAATTAAATTATTAATAATATTAATTTTTTATTATAATTAATTATTTTACTTAATAATAATTAGATTGCTAATATATGTTTGTCTTCTATTAATATTTGTTAATTAATTTAATCACCTTAGTCTTAGTTAAATATGCTTGCAACAATTAAGATTTAATTTTTGGATTATCATTTATTAATTATATATTTCTTTCTTTTCAAAATGATTTGCACTTATAGTTTATTTAATTTTTGTAGTCAGAATATTATAATGAGCAATGAGAAAATGAGTCTTTCCCTGGTCCTTTATAAACCAATAGACATTTTCTGCTTTTATTTTTGTTTCATTATAATCATATCTTAGTTTAAATTATAAAGTTCATGTATTATAAGGTTCATGTAACAAAGGTTAAGTTTGAAGGGATCATTAGGCATGCACTACATTAACTTCTTAAGTTTTGTTTTGCCTGTGTGAGTATCATATTTTTGTTTCAATTATAACCATATCTTAATCTAAATTTTAATGTTCATATACAATGTCTAAATTTTAAGGTTCATGTAACAAGGTTGATGTGAGTTTGAAGGAATCATTGGCTGTGCACTACATTAACTTCTCAGATTTTATTTTGCATGTACATGAGTATCGTATCTTCATTTCATTGTAATCATATCTTAGTCTAAATTTTAAGGTTCATGTAACAAGCCAAATATAGAAAGTATCTGCTTCAGCTTAAAAAGCATGTTTTATAAGAGTTAATTGGGCCTTATACATCATGTGTAGTGGGCTTAGCCACATATAAAGACCTTAGGGTTAGTCTTATGTCTAGAATCTTGTATATATATTACAGTCGCTAATGAGTACAACTAATACAAATTTATTTCCTCAAATTTAACTTAATTGGATCCTTCAACATCTCTTCCCTGTCTATATTAGCGAGCACAAGCTGAGACTGAAATTAGCAGCAGAATTTCAAACCCATCAAAGGAGAACTTAGTGCAACTAAATAAAAACATGAAATAATAGGAGTGGAACTGTTAAGGAGCATCTCATCTATTGCTTATTAGGATGAACAATGACTCAATTCCTTAGTTCAATAGTTTCCATGCATGTTTAGTATCCAAATAAAAGAAATACAAGGAAGAAATTGAGTGGGACCTCCATCAAGCATTACCAACAATGATTTGCTAAGTGAGGGATCTGGTTGTGGTATGCATAGTGGAATCAGAAGTCACAAGGGCTCTTGTATGAGGGTCTCAACTTTCAAATAACATAAATTGATCAAGTTCTATGCGACTGTTAACTAATATCCTGAACTAAATATTGCAGAACAGATCAATTCTTGATTTCATCCACCTCAAATGTTTTAAACCTCCTAAACCATTGTGATTTTAATGAGCTAGTTTTCAAACAATATTTCCTCTAAAAAATGGTGTATACAATCTGTGTAGTGGCACAAACAATACTTTGGTTAATATTTATTTGACAAATTAGAAGTAGAAAGGAAAATTTGAAAATGTTAATTTTGCCAACAGTGAAGATTGACTAGATGATTAGGAGTGAAAAAACAAAACATTTTTCAAAGATGCACTCACATTACAAGGAAAAAATGTAAAGAACAACAGAACAAGTATGCTACAGATAACCATAAAATTTTCAGAAAAATGAACGTATATGAACTTCCACAATAAAGAACCAAGAAGTGTTAAATAGAAGTGTTTAAAGAGAAAAATAATTATGTATAAATTGTAGGATTGTTAATAGTAACATGTATTATAATTTTGATCAGTTGGCATTAAAATAGCAGTGATCCATTGCACATTGAAAAAAGTCAAGGTTTGAAATGACAAAGTGAGGAAAATCTCAAACATAGTTAAACCTTGGTGTCTTTATGTTCTTAATGAATGCACAATTAACAAATGATCAAGCTACATGAGATAGTTGAGTGTCTGATGTTGAATGTGAGAAGAGTGCGCACACAATAGAACAACCTACATAAATAAGACATTGTAAATCAAAGGTAAATCTTCAAAGTGCATACTTTATATCAAATTCAGATTCTCGACTAGGTGTAGTCTTCTCTATGGTTGGCTTATCCAACAAGCCACCTCCTCTTCCAGGTCCACTCATTGATATTGCCATAAGAACACCATGGTTTGCACAAGGGCCTCTATGTTGGGACAGCTTATCTCCTGCATATGAACACATCATTAGTGCACGTGCAATGTAATAACATATACAAGGCCATAAGTATATGCTAATTAGAATTTCTTGAGTCCAATGACTCCGACCATGTTAAGTATGAAAAAAAAAACAACCTACTGACACCCATACCTACCATACTCATGCCCATTTCCTCCACCCCATCCCTGCCTTTTCTTTTCTTTCTTCTTTTTTCTTCTTTTTCTCCTCCCGCACCTCTTCTCCTCCTCCAGCAAAGAGCAGAGCAGCAACTCTGCTGCCATTTTCTCCTCCAACAGCCAACGACAGCAGCGTAGGTGCTGCCTTTTCCGGCCAACAACCCCTCACACCTGTCTTTCTCTTCTCTCTTGCTCCTTGCTGTGCTTCCCTGTTGTCCCTGCTTCTTGACAGCACCGCCGAAGCTCCTCGGAGTTCGCCGGAGCTTGATGGACTGCCAGCAAAGGGAGGAAAAGGAAACCCTAGTTGCTGCCCTCTCCCAACAACAAGAGTAGGCAACCCTTTCTCCTCTCCTCGCTCTCTCAGTGTTGTGGTTGAGCTTATCGGGGCTAGCCAAGGTTGCTAATGAAGGAGTGAGCATCCCTTTTGCGTGCAACCCTTTTTCTCCTTGTCCAACCACCGTGAAAGGTGTCTCTTCTCCCTTATTTGTCCAAGGGCAATAGCTCTTCTTTTCTTCCAGCAAGAGCATTATCATCATTGTTGCCCTTTTGTTTTCTTTTCTGGCCAACAACTACCAATAGCAGTGGCCGCCCCTTTCGGTGCCACTAATAGTGGCCTCATTTCCTTAAGAGGTATATTTAATTTTAATCGATTTGTCGTTAGAATGGGTAAATAATTAGATAATAATGGAGGTCTCTTTTAGGAATGTGTAGTGGTACGACATAGCGAGATCAAAAATAATAATCTATCGGCAGTGTAGCACGGATACTCCAAAAAATATTTTTTGGGAGGTGTCAGACACGGACACGACACGCAAATACGCGTGTCGGACACGGCAAAAACCGTGTCATTGACTTTTTACAAGTTTGACCAGTCAGACACGGCTAGGACACGGATGAGACACGTTTCCGGACATGTTTGGGCACAATTGCAAAAAAAATAAAAATTTCGAGGGTAAAATTGAAAAATAATAAAATTACGAGGACTACTTATTCAAATGGAAAAAAGCCCTAACTTACTCTCCCCACTCCCGATTCTTTTTTCCATCGCGACAGAACTGTTTCACGCAACCATCTCCTGCGCTTTCGCCGCCAACGCTCTTCACTGTTCGCCAACGTCTTCGTCGTCTGCCGCAGCTCGCAGAAGTCTGCCTCAACGCCACTGCTCGCAGAACCCAGCAGCAGCTTGCCGCTGCTCGTAGAACCTAGCAGCAGCTCGCTGCTGCTCGTAGAAGCTCGGCGTTGCCTGCGCTCTCTTCAACAGAAGCCTAGCGTCGCTGCCGCCGCTCGTAGAAGCCCGACGTCGCCTGCTCAACAGCAACCCTCGCAGAAGCCAGCAACAGTCCGACGCTGCTCGTAGAAGCCTGCCGCTGCTCGTAACAGTCCGCCGTTACTCGCAACGGATATTATGGTTGATCTAATATGAACATAGTTTTCTATTCTAGGATTTTTAATTTTTAATACGATATATATATATATATAATATTTTTTATTTTTTAATAATCGTCGTATCCTAGTTGTATCGTGTCTTATATTTTAAAAAATTTTCGTATCGCCGTATTCGTGTCGTATCCAATACGATACCCGTATCCATATCCGTGCAACATAGTCTATCGGCTTCGAGTTGTAGATAATGTTTAGATCTCATGTCATGATTTTTATTATCATTTGAGTATTTGAGTTATTGTTGTATAATATATGTAGATACGAGTTCAAGTGCAGCACGGTGATCTACCGACACTCAAAGATTTTGTTGTATATAAAGTGGGTACATATATTTTTGACTCTTATATATTTATCCTTGTACATGAATAAAGAGATAAATGAGATTATGTATATTCTTGTATAATTGTTCGGGGATTAAAATGATATTACAAATAAAGAAATGAGTTAAAATAATAAAATCATTGGAGGGTAAATAATTGATATTATTTCTTATCCACACGTGGGTTCATATGGGGATTAAGATAGGAATGCTTGTTTTAAAAATTAAATAAATATTCTGAATAACTCTTTCGTTGATACTTGTCTTTTTCATTTGCTTGACCTTCCATGCTCTTTGATATTTCATACTATTGATCCTTGTAGCTTTTTATTGGTAAACCCTATGATGATAAATTAACATTTTTTATACAAAAATGTTAACTTGATTGATTATTCGATATGAAAAGAGAACAGATATGATAAATGGATAAAATAGAATCCTAAAAGTGAAATAACAAAGATGGTAAATGGATAATACTAAAATGTGAAAACTATGAGCCTAACTTTGCATCAGAGTTTTAGTACTAGAGTACTACATGATGTGGTAGCGCGTTCGCCCGCAGTCCAGAGGACTTTGTTGGTGCAATATCCCTTGAGTCAGGTTGACTAAGTTTGAGTTGGCTCAAGCTTGAGTCTTGATGTTTGTGTTTTGATATTTGACAATATATGGAGATTGTAGGAGCAATCGTCTGATTGGGGAGATTGTTGGAGCAATTCCCCTCTGGTCAAGGTTTAACCAGTCTGATATGAAGAAGAGTCAAGTAGATCAAAGGGTTGACCGGATACTTAACTAGGAATGTCCTAATTGGAGGTTAGGCAAGGGAAAGTCCTAGTGAGTGAAAGCTAGGTGAAAAACTTAGTGAGTGAAGCTAGGTAGTGGGAAAATCCTAGTGAGTGAAGCCAAGCAGATGGAAAGTCCTGGTGAATGAAGCCAAGCAAATCTTTTTTGTATGCCGAATTTAGGGTTGTTTGTCTAGGTTCCGAATTAACAAACCCATAAAGAGTACCTTTACCTTTTGATTCACCACTACCAGAAGAACATCCAATTGAATTTTCCTCTACACTTCCAACTTTTGATGATTACATACTCATACTCTGGGAACCTCACCAATCTCTCATAACAATTCGGTTTGTTTGCTTTTAGATGCTCTAATTTTATCAAGTGATTCTCTAATTTCTTGTTTAATATCATCCGGAACACTAACACAAGGTGCAACCCCTTTATGAGTTTGAGCTAAATGTTTCTTTAAGTGAGTAATCCCTCCATTCGATATATGATGACAAAATTTACACCGAACAGATTTTTCCCCCTCTGTTTGATAAAAATACTTCCAACCAATATCTTTTTTTGACAAATTCGTAGATATTGCAAATTCCAAATATACAATCAAAATCCTAGAAAAACAAAAGAAAAAATCATAACAAATAATTAATCAATGAGAAAAAAATCAAGAAAAACATTTGGAATCAATCTAAGACATTTAGATCGATTCAAAGGATCGATCCATGGGGATCAATCACTCAGAACTATAGCACCCACTAGATCACAATAGCGCACGCTATGTGCGCTATCGACGCTATTGTCCTGAATAGTGTGGGTTATTTGGGACAATCGCTAACAGCGAACGCTCTGGAGCGTTTGCTGATCGTAGCGCGCTATGTAGCGCGCTATTCGCCGCTATTGAAAACGCTAGTTTTAGATCATTGATATACATACTGATACTCACATAATTTATGATATTTACTCATATTGATATTATACCATGGATGAACTATAGACCTGTTGATTAAAAAGTAAGATTTAAGAACTTTTCTTAATTGATGATAACAAATGAAGATAAATTCTAATTCTAACAAACAAATGTTAGATGGTCATAAATATACAATTGTATATTATTTGAGAACTTAAAGTTGTAATAAGAGATTGTGATTTACTCTACTTACTTGACCTTTTAAATAAAATTAAATTCATGCACATCCTTCCTAATTACCCACTTAGTCATTTGGCTTATTGTCTGCATTCCTTGGCCTCGAGTTTTGCAAGCACGATCCTTTTGATATTATAGTTGGGTTCGACCTTATATAGAGTTGCTCAAAGATTTTGACGTGCTGATTCCTGGTTTGTTTTACTTTCATCTCGTTGTATTTATGTTTTGTTTTATACATTGTTACGTATGTATCGTTTTATAGTCTATGCAGTATATGATGTATAAAATTGATGAATTTTCTAGCTATTTTGGTCAGATGGTTCCTAGGTTTTCTTTTATTATATTGTCACTGAGTGGGGTACCTCTCGGTGTGTGCGGAAATTACACCCTCAGGGCGTGACAGACGATGTAGTAATTATAATTTGTAATCTTCTTTCAATCAAGGTGCCTCAATTTCACTATAGTTGGAGGTAATGAAAGGTAGAGGGAAACAAAAAAAAAAAAAAAACTTTTTTATATAATTAATGTGCATATTAGTAGATGTATAATATTACGTTGAGTTCACTAATGAGATCATATCTAAGATTAAAAAGGGCAACTCGGGCCCCTGGGACTACGGTGCAGTGGTTAGACCCTCCAAGTGATTATCTAGGCATCTAAGGTTTGAATCCTAACTGTGGCGCACTACAGGGATTTTCCTCTGGTGGGACAACAAACCTAAGAACATTGATCGTTTGGATAGGCCTCTGTAAGCGGTTCTCGATTTATCCTAGTAACTAGTAGAAAATTTGGGTTGGGTCGATCACCTTTATAGGATTAGTTGGTTCGAAAAGCTAGATATCTAGATAACCAACAAAAAAAAATAAGTGCAACTCGGTGCACAAAGCTCCCGGGGACCAATTAGGTCTATTGTACATCGTCTTACTCTATATTGCAAGAGGCTGTTTTCGCGACTTGAACCAATGCATACAAGGTCACACAGCAACAACTTTACCGTTGTACCAAGGTTCTCCTTCAAATTATATCTAAGATTATAGCTCAAATAACTGGGATGCTTGTTGTTGTAATCTTCTTTAAAGATACAAAACTTTGTTACATCATCTTCTTGTTAGTGTAATCATGCTTGCACACTCAAACTTGGTCTTGTTACAGGTGTTTTCATGTTTGGCTATATGGTCCGACAAAGAAATATTTGACTTAAGTGTTTAAGTTAAGAACTCCACCCATGACGATCGGTCATGGCCGGTCCCAAGCCCAGATAAAGGAGGAGAGTTGCGTTAGGTTGCCAGCCAGCGTCAAACTATGACAAATATTCAATGAATGAATCCATTAAACTATTGTGCTAATGCTAGGTTGTTCCCCGGAAGGAACGCGTTGCAGGGTCTGACTGTAACGTCTTGGCAAAGACCGCTACATCTCCAGAACTCGGGTGTAGTGATAAATATGCAAGAGTTCGCGTTACAGGGTCCGACTGTAATGTCTCAGCAAGGGCCACTACATCTCCATGAAAACTTGGGTGTAGTGTTAAATAGGCAAGAATTCTCACACCATAAGTTAGATAAGAACAAATATGATAGGAAAACTAATAATCTAAAATTTGGAACATGGAACATAGGAACTCTTACTGGTAAATCAATGGAGATAGTAGATATGATGATTAGGAGAAAAATTAGTATTTTGTGTGCACAAGAGACAAAATGGACAGGTGAGAAGGCAAAGATGATAGAGAACTCGAGTTTTAAGTTATGGTACACTGGAAAGAGTAAAGCAAGAAATGGAGTGGATATTATTGTAGATAGTTTGTTAAAGGATGAAGTTGTAGAAGTAGTTAAAAAAGGGGATAGAATTATAGCCCGTAAGATAATAGTGACGAAAGAAACTATGAACATAATTAGCGTATATACACCACAAGTAGGATTAGATGAAGCTACCAAATCAAGATTTTGGGAGGACTTAGATGAAATATTACAAAATATTCCACCAAATGAAATGATTTTAATAGGAGGTGATCTAAATAGGCATGTCGAAGTGAAAAATGAGGAATATGAGAGAGCACATGGGAGTTATGAGTTTGGAATGAGGAATGAGGAAAGGAAAACTATATTAGATTTTGCGATAGCATATGACCTTATATTAGCTAATACGTTTTTTAAAAAAAGAGAAGAACACTTAGTCACATTCAAAAGTAGGAATAATAAATCACAAATTGACTTTCTTATGGTTAGGAAGAAGGATAGAAAGATTTGTAAAGATTGCAAAGTTATCCCTGGAGAAAGCTTAACTACCCAACATAGGGTAGTAGTGTTGGATATACGCCTTAAACATAGTATCAATAGAAATAAAATATATACAATTCCTAAAATTAAGTGGTGAAAGTTAAAGGATGAGAAACAACATATATTTAAGGAGAAGGTAGAAGTACAAGCATTAGGTGAAATATACGATGACTCTAATACAACATGGGATAAGATGGTATCAAAGTTGAAAATAGTAGCTAAGAGTGTACTCGATGAGTCAAAGGGACATGCACCACTAAATAAAGAATCTTGGTGGTGGAATGAGAAAGTACAAGAGAAAGTGAAGGAAAAACGAATATCTTATAAGGAATTATATATTTGTAAGAATGAGGAAAACTTAAAAAAATATACTATAGCCAAGAAAGAAGCTAAGTATTGAGTGAAGCAAAAAATGAAACTTTTGAACGATTATATCAAAAATTGGATACAAAAGAAGGGGAAAGAGATATTTATAGAATAGCTAAAGTGAGAGAAAGAAAAACAAGAGATCTTAGCCAAATAAAATGCATTAAAGATGAATGTAATAGGATATTAGTAAACGATGGAGAAATAAAAGAGCGGTGGAAGAGGTATTTTCATCAACTTTTTAATGAAGGTTTAGGTGACCAACTTAACTTAGGTACTTTAATTATGTCAAATGAGCATAGAAATTTTAATTTTTATTGTAGAATTCAAACTTCAGAAGTAAGACAAACTTTAAATGAGATACACAATGGAAAAATCGTTGGACCAGATGATATTCCGATAGAGGTATGGAAGTGCTTAGGGAAACAAGGTATTGAATGACTTACAAAATTATTTAACATGATATTGAAAACGAAAAAAATGTCTGATCAATGAAGGATAAGTACTCTAGTTCCTTTATATAAGAATAAGGGAGACATACAAAATTGTGCAAACTATAGGGGTATTAAACTAATAAGTCATACTATGAAACTTTGGGAAAAAGTAATAGAAAAAAGATTAAGGAAGGATACTACGGTGGTCAAAAATCAATTTAGGTTGATGCCTAGAAAGTCGACAATAGAAGTTATACATCTTAGACAACTAATTGAAAAGTATCGGGAGCAAAACAAGATCTACACATGATATTCAATGGCTTAGAAAAAGCTTATTATAGAGTTAGAAATTATATGGAGAATTTTAGAAAAGAGAGGTGTAAGCGTAACATATATTGAACTAATTAAGGATATGTATGAGGATGTAACGACCAGAGTAAAGACTTCAGGCGGCGTAACTGAAGCATTTCCAATAAAGATAGGGTTACATCAAGGATCAACTAAAATCCCAATCTTTTTACACTAATTATGGACGAACTCACTGCGCACATTCAAGACACAGTACCGTGGTGCATATTGTTTGCAGATGATATTATTTTGGTAGATGAGATACGTGAAGGAGTAAATGCTAAGCTAGAATCTTGGAGGGAAAAGGGAAAGGTTTTAAGCTTAGTAGATTGAAGACAGAATATATGGAATTTAAGTTTAGCAATATTAGAAGTAATGAAACAATTGTTAAGATAGGAGAGGACGAGTTGTCCGGAACCGAGAGATTTAAATATTTAGGATCACTTTTACAAAATGATGGAGGGATTAAGAGAGATGTCTTACATAGAATACAAGCAGGATGAGTGAAATGGAGGGGAGCGTCGAGTGTTTTATGTGACTGTAAAGTACCTCTTAAACTTAAAAGTAAATTCTATAAAACCGTGGTTAGACCTGCTATGTTATATGAAGCTGAATGTTGGGCTATGACTTGAGCACATGAGCGGAAGATGAGAGTTGCAGAGATGAGGCCGTTAAGGTGGATGTGTGGACATACGAAGATGAACAAAATAAGAAATGAGTGCATTAGAGAGAAAGTCGGAGTTGCATCTATTGAGGAAAAACTCCGAGAGACACGTTTAAGATGGTACGGACATGTACTTAGACGATCAATAAATGTTTCAGTTAAGCGATGTGAAACTATGATAAACATGCATATCAAACGAGGAAGAGGAAGACCAAAAAAGACTTGGTTACCAACAATAAAACAAGATAAAATTTATTTAAATATAGATGATGATATAATAGGAGATAGAGCTCAATGGCGTAAAATGATTCATACAGCCGACCCCACCTAGTGGGAAAAGGCTTGGTTGTTGTTGAAGTGTTTAAGTTAAGATCAAGGTTTAAAATTTCGACCCGTGTTTCGGTATTTTTTAAATATAAAATATATTAATTAAAAACTAAAATATTTAACATAAATATTTAAAAAATAAATAAGATAAAAAATAATCTTTTAAAAAAGGAAAAGATATGAAAATAGATAAATAAATAAATAAAAATTTTATTATAATTTTTAAATTAAAATAAATGAAATATAAAATTAATTAGATAATTTTATTAAGGTTTAATAAAGTCTCTTTAGATTAGCTCCATCATAGCTAGGAGTTGATTAAAATAATTAACCTAAGTTTAATTAAAAAGAAATTTGAAATCTGACACCACTTGCGAGCCCGCACGATCAAGTAGATCAAAGTTAATTGCACACTTGACAATGAAGAAAGTCTAATAGGTGTTGGCAATGGATAAATTGTTGGCAATAGAGGCAACAGATGTTGGCAACGGATGACGTCTAACACGTGTTTGCAAAAGAAAAGTCTATCATGTGTTGGGAAGTGGAAATTCCGGCAAATCAAAGTTGACCGAATGTTTAGTAGTGAAGGAAGTCTTGACATGTTAAAATTAACTGGACGTTTGCCAAGATGAGTCCACATGTTGATAAGTGGAAGTCCTCATAAGTCAATGTTGGTTGATATTGGGAAGATGATGAAGTCTTGTTCCTCTTCGCAGGGGAAGTCACAGAGGTAAAGCCTCTTAGCAAAACGAGGAAGTTCCAAAGGCATGGTTTCTTGGCAAGAAAATCTAAGTGAGACGAGAGTCTACAAAGGACCTATACTTTGGATTTGGGTAGGCTCCACTTTGGAGAACTTAGCTAAGTTGGTCAAAGTCGATGATCTGATTGACTAAAGGTTGGATTCAATCAACTGATGCTTGAATCATCTAGACCGTCAGTTAACTAGGGCAAGATCAACAATGACAGTCAAACTGATGACACAAAAGAAAAGCAAGAAAAAGACTATTGATCAATTGGTAGGAGCCGTTAGGAGCCATCAGAAGGTCTACAACCTACAACAATTTAGTCGACTGAATAGAAGATCAATCAACTCAAGAAATCGTTGAGAATCTAGGCAGTCAAACCAATGTTGGTGTAGCTGACTCAAGTATTTGTTGGTAAACAAAAGGTTGAAACAGTCGCGAGATTAATCGATTGGAGAAAGCTGACACTCAACTGATTGGGTGGAAGACAACAATTAGTTGTTCATAACAAGAAGGAAGGAGGCTATAAGAAAGGAAACAATAAAAGATTTTTACATCTACTATACACGAACATCAGGAAGCAAAATCAAGTGAAAAGCAAACCAAAAGAAGAGCTCTAATCTTATAGTATTTCCTGTTGGTGCAAGAAGCACCATATGAACGAACCTGAGTTTTGATATTGACAAAGGATTCAAAGTTAAGTCTTATTGTTGTACTGATAAGGTTAACTGAGTGTGCTTGAAAGTTCTAAGTGATCTTAGACAAAAAAAAGTCCTAGTGGACACTAGGCATAAAGGAAAACTATAGTTGCAACTAGGTAAGGAAGTCATGGTTCGTGGGGCTGGGCGAAGTCTTAGCAGGTCGAGGACGTCAGGCAAAAAATCCTAGGGTCGAGGATACTAGGTAAAAGTCTTGGGGATTATAGACACTAGGCAGAAGACGGGACTGATCGGAGTTCGGACATCCAAGGGAAAGTCCTGAAATCTCGGATGCTGAGCAAAAGTCTAAACGGTCTGGAAGACCAGTTTGACATCAGGTAAACTCTCCTGAGAGGAGTATGTGAGGACGCGTTCCCCATTGAGGGAACAGTAAGCGTCAGTTCGACCTAGGGTTTCATGGGAAATCCGAAGTCAGAACCAGAAGTCCCGAGACTATCAAGTTAATTAATTAATATTATATTGTGCTAACTTTGTTTTACAGGGTATATTTGATATTTGGACTAACATGTTTTGCAGGAGTTGAAAAACACAAGTTAGCCTCGGGTGACCAGTGCTTGAGACGCCTCGGAGCTGCTTAGAGGCACCTCGGAGCTGCTTGAAGGCGCCCTGGATAAGGTGGAGGTGCCCTCACACAAATAAACTTTGGGGATAAAGTTTACGCTGCGGGGAGGCGCCCTGGAGCAAATGGAAAGCACCTACAAGCATTGGAGGCACCTCAGAGTGCCTAGAAGAAGCCTTCGAGAATATAAGCAGTCTGCGGAGGTTATTGAGTCCGAGGATGAGGGGATAAAATCTACAGCTGGAGGTGCCTTGGATAGTGTGGCTATGCCTTGCAGATGGATCACTCCTAAGAACACCTCAATCTTTCTCCTTCTCAACAGCACTGGAGGTAGAGAAACCTCTTACAATTGTAGCAGTCTTCTTTTAAAAATTAAAGAAATGAGTACAAAAGAAGATGAGAAGACTTGAAGACTGAAATGACAGCAACACAAATTCTCAAAAGTATTTTCTAGATGTTGGAGAGCACTTGCTTTTGTAGATCAAATTATCTTAGATGAAGCCTAAAGAAGCCCTTTATATGTAAATCAAAATCCAGATTGGTCCAAGTGTCAGTTGACTGGTTGCAAGCATTGCAACTTAACTTATCTTTGTGACAGCTAATTATTTGTTTCCTGAAATAGTATCAATCGGCTAATGCACAAGGATCAGTCAACCGTTCTGACTCTGAAGTTGACTGGCAAACATTCTATTTGCTAGACTGAACCAAACCATGAAACATGAACAGCTTTTGTGGTATATTAATTGACTGGACCAAAAACCACAAAACCTAAACAGCATTCATGGTAACATCAGTCGACTACCTAACGTCCATCAGTCAACTGCCTAATGACCACCAATTCATTGCCCAAAAGCATAAAGCTTAAACAGCATCCGTGGTTGCATCAATCGGCTCACCTGTTTGATGTCCATTGGTCAACTAACCCAAACCACAAAGCTTCCTAATCATTCGTGATTGCATCCCTCCATCAGTCAACTACACAAAACCACAAAGCTCGAATCTCAACAGGCTTGAGGTTTCGATCAGTTGACTATTTAGTAATCATCAATTGACGAATCAAAATCACAAATCCAAAACCAATAGGATTTAAGATTTTATAAGTGACTCACTGATACAATCAATTGACTTCCTACACTAGTAATCTGGTACCATGATCCAGTCGAATGTGTACCTAGGCTTGATCATTCTTATGATCAAGTTTCATATATCTTTGAGTTCTTGCCAAGAATATGGTCCTCGAACTTCCTTGCCTACTATCCGGTCTCATGACCCAATGGGACTTCCTCACTACCAAGAATCTAGTCCTCGACCTCCTTCAACTTCCTTTTCTAGCATCCAATTTTCTAACGTACTTCTTCACCAAATATCCAATCTTCATTGATTTACTTGGATTTTTATAATTGCACTTGCAATACCTATCAAAATTCCTGCCCCTACATTCTTGACACAATATGAGATCACAAATAATTTCTAACTTAAACTCGGTGCGCATATTGAAACCACATGCAATACTACATGCTTGGGGCATGATTGCACCAATACTAATTTCAAGAATGAACACTATGTTAGGTGGTTTAGTAATTATTATAATTAACCAACAAAGGTATTTTATTTTACTTACTTTGGCACTAGTTTAGTAGCTGTTTGGTTTATTTCTATGAATTTCGATGATATCTATAATGGCAGAACAATTTATCCAAAATTTAATCAAAGCATGCACAATAAAAAGGTGCAAGGATTTAGGAAAAGGTAGCTGTTGTGCAAGCCTGGACTGTAGCAAAAGAAAAATATACCTTACGAAATGATTCTGGGCCTATTTGCTTCTCCAACATTTGAAGAACTGCAATCTGTAAGAAATAGCAAAATGTGACGGTTACATATCTTTGTTATCTAGTAGATTGAAAAAAATAAGGTAGCTAACTTACAGATTTCCAGGACCTAATCTTTCCATACAAACCAATCTGCTGAGTCCCATATAACTCACTTGAAGCAGCAGAGGAGCTCAAAGCAGTAGCACCACTAACATCAGCTTTACAAACAGCTAAGTTAGCCTGCAAATGAATTCCAGATAACAAGGTTCTGGTGAAAACCTGTGTACTAGTGGATAAAATAAAAAAAGATGTTCTAGATATGCTTTGCAAATTTCAACTGCAACAATTGAACAAAATTACCAAGGTTTAACATTTTGATATAAGTGTCAATTGCAATATCAGCCCAGACAATATCTTGTTACTTAGTCATGTCCATACTTTGTAGAGGTTAGCACAGGCTCACTCATGCTGACAATGGCCCACCCTAATGATCCTTCCCATTTAGGATTGTTTAGCTCAACAAACAAGCGTAGTAGTTTTATAGTCCATTGAATTCAAAATTCTTATAATGAACTTTAAAAAAAAGGTATATAGCAAACTTATCAGCTTGTGCCATACCACTATTAAAGACATATTTACCAATATCATATCAATATGAGTCTCTCATAACACCAGAATGACAGTATTGCATTAGAAGAGAGCATGGATTCACATGAAAAAGATCAACTTCATAAATTTGCATCGCTGACGTGAGATATTGATCCCAATGGCGTAGGAGGATCCATACAGCTGACTCACCAAGTGGGATAAGACTTATTGTTGTTATTGTTGTAACATCGGATATTGATCCATGACATTTGAGATTTGAATTGTTAATCAACATGTTTATCAAGACATCTCAATTGAAAACTGGAAATTGGACCAGCATGACTTAGATTGAACACAAGATATAAATAAAAGTAGGCCTCAAATGCTCCAATGTGATCGATCACCATATATACCTTGCCTACTTATGTTAGAACAAACTTTTTGGTTGATTTAGGTGATGCAATCATCTATTTTATTCTTTGCAATATGGTTAAAAGGGCAGTCCGGTGCACGAAGCTCCCGCCATGTGGGGTCCCGGGGAAGGATCCATTGTACGCAGTCTTACCCTGCTTTTTGCAAAAGGTTGTTTCCAAGATTCGAACTCGTGACCTTTTGGTCACATGGCAACAACTTTACCATTGCGTCAAGGCTCCCCTTCATTCTTTACAATATGGTTGCATTGTATAAAACATATTACACAAAACTGCTAGTGTCTAGGAGCGAATATTCGGTTAAAACCAAACCAAATTAATCGAACTGATTTTTTTCGAACTAACTGAATTGACTGAATTTTTAATAAAAATCAAACAAGCCGAACAGATAAAATATCAATTAATTAGGTTTTCGACCGAATTAACCAATTTTTTATAATTAAAGTCTAAAAATTCAGTTCAGTTTAACAAAAAATCAAGTTTCAGTCTAAAAATTAGAGTCTAAAAATTCAGTTTATTTGGTCTATTCGGTTTAACTGAATAAGGAATTTTAAAACTGAATTAATCAATTTTTTAGGAAAAAACAAAATTCCAAAAAAAAAAGGAACCGAATTTTTAAATTCGATTGGTTCGGTCAATTTGTTCAATTTAACCGAACTTTTGGTGTCTTTGCACTCATCTTGAGGTGAGTACTAGAAGCATCAAGTCAAACCATTAGGCATGCTCTTGGTGTTGCTCTCTCACTGGTGTTGGAAATTTGCTTGACGTTTTGGTCTTTCCATCAATGTGTTCACAATTGCTATTGTGCATTTTAGTATGTATAAGATGTACCTTGACATAGAGATTTACTTGCATGATATTATGAGATACAGATTTATTTGTATATATAGTTCTTTTTAATATTTCAAGATTTTTTATATTGACTTTCCAGTGGTGTTCCCTACTTAATTTCATAACTAAAGGAATCTTCACACATGCCATCTATGTACTATGAAATACTTGCAGCAGATATAAAAGTGTTTTAAATACTTGAGAATAGAATAATGCGTCAAAAGGGAAAAAGGGTAAAATAGATAAGAGACTCATACCTTGTACCTCCTATAACGTGCCTCATTGTTACCCAAGAAGCGCTTGATATAAGTGTCAGTCAGAAAGCCAGCTAGGCCATCTAGTAGCCACTCTGCAACCAGTGTGAGTCAACATTATTGAAGGTCAATTTCTCCATGTTAAACTTAGTCATTTTAATATTTACCATCAGTTGGCTCATCTGCAGTGATGTATACTCCAAACCATTGCCTTGAAAGAGCATGAGCAAGCTTAATTCTGGTATCAATTGTCTGTTGATTCAAAGTGTTAAGAATTGAATAAAATATAAGAAATTAGAGAAAAGAGTACAAGCAACCTAGTTGACACACTGGCAACAGAGTATGCCTGTACTAGTAGCAATAGTGTTAGATTACTGTGATCAAACCATTGATACATTAGATGTTTGCAGTTGATGAGAATGCTTAAAAATAGTTTAAATTTCCCGATCATGTTTTTAACCTGATAGCTAAAGTTCCAGATTGATGCAGGTAATTGAGGATATTTCCAATTTGAATAATAAATGCCAAATGGAACGATAATGATACAAGAGCTGAAGAATTATACTTCATGTAAAGTTAACACTTGATCTGAGCATCATTCTATTTCTTGTTTATTTGGGATATTCTTTGTTTAATAAATTTTACCAAAAGAGACAAGGAATATAGACAAAACTCTGATACATTCACTAAATAAAATTTTCAAACCATTTCTTAAGCAAATAGATAAAATGCTACTGATTAAGAGTCTTAAGATATCAAAAAGTAGGATCTTTTATTATGTATCCAACTAAATTGGCATGGGGGTTAGTGGGTATCAACTAAATGAAAATGAAATTGCTAAATAAGTATCCAACAATTAAGAATAAAAAATCAATCTACATGGAGAAGTTACCAAATCAGTCTATCATGATGATTCAAGGTTTTCTTTTCAGGTCAGTCTAAAGATAGCTAATGTGCGATCAACTGATCCCTAACAAAATTATTCTTGCATGTTTCCAACAATAAGGCTAAAGAATGAGCGAGAGACTTAGATTCAATTAAATCTATTTGGCATCTTTTATGCAAGATAAGGTGAATCCAAAATCAGATTGATAGCATAAATGATTAACCAAGCTTGGTAACTTCAAGTAAATCAAGAAGAACTATCGGTGGACGGCCCGCCCAACATCCCTTAGTTGCAAGTCTCATTTGGAGAAAAAATCCCTACAAATACGCCAGATTGATAGCATAGAAAAAATGTAGATCCGCTACCTTAACGGCTCCCCTAGTGTCGGCCCCACGGATATGGAGGGAGGTACATGCAGGTACACAGGCATCAGGCGCATGGTGGGGTAAACCCCAAGTCGTCAGTTCCTGAGAATCGACCCCTGGCCATTACGCCAGAGATGTCATGCGCTCACCTCTGTGCTACGCCCTGGGGCAGATTGATAGCATAAAGTTAAGATGGATTGTGGTTTGCAGTTGCGATTAATGATCCAATGATGATTACCCAGGAGATCCAATTAATCCCACATAATACATAGTTGATCACATAGCACAAGAAGCTACCAAGATCCAAGAAGAGGAAAACAACAAGTTGATCGAGCAAGAAATGATGGTTCTACTGATTCACAAGGTAGGACAAGGGCATTGCCACACAGGCTTTAGCGATGCCAGTCACAGTACTCTCAACCTCATCACTGTCACTTTAGAACAGTCTTTATCAAAATTGTTCTCAGCCTGCATCTCAATACATAGCATTCAACATCTCAGCTAAAAGGATAAAAGGGCAAGGTTCAACCCATGGAAGTAAAGCTCCTAATGGAACTACAACCCTTTGGAAGCTATCAACAAGCAAAAATTAAGACTGCTAGTGACTCCGATAGCATGATAAGGTGGAATGTCAACAATATTAACAAGATTACTAGCATACAGGGTAGGGAGACCAAAATAATGATGCAACTAGGGGTGTACTTCCTCTAGTTCTCCATCAACTGTTCACCAAGACTTTCTCATTCAGTAGTTTGTCTTTTCTTTTATGTATAAATAGCATGCTAAGAATGGCTAAGATTTCCATAATGAGATATAATTCAATTGATCAGAAGAGAAAAGGAATATTGTATTGTGCATAGCTAAAATGCCTTTGTCTTCCACAAACGACCTGATCTTGTTACAGTGAAGATGTGAATTTCATTCAGAGTCATTTACAGGATCAACCCTAGCAAACTGATGATTCTTTCTACAGCTCCTTTTATGCAGATAATGTTGCATAAAGAGAGTCCATTGCCTTCATCTAATACATGTCAACTTGACACTAACGTAATTCAGATTGACAAAGATCAGGATGGCTTCCATATGTGAGCACTTCAAACAGCATCAATATTCATTAGATAATAGGAGCAGAACTACAGCTCCTAATTGTAGGACTTCTACAATTTAATGGCAGAAGTTTTTACAATTTCATATGATAAAATTTTACATGTTTCCTAGTCTATTTCAGTCAATCTCATGAAGACAATGTTTTCTAGCATTACAACATCAAAAATTGTGAAATTGGAGGGAGAAGCAAGAGTTGATATGTGATCAAGGGGGCTGTCCCAATGTATTGAGTGGCAGTAAAGTACTTGTGCACATCACATGATGCATAGGTTTCCAACACGGATCATTATTAGATAGAGATTTTAAATGATGAATCCATGATAGAGTCAACAAAAGAACAAGACAAGATTCCTTGATTGATGATGCAGTATGTGTCAAGTTGCTTATAGGATGGTTTAGAACAAAAAGAAAATGTTTATGCAAGCTTGATGTGAGATGTACAGTTGAAATAAATCAATTAATCTTTTACTAAGTGCATGTACATAACTTCAAATATTTCAGAATGAAAAATCTTGTTGAATCAAATGAGTTTAAACAAAGTGATGTTCTCATCTAACTATTGAGTACGAAATGATAAAAACAAGGCCTTAGAATTGCTACTTAAATTCAAGGTTCAAAATCTCGAGCTGTACCAAAGCTCGATCATTGACTAGAACGATCTTGTTTTGGTATCATGCATCGATGTTTTAATGCATGGTATCGGTAATGAATTCGAATTGAAGAAGGAGATGAAGCATAGGAAGGAGATATTATCTGAGTAATGTTTTAAATCTGGTACTCTGTCAAGCGAAACGGTTAAAACTTATTATTCCGCTAAATTATTTAAACTCAACACCACTCAACCCATGTCTCCTTCCTTTACTTCATTTCCTTCCTCCTTCAACCTTCAATCCATCACTGGCATCATGCATTGAAGTGTCGACACAATACTGGAATGATATCTTTCTGGCCAAAGATATGACACGGCTCGAGATTTTAAACCTTGTTGTCGAGTGGTATCGAATTTTGGTGATTTAACGAAACAATATGTTTGTCGTTT
Organism: Zingiber officinale; assembly: GCF_018446385.1. Lineage (NCBI taxonomy): Eukaryota > Viridiplantae > Streptophyta > Magnoliopsida > Zingiberales > Zingiberaceae > Zingiber > Zingiber officinale. Next base: position 114,855,542 of record NC_055993.1, on the reverse strand, counting down.
CGGACATTTCACCCGACATAATACGAAATTTCAAATCATTCTTAAATCAATTTGTAAGCAAGCACTTTTAGCAACTGGGTAGATATGGGAAATTTGAGACGAAGCAATAGCAACAAGACACTAATTATACATAAATCAATTTGTTCCCGCACGCACTTTCATTAGGTGGGTATAATGTGGGAAATTTGAGATGAAACAATAGGAACAAAACACAAATTATTGTTATCAAAGGAAAAAGTATTGTCTCGCTCGGTGAGAATAGAAAATAAACACTCTTGTGCAGGTTAATATTTTCATAGTATACTATCACAATAAACAAAAAAAAAAAGGACCTTACATTATGTATAACAAACCTGATCTATAACACTGTCATCAAACAAAATATCAGAGCCAAAGATGCAAAGGGATGCACCAAAGCTCCAAGAAGATATTGCTAGTTCAGGCGGGATGAAGATTTGCTTGTAAGAGCCAAAGGGAAAGGATGTGGAAAGATAATCTTCATAATGACTGTAGAAGAAAATTTGTGTTGTTAAATAAAAAAACAAAATGAAAGTCATGGACAAGGAAATACTAAAGAAACACATAACCAGAGTTAGTAATAACATTAGAAGTACCTCAATACATTATGCAAAAAACCAACTGTATTCTGAAGCTTTTTAAAGTCTTGTGACAGGCAGATGTGTGATATAATGTTGCTATGATTATCTGGAAGAATTTCAAATGGAGCGACTACTAATGTTATCCACTTTGCACTAACAGGAGTGATCAACTTATACACAAAAGTTTTACGGGGAGGATCATCTTTGCTTAAAACCTGCAAGAGTTTCTCATTTTTGCAGTGCAAAATTAACATCATGTTCTTCTAAACAGTTTATAACAAGGCACAATGCAGATAGCTGTATTGCCAACAGTGTGATGGCAGAAAAAGGTTGGATGAAATTTCTTTAGTGCAAAAAAAAAAAACTTAACAGATAAACAACACAAAAACTTAATTGAAAAAAAAAAAGATAAAAGAAACAAAAGGAAAAAAAGAAAGAAGAAAGTTTCCCCGGATTGCAGGGAGGTAGATCAATCTTCTGATCCATGCATTATGGAGTACCATATAATGTCACACATGATGCCAAACAGCCGTGACATCTCATGTTGACATACGGCACAATTCAAAAAAGGCTAGCCCATGACAACTGCCAACCAATTTAGAACAACCTCAAACCCCTTTGTCCTCAAGCCCCTTTGTCCATCCTAATAGGTAGATCCATAATCCGATATCTCGTGTCCTGTCAATTGGCACGGTTGCAATGTACAGTTTTAGTTAATGAAATCAAATACTGTTCAACAAAGGTAATGTCTCTTTTGTCGCTCGTGTTGATCCTACAACTGAGTATCATAGTGTGCTGACACCTATTTTGGTATTAGAGAAGAGTAACCCATAATCTTGACAATATTTTCTAATTTTATTGCCTAAAAATTTTAATTCAAATGTCTTTTAATTGTCATAAACTTATATTTACAACTAAACAAGTCAAGTTGATGAAGTATAGGAGTGCACTTATTTGAATTCATCTCAGCACTCTTGGGAGTGCGTCGAGTGTTGGCATGCCCGTTCCAATCGAAGACTGAAAGGCATAACACAAGACTTTGAACCTTGGATATTTCACTTGAAAAAGTAACAAATCTATTAGTTTTAGCTTAGTATGGATCAAAGTCAATAGAACATGATACAATCGTATGAAAATTTGATAAACATATAGCTATGGCTAGGACATCTCTTAATAACAACATATTAGTCTTGTAGTATCCGAAAACCCAATGGTTAATTAAGAATTTATTAATGTAGATAGCTTCAAATTAATTAAGTTATCCTACAATCATGGGATTTGGATTAATCAATAATATTAAGAAAATAGTAGGACATAAATATATAAAAATTTATAAAGACTTAGTATTTATATAACCTATGTGTGTAAAATTCTATATAGATTATTCATCTAATTAATATAGAAATAATGTGTGTGTGTGTTATAAGAAATTTAATGCAATGACTTAGTATTAAGAAACTATAATATGAATTATATATATATATTACCATGTATATGTGATATATACATGGATATGTATAAATATGAAATTAGCATATGGATATAAATATGTACGAAATTAATGCAATTAAATAACTAAGAACTACAATACAATATTATCATCCTACGAATTTTATATATATATTTAGGTATATGTGAGATATATATATATATATAATTACGAAATTTAATGCAACGGCTTAGTATTAAGAAATTATAATATGAATTATATATATTACCGTGTATATGTGATATATACATGGATATGTATAAATATGAAATTAGTATATGGATATAAATATGTACGAAATTAATGCAATTAATAGACCAAGTCCTAAGTTCTCTCTTCTATTTAAAAAACTTACCTTCAAAAGTCTCACCATTGATGTTGCCGCCGGCCCTAAGAAGCTCTCCTCCCTCTTTGTTTCTCCACTGGTTCTAGAGCTCCAAGGGAAGACCAAGAAGGGAGTTAGTAGCTAAAGATTGAAGACATGTTCTTCCCATGTTATGTCTTTATTGGTTCCTTAAATCCATGCGTGTTTAGTTCTCTTGTATTTTGGTTTTAATAGTTTTAAGAGACCATAAAATCCCCATGTTTGAAGAACTTTGTGAGTTTGTTAGTTTCGGTTTAGGAGTTTCGTGTCATGAAATCCTTCACGTGGTAGATACCTTTGGAGGTTAAGTGAAGTTTTGGTTTGGACTTTTAGGGGATCTTTGGATTTTAAGCTTAGGGTTATGTTTATGTTCTCCTTACCTCTCATCATGATAACTTTATAGGTTACATGTTAATTTTGGAGTAGGTTTAGGTTTATAGTTCTTCTCACTTCACATCATGTTAACCATAAAAGACATATGTGTGAATTTCATATCTTTAAGCTTAGGGCTACGTGTATGCACAAGCTTATGTTTAAATCTATGTTTAAGCTTATGCCATGATATTCCATGCCTATATTTAGGTTATGTTTAGGTTTCTTCCCACTTCTTGTCATGATAACCTTATAAGATGTATGTGCGAATTTCGGATTCTAAGTTTAGGTTTAAATTTATGTTAATGTTCTTCTTATGTCTTATTATGATACCTTAATATGATCTAGGTTTAGGTGGATGTTTATGTTTCCTCTTACATCTTATCATGATAATGTTTATAGATTATATGTTAGTTTCGAATACAAATAGCCATTTCTTGATGCTCTAGTTGATTTCCTTGCTTATGTTTATGCATGCTTATACTATGTTTATGCACAGGATGATGTTTAAATCTATGCTTAAGCTTATGTTATGAATTTGCATGATAGTGCTTAAGTGTATGATCATGTTTTTCTAATGTCTGATTATTATACCTTAATGTGATAGAGGTAAATTACAAAATTTAGGTATATATTTATGTTTCTTCCTACATCTTATCATGATAACATTTATAGACTACATGTTAAGTTTTCAAATCCTTAGGATTTAACATGCTATGAAGATAATTATGTTTGATAACCTTGTAGGTATATGTTAGTTTTTGGGTCTTTAAGGCTTAAGATGCTAGGAAAATAATCATGTTTGATAACCTTGCAAGTATATGTAAAGTTCGGTTCTTTAGGTTAAACATACTATAACGGTGATGATGTTTGATAACCATGTAGTATAGGTAAGTTTCGGAATTTTGGATTTGATATGCTATAACCTTAATCATGCTATTGATAACTTTATACTGTATGATAGTTTCGGATTTAAGGTTTGGATGTTGATAACCTTATGGTACATGCTAGATTCGGACCCTAGGCTTAGCATGCTAAGACATTAGTCATGCTTTTGACCAGTGTATCACACATGACAGTTTAAGATTTTTAGGTTTTAATATTTCATGACAATAATCATGCTTTGACAATTTTATAATACATGGTAGCTACGGATTAGAGGATTTAACATGTTATGCACTCAACCATTTCTTGGGTTGATAAGCTATAACCCTAATCATGCTTTTGATAATGAAAATCACTTAATGAGAATATCGTGAGGGAAAAGGCCCCAGAAGGAGCCCGTTTACGAGAAAAGGCCCCAGAAGGAGCACGTTTAGGAAAAAAGGCCCCAGAGGGAGCCCAATATCGGATGGGTTGACTGTAACAATGTGATAATGATAATGATAATGATAAAGATTTAATGACGATACCGTGAGGGAAAAGGCCCCAGAGGGAGCCTATTTACGGGAAAATGCCCCAGAGGGAACCTAATATCAGGTAAATTGACTGTGATAGAATGATAATAATTTGATGGGAATATCGTGAGGGAAAAGTCCTCAAAGGGATCCCGTTTATGGGACAAGGCCCCAGAGGGAGCCCAATAGCAAATTTCCATATTAGGCCATGGCCCAGTGACGAGAGTTGTTGATTCCCTGCTAACAGGTACCATGGTTTTATAGCTGAGATTGATCAATAGACCATATGATGATAGCTAGTCACTGTCAACGATCCAACCTTGCCTTAAAAAGATTTTACGATATATGATCTTTTTTAGAAACATGGTTGTGATAACCATATAAATACGTAACTTAGTAATCATGAATGGGACGATGGTATGATTCGGGAACCCATGTCGGTGATCATGTTAAGCTACAATTACGTTCATGCTAGCTCATGCTATATACATGTCCATGTTATGATAGGGTTATGTTCAAGTTCATAGCATAATATGTTAGGTTCATAATATGCTACGTTTATGTTCATGTTATGCTATGTATATGTTTAGGTTCATGATATGTCATATCATGATATACTACGTTTATGTTCATGTTGTGCCATACATATATATATATATATATATATATATATATATATATATAGGTTCATGACATTCTATGTTCAAGTTCATGTTATGCTATGAATATGTTACGTCCAGTTATGCTATGTTTGAGTTTATGTTATGCTATGAATATGTTAGGTAAACGATATGATATGTTCATGTTCATGTCGTACTATATATATGTTTAGGTTTATGATATGCTACGTTTATATTCACGCTATGCCATGTGGTTAGGTTCAGGTTCATGTTATGCTCATGTTCACGTTGTGTCCATATATGTTTGTGATTATGTTCATGTATGTTCATGCTTGTGTCTATGTCATTATGTTCATGAGGATGTCCTTGCACACGGTATGTTTACATTCATACTTTAGTAAGCGTATGCTAGGAAAAATACCTTGCAGAGTTAGAAAGGTACGGTTCCCATTAGGATACATAGATATAGGAACTAATTAATGCATATTATGGTTTGAGTGTGTTGAGTCTCTCGACTTACAAATTTTAACTATTTCAGGTAAAAAGACAAATGAGGTAGGGGGCATTGACAAGTGAGCAAGCTCAGGACAGCGGCAGTACAATCTGAAGACTCTTTAGTTTAGTTTCCGCTGTATGTTATGAATTATTGGAGTACCTTAGTTAAATCAAAAGTATATTATGATTATTCGTAAGTGTAATTATTCGTGACATCCACAATTATATATGAATTGATATTGGAAATATATAAAAAAAAAAAATAGGGGCATTACAAGTCTAATCCTTATTTGTTACATGCTAGAAGGTATTGAAGTCGATTGAAGTTGAAGCCAACTATTTGTTGTGTCACTTGAGAAGATATTCCTTATACACTAGCAAATTTCACTCAGAAACACAAAATAAACTATTCATAAGGAGTTGATGAATCAAACAAAAAAAAAAACATCCAACTTTTACTTTGATTCATTGTAGTATGAATAATTTGCATAATATCTCATTGGGATTTTTGCACTTTTTCTTGCATAAGGCAAGTAAACTGGTCAACATTAATTGTTTAAGAGAGTTGATAGTTTTGCATGAATGAACAAAAGGAATAATATAGACAATGAGATACGTTCAAAAACATTTTTTAAAAAAAAATTAAATGAACTATGGCCAAAGATTGAACTAGCTACTAGGTGACTGTAACAGATGGTCTCATTAGCACTAAGAGATACAGAGATTGCTACTAAGTAATACAGCGAATATGTATCAATAAGAAGGCTGGTAACAAAACAACCCTGATCGTTGCTACAATTATTTGTTGATTTGTCTGCATCTCATCTTATGCGATATGGACAAAATTCCATGAACGGGAAATGGAAATAACCTAACTACTTGGTTTGTCTTCAGAAGAATGTAAAAGCATCTTGTTTTCATCCCTCAAGGAAAGCCATCTAAAAGAAAAAGCATTTCTATTTCCTTTCTTTCTCCCATATTTGCAATCCCTCCATAGAAACAATCTAAAGGTTGCACAACAGTGAAAATAATCCATCTTTCACTGTCTGAGAAAATTGAAAGCATTGCTCTGAGAAAGAACCATGCTGAAGGAAAGATGATGTGAATACCACAACTGTCTAGGAGGAGGCGATAGGTAGCAAATGGAATTTCTGCTAGCTCTATATTGCAGATTAGGCAGACAACTTTCCACTGAACCAGTGATATATCGTGTATGTGAGCTCAGAGAGAGATTTTTTATAACTAATCAAATGTCGGTCATATAGATCAAATGCACTATATATAAATGTATCCCCAGACAATCAGTAGCATATTTTGCCTGAAATATTTATAAGTAGATGCAATAATATAATATGCAAGTTAAAATTATAATAAAAAGGACAGCCCGATGCACGAAGCTCCCGCCATGCGGGGTCCCGGAGAAGGATCCATTGTACGCAACCTTATCCTGCTTTTTACAAGAGGTTGTTTTCAGGATTCGAACCCGTGACCTTTTAGTCACATGGCAACAACTTTACCGTTGCGCCAAGGCTCCCCTTCAAGTTAAAATTATAATAAAAAAAATAAAACACAAGATTAGTGCCCTTAGGAGATCTTTCACCTTGTTTCCATCCGTGTTTCACCCTAAGTCACGAAGTCATAATTGATTATTGAAAGAACTTGTTTAAGCAATTCACATACAGAGCAAACCGTTTGAATACAAATAGTTACAAATTTGTTATGTGGGTTTCTTCATAAATATTTCCATGAAAGGAATTTAAAAAGGGAAATAAAGAAAGGAATAGAGATTAACTTGTCTCCTTGTGTCTTCTAATATTAACTAAAGAAATATATGTACAAATGATATTTTTTTAGCCAACAGTATTGCTTTAAAACTTGACAAATAAGCTTTTTATGATAACTGATCAAATGTAGGTCAGATAAATCAAAAGCATTATTCATAAACATATTTGAGTCTCCAAAAAATCAGTAGCATAACTTACAAGAATATTTATAAGTGGATGAAATAACACATTATGCAAGTTTAAAAATTAAAAAAAAAATACAGAATTATGTCAACAAGTCATAGTTTATTATCCGAAAGACTAAACTGGGTGACGGAGAAAAAAAATTTAAATAAAAATAGTCACAACTTTGTTATGTGAAAAGTTTCTTCATAAATATGTCGATTAGAGGAATTTAAAAAAGGAAAAAAAGTGATTAACTTGTCTCCTTGAGTAATCTATTATTAACAAGAGAAATATTTGTACAAGATGAATTTCTATTAATCTAACATAATGTCTTAACATAATAATATTTATTTAGAAAATTGAAATTTTATAAAAAAATCCCTCATATTGAATCTCGCACAACCTGTAAGTATGTTGACTAAATTATAACCTACCAACTAGTTCAATCAAGAACTGATGATGAACCTTAGTTCAAGGGGAAAGCTAGTTAGAACATTCAAAAACCATTAGTAGCTGACTAAACATGATCAAGAAATCAGTCAAACCTGATTGACCAGATTAGTTGATAATATTTTTTATTATTTCAATTTATTTTATTTTTTTACAATCAATCTAAATGAATTTATTTTAGCCGACCCCACCTAGTGGAATAAGATTTGGTTGTTGTAATCTAAATGAATTTATTTGGCCAATAAGACTCATGAACCAATGCTGTGACAATTATTTGAGAGAATGAAAAAAAAATTATGAAATTTGGAATATGTATCGTTTATATGTCCAAAGGATAGCACTAGATGCACTAGTTATAGAAGGCAAACCAATACCTGATGAAGTAAGTCCCCACTGCTGACAGCTACTAGAGTAGCATCAACTGTGAACTCTAGGTCAAATCTGCAGTAGAAGCAATAACTCAAAACTCGCCAGATAGCTTTCAAAGAAAGAGGCTGTAGTGTGATTACAATGTCTCAAGGAAATAATTTATAGAAATATCAACTCACAGAGTCCGTTGTGAAATGTTATCCAAGCAAGGAAACCAGCAATGAACACGCCTTATTTGACTATCAGTGAGCAACATATTGTCCGCAAAATGAATACCAGTTTCTGCCCTATCTATCCAATAATCAATGCGAACTAACTTCACATTCTGCTTCCAAAATGAGGCCACATGTAAACACAATCCTTTGATTCTTGAACTGAGACCCAGAACTTGATTATGATTGTAAAGAGATTATACAGTTGGGGAAGTATTCAGTATAATACCTTATCCTCTGAATGACCATTGTAGCAATTTAGCTGCTGGCTGATGGAGTCCTGCGCAGAGTTTTCACCATTGTCTTTCTCCTGTTGCTGATTTATCTTTCCTGATCCATCATACGAGATATGTAGATTGGGAACCATTTCTTTGTCTAAGGAAGATATGTAAACAGAGCATGCAACATCAGCAGCTGAGCTTGGGCATGATACAGAAGGGATACTATCCTCTTCAATAACTTGATAATGAGGGAAATGCGTGAAGTCAACTGGTTCACCATCCACAGATATATTGGTAATGATCATATTATCAGCATTGAAAGACATATGCCCATCCTCTGGGACGATGGTTTTCAATTCCGTATACCTTGAAATTGAAGAATAAATGTTGCTCACTAATGAGTAAATAAACTGATGCTCACAAAACATTTTGACTTCATTATAATATACTGATTTCTCACATAATATAGTTCTAGAAACAAACTAGTCATAGAATGATGATCATACAGAATTTTTCCACACATTAAAGATGACTATAGTAAGCCTATCATGCTTTATGATCGGAATATTGAGCTGTTAAAACATAACACGTGAAAATATGAGACGAGAGTTAAGATAAACGTGTGGAGTTACTAGAGAGGGAAAAAAAAACATAATAATAACATACGAAAGGAATTTGCAACAATCAAGGCTCAAAATCTCAAGTTGTGCTGGACTTTCGATTAATGATTGGAACGATAATGTTTTGGCATTTATTTAATTAACTTATTAATGATAATATGATTAAATGGGTTCTTTGCTGATCTACTATAAATTAAAGCATATCTTGCTTTCATATTTTGCAACATTAGAGCAATTAAAAATTTAGAGACCTTTATTATTAAGGATGTAAAATATTATAGAGAGATTCAAGCTTTTTCAAATTTTGGAGATGTAGCATATTATAATTAGGGTTTATATTAGATTTTGAATTTTGCAGAAAAATTATATTTATTTTGATAAGTATAAAATTTATTTAAAATTTATAAATATAATATTCAACTTGGACTCAATCTAATTTAAAAATTTTGGTCCAGATTTTCTCAATAAAATCAAATTTGAATTTGAAAATTTATAAGAACTTTAAATTAATGAGAGAGTTTGTTTTAAAAAATAAACTTTTAATTTGATCTATTCAAAAAAAAAAAAAAATGATAATCCCAATTAGCCTCATTGACTATGCCTGGGGTGATTGGCCCGGCCAAGTTTTCCACCGGCTATCGGAATAAATCGGGAAGCACAGGCGGCGGCTAAGCCCAAAAGCCCAGCATCCTTTGGTTGCGCCCTCATTTGGAGGAAAAATTCCTGCAAATATGACATAGCTAGGGTTCGAACCGCGGATATCTGAGTGACAACTTGGATGTCCTACCGCGGCACCATAGCCCCGGAGACAAAAAAAATATTAAATTGTAAGAATAGTATCTTCAATGATATTCAAATAAAATTAATTAAAAATAGTTAATATTATTTTCTCAATTTAATTAAATAAATCTTCATAACTTTGCCTAGGGTGAATACTCTGCCATGGCAGTCCCAAAGCCCAAATAAAGGTGAAATATTGCATTAGGTTGTCAACCAACATTAAAACTATGATAAATATTATGTATGAATTCATTAAACTATTGTGTTAATGCTAGGTTGCCCCATAAAAAATGCGTTAGAGAGTCCAACTGCAACATGTTAACGAGGGTCATTACATCTCTAATGAGAACTAAGGTGTATTAAATATGCAAAAAAAATTACATCCTAGGTTAGATAAGATGTGACATTATTACAAGAATATAGATTATCTTAGATTTGGAACATGTAACACTCACTAGCAAAGTAATAGATATAATAGATATATTGGTTAGGAGAAGAATTAATATTTTATGTTTATAAGAAACAAAATGGGTAGGGGAGAAAGCAAAGATGATATGAAGAGATAGTTATGATACATGGGAAAGAGTAAAATGAGAAATGGAGTAGATATTGTTGTAGATAGTTCGTTAAAGGACAAAGTAGTAAGAGTAGTTAGGAAAAGAGATAGGATTATAGCTCTTAAGATAGTGGTCGCAAAAGAAACTATTAATGTAATTAGCATATATGCACTAAAATTCGATGAAGACACCAAGCATAAGTTTTTGGAAGACCTAGATAGGTATAAAAAATTTCAACAAACTAAATGATTTTAACAGGAAGAAATCTAAATGAACATATATGAGTAAGAAAGGAAAAATATGGTAGGGTACATGGGGTTATGATTTTAGAAAAAAAAATAAAGGAAAAACTATATTGAATTCCGCCATAGCATATGAATTTAGAATAAAACATTTTTCAAGAAGAGATCACCTATTTCCTTTCAAAAGTGGAAGAATAAATTGCAAATTGAGTTTTTTTATGATCAATAATAGAAAGAAATAAAGATTGCAAAGTCATCCCTAAAGAAAACTTAACCACCTAATATAGGTTAATGGTGTTGAATACATGCCTCAAGCAAAATATAAGTTGAAGGAAAATGTGTATGACTCCTACAATCAAGTGGTGAATGTCAAAGATGGGAAACAAAGTATTTTTAAGGAGACGATAGAAGCACAAGTGTTAGGCGAAATACATGGTGACTCGAATATAGCATGGGATAATATGATGTCAAATTTAAACACAGTGACCAAGAACGTACTCGATGAATCAAGAGGACAAATACCACCAAATAAAGATGCTTGGTGGTGGAATGAGGAAATACAAAAGAAATTAAAGAAAAAAAGATCTATACACTTGTAGAATGAAGAAAACTTTAAAATGTATACACTAGCTAAAGAGGAAGCTAAGAAAGCATAAAGTGAAGCTTAGAATAAAGCTTTTGAACACTTGTATCAACAACTTAATACAAAAGAAGGGGAACAGAACATCTATAGAATAGCTAAAGAGAGAAAGAAAAATAAAGAATCTTACCCAAATAAGATACATTAAAGATGAATCCAATAGGGCAATAATAAAGGATGAGGAAATAAGGAGCAATAGTAGAGGTATTTCCATCTACTTTTTAACGAAGGATTATGAAATTTAAATAGGTCGGAGTAGCATAGAAATTTTAATTTTTATCAGAGAATTCAAATTTAAGAAGTAGAAGCGACATTAAATGGAATAAAAAATGAAAAAGCGATTGGATCAGATGATATTCTAATAGAAGTATAAAAATGCCTAGGAATGCAAAGTATTGAACGACTTGCAAAATTATTCCAACTGATATTGAAAACAAATGAAAAAAAATTAATGGAGGGTTAATATTTTAGTCCCCTTATAAAAACAAATAAAACGTACAAAATTGTGTGAATTATAGAGACATTAAACTAATGAGTTATACCATGAAACTTTGGTAAAAAAATTGATAGAAAAAAGATTAATAAGACCAAGGTGGTTGATTCATGCTCAAAAGGTCAACGATAAAAGTTATACATCTTCTTAGATAATTGATTAAAAAGTATTGAGAAAAGAATCAAGATTTATACATAGTATTCATTGACCTATAAAAATCTTATGACAGAATACAATAACAACCAAGTCTTATCCTACTAGGTGGGGTAAAAAAAACTTATGACAATTCCAAAAGAAATTATAGAGAATTTTAGAAAAAATAAAATTGTTAGCATAGAGTATACTGAGACAATTAAGGATTTGTATATGATGATGTAATGACAAGAGTAAAGACTCTAAGAGGAATAACCAAAATGTTTCCTACAAAAATAGGATTATATCGTGCATCAACTCTAAGTTCATATCTTTTTACATTAGTAATAAATGAACTCACAAAACACATCCAAGATAGGTTATTATAATGTATGTTGTTTGCAAATAATATTATCTTAATCGATAAGACTCGTGAAGAAGTAAATACTAAGCTTGAATCTGGGTGGGAAACACTGAAAGTTAAAGGTCTTAGACTTAGTAGAGTAAAGACAAAATATAAGAAATTTAAGTTTAGTAGTAGAAAACATAGTAAGAGAATTGTTAATATAGGAGATAACAAGTTACATGTAAGATTATTTTTGCAAAAGGATAGAGGGGTTAATAGGTATGTTTTATATAGGATGCAAGTAGGATGGTTGAAATGGAGGAAGACGCGGTATTCTTGATAATAGTAAGGTAGCTCTAAAGCTTAAAGGGAAGTTCTATTACTAAAGAACGATGGTTAGACATGTTATATTATATAAAGTTGAATGTTAGCTATGAAGCAAGCAAGATGATAGTCACAAAAATGAAAAATTAAGGTGAATATGCGAATATACGAGGATAGATGTGATAAAAATGAAAAATTTAGAGAATAAGTGGGTTTGTAGAAAAAGTGGGATTGCACCTATTGAGAGAAAACTCTTAGAGTTAGGTGACCAATAAATGTCCTAGTCAGGTGATACGAAACTGTAACAAATACACTTTAATCGAAGAAGACTTGGTTAGCAACGATAAAATAGAATAAAATTCATTTAAATATAGATAATGATATAGTAGAAAATCGAAAGTCAACCTCACTTAGTAAGTTAAAGGTTTGGTTCTTGTTCTAATCAAATAAATTTGTATTTAATCAAAGCATCATGTTAAATCCTAACTGCTAATGCCAAAAGCCCGCTAGCTTTCTCATTCTCAGCCAATTTCCTTTATAAAATAAGGAACAAATGAAGCAATTAAGTCTAAGATTACATAATGAGCTGAAGAATCATAACAATAAGTAGACACTAGCATTAGTATTCCTTTGAATTACTTTTTATTCTATTGCTATGTCACCAATGAGTAAACTAGATCGACTATAAATCAAAATTGAATATTTCCCTAGTCTTATAATCTTTAATCTATCAATGGCTACTTTAGTCGATTGGCTTCCACAATCAGTTAATTGCTTATCAACCTTAGATCATCTAATTGTTGCACTCAACTTTGTGAGATCAACAACTTCCTCCAGCTTTTTGGTTGAGTTATTAGTCGAGTCGACTAGATAATGTCATCAATTGATTGCTTAGTCGACTCAGCCACAAAAGAAATATTTTGGTTGATAGTTGAGCAATTTGACTCAATTACTTAGTTGGTCAAATCTTACCCTTCAATCTATTGGATCATCGACTACAACCATCCAAATAGTCAAATCTTTGAGTATTACCCTCTTTAGGGTTATCAATTTCTCAATTCACTAAAGAGTTCACCTTGCAACTCATCTTCACCCACGAGGTCATCTCTCATCAAATTACTTGTCCTTCGAATGCATCAAACCCTCAATTCACTCCAAGTGTCATCCTTCACTCTTTACCTACGTAGTTTACCTTCTCCAATTGAGTTGTACTACAATTCTCCTCATTCTACAATCCCTTGGATGTCGCAAAATATCAGTAATAATTTAAATATACATGATTGTCCACAAGCCATGTGGGACTATCATTTGCCACTGAGCCCTTGATCCCTTTCTCCTCGCTCCTCTAGCTCTCGTCCCTCACAAGTCTCTCCCAATCTCTCTTCCTCTTATCTCTCCATTTCCAACACCCATAGCTGTCATCGCTCAAGAAAGCAAGATAGCCCTGATGTCAATATCATCTCACATGTTGATCGATAAACAAAATGGTAAATTTTGGTAATGTCAAACTACATAATTTGAAACTTTATTTGCAACATCAAATGATGAAACAAGAAAATATATATATATATATATTGAGAAGGTTTGAAAATGTTAAAGAGATTCTACACTTAGATCAGCGATTAGGGTTGAAGCTAAAAGGAGTCAAGAGAAACTAGAGAATCATTAGTCAATATAATAAAAAATAATTTAATTAAATTGATTTGAATATAACCAATCATATAGCTTTACATAGAGTTTAATTAAGGGGTAAGATTCATATAATAGCCCTAAATAATTAGGGACAATATTTTTGATGATGATGTGATATAACCTGAAGTGTGCTAAAAAACAACTCAACAACTTCACATATGGAGAAACAATCCATTCAAAATTATGCTAACAAAATATTTGGTGCTTCAAATCCTCATAACACTAATAAATGATGGGCAACAGCAAGAAACAACAAGCTCTAGGCAGAGATCACATGAAAATGAATGAAGTTGTATATTAAAATATATATATATATATATAAGGTATAGGAGTCAAATATTTAACAAACAAAGAAATAATTGACCTAACAAAATTGAATTTGATTTAGCCTTGTATGAAGATGGTACCACTCTAGCCAAGCCAAACAATTTTAAAGGAAATGCATCCTGATTTGTAAACCAAACATTGATTGAAATGAGGGAGATGGAGTATTAAATTTTTAAAAAAAACTCACATAAACATATCAAGATTTTTGAGTTTAAGCGTAACATTTCTATAATACTCTCTCCTAATGTAAGAAAGCAAAATGTCCTTGAGAGCCAAAAACGTATATCAATATTACAGAGTATTTCCACCATCTACTTTTGAAGTCCAGACACGACAACTTAACTTGCTCTGCTCTATGTACAAATATGAAAATAAAGTAATTCTTCGAGCATTACAATAGAAGGCCGGAAAATTATCACAATAATTATCCTTTCCCAGTGTCTCCAAGAAGATGAGGGGAAATGTGTCAAGGAGTCAAAAGCCAAGGAAGGAACTCTACAAGGCTATCCGTATCAGGTTCACCACTAAAAAGATCAGATTCAGCATGACCTAACAAACCTTGGAGAGCAACTAATAAAACCCTAGAAAGGAATAGTGAGCATCTTTAAAGACTCATTCTTGAAACAAGAAGCTTCGATTCAAGATAAGAGCATAGAAAAGAAGCATATGTAAGAGATAAAGACCTATCTTACCCGAATATTCTTCTCTTCTCCATGTCGACCGAGACGCAGAGCTTCTGGTGGAGGACAACTACTCCCGAGCTCTCGGCCTTTTGCTCATCGTTCTTCTGCTTCCGAGGCTTCGCCATTGGCGCCCCGGAGATGGGCAGGAGCGAGAGAAAGAGGAGAGCGAAGACGCGCACCTGAGAGTTTGCTTAGCTTTTCCGCACTCGCTGAGGCTTCTTCTTATAGAGAGAAAACTCGAGCTCCACGGACGTGCTACGAGGGATGCGGCTACTGGGAAGACTCTGGCTCGTTCATCATATGGTCCGATTTAGGGTTCGATCGGCTCAAATTGGACCGACTAATATTATTTTCTTTAAAAACCATTAGTTTAGACAATAAAAAGTGCTAACTAGATTTATATATAACCTCATCTAAACTAATTGACAATAAACTAACCGGCAACCATATCCATTGCCAGTGATCTACTAAAGCTTAACCAGCTAAAAATATTTAGACTAATCAAGTTAAAATTTCCTTTTCCATGGTATTGAAGTCCTAAAATGCATATTAAAATCCCTAGAGTAATTTAGAATACTGTCTAATTGACCAGCTATATGACAATTGATTAATTAGTTAATTTTTCTTAATACTTGCAATATTAGTTTAACCCCTTAATCATCGTACCTAAAGCTAACTGTGAAGTGCTAAGTGTGAAGTTATGATGGGAAGACATGCCTTGTCCATGTTACATTATTTCTTGTCCCCTCATGGTGATGCGATGATTAAGACATGGAGTGTTGTCATATGAGGTCTTAGGGTCGAAACTCAGCGTGACCGAACATAATTTTCCCCATGTCTTGACCATTTACACTAATGGCTAGTAGCCACCCGTGATTTATCTCCTCCGTGTTGGCCTGGGGACGGATTGGCGGGGACGCAGGGGACGAGCAAATCACCTTTTGCCACATGTTACATTATTTCTTGGTTGGCAATGAGAGCCAATCTGAGGCATCTCACTGGGACGACGGCCTAGGGTCTCCAATTGTTATAGGTCTCAAATTTGACATGCATATTCAATATATAAGTATTATATTGTTGTAATAAAAATCTTAAAAATATATTTTGTTACATTATTTTAATAAAGATCTAAAAATATATATTTGTTGAATTGTTTTAATCAAGGTCCCAAAAAATATATTTTCTATTAAAATTTAAGAAAAAAATCTAAAAACAAATAGAAAAAAAAAGCAAGAAGTAAATGATTCTTTTTCTCCTTTTCAAAATCTTTTTCTTTATACAAGTCTTTCTTCATTAATTTGTTTATAGAAGTCATAAGACTCTGAAAAGTAAAATTTGAATCCTAAATAATAATTTTCTCCCTTCATCTCCTTTGAATCTCTTATAATTAAATCAGAAAAGTCTATTCTCTGATTAAAATTTTAATTTCATCAATATCATCACTCATTAATATATAAGCTTACAATGTAAGTTACCTATTTATCTATATTTTTTCTTATTATCAATATTCAATATTGATTTTTAATATTATATTAGAATCCAATATTTTATAATTTTTCTTGTAAATTTGAAATTGTTTAAATAAATCATCCCAATTTTAATCATCATAGAATAAATTATATCAATTACCTCAAGCACAAACCAGACTTTATTGCTCTTTCACTATTATTTTCATTACTTGTATTTATTTCATTGTCAGCTTTGTTGCTGATTTTGTGTATTTTATTTTTACACTTGAAATTTATAGTACAAACATGTTTCTAAAAAAATATCAATCTGGGAGTCAGAAAATAAATAAAATAAAAAAAGTGAAACAGATTATTAAAACTCACAAAAGTATTTTTGAGAGAAAATATTGATAATGATTTGATTGTAAATGACTTAACAATTTTATGTATAAAAAATGAGATGTTAGAAAAACTTGATTTTGAAGGCCTTATTGATGATTTTACTTATTAAAATGCTAGAAAATCTAGATTTTTTTTCATTTGTAGGTATTGAACTTTTTAGAGAAACTCGGGAAACATTTTTTGTATGATGTTGTACTTTTTGAAAAATCTTGAGAAATATATATTGTATGGAGTTATATATTTTAAATGAAATATATTGATTTTCAAGATTTTTTATTAAACTCTATTTAAATTGTACGTTAATAAATTTTTTCCCTATAGAGGTTCATTTTCTTTTTTCACCAAGGGCCTCCAAAATTCAGGGTTGGCCTTATTGGCAATGAGTTGTCCCCTCGAGACAATCTAGTGCCAACGCATGAGGTGCTGCCAACTTGATGTCTGGGGTTCGATTCTCAGCATAGCCGAGGTAAATGCATCATTCATGCATCAGTCGCTATTTCAAAGGCTAATAACCATCCGTGATTTACCTCCTCCGGTTGACCCTAGAACGGTTTGGAGGGGGGTTGGGGGTGAGCGCAGTCACCTTTTGTCGGATGGTTTAATCGTGATGACAAGACCTTCTAATGTTTAAATTTCATCATGGGAATTCTTGATTTTCTCATTTCTCTTCCCTAAATAAGGTCTTTTTGCAAGTTGCCCTCGGAGGTAAGGAATCATAGTTAGGCTCTCCAGTGATAGATCAGGGATAGTTGGGAAATTTTCTTAGATGTGCTAAATACAAGCCTCGATTTTACTATGCAAAACTCTACTCGATCTAGAGTCATTCGACAACTCAATTTTCCAACCACCCAATTCAACCTTCTAGAGTCAATAACTCAACCTCCCAACTTGACTTATTGAGTCATCCAACAATCCACTTAGTACACTAACTCAACTCGATCTCTTGAGCACTCCTGACTTGGTTGTCCCTGAGTTCTCAGACTCAGTTGCCCCAAGTTTATGGGAACCAAATTCTAAATTTGGATATTGGGTTTTTACACCCCTTATATGCAGCAAAAATTTAAAATTTTATTTTTATGATTCAATAATTGAATCAAATGAGTGTTCGTGTGGATTTTTAAAAGAAACATAAGGATGATCTTTAATCTATATGCATTATAATCAAATTATTAAAGTAAGATCTTAAAAGCATAATAAAGATAAACTATCATATGATTAATTCATCTATTAATAATTTAATCATTTTATTTAGATATGTAAAATATCTAATTCAAACATACTAGATCATTTAAGCATAACCTAAATAAAACTATTAACATAAGTATCAATAAACATATGAATCAAACAAAACATAAGTAAAAACATACCTCCCAAACAACTTTTATTTGAGGATTACTCCAACTATTTCAGATTTAGCAGAATAGCTCTTTGTTGTTTGACACGAGCTTGTGCTTCCTTCGTCTAATCTGATCTATGATCGGAGTCCTCTTTATAACACTTGATCACACTATAGATCAAGTGTCATTTTCATTGAGACAGTCGAAAATGTCTTCCTCGAAGATGAAGAAGGGGCTACCCAATTACTCCTTCACAAGGGGCTGCCAAATAGCTCTCAACAAGGGGTTGCACCTTCCAAAAAATCTACAAGAAGGTGAGTGGCAACAATCCTTCTTGAAGAAGGAAAAACTAACTAGTGTCGAGGAGATGGTACTCTTTCGATGGATGAAAGGGAAGAAGATCTTTATCTTCTTCCTTTGAGAGGGGTTGCTAAAGTTAGTGATGATGGCGGTTGAAATTCTCTAAGGAAAAGAAAAATGGTTGTCCAAGTTTTCCAAGGAGAAGAAAAAATTGTTGTACGAATTCTCCACAAAAGAAGCGTAGAGGTTGCCACTCAAAATTTTCCAAGGAAGAAAATAAAAAGGTTTTCTCCTAACTCTCCAAGGAAGGCTCAAAAGAAGAAAAAGCATGGTTGCCAAAATTTTCCAAAAAGAAGAAAAAAAGCATTGTCCCAATTTATTCAAAGAGAAGATAATCATTTTATCTGGCTTTCCTACTTCTATCCAAGGAGAGGTGGCTACCATGAACTTCATGGAGGAGTGGAGTTGGTGGAGGAGTGAAGAAAGTAGCCAATAGGGTGAAGAAGAGAAAAGAGAACTTATGATATTTGAATCAAGTCTTAATTTTCTTCGCATTCTTATTTTCTTCTCATAATTTTAGATAAAATTAATGTGATTATAATGGGCTTGAGTTTTCAAGACCCATTGCCCCTCTTCTATCTTTGTCTATTGGGTTTTTATAACTTTTCTAGAAATCAATAATACAAGTCCAATGTAATTATATCAACGATCCAATATCATTAGCGTGGCAAACACACTTGTTCACTATTACTATAACATAAATATGATTTATAGAATTTATGTGGAATTCTTCTATTCTCCTTATTTCCATTAATTGGAAATCACTCATAAATTACATTTAATCATATCAAACTTTATTTGTCAATATACTGTTTGATCACATCAAACTTTATTCACCAAATTCAACTACTTGAATTTAACTTTCTCAATAAAAAATAGGAAAATCAATACTTGTGTGAACCTCAATGATTCAGGGATACAGCTAGTCATGCGTTCATAACTCTTTGTGATTCAAGATGACGCTCATCCTTTATTCTGGCATACCCTTAATAGCCTCATCTTATAATCAACTGCTTGATTATAAGATGTTAAAACTAATTCTAATTATCACCCAATAAATCATGATAAGAGTGTCTAATAGCACCATCCCATGACTCCCTGGGTATTAATAAATAGTGTCTGCAAGAACTAGTCGATTACAGTTAACATGTAGTCTGATTCCTTCATCTCATATATCCCGATTGAATTTACAACCATTGGTACATCGAGAGTTGTATATTGATTCGACAACCATGTGATATATCTTATAATGACATCGCATGTGCAACTAGGAAACTTATTTCCTAAAGTATATCTTACAACTTTAATTAGAGACTTCATACATTATAGGGCAATATATTACATAGAATATCCACACCTGTGAATGTGTAGTGAATCTCCGACTACAATAAACTACTTCTATAAGTTTCATTACTACACCCAATCTCACCACCTGATAACCCTAATGGAGTCAGTAAATAAGTCAAAATGCAGCCCCAGCATATAGAGTCTTAGTGTTGTCCCGGACCATAAGGATTAATAGTGTACAACCACAACTAATGACTTATCCACTCGATAAATGATAACCACTTGGAAAGTCCATATGATGGATGTTCGATGAACTCATCGTATGATCACACATCTGTATGTTTGAACATCTCTATGTTCTTATCAATAAAATATGATACACTACATTATAAATGCTAGTCTCTAGCTCGAGCGGCCTTTTATCCTTGTCTATTAGGTGATCTAATTGACTAGGAACAAATTTAGAATATATAGTAAATATTAATATATTTCATGATGATCATCATATGTACCACCATATTTCATTATAGTATACTCAAGAACTTTATCTATGCATCTAGCATGAGTTTAAAGATAAAGTAAATGTTAAACTAAGTTGAATTATATTAAAATAAATGTTGTTTAATCAATAAAGCTCTAGTCAATAGTTGGCTTTGTAGGACATATACTCTAACAAAGTTCTCTAACTCGACCTAGTGACCTGAGTACCTTAACTCGGTTCTATCTCTCATAATTTAGCTTGGCGCCCATTCTACTCAATTCTCCATGAGATCTTCATGTTCTTAGGATCGTTGCTCTTTGAACATACTAGATATGTCATATTTAATTATTGTATTTCCATTGTAATTTTATTTGTGCTTGCTTTAACATATAGATCTATCAGGGAGTTCTTTTTTGTAAAGACATCATTCTCTTTAGGGCAAAATCCAACAACTCTATGTTCTAATATTCCAATAGTATTTGGTGGATGCAATTGTGAATTTTGGAAGGTGTAAATGGAAATCTTACTTTTGTACAAAAATCCATGAAACATTGATAATAATGTTTTTGAATAAAAGAATTAGTTTTTAGCCAAAAACTTGATGTGATATTTTTACAAGTGCATGGAAATATCGTCAAGTAATAAAAAGATATCGAACATCAATGACCAGTAGTTGAGTACTAGTTTACTAAGCAGATTTAACTATCCACACTAATCTCAGGTTTAGGTGTCAAGAATTAGAAAATCCAATGGAACGGTGAAGAAAGAAGCAAGAGAAGGTATTTGATCAAATAGATAGAGAGGAATCAGTAAGAAGGCAGAGATATCTCAGAAAGAAGTCAGAGAGATAAAAGTGAGAAGGTAGAGAGATCTTAAAAAGTACGTAGAGAGATCACAGTAGAAGGCAGAGTGATCAAAACGAGAAGGTAGAGAGATCACAAAAAGAAAGTAGAATGATCAAAGTGATAAGGCAGAGAGATCACAGAAGGTTCAGTGTGTTGTTTCTAGAGCATGAAAATACAGAAAACTAAAATCTATAAAACTTATAATGACTTATAGTCGATCCTATGTTATGTTAGTGCATGGAGCACCATAATCAAAATTATGTTTTGATATTGTCAAAGATTCAAGTTAAGTCTTATTGTTATCTTATAAATTAATCTAATGTACAAGGTACTCAACTCAAAAAGCCCTAGTAGGTCAGTTGGACTTGATACTAGACAAGACAAGTCTCAGCAAATAGTGGAACCAGGCAAGTGTTGGTGCGGGAAACATCAGATGATCAAATCTGTATTTTGATAATGGTAAAGGGTTCAAAGTTAAGGTCACTTGTTGTCTAACAAGTCTGAATGAGCTTGCAGAAAAGTCCTAAGTGTTCTTAGGCAAAAGTCCTAGTTGTAGTTAGGCAGGTGAAAAACTCTGGGAGGTGGTAACCCTAGGTCCTAGCGGGTGGTAACCGTAGGTGGAAAGTCTTGACGGGTTGAACACTTTGAGTGAAATCCTAGAGTTGATGACTCTAGGTGAAAATCCTGGTGGTCGCGGACTAGGTGAAAGACTAGACGGGTCAGAGATCGGATGTCTAGCGGGAAAGTCCTGAAATATCGGGCGCTGAGCAAAAGTCCAATCAGTCTGGAGGACCGGTCTAACAAAAGGTAAACTCTCCTAAGAGGAGTAGGTGAGGACACGCTCCTCGAAGAGAAAATAGTAGGTGTCAGTTCGACCTAGAGTTTCAGCAAAACTCAAAGTCAGAACCGAATAGTTCGGAGACTGTCAAAATAATTTATTATTCATATTTTATTATGCTAGCTTTGTTTTGCAGGGTATACTTTATTTGTAGACTAATATGCCTTACAGGAAGAGAGTTTCACAAGGAAAAGCTCGGATGAATAGTGTATGAGGCACCTCCGGGGCTGTTGGAGGCACCTCGGGTGCCTTGGTAGAAGGCCTTGTGCGGCAAGACGCGAAGGCACCTACAAGGATCTTGAAGGTGCCTTGGATGCTGGATAGAAGACGCCTTCAAACAGATGAAGTTCATAGAAAGCGGAGCTTATCGACACCGCAGAGTTAGGGATAAAATATAAGCTGGAGGCGCATTTCATGGAGGTTGAAGGTGCCTTCAATAGCCTATAAAAGACAGACTCGACCAAATGCTTTACAATAACATTCCAAGCAACTTTTCCATCTTAGCACTGCTGTGAAAAATGCTTTCTCGACGCTCAAAACTGTCCCGACAACCACCGTGCTAAAGATCTTTATTTTCGAGTCGTTGATATACTTTAAGTTTTATAATTACTTGTAATCATTATACTTGTACTTCTTTCGATTGATTAGTGATTAATCATCGAAAGCACTCTCACGTGCGGCCCTTAAAGTAGGAGTCGTCATAGGCTCCGAACCAAGTAACTCTTGATGTTT
Source organism: Zingiber officinale (assembly GCF_018446385.1). NCBI lineage: Eukaryota > Viridiplantae > Streptophyta > Magnoliopsida > Zingiberales > Zingiberaceae > Zingiber > Zingiber officinale. The sequence continues at coordinate 114,832,439 of NC_055993.1, read as the reverse complement.
GCGATTGTTTTGTTGTGTCTTTATTCCACTGTCTATCTCTGATTTTTGTTTTTAAAATGAGCGCTATTCCCCCCCCCCCCCCCCTTTAGCACTTCTCAATCTTACAATTGGTATTAGAGTCAAGCCGCTCTAAATTGGTGAAACCACCAATCAAGCAAGGGGGTTCCTTTTGAAAAAAAAATAGATATCGTTTGTGTTCAAAAATTATCCTTACATCTTTCATTTTTTTCCCTCCAAAATTTTTTGAAAATTTTCTTTGTTAGATTTTTACCATAAGTCAAGATTGGTCTAATAACCTCTCTTGACAAATTTGTCAATTCGTCGATTTTTTCTCAAAATTAGTGCAACATCATCGAGCCAATTTTTTTTTTTTGCTCTATTCTCCTACCACACTACTAATCCAAGACTAAGTCTTGGAACAAGGTTTATTATTTTTGTCTGTGTGAGATTCTTCAATAGCCCACTAAGAAGGTTACAGCACAGTACACCTGTCTCTTTTCTCCAGTGAGGATTTCGGTCATTGGAAGGGGCAAATGAAATATCACGTCAAGACACAAGTCGAGATGTGAGTAATCATTCAAACTCGCCTCATACTCCTCCTACACGGCAGCACTAGAAAACTAGTATCATGCGAGAACTGGGACGCAAGCCTGATGAAGAAGATCGAAGTAGACGCCAAAGCAACATGCACTCTTTAATACGGCTTAACCAAATAAGAATTGAACCGAGTTGGCTCGTTCTCAAGTGCCAAAGATTTGTGGAAAAAGTTAATCGAGCTGCACGAAGGGACCTCCGATACTAAGGAAAGCAAAAGAGATTTAATTTTAAATAAATTATATAACATAAAAAATGTAGGATGGAGAATCGACAAGCCAACTTCATGCTCGGATTCAGGACCTTCTCAACGACCTCCATGCAATCGGTCAAAAGGTAGAGAATCGCAACGTCATCAGTTATGCACTAAATGTATTCCCTAGGAATACCTTGTGGGCATCAATGGTAGATGCTTACAAGGTATCTAAGAACCTTTTCTCAATTAGACTAGATGAATTATTATTTGAATTTGAATTACATGAACAGACTAATACACCTTTAGTCAAGAAAAGAATTGCTCTTATTGTAGGTACAAACAAGACAAAGGAACCAAAAGTTAAGCGCTGAACTGAACATAAGCCCGAAGATAAATCAGACTCAGAGGACGACGACAAGATCACCGTCGAACTCATCAACCTTGTATGAAAGTTATGCAAGAAAAAGAAGGGTTTCATAAAATGAGAGATCAAAAAGGTGATCTAATCGAAGATGACGCAACCAAGCTCAAGCTCCAAAGTGAAGTTTGAAGTCATATGTTATAACTGTAACAAAAAGGAATACATCAAGGCAGATTGTCGAAATTAGAAGGAAGCGAAGAAGCAATGAAGAAAGAAGGCGCTACAAGCAACATGGGATGAATCATTATCGGAAGACTCCGATGAAGATATAGAACAAAAAAGTTTCCTCGCACTTCCGGCCCGAGAGCAAGTCATCGAATCTGAGTCTGAGTGAAGCCACAGATCCGTATCCGGTTCAGAATGTTCCCAAACCAATGTAAGTATTTGTCAAAAAAATTATCCAAATCCAACCTCCGGGTCAAGTCAATCCAAGAGAGGGTCAAAGCCCTCAAGGAAGTGACTATCCCAAGCTCCTTGACAGAATCAATTCAGACTGAAACTTCAACTCAAGTCCAAAAGCTTGAGGAAAAAAATTTCAGCCTGAAAAGTCAAGTTAAGGAACTAAAAGATACATTGGAACGGTTTACCTTGGGTTCCAAGAATCTTGATCTGATTCTTGGAAAACAAAGAGTCATATACAATCGATTAAGACTTGGATACAAGGCTAAAAAAAAATTTAAATCTTATTTATCACTTGTTAATCAAGCTAATAGAAGAATAGTCCGAGCATGAGTCCCCAACTCTAACTTGATTAATCAAGTTGGACTTAGACAATATTGGATCTACAAGAATCAAATCCATTACTTTGATAGACCCTGTCGAGACTATGATCCAGGGGCAATAGAAAGACCATATTTATCAGATAAATTTGTTTGATGTATACTTTACTGCTTTCTATTATTCATTCTTAGAATAGGGTAGATAATGACTTAGGTTTGATTCACAATTGACTAGTTAGACATAGGAGTTTCAGAAAAGAAATTGAATATTTAATTTCTTTAAAAGGCTTTGTCTATAAGTGATTGATGATCCAATACCAAAGAAGGTCTAGTAGCTCGTCACAGCCTAGAAGTCAATTATTGAAATAAAATATTTAATTAACTAACTGTTAAACCTAAGTCTAACTCAAATGTGAATCAACCCTTAGATGATAATCTAAATTGAAGATAAAAATTAACCATCTCACAAAACAGATAAGGTTCCCTGATTGACAATCTAGGAGAATGGTGAGATGGATTTAGGTTTAAATTAGTCCAATAAACTCTAACTCAATCAATTAAACATTAACTCAAATTAAAATTAAACTTAATTAAATTAAACTTACTTAAACTTAAACTAAATTAAATTAAACTCACTTATACTTAAACTAAATTAAACTTACTTAAAACTCTTACTGAATTAAACTTAATTAAATTAAACTTACTTAAAGTTAAACTTAATTAGATTAAACTCACTTAAACTTAAACTAAATTAAACTCACTTATACTTAAACTAAATTAAACTTACTTAAAACTCTTACTAAATTAAACTTAATTACATTAAACTTAATTAAATTAAACTAAGTTAAACTCAAACTTAATTAAATTAAACTTACTTAAACTTAACTAAATTAAACTTACTTAAAACTCTTACTAAATTAAACTTAATTAAATTAAACTTAAACCAAATTAAACTTACTTAAACTTAATTAAATTAAACTAACTTAAACTTAAAATTTAACTAAGTCAATTTAAAATTAAACTTAAATTTAAATCAAATAAGCTTAAAATAAACCATCTCACAATCACCCGTAGGTATAATATGTTTTACAATCTAGACTGGATGAGATGGAAAATGAAGGGATTGAACTCAATCAAACTATCTTTTAATTCATCAAATTAGATCTAAATCAAATACTTTATGTGTAGGAACATAATGATTTGGACCAATAGATGTTGGATAGTGGATGCTCCAGACATATGACTGGAGACAGATTGAAGTTCACTAAGTTGAAACTCAAGAACTTAAGGTCAGTTGCGTTCAGCAATGACGGAAAACTTAAGGTAATCGGAACAAGTAATATCGAACTGAGTTCTGATTTTATTATTAAAAAATTACTATTAGTTAATAAATTTAACTTTAACTTACTTAGCATAAGTCAACAATGTGACTTTGGTTATTTAGTTACCTTTTCCAACTTTGAGTGTATAATTAGAATTATTAAAAATCCTGAAATTACACTTAACAGAATTAGGAAAAATAATGTTTATATGATTGACCTACGAAGCTCCTCACTAAAGTGTCTCCTGACACAACAAGAGAAAACTAAATTATAGCACAAAAGGCTGGGTCACACTCACATAAGACTCATTTAAAAAATGAGTCAAAATGGTCTAGTTAGAGATTTACCCAAATTAAAAATTTAGAAAATATAATCTGTAATGTTTGCCAACAAGGTAAATAAACTAAGTCAACACACAAATCAACAAACCTAAATCGAACCAACTCAATACTTGATCTCCTATATTTAGACCTATTTGATTCGCACGGAACCAAGTCACTAAGCATAAACTAATACTGCTTAGTTATAATTGATGATTACTCGAGATTTACTTAGGTAAAATTTCTAAAAACCAAAGATGAAACTTTTGAAATCTTTAAGAATTTTTGTAAATTAACAAAAAATAGAAAAGATACTAAAATTAAAAGAATTAGAAGTGATCATGGAGGAAAATTCGAAAACCATAAATTTATTAAATTTTATAAAATTATTGGATATAATCATAAATTTTCATGCCCTAGAACTCTCTAATAAAATGGTCTAGTAGAACGAAAGAATAGACCATTACAAGAAGCTGTTAGAACTATGTTGAACGAATATAATCTTAGTAACCAATTATGGGCTAAAGTAATAAATACATCAAGTTATATTCAAAATAGAATATTAATAAATAAATTTTACAATAAAACCCCTTATGAAATGTATTACAATAAAATACTCAATCTAAATTACCTAAAAGTTTTTGGATGCAAATTTACATTAAAATCTACAACCGACATATTTTTAGGGTACTCCACAACTAGTAGGGCATATAGAGTTTTTAACAAAAATACTCAAAAAATTGAAGAGACAACTAATATAATTTTTGATGAAGAAAATAACTTGCCTAATCATCAGAATATAAGAAAAATAGATGATGGAAAAGATAATCAACTTAGACCTAAACCTAGTCAATCAGAAGAACTAAATCTTGACTCTATCACGAGACAATCTAGGATAAGATCCAACCACCCATCTGACTAAATTTTGAGTGACCCAACCCTAAGAGTACGAACTAGATTATCCTATAGAAATCTAAGTTAAATAGCTCTGATTTTTAAAATAGAACCTAAAACAATAGAAGAAGTCTTACCTAACTCAGATTGGATAATCGTAATGTAAGAGGAATTAGCCCAATTTGAAAGAAATCAGGTCTGGGAATACCTAAATCCACAAATAAATCTATAATTGATACTAAGTGGTTATTCAGAAATAAACTAGATGATAAATGTGAAACAATAAGAAATAAGGCTAGACTAGTAGCAAAGGGGTTCAACCAGGTAGAAGGGTTAGATTATGATGAAACCTATGCACCCGTAGCCAGACTTAAATCTATAAGGATGCTGCTAGCCTATGCAACATATAAATGATTGAAGTTATACCAAATGAATATAAAATTCACATTCCTAAATGAGTTCATTAAAGAAGAAGTTTATGTAAATCAACCCCTAAGATTTGAAGATTTAGATCACCCAAAGCATGTCCTTAGGTTAAAGAAAGTTTTATATAGACTAAAACAAGCACCTAGGGTATGATATAAATGACTTTCAACATACCTAATATCTAAGGGATTTCACGAAAGCCAAATAGACCAAACCATATTTGTTAAAACCTTAGAAAAAGATATCTTTATAGCTCAAATTTATGTAGATGACATCATCTTTGGCTCAACAAATACTAAATTCCTAAAAGAATTTACTAAAGTAATGGAAAATGAATTTAAAATAAGCCTAGTAGGAGAAATTAATTTTTTCTTAGATTTACAGATAAAACAAACAAAAGAAGGAATTTATATTTTTCAAACCAAATACACTAAGGAATTAATTAAAAAGTTTGGGATGGAAAATTCTAAAAATATAAATACCCCAATGACAACTAATATTAAAATTGACTCTGACTTAAAAGGAAAATCTGTAGATTTGAAATATTATAGGAGTGCAATAGGAAGTCTATTATACCTAACTGTAAATCGACCTGATATTTTATTTGTAGCAGGTATATGTGCTAGGTGCCAATCGTGTGCAAAAGAATCACACTTAACTAATGTGACTTTGGTACTTTAGGACTAGCACGTTTGACCTAGTTGGGTAGTCTGACTCAAACTATGTTGGATGCAAACTAGATAGAAAAAGTACAAGCAGTAGCTACCAACTTTTAGGTTAGTGCCTAGTAAGTTGGTCCAGCAGAAAGTAACACTGTGTTGCCTTATCCACTACTGAAGCAGAATACATAACATTGGGGAATGTGAATCTCAACTATTATGGATTATGCATACTTTAAAAGATTATCAACTAGAATATAAAAATATAGAAATCTTAATTGATAACATAAGTTCAATAAACTTAACCAAAAATTTAATACACCACTCAAGGATTAAACACATAGAAGTTAAGTATCACTTTGTAAGGGATCATGTAGCTAGTGGTGATATTATACTTGACTATATTAAGTCCAAATCAAACCTAGTTGACATTTTCACAAAACTTTTACCTGAACTTGAGTTCAGCACACTTAGAAGATGATTAGGTATATGCACAATAGAATAGATTTTAAAAAATTTTAAAATCACTCCTTTTATTAAGTTTGTTCAAAACTGTCACGCCCCAGAGGAGTCTCTGGCAGACAAAAATCCGGCAGCATCTCCCTTATACCGGTGATAATCTGAAATATACATACATACAAAATACATCAGCCACATACGGCTGAAATATATACACAATCACGCAGTTATATATTCAGCCTACACAGCTGGAACAAAATAAAACACAACCATGCAGTTATATATATATATATATATATATATATATATATTAAATAGCCCACTCGGCTGTACTAAAAACCAACATAGTGGAAATCATAAAATAACGAACATGAAATGAACAAAACAACTAACTGCGAGCCGGCTCGGCTTGATACAATATCACCAAACCAAATACAAGATACCACAAGACAAAACTCCAAGTCCACATCAAACTATTAAAATGCCAAGATCACAAATCCAAAACAAAATAGCGTAAGAAACAGAAACCAGAAGATTGTCCTCGAATGTGACGTGGGACGGGCGAACAGGACCTTCAAGCGACTCTATAAATCCTTTACCTGCTACCTGGCGAAATAAACCAGTTTATGGGGTGGTGACTACTAAGACTCAGCAGGTAATAGACAAATAGTGCATGAACATAATAAAGAACTAGAGATACAATGTATACAGTCTCGTAGGGAGAAATAACATATCCTATAGTGATATCATAATAAGTGTCCATACCTGAGACCATATCCTAGGCTAGTAATAGAATGTCAGGTGTAGCAAAGACCTGCTACAGTACTGCTCATAACTACATGAGTAACATGTGAGGTATATACATATTACCAATAAGCAAACTAGTGTCTAAACTCATACCTCAAGTATATATCTCAACCTATTTGAGCATATCAGCATAAGTAAGCAACAACAACATAAATAAGCATAAACTAGCAACAGCGGCATAAGTAAACAATAGTATCAGAAGGTATAATAATAATAGTGTATGCATGGATGGTCACACCCACCCTTCTGCACCATGACCCCTGTATGGTCAGGAGGCCGGGTCAGTGACAGATTGTACACCACTCCAGCTACCACTACTCTCGAGTGGCCGAGGGGACAGTTACATAGTAGCTAACTAGCTACGTCTGCGACGGGGGTCCCTGCTTCCCATAATTCCAGTTATCACTATCCATGAGTGAGTGAGTGGGGGCACGACAGGATAGGCGGCACGCTCTAGCTACCACTACCCATGAGTGGCCGAGCGTGCGGCCCTGGCCAACGACCCTCTCAACCACAAGGGAGACATGGTCGTCGACTTGCATGCAATGACATGACACGTAAAATGCAACAGTCATCATGTATATATAAATAAAAAACAGGTATGCTACATGAAGCCAGCATGCTCAATAAGAAACATGAATAAATAGCAGTCAAAGCAAGTAAGCATGACATCTGATATCTATATATCCGATATCTATATATCCAGTATCTAGCATTTGGTATCTGGTATCTAGTATCCGGTATCTACTAAATATCATAGATAACAACGAGAGATTGTATAGATATAGAAACGAGTTTCTCAAAGATTGAGTGGATAAGTATCAAGCACAGGAAAAATACGAATGGAATCAAGATAAATATAGGAACTATCTGAAAATAAAGCTCATGCACTAAGATCAAGGTACTAAAAAGGTAAAGTAACAAATACCCACCTTTAACTATAGATCGTGCTAAACCAATCCCACGTCGAAAATGTTCATCTCAAAATTAGAGTCATGCATCAATGTATTTTACTTAGCTAAATCTATATGAATAAGATAGCTAAATAAAGTCCTCAAGCCTAATTAGGGAAAACCCTAATTAACAATCATTAATTAATTCTAATTAATGATTAACTTCAATTAATTTCCCTTTTCCTTCACATAATAGTAATAACCACATGTTAACTAATCTAATGATTCAATCAAACCCATTATGGAACAAATGATACATCTATTCTTAAAACAACTTCCTTTACCTACACCAATTATCCAATCTAGTTTAATTTCATCAACTACTAAGCATCACGAATCAACATTATATAATTCATCTACCCCAATTAATCCAACCCATTATCAAACCAATCCACATCACACTAATCACATCCAATGTAGATATGAAATTAACATCAAAACTCACCCAAATTCAGATGCTTCACTATTGATTCACAACCGGAGAAGTATTCGCTGTCGGGGATCGTGGACGGATCAAGATGGAGTTGTTGATTTCCAAGTCCAACACCCTACATAACAATCATCACAGCCACGTCTAAGCATTAAACCCAATTCCACAATGAACACCCTAATTCGAGATCAAGCTCAATATCCCAATATAGAAAAATGAAAGCAGATCCCTACTAATCTGATACCAAACATGTCTTACCCTAAAATAGATCCATAGCTTCCTCCCTGGTGAAGTCCAAATGATGGTGTGGTACCGAACTAGGGCAGAGGCAACAACGATCGGGTTGCAACAGAAAGACTAGCATCTTCCTTTCTCCAAAGATGATGATGTCGTAGAGATGGGAGAGATCAACAACACCCCCTTGCTCTTGGCCGAAGTTTGGCCTGTGCAAGAGCCGGCTACTTGGAGAAGAAAAGGAAGGTTCGGTGGCGGTTAGGGGAAACAACGACTGTGGAGATCGATAGTGGCAGGCAACGCAGGCAATGCCCACTGGTGTTGGGCAGAGACGACGCAAGAACAGCTAGGGCTCCGGACGCCGATGATCGGGCAACGACGACCCACAGTCAGGCAATGCAGCGGGAGAAAATCCACAGAGGACGATGGAGAGGCGAAGCACCATGGCGATCGGCGATGGATCGAGACCGCAAGAGGGCGGCGACGAATCACGAAGAAGAGGGAAAGACTCTGCGCCTCGAGAGGGAGAGGGAGGAGGGAGGTTCGACCGGCGATGGGTCGAATGGCACCGACGCGATCAGCAATCGGGAGAAGGTAGTGCGTGAGGGAGAAGAGGAAATGTCGCGAGATGAGGTAGGAATCGGGGAAATGGGAGAAGAAGAATCGGGGAAGACGAGTAATATTTAGGTATTTAATTATCATACTTAGGCTTAAGCAATCAAGCTCTATGTTAAATCCTCAAATCAACTCCCACTTAAGGGGTATTCCAAACATACCTTCATCTAGCCTCATCGATTCATCCCCTCAAAACGAGTCATATGGACTCCGTTTAAATCCCAAAATTGTTTTAAAAATTATGGAAAAATTCAATAAGATTATTTCTCAAATAACCTTATTATTTAATTGATATTTGGGCGCTATATTTTATATTCTCCCCTACTAACAAAAATTTAGTCCCCAAATTTCCTACTCAACTCAAGGATCCTCATCTAAGGATATCAACTAAGCAACATACTTATATACTAATCTATCCTAGCATCATGATCAAATCTCCAACCGTAAAAGATGACTCTGTGGGTTATGAGCTCACCCTGCTTTCGCTACTCCCCCACTACTATCTAGCTAACCGTGGATAAATCAACCATCTCCAAAATCCATAACGTCCACTATCAGCAAAACCTCTAACGTCCATATTATGCACTCAGACAGTCCTTCTGACTGAGGGTGTAAAGGGGTACTAAAGCGAAGTTCTGAAACCAAAGTCTACAGTAAAATCTGTCACTATTGTGATGTGAATCACGAATCTCCATCCGAGATATACCATGAGATCCGGTAATCTCTCTAAAGTAAAACCCTGCTACTCGATCCAAAGAATCCATCCTACAGATCGATAGAAAGGGGACAAATCTAATCAACCAAATCAATGATTACCCAACACATCATATCCTCTCTGTGTCCTGGGTAATCCCACAACAAAGTCCATCATAACATGCACTCACTTCATTCCAGTATCCGAATCTACTAAAATAATCTTGCTAGACATCAAGCCACAAAATTCACGATGTCTTCATTCATGTCGCTCTACCAATAGGAACACTCCAATCCTTTATACATCGGATACCATCCAGACCTATCACAAATCCGGATCGGTGTACTTCTTGGAGTAACTCCTCTCAGACTAACTGAGACTCAAGAACACACACAATCTCCCACGAAGACAATAAATCCTGTATAAACGATGCCTCCATTTTCAACGTAAAAATGGTAGCTACTAACTCCAGATCATGAGTCAGATAACTTTCTCACAGTCTTTCAGCTGTCGAGAAAAATATAGTACTATTCGACCGTGCTGCTTCAGAACTGCACCTAACCTCTAATACTAAACTTCTGTGTAGGGTATAAATCCATCTACACGAGAAGATAAAACTAACACGAGTGTAGTAACCAGCTTTAGTTTCAACTCTTGAAACTGATCTTGTAAGAATCTATCTAAGAAAATTTCATACTCTTTGTAGACAGTCCAGTTAACGACATAATAACGCTGGAGAAACCCTCAACCAATCTCTAGTAATGTACAACCCGACCAAGGAAGTTGCGAGTCTCCTGTGTAGACTTTGGCTACTCCCAGCTGGTAACAACTACTATCTTTTGTGGATCCATTGATATATCCCTACTAAAGACAACATGCTCCAAAAATTCCATAAAAGATAATTGAAATACGCACTACTGAAATTCGCATATAGATGTTCCAGTCGAAACATCTCTAGAACTATGCGAAGATAATGTACGTGCCCCACCTCGGATCGGGAATATATCATAACATTGTCAATAAAGATAATGAAAACTTATCCAAACCCCCTAAAAATACCAAATACATTGAGTCCATGAAAACAACTAAGGCACTGTAAGCCTAAATGATAAAACCAAGGACTCATAATATCCATACAACAGACATTCTTAACCGTAAGATCCCCAACAACAAGCCTATGATCAGATCACCAACTACAAACCACCAAATCCATAAATATCATACAAGTGCTACTCCTCATGTTGCTATCAACATCAAATACCAAACAATAGATCATCAAGTCATATATCCACTAATAGATCATCAGAAAACAACATATCACAATATCTGATCCAACAATATCCATCAATCTCAAACCATCCTCAACATCAATCAAACCTGATAATTTTCCTAGTGACCTATTCTTCCATAGTTATCATTCTTCCATAGTTATGACTTTACCTCCTAAAGTAAACACAAAACCCCGAGGTCGACTTACTATTATCCCTATCTGATTGGAGGTCAAAATCCGTGCAACCTACAGGGACCAAATTATCTGCCTTGTAAGCTAGCATATAATCTCTAGTGCCTCTAAGGTACTTCAATATATGCTTTACCGCAGACCAATGTCCTTGTCCAGGGTTACTTTGATGTCTGCTAACCATGCCCACGGTAAAATAGATATCCAGTCTCGTACACAGCATTGCATACATTAGGCTTCCCACAGCCGAAGCATAATGAACTGCCTTCATGTCTTTTATCTCCTTTGATGTCTTCGAAGACATCTCTTTAGATAAAGCTACTCCATGCCTAAAAGGTAAGAAACCTTTCTTGGAGTTCTGCATGCTAAACGAGCAAGGATTGTATGAAGCTCGGGATAAGCACAACATTCTTTTCTTGCGATCCCTTATGTCTTTGATCTCAAGAATGTGTGCACATTCTCCTAAGTTCTTCATATCGAATTGTTTGGACAACCATACCCTTACTTCTGACAATACTTTGATATTGTTTCCAACTACCAAAAATGTTATCTACGTATAGTACAAGAAATACCACCATGTTTCCATCACACTTCTTGTATACACAAGACTCATTCGATTATTAAATAAATCCATAGGTCCGGATTACTTTATTAAATCGAATGTTCCAAGACCTTGAAGCTTTACTTCAGTCCATAGACTGATTGAGCTTACATACTAGATGCTCTTTGCCTTTTGCAATGAACCTCTCTGGTTGCTTTATATGTATGCATTCTTCAAGACTTCCATAAAGGAAAACTGTCTTGTCATCCACTTGTCAAATCTCATAATAGATAAAAGAATCCGGATATACTTAAGCATGGCTACCGGTAAAAAGTTTCCTTTTTCCAACAAACTTTACTTTGAAAGTTTCTACCTTCCTGTCTATCCCTCTTTTCCTATTGTAGACTTATTTTCACTTAATGGCTTTTACACCATTTGGTGATTATATAAGCTCCCAGACTTTATTAGAATACATATATTCTAATTCTGTATTCATTGCTTTTTGCAAAGATGCTGCATCTTTATCTTGGAGTGCTTCGTCATATGTCTGGGGATCAGGTTCATATTTACTCGAGATCAAGTCCGAAGATTCTCCCAAAACATGAATCTCTCAAGTTGCCTCATAACCCTCCTACTACGACGAGACACTGTTTGTGTATCAATTGTGATACGTGTTGCAGTTTATTGTGATATTTCATCTTGTACAGTTGGTACTAGATTAGACATATCCTTTATTATTTTCTTAAGAACAAATTTACTTATGGGCTTATGGTTCATAGTATAGTCCTTTTCTAAAATCGGGCATTGGTGCCAACAATGACCTTCCGATTTTAAGAACTCCAAACCTTTTTTTTTCATTTTTCTAGGATAACTCACAAACAAGTGAACTCATGTCCAACTTTTCAGTGTATCTCACGTGCTAGACCACCCAAATCCGAATATGTTTCAGACTAGACTTACGCCCATTCTATAATTCTGTGGGAGTAGAGAGTTCTGACTTAGAAGGTACTATGTTCACTTCCGTTTTCAGTGTATATCCTTAAAATGAATTTGATAATTTGCTAAATAACTCATAATCATTCTAATTATTCCATAAGAGCCTTATACCTTCTTTCTACTACACCATTCTGTTGGGATGTACCAAGTGTAGTTAGTTGGGATTGAATCCCTACTTCTGATAAGTGACTCCTAAATTCTCCCAGAGGTATTTGCTACTACGATCTCACCGTAGTGTCTCGATATTTTTACTTTGACATTTCTCCGCATCAGCCTCGTACTCTTTGAACTAATCAAAGCACTTAGACTTGTGGTGTATCAAGTAAATCTATCTGTGTCTCGAATAGTTGTCTATAAAATAGACAAACTATTCGAAACTACCTCTTGTCTGGATAGTCATAGGACCACACAAATCAGAATGAACCAATTCCATTATATCTTTGGCTCCATATCCTTTAGACTTAAAAGCTTCTTGGTTATTTTTCCTTCCAAATAAGACTCGCAGGTTGGAAAGATTTTCACTACCAATGAACCCAAGAGTTCATTGGTTATTATCCTTTGAATCCTATTCTAGTTAATATAACCTAGCCTTGGATGTCAAAAAATATGATTGGTTGATTTCCGAAGGTTACTTTCTCTTAAAGTTAGAAAATGTGTTATTAATTTCCATTTATTGCATCGTGGGAGTTATTGGATTATAAATTGTCAACCAACGTACCAGAACAGATAACTTCCCTATTTTTCTTAATAACAAGTTTGTTATCAAAATAAACAGAATATCTATTCTTTAATAGTTTAGAAACTGAAATCATGTTCTTTCTAAACTTAGTACGTAAAGACAATTTCTAATAATCCATATTTTATTCCTATCAAAGGATAAACATCTCCCACTGCAATAGTTGCTACTTTTACAGCAGTGCCCATGTGGACGGTGATTTATATAGTTGTCGGATTTTTTGGAACCCCTGCAATGAATTGCAGACATAATCAGTGGTTCATGTATCTACACACCAGGTACCGATAGATAACACCACTAAATATGTTTCAACAACTAATAAAATACACCGTTATTGTTCTCAGTTCTGAGAGGACATTCTACCTTAATGTCCAAGTTTTCCAATCATTACAATTGGGACTACTAAGTCTATTCTATAGTATAACAACTAGGGGATTGACTAACATTTGAAATCCTAAGAATCACAAAAATATTTGGTCAAGACCAACATCTCAAAATCCCCATGAATTTTGTATGCCACGTTAGTGTGGACGTATACAAATTCTAAAAGGAGACTTCATCCATTGATTTTATTATCTTGTCAACCTATGACAAATAAAATTAATAGTTGGTCTGTCTTTGATCAAATATTTGGTCAAGACTCTAAATTTAAAATAATATTGATTCCTCTAATAATACTATTTAAATTTACCAACACCTCAAAACACCGTGAATTTTGCATGCCACGTTAGTGTGGACGTATACAAAATCATCATTTGTAAGAGGAGGGTTTTACCCATTAACTATCTTGTCAACCTAACTGTATGACAAATAAAATTATCTTAAACACCGTTAATTTTGTATGTCACGTTAGTGTGGATGTATACAAAATCAATCATTTGTAAGAGAGGTTTTAACCCATTAATTTTATTGTTTTGTCACCCTAGTTTTATGACAAATTAATAGTTGGTTTCCCTTTGGTCACACAAGTGATAGCAGTGACTCCGTTGGGGAGGATACTATTAAATGTGTCTAAGTGTATACCATTACTTGATACTAAGTCCATTAAATAGAATTGTGCCCCTTCAGTTGGAGAAGATCACACACATCCTAAATAACTTCCTATAACCATCCATTAAGGAAGTTTGATCTAGTGATCCGCAAACAAACTCATCCGTTGTGGAGGGAGGCACTCAGAGCCAACACGCAAGCTTGTTGCATCACTTACAAACCAGTAATGGAGACCGTGGGATTAATATACTAATCCCTCTCCCACTTAGTTATTTAAAGTGAGGAATTTTAAACTATCCTAGCATACATCACATGCATACACACACATCACAGTAAATAAAAGCAATAAATATGGAAATTATTTTCCAACTATTATGGCATTTTCATCACTGTCCTCCGTGTGCTCCAACCCTATCTACTGCCTTCTTTAGCCACCGCCATCGGGTCAAGTCGTTGCATCCATCTTGCTTCTTATTCCGCTGCACCTCTGGTGCTCCATAAGTGCCACGCCTCGCAAGAATCCGATCCGCGACAAATATAGAATTTTATATATATCGATCCTATATTCCATAAATGGAATGTACATGTATTCTAGATCGAACAAAAAAAATGTAAAATCCTAATAACTAATACAGCTCCTGCTGTATTTAATTTTACAATCATGCACACACAATTAAATGCCCTTGACATGTCCAAGGGTCCAATCACACACAATAAAAATATGTCATAATAGTTGGAGCCTACAACCACAAAGTTAGCACATCCTACTATTATCCTGCCTAAATTATGTATGACATGTGCATAACCTATTTGAAAACCAAACACACAGAGGCAAACCCTAGCTCTGATACCAATTGTTGGTTAGTCCTAGGAAAACGTACCGGTTCCACTGTACAAAATTTTTTTGTACAAGTGTCGAACCTTTCCTTAAATAACCTATTGTGTTCTTTAGAAGTTAAATTAGGAATCACAGACGGAACTTAATATCATTGATTCCAAATTTAACTTATCTGTTCTTAATGGTTT
Organism: Zingiber officinale; assembly: GCF_018446385.1. Taxonomy (NCBI): domain Eukaryota; kingdom Viridiplantae; phylum Streptophyta; class Magnoliopsida; order Zingiberales; family Zingiberaceae; genus Zingiber; species Zingiber officinale. The sequence goes on along the minus strand of NC_055993.1, from coordinate 114,816,948 downwards.
GAATTTGAATCGCAAGCGGAACTTAACACTATTGATTCAAATCTACCTAAGTTATTAATTCCATAAATATTAATTTTCAAAATTGGCTTCCAGGACTGTATGGCAAGGCACATGGCCTTCTTGGATATGGGAGCAACCACCACCGCCTAGGCAAAGCCTTTTAAGGAAAGCTAATATTTATTTCCTTAAATAACTCTAGGTTAACAAAAAAAAAACAATCGAATCACAAATTTGAAAAAGAATAAAACACAAACTCGAAAAAAAAAACTATTTCGAAAACTCTAGAATCATATGCCTCTTGTGTTTGGTATTTCCATAAATAACTATAAAAAGAAAACTAGTATGATGCGGAAAACAATTACTAGTTATACCTTTCTTTATAAGCAAAATAACCTCTTGATCTTCTACCGTATTCCTCTTCTAACCTCAGACGTTGTGTGGGCAATGATCTTCCAAGACGAGAACCACCAAGCACCTTCTTCTTCCTTCTAGGTTTCGACCACCAAAAACTCCTCCAAAGATGAAGAGGTTCGGCCACCACCAAGCTCCAAGGGATGCTAGAAATATCGCCTCCTTTTCTCTTCTTCTTCTCCAAGCAAGATCCGGCCACCACAAGGACTCCAAGGAAGAGATGTGGTTCGGCCACAAAGTGGAGAGAAGAGAAAAGAGAAAGAGATGTTGGCCGGCCACACCAAGGAAGAGAGGGAGAGAAAAAGAAATAGAGTCGTCCTCTTTGAAGGCACCTCTACCCTCTCTTTTAGAATCCTTGGTCTTTACAAATAAGGAAATTTAAATAAAAACTTTCTTAATTCTTTTGCCATGAAAAAGAAAATTTTAATTAATTAAAATTAAATTCCCTTTTCCAATTACAATGGCCGGCCACATTAAAATCTCCAAGCAAATAAAATTTTAAACATAAATTAAAACTTCCTTATTTGCTTCTAAAAATTTATAAAAATTTCTCCAATAATTTTTCCCTTCATGGTGGATTATAAAAGGAAATTTTATAAATTAAAATCTTTCTTTTAAACATGTGGATGATTTCCAAAAAGGAAAGTAATCTCTAAAAATTAAAATCTCCTTTCAATATATAAATAAGGAAAGATATCAAACTTTTCTTAATCTTTTGTAGAAACTTATAAAAGAGAATATATAATTTCTAAACTCTCTTTTAAATCATGAACATGGTTAAAAAAGGAAAGTTTTCTCAAAATTAAAATCTACCTTTCAATCTACAAATAAGGAAAGATTTCAAATCTTTTCTTAATCTTTTGTAGAAAACTATAAAAGGAAAGATTTAAATTTCAAACTCTCTTTTAAAACCATGATATCCACATAAGAATTAATTTTAATAAAAATACCTTTTTAATATGATGTGGCCGACCACCTAAGCTTGTGCTCCAAGCTATTGCCCGGCCACCTTAAGGCTCAACCTTTAGGCTTGGCCGACCCTAAGCTTGAGCTTCAAGCTTAGCTTGGCCGGCCCCTATTGGTTGGGTAAGAAGGTGGGTATGTGGTGGGTATAAATCTCTATATACAAGAGGCTACGATAGGGACCATGAGGAGGAATTGGTTTTGGTCTCCCGATGAAATTAAGCTTCTCGTGTTCGCCCCGAACACACAACTTAATTCCATCAATAATAATTCATTCCACTAAAGAACTATTATTTAACTATCGCACCAATCCCAAATTACATTTTTGGGCTCCTTCTTATTATGAGTGTGTTAGTCTCCCTTTGTTTAAGATGTCGAATGTCCACTAATTAAGTGAGTTACTGACAACTCATTTAATTAATATCTTAGTCCAAAAGTAGTACCACTCAACCTTATCATCATGTCGGACTAAGTCCACCTGCAGGGTTTAACATGACAATCCTTATGAGCTCCTCTTGGGGACATTATCAACCTAAATCACTAGGACACAGTTTCCTTCTATAATCAACAACACACACTATAAGTGATATCATTTCTCAACTTATCGGGCTTATTGATTTATCGAACTAAATCTCACCCATTGATAAATTAAAGAAATAAATATCAAATATATGTGCTTGTTATTATATTAGGATTAAAAGCACACACTTTCATAATAACTGAGGTCTTTGTTCCTTTATAAAGTCAGTATAAAAGAAACGACCCCTAAATGGTCCTGCTCAATACACTCTAAGTATACTAGTGTAATTATATAGTTAAGATAAACTAATACCTAATTACACTACGACCTTCCAATGGTTTGTTCCTTTCCATCTTGGTCGTGAGCTACTGTTTTTAATTTATAAAGAACCGATAACACGATCTTCTGTGTGTGACACCACACACTATGTTATCTACAATATAAATTAATTGAACATCTACATTTGGTATATATAAATGTAGACACTTGACCAATGTGATTCTTATAAATGTTTATACAAAAGCTAGGTTTTTAGTATACACTCCAACATAGGATACATCGATCCTCTACAGACTAGCCAAGCCAACAGTGGTATGCGACTAATTCAGTTCCTTCTACGTATGTACAAGTCATGTACTCAAATGTGTCTTTTAGGTTATCTAACCAAACTCAAATAATTTAAATGTCAGAGTCTTCGTGAAATAGAGACCGAACTAATAAAAATAACTCGGTACTCTACTAACTACACCAATAAGAATGGATCAGTCCTATACTGACCAAGTCAACAAAGGTAAATCGAACCTCTACAGACTGAAGCAACTAGAGGAAATTGGTCATCTACTAACCAAACTGCTAAAAATAAATCGATCATCTACTGATCGAACCAACACGAGTAAATCGATACTCTACTGACCAAGCCAACATGATATTTAGTAGATACAATCCACTACCAAACTAGTGATAACAGAAACTAATAATACAGATGGTATGGTAAAAGAAATCCCATGAGACTGAAATCCCTAATCTCAAGCAGTGTTTGCTAGATCTAACTAATGATTGACATAACACAAGTCATACATGGTATAAACAACTAGTCAAGTAACAACGGAAGTATATGATAACAATAGACCACATATCTCCTATAGCTTGGAGATTCCTGTCGCTGTCTGCTCCCAAAACTCGAAAAGTCACATCGAGAAACCAAATCACGGAAACCCAAAACAAAGAAAATAGGCCTCGTAAACCTGTGGCTCTAATACCAATAAATTGTCACGCCCCCAAAGGAGTCTCTGCCAGATAAAAATTCTACAACATCTCCCCTTTACCGGTGGCAATTTGAAACATACATACATACAAAATACATCAGCCATATACGGCTAGAATATATACATAACCACGCAATTATATATTCAGCACACACAGCTGGAATAAAATAAAACACAACCACGCAGTTATATATATACATTAAACAACTCACTCAGTTGTACTAAAAACCAACACAGCAGAAATCACAAAATAACGAACATGAAACGAATAAAACAACTAACTGCGAGCCGACTCAGCTTGAGACAATATCACCAAACCAAATACAAGATACCACAAGACAAAACTCCAAGTCCACGTCAAACTATTACAATGCCAAGATCACAAATCCAAAACAAAATAGCGTAAGAAACTGAAACCAGAAGATCGTTCTCGAATATGACGTGGGACTGGTGAACATGACCTTCAAGCGACTCCATAAATCATTTACTTGCTACCTGGCGAAATAAACTAGTTTATGGGGTGGTGAGTACTAAGACTCAGCGGATAATAGACAGATAGTGCATGAACATAATAAAGAACTAGAGATACAAGGTATACAGTCTCGTAGGGAGAAATAGCAGATACTACAGTAATATCATAATAAGTGTCCATACCTGAAACTATATCCTAGGCTAGTAATAGAAGGTCAGGTGTAGCAAAGACCTGCTACAGTACTGCTCATAACTACATGAGTAACATGTGAGGTATATACATATTACCAATAAGTAAATCAGTGTCTAAACCCATACCTCAGGTATATATCTCAACCTATGTGAGCATATCAGCATAAGTAAGCAACAACAACATAAATAAGCATAAACTAGCAACAACGGTATAAGTAAGCAATAGTATCAGTAGGTGTAATAATAACAGCGTATGCACGGATGGTCATTCCCGCCCACTCCTCTGCACCATGACCCCTGTATGGTTGAGAGGTCGGGTCAGTGACACATTGTACACCACTCCAGCTACCACTTCTCTCGAGTGGCCGAGGGGACAATTACATAGTAGCTAACTAGCTACGTCTGCGATGGGGTCCCTGCTGCCCGTAACTCCAAATATCACTACCCATGAGTGAGCGAGTGGAGGCACAACAGGACAAGCGGCACACTCCAGCTACCACTACCCATGAGTGGCGCCAACGACCCTCTCAACCACAAGGGAGACATGGTCGCCAACATGCATGCAATGACATGATGCGTAAAATGCAACAGTCATCATGTATATATAAACAGAAAACAGGTATGCTACATGAAGCCAACATGCTCAATAAGAAACATGAATAAATAGCAGTCAAAGCAAGAAAGCATGGTATCTGGTATCTATATATCAAGTATCCAATATCTGGTATCTGGTATCCAGTATCTACTAAATATCATAGATAGTAACGAGAGACTGTATAATAAGTATCAAGCATAGAAAAAATACGAATGGAGTCAAGATAAATACAGGAACTATCCGAAAATATAGCTCATGCACTAAGATCAAGGTACTAAAGAGGTAAAGCAAGAAATACCCACCTTTAACTATAGATCGTGCTAAACCAATCCCACGTTGAAAATGTCCATCTCAAAATTAGAGTCATGCATCAATGTATTTTACTTAGCTAAATCTATATGAATAAGATAGCTAAATAAAGTCCCCAAGCCTAAGTAAGGAAAACCCTAATTAACGATCATTAATTAATTCTAATTAATGATTAACTTCAATTAATTTCCCTTTTCCTTCACATAATAGTAATAACCACATGTTAACTAATCTAATGATTCAATCAAACCCATTATGGAACAAATGGTACATCTATTCTTAAAACAACTTCCTTTACCTACGCCAATTATCCAATCTAGTTTAATTTCATCAACTACTAAGCATCACGAATCAACATTATATAATTCATCTACCCCAATTAATCCAATCCATTATCAAACCAATCCACATCACACTAATCACATCCAATGTAGACATGAAATTAACATCAAAACTCACCCAAATTCAGATGCTTCACTATTGATTCACAACCGGAGAAGTATCCGCTGTCGGGGATCGTGGACGGATCAAGATGGAGTTGTTGATTTCCAAATCCAACACCCTACATAACAATCATCACAGCCACGTCTAAGCATTAAACCCAATTCCACAATGAACACCCTAACTCGAGATCAAGCTCAATATCCCAATATAGAAAAATGAAAGCAGATCTCTACTAATCTAATACCAAACATGTCTTACCCTAAAATAGATCCATATCTTCCTCCCTGGTGAAGTCCAAATGATGGTGTGGTACCGAACTAGGGCAGAGGCAACAATAATCGGGTTGCGACAGAAAGACTAGCATCTTCCTTTCTCCAAAGATGATGATGTCGTAGAGATGGGAGAGATCAACAACACCCCCTTGCTCTTGGCCGAAGTTTGGCCTGTGTAAGAGCCGGCTACTTGGAGAAGGAAAGGAAGGTTCGGTGGCGGTTAGGGGAAACAACGACTGTGGAGATCGATAGTGGCAGGCAGGCAATGCCCACTGGTGTTGGGCAGAGACGACGCAAGAACAGCTAGGGCTCCGGACGCCGACGATCAGGCAGCGACGACCCACAATCAGGCAATGCGGCGGGATAAGAGAAAATCCACAAAGGACAATGGAGAGGCGAAGCACCATGGCGATCGGCGATGGATCGAGACCGCAAGAGGGCGACCACGAATCACGAAGAAGAGGGAAAGACTCTACGCCTCGAGAGGGAGAGGGAGGAGGGAGGTTCGATCGGCGATGGGTCGAATGGCACCGACGCGATCAACAATCGGGAGAGGGCAGTGCGTGAGGGAGAAGAGGAAATGTCGCGAGATGAGGTAGGAATCGGGGAAATGGGAGAAGAAGAATCGGGGAAGACGAGTAATATTTAGGTATTTAATTATCATACTTAGGCTTAAGCAATCAAGCCCTATGTTAAATCCTCAAATCAACTCTCACTTAAGGGGTATTCCAAACAGGCCTTCATCTAGCCTCATCGATTCATCTCCTCAAAACGAGTCATACAGACTCCATTTAAATCCCAGAAAATTTCTAAAAATTTCCAAAAAATCTAATAAGATTATTTCTCAAATAACCTTATTATTTAATTGATATTTGGGTGTTGTATTTTACATTAGCCATGTTTTAAAATTCTAGGAAAATTATTTTTAAAACTCCCAATTTTATTATTATTTTCAAAGTTTGGAAATAGTTTAGGTCTTTCCCCCTTGAAAATTTGTACCCCCAGGTTTCAGCCAGAGCATCTTATAATCACACTAAGATTACCTTGCTTGTGTTTGTAAAACACTTAGAATGATGTGAGATGTATAGGGTACTACCTGGACTTCAGAATGCTTATGTCTATGCATCGACATAAGTCTGAACAATAAATGTCAAAATCAAGTTAAGTTAAGTTATTCATGATTAGTCAAACAAATTAGAACACCTATTTAATTTGACTAACCAAGTGAAAGCTACTACCTCATAGTAAAATAGCTAGTAGCTAAAGGTTAGACATTTTGTTAGAAAAGGAAGATGTTTATGTTGAAGTTATTTTTAAACACTCATGCTTGGACTCTAGGACACTAAAAATTTTTTTGCATTAATCCAGGTGGAGTCAAAATTTAAATTTTTTTAAAAAGTTAAACTCCCGTCTTTGAAAAGTTAAAGTTTTTTAAAAATTAAACTATTTTCTTTAAAAGGTTAAAGTTTTTTAAAGTTAAACTCTTTTCTTTGAAAATTTAAGGTTTTTCTATTTCAAAATTATTTCTCTTTTCTTTGAAAAGTTAAAGTTTTTTTAATTTTCAAAGTTAAAACTCCTTTTTGAAAAGTTAAAGTTTTTTAATTTCAAAATTGTTTCTCTCTTCTTTGAAAAGTTCAAACTAAGCTTCTCCGTCTTTTTAAAGCTAAGTACTTAACTAAACTTTTATCAAAATCTTTTTTAAGCTAAGTGTTATAAAGCTTAATCTTGACTAAGTGTTTTATTCTTCAAAACTCAGTGTTTTTCAAAACTTTCAAAATCTTAGTCTGTTTAAAAGTATTTTCAACTCTCTCGAAAGTGTTTTTGATATATGTCAACGGGGGAGTGAAGCTAAAGTTAAGAAAAAGAGAAAAATTAAGGGGGAGCTAAGAGCAAATTAAGGAGAAACTTAAAGGGGGAGCTAACAAATCAAATTAAATTGTTCTTAACTTGTTCTATATTCTGCATTCTTTATTATTGCATTTTCTTTCATACTTATTGTTATATATTTGACTTAACTTTGAATTGTATTATCATAATTAAAAAGGAGAAGATTGTTGGTGCGGGAAGCATCATACAATCGAACCTATGTTTTGATAATGAAAAAGGATTCAAAGTTAAGGTTACTTGTTGTCTAACAAGTCTGAATGAGCTTGCAGGAAAGTCTAAGTGTTCTTAGACAAAAGTCCTAACTGTAGTTAGGCAGGTGGAAAACGCTAGGAGGTTGTAACCCTAGGTCATAACGGGTGGTAACTTTAGGTAGAAAGTTTTGGTGGGTCGAGCACTTTGGGCGAAATTATAAAGTTGAGGACTCTAGGTAAAAATCATAGTGGTCACGGACCAGGTGAAAGACTGGACGGGTTGGAGATCAGACGTCCAGTGAGAAAGTCCTGAAGTCTTGGGTGTTGAGCGACTGATGCTGAGCGGAGGAAGCACGCTCAGAAGTTTATAGTCGCTACTCGACTGTTAAGAGTTTAAAGTCTCCGGTTCCTCCTAAGGAGGTCAGGCCGGTCACTCCTTAAGATCCCCGATCGACTGATGCTGAGCGGAGGAAGCACGCTCGAAAGTTTATAGTCGCTGCTCGACTGTTAAGAGTTTAAAGTCTTCAGTTCCTCTTAAGGAAGTCAGGTCGGTCACCTCTTAAGATCCCTGATCGACTGATGCTGAGCGGATGAAGCACGTTCGGAAGTTTATAGTCACTGCTCGACTGTTAAGAGTTTAAAGTCTTCGGTTCCTCCTAAGGAAGCCAGGCCGACCACTCCTTAAGATCTTTGATCGATTAATGCTGAGCGAAGGAAGCACGCTCGGAAGTTTATAGTCGCTGCTCGACTGTTAAGAGTTTAACGTCTTCGGTTCCTCCTAAGGAAGTTAGGTCGGTCACTCCTTAAGATCCTCGATCGACTGATGCTGAGCGGGGGAAACACGCTCGGAAAGAAAGTCAATTCATCTATTTCAGCAGGTGTATGCATGTCTTTCAGAGGAAAGATGCCTACATTTTTCCATTATATTCAGAAATTAAGTGAAATACATGGATAAAGTACAGACGTACGTATTAAGCTCTGTACGGTTGTAAGTGATTTGCACTCCAAGGTCGCTCAAGATTCCTTCCCTATACATCTTGGAGATAGTAAGAACCTGAGGCAAGCTTCTGTATAACTTTATAAGGTCCTCCCCATTGGGGTGACAATTTGCTAACGCCCCCCATGGGCTTGATACGCTTCCATAATAAATCCCCCACTTGAAAGAATCGGGGGATGACTCTTTTGTTGTAGTTTTATCTCATTCGTTGTCTATATGATATAAGGTGAGTTGTTGTCTTGTCCTGGATTTCCTCTATCAAATCTAGCTTCATAAGGCATCATCCTGTATTATTTTCGTCATATAATTGTCTTCGATTAGATTCTACTCCCACTTCAATGGGGACTACTACTTCACCACTATATACTAGTTGGAATGGAGTTATCCCTGTAGCTTCTTGAGGAGTGGTACGATAAGCCCATAACACATTGGGTAACTCATCCACCCAACTGCCACTAACATGATCTAACTTTGTTTTAAGTCCTCTGATGATTTTTCTGTTTGCTACCTCTGCTTGCCCATTACTCTATGGATATGCCACAAAGGTGAATGCTTGTGTGATACCGTATCCAACACACCATTTTTTGATTCCCTGTCCTTGAAATTATCTTCCGTTATCAGAAACCAATTTATGTGGAATTCTAAATCTGCAAATGATATGCTGTCATAAGAATTTAATGATTACGTTTTCAGTTATCCTTGTCAATGGCTCAGGTTCAACCATTTGAAATCCACGGCTACCAATAAGAACCTTCTCTGTGCAGTCACTAAGGGAAATGAACCTACTATATCCATGCCCCATTAGTCAAAAGGGTAAGAAACTATAGAAGTTTTTAATAACTGAGTGGGATAATGCGACAGATTTTGATGTTTCTAACAAGATAGGCATGTTCTTATGAGTTGCACTGCGTCCTCTTATAGAGTAGGCCAGAAGTATCCTGCCAATAATATCTTATGGGCTAAGGATCTTCCTCTAATATGACTCCCACATGAACCTTAATGAACTTCTTGTAAAATATATTATATATCTTCCGGTCTAATACATTTGAGCAGAGGGTTAGAGAAAGCCCTTTTATAAAGTTGATCACCCACCAGTGTATATTGAGCAACCTTTTTTCTTGAAAACCCTAGCTTGCTCATTTTCATCTGGTAGAATGCCTTGTTGTAAGAACAGTATGATGGATGCCCTCCAATTACTCTGTATCTCTATATCAGCTTGTCTCTCGATACAAGATACTAGAACTGTTTATTCCACGGGCTGATCTAGGTTCCAAGGTATTATTACTGAAGCTAGTTTAGCTAGCTCATCAGCCACTTGATTCTCTTATCGAGGTATCTTTTGTATATTCACTTCCTGAAACCCAGCCTTTAATTTATCGAATGCTTCTGCATATAGCTTAAGTTGGTCATTGCTAATTTCAAAGCTGTCTGCTAACTATTGTGTTGCCAATTGAGAGTTAGAATAAATCCATACTCCAGCGGCCCCTACGTGTCGAGCAGCTTGCAAGCCGGCTATTAGGGCTTCATATTCTGCCTCGTTATTAGTGGCTCTGTAATTTAATCGGACTGAAAGCTGAACCCAGTCTTCTTTTGGAGATATAAGGAGGATTCTGATTCCACTGTCCTGTCTAGTTGAGGACCCATCTACATAGATCTTCCAAGTTCCTTCCTCTTTCGAACCTTGTACTTCTATTATGAAGTCTGCTAAGGATTGTGCTTTGATGGCCGAGCGGAGTTGATACTGTATATTATATTCACTGAGTTCGGTTGTCTACTTAATTAGTCATCCAGATGCTTCCGGATTGAGGAGTACCCGGACGAGAGTACTATTGGTTAATACTATAATTGCATGTGATAAAAAGTAAGGACGCAACCTTCTTGCTATTAATACCAATGCACAAGCTAATTTTTCAAGTGTAGTATATCTACACTCGGCTTCTTTTAATAAATAGCTTGAGAAATACACCAGCTGCTGTTCTTTACCCTCCTGCCTCACCAACACTGAGCCTATAGCATGCACATTTGCCGAAAGATAAATCTATAAAGTTTCTCGTACTGCAGGTTTAGCTAAGACAGGGAGAGTTCACAAATAATCTTTCAATTCTTGAAATGCTTTGTCACATTCTTCATCCCACTGAAATTTAGTTGCCTTCCGAAGTACTTTGAAGAAATGAAAACATCAATCGGCTGATCGAGTGATGAAGCGAGATAAAGTAGTAATTCGACCATTCAATCTTTGGGCCTCTTGTTTGATCGAAAGCGCTAGAGGGGGTGAATAGCGCTCGTGACTTTCACTTTTCGTTTTGGAAATCTTACGAGTAACGCAGCAGAAATAAACAAAAGACAGACACACAAAAAGACTCCAAGATTTACTTGGTTCGGAGCCTGTGACGACTCCTACTCCAAGGCCCGCGATCGTTGATCGCTTTCGGTGGACAACAACTATAAGTTCGTAAATATTTACAAACAGGTGAGTACAAATATAAGCTTAAAAGAAACGTTATACAGACAAACTACAAAAGATGAGAGTGATTGTCGATTGTCAGAGCAGCAGAGTGTAGTCGAAGGTTTCGGAGCAGCACACCATATCACAAGTTCTTCTGTTTGAGTTGGGTTTTTGGCTGCTTCCGAGGCTCTTTTTTATAGGCTCTGTGAAGCTGATCCAGATCCCCAAGTTTTGGGATCAGGCTTGACCCGAGGCGGATCGGTCGACTGATCCCTACGTTCGGTCGACCAATCAGACGGTCTTCTCCCATCCGATCCGCTCGTTCCGTTTCGATCTGGTCAAGTCTCATCCTCGGTTCGGTCGATCGATCCCCTCATTCGGTCGACCGATAAGCTCCTCTAACCCGATCAACCTGGCCTGATCCAGTCGATGCTGATCCTTGGTTTGGTCGACCGATCCCAAGGTTCGGTCGACTGATTCTTTGGTCGAGCCTGGTCCAATCTCTGGAAGTTTGATCTGCCGGCTGGGGGGTTCGGTTGACCGATCCCAATGTTCGGTCGACCGATCCCGGTTAGACTTAACCCTACATAAAAGTATTAGTTTCCTGCAAAACAGAGTTAGAACACAGATGATAATATATAGAAATAAATTTGACAGTCTCCAGACTGTCCGGGTCTGACTTCGGATTTCCAACCCGAAAACCCTAGGTCGACCCGACGCCTACTGTTCCCTCTGCGGGGAACGCGTCCTCACCTACTTCTCTCAGGAGGGTTACCTGATGCTAGCTCGATCCTCTAGATCGACTGGACTTTTGCTCGACACTCGATGCTTCCGGACTTTCTGCTGGACTCCCGCTTCCCAGCTCGTCCAGTCTTCCACCTGGTTCGTGACACCAAGACTTTCCACCTAGGGTTACCACCCCCTAGGACTTTTGCCTGAAGCCCTCGACCCGCCAAGACTTTTCGCATAGGGTTACCACCCTCTATGACCTAGGGTTACCACTCCTTAGGGTTTTCCACATGCCTAACCGCAGTTAGAACTTTTGCCTAAGTACCACTTAGAATTTTCCTGCAAGCTCCATGAACCTTGTTAAATAACAACATAGCCTTAACTTTGAATTCCTTTTCCATTATCAAAACAACGGTTTGATCGTCGGATGCTTCCCACACCAACAATCTCCCCCTTTTTTATTATGACAACTGAAATTCAGAGTTAAGTAAAATAGGTAGATATTTTTCAAAGTTTAAGTAAGTTAAAAGGAATGCAAGCATAGTTAAGCTAAAACTAAAATAGATAGATATTTTTCAAAGTTTAAGTAAGTTAAAAGGAATGCAAGCATAGTTAAGCTAAAACTAACTTAAACTTTGAAAGACTAAGGCTCCCCCTTAATAAACTAACTTAAACTTTGTAAGGCTCCCCCTTAATAAAGGCTCTTTTTATAGAGTTGAATTTTCCTATTTTGAATTTCTCTATTCTCCCCCTTTACCATTTATAAAAAATGAGCAAGTTTGAATAATTCCAATTTTTCAAACAGATTTTATAGTTAAAAAACAGAGAACAGATTTTATATTTCTTCAACTGAGTTTAAAAGACTAATAATACGTTGATTTTGAAGGATAATGTTGGCCAATTTTTGAAACTGAGTTGAACTCTTTGAAAAATATGTTGTAAAATTTGAAAAACATATTGAAGCATACTTCAGGTAAGTTGAAATACTTTGAAAGTCTTAGCTAAGTTTAGAAAATCTGTTAGGAAAAAAAATACTTAGCTAAATTTAGAAAATCTGTTAGAAAAATTACTTAGCTAAATTTTCAAAATAAATTCGAAAGATTTTGTTTGGTAAATATTTTCTTAATTTTGAAAAAGCTCTTTGAACAATATTTTAGAAAGAGAGTGATCCGGCGGTTAGAACAGGGGACCCCCATTCTGAGGGGTCAATGCCACGCGAGAGTCAAAAGGCCAGGTGGCTGACCGGCTGACCGACCGGTGAATAACCGATGGCGAAAGGCGCCCCGACAGAAGTCGGGGTTCCGGCGCTCAATTGAACAATAGCGAAGAGCCGAGTGGAAGGCCTAAGACAAGGTGACATACTGTTAGCAGTCCCCGCAGCTCCTTACCGAGGATCTACCCAGCATACCGAGGCATACGAAGAGCCGGACGGGGTGTGATTGGTTTTGGGGTGTGGAGTAAGATGAGTGCCGGCCGGACGCCCCGTCCAGCCGGCCGGACGGGCACCTCGTCATGGGGTAGGGAAAGGACAATTTATATCTTATGACAGCGGTCAAGTCCTATGACTAGGCCATACTCCTAATCTGGCGACGAGGTGTTCTGCTGTCCCATCGAGAGCGTGCTTGGACTGTAGCAGTATGGTGTCAAGTAAGCCCTCTGACAAACACATACCGAGGTATGGGCTAAAAACAAGTGTTTACCTCGATTGGTGTGCATGAGTTTCTTCCAGCCCTATATAAGAAGCCTTATACTTTGCCAGAGGTACGCGTTCAACACCTTTGGAGCCACTTTTTTCACTGTTTGCTTGCCTGACTTGAGCGTCGGAGGGTCGCCGCTGGGAACCCCTTCCCGGCCCAACTTCTGTGCAGGTTTCCCGGAGGTTCGTGCAATCAGTCGAAGATCCACGTCAGCAACTGGGGAGCGCCACGTGCCCAGCGTCCGCTGATTCGGCATTCAGACAGGATCAATTTGGCGCCGTCTGTGGGAACCGCTCCTGCATCCGAACGGAAACAATGGACAAGGCTGGACGACAGCATACGGTGACGCTTTCCACGGAGGAACTCGATGCTCTGATCGAGTTGAGGGCCGCTAAGCTCGTCAAACAGAAACAGAAGGCACTAGCCGAGCGGGCAGAGCAGCAAGCAACATCAGCATCAGGAGGTCGAGCGGAAGCACCTCAGGCCACCGTTGCATTCCATCGAGCCCTATTCCGCACTCCTGAAGCCGCAACAACTAACCGAGATCGGGGATCTTCTTCGGAGGAAAGGCCAAGACGAGATGACAGAAAAGGGAAAGCCCCCCGAACGGATACATCGCCCGAGCGGATTAATCGCCAATTCTCAGAAGCCATCCTGAAGGATCCTCTGCCAAAGCACTACGTGCCCCCAACGATCAACGAATACAATGAGACCACCGATCCGGATGATCATCTGGGTAAATTCGACAACACTGCTACCCTTCACCAATATACGGATGGGGTGAAGTGTCGAGTTTTTCTAACCACCCTCTCTGGATCGGCTCAACGGTGGTTTCGGAGGCTGCCGGATGGGTCATCACAAGCTTCAAGGACTTCCGAACGGCCTTCCTCCATCATTTTGCAAGCAGTCGGCGTTATCAGAAGACGAGTGTCAGCTTGTTTGCTATCAAGCAAGAGCCAAGAGAGCCGCTCAGAGCGTATATCCAGCGGTTCAACCAGGTGGCTATGGACATTCCAACAGCCACCTCGGAGACCATGATGAACGCCTTCACACAAGGCCTCGTAGATGGAGATTTCTTCCGATCGCTCGTTCGGAAGCCGCCTCGAGACTACGATCATATGCTGCACCGGGCCAACGAATACATCAACGTGGAGGAAGCCCAAGCAGCCCGGAAAAAAGAAACTCCAACCGAGCGGGCTCCTCCTACCGAGCGGAAGCCGCACGCTGCTCATCCACCTAGAGGACCGAGGGCTGAAGCAATCCGCTCCCCCCATGCCATGTCCCACGTGCAAGAGGTAGCTGCCGCCCGACCCAAGCCAAAGAAGAAATGGACCCCGATGTTCTGCTCTTTCCACCGAACGGATACGTACAACACAAGGGATTGTCGAAGTTTTCCCTTGATGGCTCATCCCGTTCCCCGGAATGGTGGTCAACGATCTCCCTCATCCGATAGGCGACAGAGAACTCATGAAGCCGATTGGACGCCAGCCGATAGGCGACAACAACAGACTCCCGATCGGCATCGCTTCCCGAGGCGGGAGAAGCGGCGAATGTCTAGAGAACGGTCTCGACCTTCCGCTCGGGAAGAAGAAAATAGAAGTAATACTTCCCGAGGAGAGATCAACATCATAGCTGGTGGTCCGACCGGAGGAGATTCCAATCGAGCAAGGAAAGCGAGCGTCCGGCAGCTCCAGGTCCATGCGGTCGGCTGCAGCCAGGAACGGGCAAGCGGACCCGAAGTCAGTTTCGGGCCCGGGGACTTGGAAGGAGTCGAAGTGCCCCACGACGACGCTCTGCTCATCAAAGCGGTAATAGCCAACTACACTATTCACCGTGTATTTATTGACACAGGAAGCTCGGTCAACAACATATTTAAAAAGGCGTTCGATCAACTACAAATTGATCGAGCTGAGCTGCTTCCCATGACAACCCCCCTTTACGGGTTTACGGGCAATGAAGTTCAGCCGGTCGGATAGATCCGTCTGGCCATATCGCTGGGAGAGGAGCTGCTCAGAAGGACGCGTACTGCAAACTTCGTCGTGGTGGACTCTCCGTCGGCATACAACGTCATCTTGGGGCGACCAGCTCTCAACGAATTCCGAGCGGACGTTTCCACCTTCCACCAGAAGATCAAGTTCCCCGTCGAAGACAAAGTGGGAGAAGTACGAGGGGATCAACTGGCAGCTCGGCGATGTTATATTGAGATGGTCTGAGCAGAAGCCACTTCCGCTCGGAAGGTGCCACGGATCGAGGTGAACGCTATAACAGAAAAGCCTCCCTCTTTAGTTTATGAAGAAAAAGAGGAAGTGCAGATACACCCGACCCGATCGGAGGCCACGACATTCATCGAGTCCGATCTGGAGGCGAATCAGAAAGAGGAAGTGATCCAATGCCTCCGAAGAAACCATGATGTCTTCGTCTGGTCGACACATGAGCTGCCCGAAATTTCACCAAGTATAGTGCAGCATGAGCTCCACGTCCGACCGGACGGTCGGCCAGTAAAGCAAAGAAAAAGGGACTTCAGCGCCGAGCAGAATGCCATCATCCGAGCGGAGGTGGAGAAACTCTTGGAGGCCGGCCATATACGCTAGGTCCAGTTCCCGAGCTGGTTGGCGAATGTGGTGCTAGTTTCCAAGCCCGGCACGTGCCTAAAGGACTTTTACCCCTTGCCCCGAATCGATCAACTGGTGGATTCTACGGCCGGCTGCGAGTTGATATGCATGCTCGACGCCTATCAGGGATATCATCAAGTGCCGCTCGCCCGGCAAGACCAAGAAAAGGTTAGCTTCGTGACGGCCGACGGCACCTACTGCTATAATGTGATGCCGTTCGGATTGAAGAACGCGGGAGCCACCTATCAACGCTTGATGAACAAAGTGTTCAAGGAGCAGATCGGGCGGAATCTGGAAGTTTATGTGGACGACATTCTTATCAAGTCCGTCCAAGCGGCTGATCTCTTC
Source organism: Zingiber officinale (assembly GCF_018446385.1). Taxonomy (NCBI): domain Eukaryota; kingdom Viridiplantae; phylum Streptophyta; class Magnoliopsida; order Zingiberales; family Zingiberaceae; genus Zingiber; species Zingiber officinale. The sequence continues at coordinate 114,800,599 of NC_055993.1, read as the reverse complement.
AAAGACATGGAGGAAACCTTCCGTACGTTACGGAAATATGGAGTCAAGCTAAATCCTCAGAAATGCCTGTTCGGAGCAAAAGGAGGGCGTTTCTTAGGATACATAGTGACCGAGCGGGGTATCGAAGCAAATCAGCAAGGTGAAAGCTCTACAAGACATGCCGCCTCCGCGAAATACAAGGGAAGTGCAGCGTTTGACCGGTCGGATAACTACTTTGTCCAGATTCATATCCAAAACCGCCGACCGGAGCCTTCCTTTTTTCAAAATCTTGCGCAAGGCCACTAAGTTTCACTAGGACGAAGAATGCGATCGGGCGTTCGAAGATTTGAAGGCATATCTGAACTCTCTCCCGATATTAGCCAAGCCGGCTGCGGGTGAGCCACTTTATATCTACTTGTCTTCAACCGAGCAAGCAATCGGCTCGACACTAGTGAAGGCGAGCGGGGAAGAGCCTGTGTATTTTTTTAGTCATATTTTAAAAGATGCTGAATCTCGCTACACTGGGCTCGAGAAGCTGGCTTTCGCTCTGGTCCTCGCCGCTCGGCGCCTTCGTCCCTACTTCCTAGCGCATACCATCATTGTCAAAACCAATAGCCCGCTTGGGCGAGTATTACTAAATCCAGAAGCGTCCGGGCGACTCATCAAATGGACGACGGAGTTGAGTGAATTTGACATCCAATACCAGCCCCGCTCGGCAATCAAGGCACAATCCTTGGCAGATTTTGTGACGGAGGTTCAGAAGCCGGAGCCCGAAGCTATATGGAAGATATTCGTGGACAGATCGTTCACTCGGCTCGGCAGCGGTATTGGTGTAGTATTGCTATCTCCCCAAGAAGAGAAGATGCATCTATCCGTCCGGCTTGATTATAGAGCCACGAATAATGAGGCAGAGTATGAGGCCCTCATAGCTGGCTTGCAGGCAGCACGGCATGTGGGAGCCAGTCGGGTAACGCTTCATTCGGATTCGCAGTTGGCCGCTCAGCAGCTCTCTGGCACCTTTGAAATCAACAGCGCTCGGCTCAAGCTCTACGCTGATGCCTTTGAGAAGCTCAAAGCCAATTTTAGAGAAGTCATTGTTCGGAAGATACCCAGAGCGGAAAATCAAGCGGCCGATGAGTTAGCCAAACTCACGAGTTCAATAACGCTGGTCGCCATTCTGCAGCCGATTGAACAAGTATTGTTGGTGGCGCACATCGACCGTATGAAGAGTCTCACGTTTCCGAGCGACTGGAGGACACCAATCATGGAGTTTCTCCGCTCAGGTTCTACGCCGTCCGATCGGGATGAGGCCCAGCTACTCAGGAGGAGAGCCGGTCGGTTCACGCTCATTGGAGATCAGCCATACAAGAAGGCTTTCTCCCGTCCGCTTCTGAAATGCGTGAGTTCAGAAGATGCGGCATACATCCTTCAAGAAGTGCATCAAGGATCTTGCGGGGGTCATCCGGGCGGGCGATTACTAGCTAAAAAGATACTGCTGGCCGGATACTTCTGGCCAACTTTACAAGCAGACGCCGCTCGGACCGTCGCGACGTGCCTTTCTTGTCAAAGGTATCATAATTTCTCTCACTGACCGGCGGAAGAAATGAAGGCCGCTACTGTCTCTTGCCCGTTCGACCAATGGGGAATGGATATCGTTGGTCCGTTTCTTATGGCGACCGGGCAGCGGAAATTTTTATTGGTGGCGGTTGATTATTTTTCCAAGTGGGTGGAGGCTGAGCCGCTAGCCAAGATCACCGAGCAGATGGTCAAGAAATTTATTTGGCAGAACATCATCTGTCGGTTCGGAATCCCCCGTCGACTTGTCTCCGATAACGGGCGGCAATTCACAGGAAAGTTGCTCGAAGATTGGTGCAAGAGCTATGGCATCGAGCAATACTTCACGTCCGTGGCATATCCCCAAAGCAATGGTCAAGCCGAAGTAGCCAATCGGGAAATTCTTCGTATTTTGCGCGCTCGGCTCGATCATATGGGAGGAAGCTGGGTGGATGAGGTGTCAGGCGTCTTATGGGCCATCCGAACGACCCTGAAGGAAGGAACTGGCGTCACGCCCTTCCATTTGGTGTATGGCGGCGAAGCGGTTATTCCTGTCGAAGTTGGAGTTGAATCCGCTCGGATCCAAAATTATGATGAGGACAACGCCGAGTGGAGGAACATGGAGCTGGATTTGGTCAAGGAAGAAAGAGCCAAGGCATCCGTCCGGTTGATGGCGTATCGTCAAAGAATGAAGCAAAATTACAACAGGCGTGTAATCCCCAGATCATTCCAGGTCGACGACCTTGTCTGGAAGAAAGTCAAGCCGGTCGGCGACGTCGGCAAGCTGGAGGCTCCTTGGGCGGGCCCCTTTAAAATCATCGAAAAGCTCCGCTCGGGCGCTTACTATTTGGAGGATGAAGGCGGGCGGCAGCTGGACCGACCTTGGAGCGCGAATCATCTCCAACCTTATAGAGCTGGGTGAAAGGTGCACTGATGTAACTCATTTTCGTGTATATTCTAGTCGCCCATGCCCTTGTAATGCAGGAAGCCAAAATAATTGAAGGATGACAAATAGCTTCGCCGAACGGCTGTGTTAAGTTAGCCTTAAAGGCCGTCGAGCTCCGACGTTAAATATCGAGAGACGAGCCGGCGTCTATAAACCCGCCGAGCGGAAGACCGTCGAGCTCCGACGTTAAATATCGAGAGACGAGCCGGCGTCTATAAACCCTCCGAGCGGAAGACCGTCGAGCTCCGACGTTAAATATCGAGAGACGAGCCGGCGTCTATAAACCCGCTGAGCGGAAGACCGTCGAGCTCCGACGTTAAATATCGAGAGACGAGCTGGCGTCTATAAACCCGCCGAGCGGAAGACCGTCGAGCTCCGACGTTAAATATCGAGAGACGAGCCGGCGTCTATAAACCCGCCGAGCGGAAGACCGTCGAGCTCCGACGTTAAATATCGAGAGACGAGCCGACATCTATAAACCCTCCGAGCGGATAGCCATCCACGTGATACATTCCGGCGGTAAGAGCCAACCGACGACAGAGCCTGTTCTTTAAGGCCAACATACGGCCGAGCGGCTCGCTTAGCAAAAATATACGGAAAACCCCTTTGAGGTAAGGTGCAAAGCAAAAGATGGTTAATAAGAATTAAAGATGTGAGCGCGTGAACGAATGACGTTCGCACGCCGAGCAGCTATACAGTCGTATGGCGAAAGACGTTTTTTTGAAGACAATCGGCTTGAGCTCATGTCAGAATATGAAGCCGAGCAGAGGAGTTTTAAAGAACACTTTAAACATGATGAAAGAAAAATTTCTTGCCAAAACAAAAGTTGCAAGAACAGAAAGATGATCTATTTACGCCAAACGCTGGGCAAACAAAAGAAGTTACAACAAAAATAAGTTGTGCCGAACAGCAAGAGTACAAAAACATGATCATTCCTCACACATCAAAATCAAAAAGGGCATCAGGGATAGAGCCCATCATAATAGCTAAGTCTTCTGGAGGGACGGACAGCTCGGCGGGGAGGTGGCCTTTGTTCTTCAGATAATCTACCGCCACCTTGATAGCCTCTTCGAAAGTGAGGGAAATCTTGTCGGTGAATTTCTCTCCGAAGTCGTCCGAGCGGACAAATGCTTTCCTCACTTCGTCAGAGCGGGCCGACTCCCCATCCTGATACCCTTTGAGCGCGGCTCGGGAAGCATCGTTGGCGGCATGGAGATCCTTTAAATCTCCTTCAAATTTGAGCAGGTCGGCCGAGCGGCTCTCCTTCTCAGTGGCCAGAAGGGCATCCAGCTCCTTGATGCGCTGCTCTAGTCCCCGGTTCTCCACCTTCATCAGGTCCATATCCTCGATGGCTTTAAGCTTCCGGGTGGTCGCGGTCTTTACTTCCTTGTCCCGCTACTTGACCAAGGCTTCGAGGCGGGCCACTTCGCTCGCCAAGCCGGAGGATTTACCTCGTTCGACTTCCAGCAGCCTTTTGGCCTTCTCCAGAGCGGCCGTCGATTGTTTGCTGTCCCCCGCGGCCTTGAGCTTCTTCAGCTCGTCCTCTAGTTCGGCTAGGCGATTGCTGATGCCAATCTGCTCCACCCAGTTCTGCGAACGGATATGAGCAAGTTAGAAGTTCGATTCAAAAAAAAAAAACCAACAAAGCAAAACAACATACCCCGGTCGCCTGTTGTAGATTGCTGTCGCCGAGCTGACTAGGAGTCATCATGGCGATTAGGAGGCGAGCATCCTCCCAAGCTTTGGCGAGGGGACCCGTGAGTGTGATTTGCTGCTCAGGGACCACCGGCCGATCAGCGGCCGCCATGTATTCTTCCGAAGGGAGGCGCAGGACGGTTTTTATCAACTTGGGGCCGCTCGGATCACCCTGAGAAGCAGCGGCCTTACCGGACGGCTCACCGATGGAGGAAGAAGGACGATCGCCCAACCGCTTAAGACGCCGCAGAGTTCGGGGAGGACTGGAGGGCGGCACCTCAGAGGTAGCCCTGGGAGAGTTGCGCGGCGCCGGGGTACTCTCTATAGAAACTGTCCCGGATAACATTGGAGCCTCATCGCCCCGCTCGGACTGTGGCTCATCAGATGGAGTTGGTATAGATGCTGACTCTGGCCGTCTGCATTTCCGAGCTGCCAGAGGAACGTCGTCGGCCGAACGGCCCTCTACCTCGACTTGAGTAGAGGGTTCTATGTCGCCCGCGACCTCGTCGTGAGAAGCAGGAGCGTCTAAGGCTTCGGGGGCATCCTGAGTCCCCTCACCTTCTTCGCCGACCGGATCAGCTGAAGCCAAGCCCCGCTCGACGACCTCCTTATTCTTGGCCGCCTCGATCTCAGTGGCTCGCAGTTTCAGCCGATCGGTAGCCTTGGCGCGCCACATGACTTCAGCTGCAGAAGCAAAAAATAAATCAGTTAGAACAAAAGAAACGGGAAGATAAGAGAACTTACTCATGCTGCAAGGTAGATCGGCGGGGACGGAAGATAAGCCGAATAGATACATTACTCCCGGAAGGAGCAGCTTGTCGATGTGATAACGCTGGCCGACCAGCCGATCGGCTGCATGAAGATAGGCAGCATCGCCTCTAAACTTGCCGAGCTCCGATTGCGCTGGCATCGCCGTTTGCCACTTGATACGAAAGGCAGGTGGCTCGAGGAAACGCATGTAGAGAAAGTGCTCTTCCAATGTTTGTTGGAGCTCGGCATGTTATCAAAAAGGACGAAACCTATCCTAGATTGGAAAACAAAAGTTCCCCACTCGACTTGCTTGGGGTAGTAGAAGTAATGGAACACTTTGGGATATAATGGGATGTTGTTCAATTTAAAGAGAACTACCACCCCGCTCAGCAGCCTAATGGAGTTCGGGACCAGTTGGTCGAGCGGGATGCGAAAATAATTGTAAACTTGCAAGAAAAACTTATGGGGTGGAAAGCGTAGCCCGGCCAAAAATTGGTCTCGGAAGAAAAGAACGGTGCCGGGCGGCGGTTCATAAGGTCGATCGGCCGGTGTGGCTAATACTATGTGGTGGTCAGAAGGGATGTCGTAAGTCCGAGCAAGACGCAACGCGTCCTCCTCGTCAAAACGGCTCTCCATGGTCGTGTACCACAGACCAGGAGCGCCGGCGGTCGACTGGGAAGTGCTCATCATGGGCGAAAAGCAGTAAGAAGGTCGAGGCAAAAAGAAGGGTTCGGACAAGATGGTAGACATGAAGGGGATAGCTAACAGAAAAAGAGGAGGTAGCGAGGAAAAAGAAGGCTTACGGGCAAAGGGGATGATCGAAAGGAGCTGCGGGGTCGTCGGAGAACTGAAACGCGAGGTCGCCGGAGCAGAAAGAGCAGCGTGAGGACGAAGGTCGATGAAACAAGAAGGCGGCGGAGAGAAGTGGCCGCGAGATTTATAACGTTAGCGTCGAACGGCCGTGGCCATCCGATTCAGGTTGCGAAGAACGAGGTCATCATCCAGCCGTTCATTTCAAACGACGGCTGTCCCATCGGAGATAACGCCACCGCCATACGCTGACCAGAGCAGGACCGCCACGTGTCAGCAGGACACTGGTCGCATTTAATGAGCGCACTTTACCGTGCCAGCGCACGTGATTGGCAGTAAAGGAAAGGATTTGATAGGGATTTCAAGGGAATTCAAGGCATGAGCAAGACACCGCCGACCGGATGAGCATCTCTATGCCTGGCCGAGCGGGCTAGTGTAGCGGTCGTTATTCAGTCAGATCGGCAGTCCAGTCAGTCGGACTTCGCCTCCTTCGACTAGACTTGAAGGGGAGGCAAGTGATCCGGCGGTTAGAACAGGGGACCCCCATTCTGAGGGGTCAATGCCACGTGGGAGTCAAAAGGCCAGGTGGCCGACCGGCTGGCCGACCGGTGAATAACCGATGGCGAAAGGCGCCCCGACAAAAGTCGGGGTTCCGGCGCTCAATTGAACAGTAGCGAAGAGCCGAGCGGAAGGCCTAAGACAAGGTGACATACTGTTAGCAGTCCCCGCAGTTCCTTACCGAGGATCTACCCAGCATACCGAGGCATACGAAGAGCCGGACGGGGTGTGATTGGTTTTGGGGTGTGGAGTAAGATGAGTACTGGCCGGACGCCCCGTCCAGCCGGCCGGACGGGCACCTCGTCATGGGGTAGGGAAAGGACAATTTATATCTTATGACAGCGGTCAAGTCCTATGACTAGGCCATACTCCTAATCTGGCGACGAGGTGTTCTGCTGTCCCATCGAGAGCGTGCTTGGACTGTAGCAGTATGGTGTCAGGTAAGCCCTCTGACAAACACATACCGAGGTATGGGCTAAGAACAAGTGTTTACCTCGATTGGTGTGCATGAGTTTCTTCCAGCCCTATATAAGAAGCCTTATACTTTGCCAGAGGTACACGTTCAACACCTTTGGAGCCACTTTTTTCACTGCTTGCTTGCCTGACTTGAGCGTCGGAGGGTCGCCGCCGGGAACCCCTTCCCGGCCCGACTTCTGTGCAGGTTTCCCGGAGGTTCGTGCAATCAGTTAAAGATCCACGTCAGCAACCGGGGAGCGCCACGTGCCCAGCGTCCGTTGATTCGGCATTCGGACAGGATCAGAGAGAAAATATTTAACCGAATAAAGTGTTCAAAGATACTTAAGGGCAAAGGAGGATAAGTTTAAAACCTTAATGTCCAAGCGTGAGCTGAGTTAAAGAGTTTGCAAATTAAATTTTTTTTTTAGTAAGGTATCAGAGCCCTAATGTCTAGGCGTAATAAAATTTAAAATCAAGCACTTAAGTTCTTAGCCACATGTCTAACCATGTAGCTACTCGCTATTTACCTAGAGAGCAACAGTTTTCACTTGGTTAGTCAAATTAAGTTAGTGATCCAGTTAGATTTGTCTAAGATAGAATTACTTAACTTGATTGATATATTTTTGGTATTTAACGCCCAGACTTATATCGATGCACTGATATAAGCATTCTTAAGTCCAGGCAGTACCCTATGCACCTCACACCGTTCTAAGTATTTTCAAAACATAAGCAAGGTAGTCCTAGTGTGATTGTGAGATGCTCTGGCTGAAACTAGGGGTACAAGATTTCTAGGGGGGAAAATCCTATGCTAAACCAGATTTTGAAAAAGTAACAAAATTTGGAGCTTTGAAATTCGTTTTTCCTAAGATTTTAAAGCCAAACTGATTTAAAGACAAATTTTTTAAGAAAAGATAAGTCCTATTCTACTAAGCACATCCCTATTTGCCTTCTAAGTGAGCTGAACTCAAGTTCAGGTAAATGCTTTGTGAAGATGTCAGCTAAGTTTGATTTTGACTCAACATAGTTGAGTGCAATATCACCTTTAGCTACGTGATCCCTTACAAAATGGTGCTTCACTTCTATATGTTTAGTCCTTGAGTGATGAATTGAGTTTTTTGTTAGATTTATTGAACTTATATTATCAATTGAGATTTTTGTTTTCTGATATTCCAGTTGATAGTCTTTAAGGGTATGCATCATCCATAGCAACTGAGATGCGCATTCACCTAAGGCTATATATTCAGCTTCAGTGATAGATAAAGCAACACAGTGTTGCTTTCTACTTGACCAACTTACTAGGCATTGTCCTAGAAATTGACAGCTACAACTTGTGCTTTTTCTATTTAGCTTGCACCCGACATAGTCTGAGTCAGAGTAGCCGGTTAGGTCAAGAGTTCCAGATCTAGGGTACCATAGTCCTACATTTAGGGTTCCCTTAACATACCTAAGGATTCTTTTGACAAGGGTTAAGTGAGACTCTTTTGCACAAGATTGGTATCGTGCACACATACCTACTGCGAAGATAATGTCTAGTCGGCTCGCAGTAAGGTACAATAGACTTCCTATCGCACTTCGATAGTATTTCAAGTCTACTGATTTACCTTCTAAGTCTGAGTCAATTTTATCATTAGTAGCCATTGGTGTATTAATGATTTTTGAGTTTTCCATTCCAAATTTTCTAATTAATTCCTTAGCATATTTAGTTTGATAAATATAGATTTCATGTTTAGTTTGCTTAATTTGTAAACCTAAGAAGAAATTAAGTTCACCTACCAGACTCATTTCAAATTCATTTTCCATTAGTTTGGTGAATTCTTTTAGAAATTTAGAGTTGGTTGATCCAAAAATAATATCGTCGACGTAAATTTGGGCTATAAAAATATCGTTTTCTAAGGTTTTTACGAAAAGGATTGGATCTATTTGACCTTTGTTGAATCCTTTTGATATTAGATAATTGGGCAGACGCTCATACCAAACTCTAGGTGTTTGTTTTAGTCCGTATAGGGCCTTTTTTAGTCTAAAGACATAATTTGGTTGTTCTAAGTTCTCAAATCTTGGGGGTTGACCTACATATACCTCTTCTTTAATAAATCCATTTAAAAATGCGGATTTTATGTCCATTTGAAATAGCTTGAATCCTTTGTGTGCTGCATAGGCCAGCAACATCCTAATGGATTCAAGTCTTGCTACAGGGGCATAGGTCTCATCATAGTCTAACCTTTCTACTTGATTGAACCCTTTTGCTACTAACCTAGCTTTGTTTCTAACTATTTCACCTTGATCATTTAATTTGTTTCTAAAAACCCATTTAGTGTCAATTATGGTCTTGTTGACGGGTTTAGGCACTAATTCCCATACCTGATTTCTTTCAAATTGGGTCAATTCTTCTTGCATTGCTAGGGTCCAATCTGGGTCTGGTAGGGCTTCTTCTATAGTTTTGGGTTCAATTTTTGAAATCAAGGCTATTTGGCTCTGGTTTCTATAAGATGACCTAGTTTTGACTCCTAAAGTTGGATCACCCAAAATTTGGTCAGTTGGGTGATTTGTGCTTATTCTTATTGGTCTTATATCATTTGAGTTAGTCATTTGTTCTTCAGATTCAAGAGGTTCAGGTTGAATTTTGTCATCTTCTCTATTTATTGAGTTATCATTTTTTGTATTTTCATTTTCATTTATTGTGTTGAGTAATTTATTTTCTTCATCAAATATTATGTTTATTGTTTCTTCTACTTTTAGGGTATTTTTGTTATACACTCTATATGTCCTACTGGTTATTGAATACCCTAAAAATATTCCTGGGGTTGTTTTTGATGTAAATTTCCCTAGGTAGTCTTTAGTGTTCAAAATGAAGACTTTACACCCAAATTCCTTTAAATAGTTTAAGTTGAGAATTTTATTATAATAAATTTCATAGGGTGTTTTATTTTGAAGTTTGTTAATTAAAACCCTATTTTGAATGTAGCAGGCTGTAGTAACTGCTTCAGCCTATAATTCATTAGATAGTTTATATTCGTTTAACATGGTCCTAGCAGCTTCTTGTAGGGTTCTGTTTTTACGTTCTACTAGACCATTTTGTTGAGGGGTCCTAGGGCAGGAGTATTCATGTTTGTACCCATTTATTTCACAAAATTCAGTAAAGTTATGATTCTCAAATTCTCCCCCATGGTCGCTTCTGATTCTTTTTATTTGAGTGTCTTTTTCATTTTCTATTAATTTGCTAAAGATTTTAAATGTTTCAAAGGTTTCATCTTTAGTTTTTAAAAATTTTACCCAAGTATATCTTGAGTAGTCATCGATTATTACTAAGCAATATTGGTTTTTGCTTAGTGACTTGGCTTCATGCGAATCAAACAAGTCTGGGTGAAGGAGCTCAAGTATTGAAGTTTTTCTATTTAGGTTGGTTAATTTATGGCTTGATTTGGTTTGTTTACCCTGTTTACAAGCATTGCAAATTGAATTTTCAACAGATTTTAATTTGGGCAGACCTTTAACTAGACCATTTTGACTTATTTTTGAAATAAGTCTGGTGTGAGTATGACACAGTTTGGTGTGAGTATGACACAGTCTCCTGTGCCACAGCTCAGTTTCCTCTTGTTGTGTCAGGAGACACTTTGTTGAGAATGTTGGTAGGTTAATAGTGTATACATTATCTTTCCTAGTGCCCTTAAGTATGATTTCAGGATTATCAATATTTTTAACTATACATTCAGATTTTGTAAAGTGAACTGAATAACCACTATCACACAATTGGCTTATACTGAGTAAATTAAAGTTAAAGTTTTCAACTAGTAACACTTTTTGAATAGTAAAATCGGATTTGAGCTCGATGTTACCTCTTCCGATTACCTTAAGTTTGTCGTCGTTGTCAAATGCAACAGATCCTAAACTCTTTAATTTGAGCTTTGTGAACTTTAACTTATCTCTAGTTATATGTCTGGAGCATCCACTATCCAACATCCACTGATCCAATTCTTTATGTTCCTACACATAAAGTGTTTGAATTGGACTCTATTTGATGAAAAGAAAGTGAAGTGATTGAGTAAGTATTAGGATTGTGAAAGTTAATTAAATGTTGAGGACTAATTAAGTTTATTAAGTTGATTGGGTTTGAAATTGAGGTTGATTAATTTTAAAAAGTTAATTAATTTGAAGAAAAAAATATTTAATTTTGAACAATATTAAGTTTAAATTAATTTTTGAAAGTATTAAGTTAATTAAATTTGAAGAAAATGTTAAGTTAATTTAATTTGAAAATGTTAAGTTAATTTAAATTTGAGAAATATTTAAGTTAATTAAAATTTGAGAAATATTTAAGTTAATTAAATTTGAAGATATTTAACTTAATTAAATTTGAGAAGTATTTAAGTTAATTAAATTTAAAGATATTTAAGTTAATTTAATTTGAAAAAATATTTAAGTTAATTAAAATTTAAAAAATATTTCAGTTAATTAAATTTGAAAAATATTTAAGTTAATTAAATTTTAAAAAATATTTAAGTTAATTAAATTTTAAGAAATATTTAAGTTAATTAAATTTTAAGAAATATTTAAGTTAATTAAACTTGAAAAATATTTAAGTTAATTAAAATTTGAAAAATATTTAAGTTAATTAAACTTGAAGATTACCCTTATAAAGGTTATGAAAGGCACCTTCAAAAGCCTTGAAGGCGCCTTCAAAGGCCTTGAAGGCGCCTCTAACCCAACAACTTTGATCCCGAACAAATTGGCTCTTATCTGCGACGAGGTCTAATGTAGGATCGTAGACGTACTAGAGGGGGGTGAATAGCATGCGTTGCTTTTTCACTCGTTTCAGAAAATACACAGAATACGTAGCGGAATAAAGAATGAAAAGACAAGCAATGTTAACACGCTTTCTTTTACTTGGTTCGGAACTTGTGGTGACTCCTACTCCAAGGCCCGCGATCGTTGATCACTTTCATTGGACAATTCACTATCATTTCGGAAAGCTTTACAAATGAATAATACAAGTATGAAGCTTTACAGATATGAAATATAACTTGTCACCAACGACTTGATGAAATCTATCTTCTGACTTGATAGTCGTTGGAGTAGCGTTTAGATGTTGCCAAAGTGCACGCAGTTGTTTGTTCTTGATCTCAGCAAGTGTGTTGAACTCGAAGCTGCTGGTCAACCCTCCTTTTATAGCCGAGGTAGACCTAATCCAGATCCACTGATCTCGGGATCAGTCTTTAACCCGACTATGATCGGTCGACCGATCCAGATGTTTGGTCGATCGAACCCTCTAAACTTACCCAACTTCTTGTCCACATGCTTCTGCCGCTTGGATAAGTCTTTGTTCGGTAGACCTAGGGCTGTGCAAAAAAACCGACAAACCGAAAATCGGACCGGAACCGGTAGCTTACCGGTTTCGGTTTACCGGTTAACCGGTTAGTCGGTTTTAATCGGTTCCGGTTAACCGGTTTACCGGTTGATTCCCGGTTTTGGATTTTTTTTACCGGTTTAACCGGTAAACCGGTAAAACTAGACACCAATCGGTTGACTTGGTTTTAATACGAGCCATGGATTACAAATTACATGGTAAATGAATCTAGTCTATAAAATGAAATCTGAGTATCTGACCAAATGGTGCTTCAAAATTCTTTCATATACCTTTCAATGGACTCGAGCTCAACCTGCAGAACTCTTCACAATTTTTCACACTCTTCTGGATAAATTTTGTTAAAGCACATACCTCTCTAAAAGTATAAATAAACTTGGTCCCATGATCCCATCTTGAAAGTTTTTATATAAATAAATTTTTGGACATGTCTACGTCTCCAATCTGTCCAACCGCCGCCACCTGATCTGCAAAGAGTTAGCGGGAGCGACGAACGGCTCGCCGTTCCGGCCGTCATCTCCGTCCTCTCAGCTGTCCTCCTGCGGCTGGTGGAGCGCAACAACGTTACCTCCGGCGGCCTTCCAAGGCGTGCGGAAGCCGTCCATCTCGGTGCGCCACTACCTGGTGCGCATCTTCCGCTACGCCTGCTGCAGCCCCTCCTGCTACGTCGTCGCGTACATATACCTCAACAGCTTCGCCGGCAACCGCCAAGCCGTTGCCCTCGACTCCTTCAATGTCCACCGCCTCCTCATCACCAGCGTCCTCACCGCCGTCAAATTCATGGACGACATGTATGTATCTAAATGCCATCCTCCTCAAGAAACAGAGCAATTAGCTCTTGGAATTAACAATTGCATTGCTCAATTATGATCCAAGCTTAGTGGTTCCTAATTCCTTTATTTACAATCTGCTGATTTAGTGTGCTTCAACTTGCTATCCCATTAATTGCGCTCTCTCTCTCCCCCTCTCTTTACACCTGCCAACTAACAATGAAGTGGATACATGTTTTTTTCCCAAATGATGATCAATCAATCTGAAAAAATAAATTGTGTGTCGACAGAATGAGACTTGAGACATACTTGTAGCCATTCGGCAGAATGCCCTTCTCATACATTGAAAATTGGCAATTTGTTGGAATTGGTAGCTTTCTTCAGGTTGTATCTTCAAAGAACCAAGTAGAATACGTGTAGCAATATCTATTAAGTAGGTAAGAGTAATGTAACAATATGAACTGGATATCAATCTACAACATTTAGTTGAGAACATTTCTATATTAAGCCTTTTAATTAATGGTCTTTTTTTGTTTGTTTTGTTATTTCATCAAAGGTCTGGAACTCTTAATTTTAATTTTACCGGTTCTCGGTTGGAACCGGTTAACCGACCGAAACCGGGTTTAACCGGAACCGGTAGAACCGGTAAGATACCGGTCGGTTAACCGGTTTTAAATAAATCATAGTAAACCGGAATTAACCGGAACCGATAAACCGGTAAACCGGTTAACCGACCGGTTGAACAGGCCTAGGTAGACCGATCCCACTAACCTCGCTGGTTTATCTGATCTAATCCACCCGGCTCGACCAGGCCACGACTTATCCTCGGTTAGGTCGACCGATCCCCAAGTTCGGTCGACCGATCCCCAGGTTCGGTCGACCGATCCCTCGATCAAACTCAGTCTGCTATATTGGGTTCGGTCGACCGATCCAAAGGTTCGGTCGACCGATCAAGGTCGAATCTAACCTTACACAAAATATTAGTCTCCTGGAAAACAGAGTTAGCAGATAACAGATAATATATAAATAAAAAGTTTTGGCAGCCTTCGGACTGTCCGGTTTTGACTTCAGATTTCCTCCGGAAACCCTAGGTTGAACCGACGCCTACTGTTCCCTTACAAAGGAACGCATCCTCACCTACTCCTCTCAGGAGCATTTACCTGTTGCTAGATCAGTCCTCCAGACCAACTAGATTTTCCGCCTAGGGTTACCACTGTTGGAATCATTCGTACTCGGCTAGAGAGGGGGGTGTGAATAGCCGCCCCAAATTCTCGCGTTCTTCCTACAGTTACGGTTAGTCGCAGCGGAAATACAAGGAAGAAACTAAGGAGAAGAAAAACAAACCGATGTAACGAGGTTCGGAGATGAACTCCTATTCCTCGGCGTGTCCGTAAGGTGGATGAAGCCTACCAATCCGTCGGTGGATGAGTCCCCGGAGAACCGGCTAAATATGAGCTCCTTATGGGTGGAGAAACCTCGCCACAACTACTTCTTGCAACAGCAAGATAAGAAGTACAAATACAAGAGAAGCAAGAAGTAAATACACAGCAAATGTAAACAACCCTTGCCTTCTTGTCGACTGTTGAAGAAGCAACAGCTTCTCAGACGCCAACCACAGCAGCAGCTCAGTCAGAGTCCCAGCCGAAGGAAGAAGCTCACGCGAAGCTTGCGAAGAAGAGCTCTACAAAGCTCAAGCACCACTGCGAAGAAGAAATAGCGAAGAAACTAGCTGTTGCGTAGCAACGGCTAGAACCCTGATCGGTCTGTGGAATGATCAGGCCCTGCGCTGATCGGTCCCCAGACCGATCAGTCAGTGCACAGAAACATTCTATGCGTATTCTGATCGGTCTGTGGACCGATCAGGCCACAGCTGGATCGGTCCACAGACCGATCCCAACTCTTGGCTTTGAAGCTCTTCCTTCCGCGACATCGTCTCCTGATCGGTCGCCACGACCGGTCAGGGAAGCTCCTGATCGGTCACGGCTACTGATCACCTTCTGATCGGTCTGCAGACCTATCAGATACCGATCAGTAGCACACTGATCGGTCACCAGACCGATCAGATAACTAGTGACTTGGTTTTTGCCCAAACCATGTCCCAAGCCTTCCAAACCAACATTTGGTCAACCTCGACCTGTTGGTACTTCATTCCTAGCATCTGGTCACTCCCTTGACCTGCTAGAATTCCCCGCCAAGTGTCCGGTCAATCCCTTTGACCTACTTGGACTTTCCTCAAAACCAGATGTCCGATCATCCCTGATCCATCTGGATTTTCTCTTGCCTGGCTTCACTCACCACTGCCTGGCTTCACTCACCAGGACTTTCCAACTGCCTAACATCCCAGTTAGGACTTTCTCACTGCCTGGCTTCACTCACCAGGACTTTCCAACTGCCTAACATCCCAGTTAGGACTTTCCCTCGTGCCAAGCTCCCTGCTTGGACTTCTCCGTGCCAAGTCTCCATACTTGGACTTTTCCAGTGCCAAGTCTCCATACTTGGACTTTTCCCGTGCCAAGTCTCCACACTTGGACTTTTCGCGTGCCAAGCTCCCTGCTTGGACTTTTCCAGTGCCAAGTTCCCTGCTTGGACTTTTTCCGTTGCCAAGTCTCCATACTTGGACTCTTTCCCGAATCAGGTCAACCAGGTCAACCTTGACCTACGGTTGCACCAATAATCTCCCAAACATCTATTCTTGTCCCATATCAAGAATACAACTCTTCCACGAGTGTCAAACATCAAAATACAACTCAACTAGGTCAACCTTGACCTAAGGTTGCACCAACAATCTTCCTAAGTCAAACATCAAAATACAACTCGAGTCAGGTCAACTCGAGTCAGGTCAACCAGGTCAACCTTGACCTAAGGTTGCACCAACAACCACCCCCTAGGGTTTTCCATAACTTAGGGTTACCACCCCTTAGGATTTTCCACCTGCCTAGCCGCAGCTAGGACTTTCCATCACCTAGGGTTACCACCCCCTAAGACCTAGGGTTACCACCCCTAGGATTTTTTCACCTGCCTAGAATCCACTAGGATTTTTGCCTAAGACAACTTAGGACTTTTCTGCAAGCTCATTCAAACTTGTTAGACAACAAGACATCTTAACTTTTGAATCCTTTATCATTATCAAAACACGGATTTGATCGTCTAGTGCTTCCTGCACCAACATCTAATTCTTATTCTGTAGAAAGAGCCTTCAATACATTGAAAGTGCCTTCTATGAATAGTGTCAAGGCGCCTTCCACTGTTTGAAAGTGTCTTCCACTGCTTGAAGGCGCCTTCCATCCCCTGAAAGGCACCTCGGGTATTGTTCACCCGAGACTTTTTGTGCTTTTCTTGCCCTGCAAAACATGTTAGTCCAATAGACTAAATAATAACCTGCAAGACAAGTGTTAGCAAAATGATACTGAGTAGTAATTATACCCTGTCTCTCTTGAGACTATAATCTAGTCAAGGTCTCAGTTCTACAAATTCTCATCAATAACTACCAACTCATCATATTATATATATATATATATATATATATATATATATTATATATATATATATATATATATATATATATATATATATATATCTATATATATATATATATATATATATATATATATATATATATATATATATATATATATATATCAATAATACAAAACAAGCAAGCTAAAGACAATAAGGACACATGTTCGTTTACGTGGTTCGGAGATAACTTGCTCCTACTCCACGGCTGTCCGTAAGGTGGACGATCCCTCAATCCGTTAGTGGATTAGTCCCCGGAAACTTCGGCTAGCTCAAACCTCTTTATGGGTGGAGAAACCTCACCACAGCACTCACCAAGAACATTTGGACACAAAGAAAACCTTGAGCACTTAGTGACTACTAATTAGACTTTAACCAAGTCTAATTTCGTCACCTTGGTCAACCATCCGAAGCTCCTTCTTATAGAGCTTGGAAGAAAATAGTTATGCTATTTTACCATTACCAATCGACTGGTCCTTGCACCAGTCGATTGGTGTCGGCCTAATGACTCTCTCAACGACTCTCTACCAGTCGATTGGTCCATGGACCAATCGACTGATCCCAGCCGTTTTGGGCACAAAAGCTCTCTGTGCTCACCCTCATTCGACTGATCCCAGTACCAGTCGACTGATACAACCCTAAACCTAGAATTCCCCTTCCCGAGTACATTTCTCTTGCACTCGGACCATCACGACTCACTTGACTCTTCTTCTTCGCAATTTTGACCTCTTGTTTTCAAGCTTACTTCCTTTGACTCTCGTTTTTCGGATGCATTCAAGCCCATGACACATTCCAATATCATCCTTTACGTATATCTCGAAATGCACTTCCCTCTACTCTTGCCCTTACCGCCTTGTCATTAAAACATTGTAAATTGGCTAGCGGACGCAATCCAGATAGGTAACAATTATGATATATATATCATAATCGAACATGTAAATTGAATAAAATTTATTTGCTCAAATCAATTGCTGTGGTCATTAAAACCTTCTTAATGAATTACAACAGCAACCGTACGTAATCCAGATAGGTAACAACTGGCTAGCGGACGAAGACGCTGTGCAGTAACAATCACAACGCCAGTGAATAATAACTAAAGATCAGATGAATTGAAGTGGCAACATGCATGCAGTAATTACAGCAGCTTGACCACCTCGGGGATGTCCACTGGGTAGCGGTGGATGCACTCCGCCCACGGCCCCTCCACCGGCGTTTCCACCGAGCGGAGGCACCGCCACACCGCGCTGTTGCACTTGAACCCGCTGCCGAAGCCGATCATCCACACGCGGTCCCCGCGGCGCATGCGGCCCTTGGCTTCGATGTACCCCAGCTCGTACCACAGCGAGCTGCTCGACGTGTTCCCGAACCGGTGCAGGGCCATGCGCGACGCCTCGACGTGTTCCGACGACAGACGAAGGTTGCGCTGCAGCTCGTCGATCACGGCTCTGCCTCCGGCGTGGATGCAGAAGTGCTCGAAGGCGCGCGTGAAGTCGGGGATGTAAGGCCTCCACCCTGGCCGCGCCCCCGCCATGATCAAGCGCCGACGCACGAGACTGGCCAGGAAGCGCAGCTGCTCCGTCACCGGCAGAACCAGTGGACCCACTGTCGTGATGTTGGTTCGCAGGGCCTCCCCGGCGATGGCCATGAGGTCCTTGGAAAGGCTAATCCCGGAGTTGCCGTCGCGGTCCTCCTCCTCGTTCACGCAGCGGTAGGCTTGGTCGTCGGCTCCTCTGTGGGTGCGCACCACGTGAAGCAGGCGGTACTTGGCGCGGCCGCGGTCCCTCCGGCGGTTGGACAGCAGAACCGCGGCGGCGCCCATGCGGAAGAGGCAGTTGGGGAGCAGCATCGAGCGTTCGTTGCCGGTGTAGTAATTGGGCGTGATGATCTCGGTGGAGACGACGAGGGCGTAGGAGTTGGGATGCGCCTGCAGGAGGTCGCGCGCGAGGTCGATGGAGATCAGCCCCGCGCTGCAACCCATGCCGGAGAGGTTGAAGCTCAGGATGTTGCTCCGCAGCTTGTACCTGTTCACCACCATGGCCGACAACGACGGCGTGGGCGAGAAGAGACTGCAGTTGACGACGAGAATGTCCACGTCTTTGGGCTTGAGGCCAGTCTTGGCGATGAGCTGGTCGAGAGCGGAGAAGATGACGAGCTCTGCCTCGGCGCGGGCAGTCCCCAGGGAGTTACGCGGGGGGATGTAGTGGTTATCCGGCGGGAGGCAGGTCTCCTCGCCGAGGCCGGAGCGCTCCAGAATACGCAGCTGGAATCGGACACTCTTCTCGTCGAAGAAGGGCATGAGGCGCGCGTGCTCGAGGTAGGTGGCGAAGGGGACGCGGCAGTTTGGGGCCGGGAGGAAGCAGGCGAAGTCGACCAGGAAGATGGGGCGCGGCCGCGACATGAAGTAGGCGGTGGCGACCAGAACGAGGAGGAAAACGGTGGCCAGAGTATGGACGGCGCTCATGCCTTGGGCTCGGCGCCAGAGGGAAACGACCTCTGCCGGATCCAGCTTCAGCGCTTCGAGGAGGAGGGCCGCCATGACAGGGATGAGGACCAAGGTCACCAACTTGCTGATCACGTACCGGTACCCCAGCTTGACATACTTGAGCTTCACCGAGCTCAAGAACTCCGGCAATGGCTCCGACGACGACGTCATGCTGCAGTGTAGTAGCTAGCTAGCGAGGGAGGGGTTGATGTATAGAGATAAATGTGCGAGCTAATTATTTATGTCCGTGGAGCAATGAATGCGAGTAGGTCGCCATCCCTTCAGATCTATCTACCCTATCGATATCTTTACATTCTTAATTATACGGCAAAAATTAATATTAAAATGTGGCTCATAAAAAGGACGCCCATTGTGGGTGTATATAAAATCAAAGAGAGACAGCACCTTCAATCTATTTCACACTAAAAAATCCACGGTTATTTAATATATCAAAGTTATTAAATGGTCCTATATTTGAAATAGTTATGTATTACGACGGATTGCCATATTAGAAGTCAGTTAAAGTCGTCAACTAATTAGATTTTGAGTATTTGAGTTTTAATGTATCTAATTGGGTGATTTCCATATTTATGATGAACTAAATTGGAAAATACTAACGAATTACGATCCTCTAATCACATGAGCCATGTTCTATTCTCTTCTGAATCTTGCCATCAGAGCGAGTACCGAGAGAACATTGAAGGAGTCTCTCAAGGGATTGATCACTCTAAAAGGTTATTAAGTATTTTGAATTCAGGTACGCTTTTGCATATTTATTGATTAATTCCTAATGATTAAACATGAAAGATCTAAGGATTTATATGTGATGATTTTCACAAAAGATAATCATATTCTTGTTCTAACATGGTGATATCTGAGTCTCCATGTTTTATCATTAAGAACTATGTTTAGATCATCGAATCAATCATAGTTGATTTTTAAGCACAATCCATTTTGTTTTGAAGATTTTGTTGCATGATTTAGTTTCTTAATTATGTCACGGCTTGGTTTCCTGGGTTTATAATTTAGTTGTGTTGAACTTCATGTTCTAGTATTTTATCATTTAAAACAAACTTAAAATCTAAAGGAAATCTGGCTTAATATTTTTTTTAAAAGTCATTGATAATTATTATATGCTCTTGTTTTTGGATGTGTGAGAATTAGTTTACACCTTTCAATTTTGATTGGATATGCAAAAATAACTACAAACCCTAAAGGGTAATCGTCGAACCCACGTACACAGTGATGATTCATTAGCATTAGTCGATTGATATGTGCAGTCGCTTGGCGTGCACAAGGCATATTCGATTTTTCAATAGACTAACGCAATCAACTAACGCACTTACTGATGTGCACAAACCGTGCACAGTAGATTTATCAGTTACTCGACTATTGTGAATCAACTGTGCAAAGTATATTTAACAGTTGACTGTTGGTCAAGGTGCAATCAACTGTCCACGTATTAGTTAACTAAAAAAAAAAAAATTTGGTTAATTGAAGCAAATTCTGACATAATTTTAAATTTGAATATGAGTATGTTTATATATAGTTTTGAGATAACTTAATTGAAGGAACATACCAGCAAAGTGATCCTTTTGTAGAAATTATTTTATTTTAAAATATAGAAGTCATATGTTTCAATTTATGTGACTATTTAATCAGCTCAAAGAAGGTTAATATTTAACAGAAATGCAAATACATTGTGATAATAAATTATTGGACAATATGTTACTCAAGTTTTTTAGGAAAAAAATATTTAATTTATAAATTAAATTTAAGCTTATCTGTTAAGAGATCTAAGCTAATAATTGCAGACTATCAATCAAGAAAAAAATAGTTTAAGATGACCATACTATCAATCAAGAAAAAAATAGTTTAGGATGACCGGACTGTCTGAAAGACTGAGATGTCTTTGAATAGATGATTGCCTATTATCGAATCCGAATGTTGAGTTTGAGTGTAGAGTGGTCGAGTCGAGAGTCAGGAAGTAGAGTCGTCGAGTTGGGAAGCCGAGTCGAAAAGTTGAGTCGAGAAGAAAGATGTCGAGGCCTATGCTTAATGCAGTTTCTATGAAACAGATTCGCCCGACCTCCGACCGTGTTTCAAGGTCGTCTATTTCACAGTGGCAGACCGTAATCGCTATGAAGCACTGGTGGATCATGACAAACCTAGACTACACCCAAGTGTTATCACAAGTAGTTCAGCTGAGCAAATGCATGACTAAGAGGAAAGAATTGGGAAATAAAAGTGGAGAAATTTTTTTGTCATTGCTTTCGCTTCTATCTCTATGCACTTGCTCACGACCTCTTTTTTAGGAGTGTTCACCCCAAAGATATTATTGTCGTGAAGTTACAGAATCAGCAATTATTTCATATTAATGTTTTTGTTACACTCTTGAGCATGCAACAAAAACATATTCAAGTGGCAAAATATCAGTTCATTCATTTGGGTAAATTTTACCTCGACCGGTTCGGCATTCGACGTGCGCAGGCCGTAGTCACATATGAGTCAACTTAATTCAATGCAAATATGAGCCCTAGATTTGCACCCCCCTCTCACCCACGCATGAGAAAGAACCTCTCCTCATACACTTGTTCACATCATCAATGCATGTGCAACAATATAAACCAACCATAATACCTTGAAACTTTCAATGTCGGACTAAATGTTGAGACACTCCTAAGCTAGAGGGGGGTGAATAGCTCGCTCGCTTCGTCGTAATGATCTTTTGCAGTGGAAATACTTGAAGCAAAGCTTCCCAATGCTAACACAAGAATTTACTTGGTATCCACCTCAAGATGAGGTGACTAATATAATCCAAAAATCCACACACGAGCACACTCTCCATTATCAAAAACATTTCTTCTTAGAATAATTCGAAGGTAGAAAAGCCTCATACAACACAAGAATAAGAATACAGCTACAAACAAGATGTAAATGTAAAAATACAACTCAAAACCTCTTCTTGCTTAATCTCTTGTTGCTTATGAATGCCTCTTGTAAGCTTGGAAGTACATTAACACTTTAGCCCTAAGCTTCCAAGAATTGACTGTGAAGATTTGTAAGTTTGGTGAGTAGTTGCGGAGAAGAGATGCTGCGTTTGAACTCGACAATGGCTTTATCTCTACCACTTTTAGGGCTCCCAATCAATTGAGTTTGCTCCCAATCTATTGTCATGTCAGATCCCAGCAATCACAGTCGCCCATAGCTCGTAACATGCATAACGGTCATATCACAATCAATTAACCAATCAATTGGGGAGGCTTCAATCGATCAATTGATCGATTCAGAGTGTCTCTATGTTCTCGCAGAACACCCAAAATTGATTGATCAATCAATTCCAGCTACTTCACTATCTTGTGAGAAAACCCAGCCCAATCAATCAACTAATCAATTGGGAAGTAGCCCAATCGATCGATTGGGAACATTTCTGTGCTTGCGAGAATGGCTGCCAATTAATCAACTGATCGATTTGGTTGCCATTTCTCACGTGATTCTCCCAATCGATCAACCGATTAGGTTTTGGTTCAATCGATCACTTGATCGATTAACCAACCCTAACTTGCTTAACTCAAGTCTAGGGTTTCTAAACCCAACATCTGGTCAACTGTAACCTGTCAGGACTCCTTATGCCTAGCATCTGGTCAACTTTGACTTATTGGGACTTCATCACTAAGTGTCCGGTCAATCCTTTAACCCACTTAATTAGACCTTTTTTTCTCCTCATGCCAAGTGTCCAGTCAACCTTAACCCACTTGGACTTATCGTCTCATGCCAAGTGTCCGATCATCCATTACCCACTTGGACTTTCACTCATCAAATGTCTGGTCAACTATGATCCACCTAGATTTCTACTACCTGGCTTCACTCACCAGCCTAATTTCACTCACTAGAACTTTCCCACCTGGCTTCACTCATCAGGATTCCCATTTACCTAGCTTCACTCACTAGGACTTCCCAACTGCCTGACTTCACTCACCAGGACTTTCACACTACCTAACTTCACTCATTAGGGCTTTTCACCTGGCTTCACTCGCCAGGATTTCTATCTGCCTAACTTCACTCACTAGCACTTTCCAACTGCCTGACTTCACTCATCAGAACTTTTTCACTACCTAGCTTCACTCACTAGAGCTTTTCAATTTGCCTAGTTTCACTTACCAGGACTTTTCACACCAAGTGTCTGGTCAATACTGTCACACTTAGATTTTCTTCTTCTACCAACCTTCTGTTGGACTTACCCTTGCCTAACCTCCAGTTAGGACTTTTTAGTCAAGTATCCGGTCAACCTTGACCTACTTGACTCTTTTGGTCATCCTTTGACTGTTAATCTCCGATATGGATAATTGCACCTGTAACCTCTATATATTAAAAACTCAAATATCAAGACTCATGCTTAGTCAGCCTGGTCAAACTTGACCCAGAGGAAATTGCATTAACATTAAATCCATACACAAAGGAGTCCCCTTCTTCCTTTCCACCTCCTTTTCTATTCGCATTTCTAACAATCCCCCATATGAATGAAAACAAGATCTGTGATAGCATTCAGTAGTTAAGTCCAACATAGGATAGGTAGGTTTTACCCTTTGAACATTTCCTTGTGAAGATGTGTTTGTTTACTGCTGATACTAGATACGATGTCCTTGAATTTTTATGCCATCAGTGTAAGGATTGACATATCTCACCTAGAACTCTCCCTGATACAAGTTAGTTCTCATGAGTGTACCCATTCTTAGCCATGAATACATCTGATTTTGTGAGAAGTTCTCAAAATTGTTCCTCAAATTTTCTTCAAAGTTACCCCACTTATTTCTCACATAAATAATCTCTTAAGAGTACTTCACATTACTTCATTGGATCATTATAAGTCGTGTGTTTAACCTCCATCCTTCACTGATCTATTGGGTCATTTTCCAACAGTGAATAACTTTATCGGTATAGTTAGATTGTCTATTTAAACCTAGTTCTTAAGATCTCCAATCTACATAGTTTGGGTTTCCTTTGCACCAATATGTCTCATCAATATCAAACTTATCCCTTATGATGAACTTGCAACTAACTCTCTATTTAACCTTTTAGGTAATGGATATGCTAGGTTATCTTTTGACCTTACATAGTCAACAGTGATAAATCTTGTTGAGAGTAGTTGTCTCATGGTATTATGTCTATGAGATATATGTCAAGACTTACCATCATATATATGACTTTGTGTCTAACCAATTGTTGATTGACTATTACAATGTATGCAAATTGTCGGCACCAGTTTCGACAATCTTGGAACATCTTCTAAGAATTATTGTAGTCATTCAGCCTCTTGACTACATTTGTCAAAAACTACAAACTCATATTTCATCGTTGATATGGTTATTATAGTTTGCTTAGAAGATTTTCATGAAATGGTTGCATCTCCTAGAGTGCATACATATCCACTCATAGACTTAGAGTCTGTTATATTAGATATCCAACTCGTATTGTTATATCCTTCAATCACAGTAGGATATTTCGTATCGAGCAGTCCATATTCATGAGTACACCTCAAGTGCCTTAGTACTCTTGTTATCCCTTTTCAGTGCTCAACATCAAAATTACTCGTGTATCTACTCAATTTACTACTGCGGAAGTTAAGTCTAGTCATGTACAACTCATCAGGTACATCAGACTTCCAATCACTCAAGAGTACTCTATCTGAGAGATACTTTCTCCTCAATTCTTCGATAAATGTTGACTCATATCTATCGACGTTCGTGGCAACGCAGTATCACCCTTGGTGAATTTCATAAGAATATTATCCACGTAATAGGATTGACTCAGAATATGTCTTTCTATTGTTTTAAGAATTTTAATTCCTAGAATCACATCAGCTAGAGCCATGTCTTTCATGTCAAGTCTTGAGTTCAATATATCTTTAGTGGATTTAATTATCTTATCATTACTACTAATGATCATTATGTCATCTACATATAGGTACAAGATGACATAGTCATTCTCTGTAGCTTTCATATAGACATATTTATCACATTCATTGATTTTGAATCCACATTATTTTATGACATTGTCAAATTTCTCATGACACTATTTTGGTATTTATTTCAAACCATATAATGACTTCACCAATCTATAAACTCTATTTTTCTGTCTCGACATAAAAAAACCATTTAGGTTATTTCATGTAGATTTTCTCTTCTAAATCTCTATTTAAAAAGACTGTCTTTGCATCCATCTGATATATTTTCAAATTCTATAGAGTGACAATAACCAACAACACTTTAATATAAGTTATTCTCAATATCGAAGAATACATATTAAAGTAATTAAGACTTTATCATTGTCGATATCCTTTGATTACTAATCTACCTTGTACTTATCAATCGTGCCATCTAATTTCATTTTATTCTTGAAGATCTACTTGCAACTTAGTGATTTATTTCTTTAAGAAAGATCCACAAGTTCTCAAGTATGATTTTACAAGATAGAGTCTATCTTTGATACAATTACCTATTTCTAATGAGGTCCATCAGAAGAACTTACTGTTTCTAAGTAACTATGTGGATCATTTTCCAATATGAAAGTGATAAAATCTATTCCATAGGATTTTTTTCACTTAAACTCTTTTACTTTGCATGTGTTGAACCTCAATTGGTTCATCATCTTCTTCTCTTGTTTTTCATATGCTCGTTTAGAGAAGCTAGCTTTCTATCAGGTCTTATATGGAAACACATGCTTGCAGAATGAAGTATTCACTGTAAAAAAACTAGTATAGGAGTATATTTAACACTGCTCTTAAAAATTGAATAGAACCGGTTTGAACTAAATTATTTCTATTGTCTTACCTTTTCAGAGCGATTTTACAGCCGCTCTTGTTGAATTGCTTTATCAATTATTTGAATAAATTGCTACTGTAAACCACTCTTAATGATTTAACAATTAAAAGTAATCTTAAAATTGTTGATATTGGATACTTTTAATAGTGGTTATGTGTCACACACACACTGTTACTAGCTGCTTCTATTGTTCTAACTTCTAAGAACAATTTTCAAATTGTTCCTACTGAATATTTTTATATTGTTTCGTATAAAGTGTTATTATAAATTGCTTCTATTGTTCTAATATTTTAGAATTGATTTTCAAAATACATATATTGTATAGTTTTAGCACCGATTTGAATAAAGCACTATTGTAAACCACTCTTAATGATAAAATTATTAGAAGTAATCATGAAAATGCTGATATTGGGTACTTTTAATAGTTCTGTGTCAAACACTGCTATTAAAGGTTTATATTGCTCTAAGTTCTAAGAGTAGTTTTCAAACTGACAGCTACGTCGGCACTTCACGGGTCTAGATCTCCTTCACCAAAGACATGAAATATTTTTGTACTTTTTATCATATATGTGGTCATTCTATTGATGCTAAAAAAAATAATTATCAGTTAAATATTTTTGACTAAATAAATTTAATCAATAACTTATTGAAGTTAAAATTGATCAATAATTTTTTTAGAAAATAATAATTAAAGTGTATCATTTACTTAATTTAATTTAATTTTGTACCTATTAAATTTAACTTATTTAATTAATTTACAATATTTATTAGTCAAATAAATAATTTTTAAATAAATTATAAAATCTTAATTTTATTTATATCCATTTTCATTCTTTTCTCATTTTTATTTTTGTTAAAAGAAAATTCTTAATTTTATTTATACCAATTTTCTTTCTTTTCTTATATTTATTTTCCTTATGTTTTTCTCCTAAACCTATAACTTTCGTTCCACACTTCACACACAACCTCTGTTCCTTCATCTTCCTCTATCCATTGTCAAAAACCTAAATCTCATGTCAGAAATGTTTCCTCTTCTTCTATTCAACTTTGAACCTAAATCTCACACCAAAAAACTTTTCTTCTTCCTTTAATCAACTCCAAAACTCTAAATCTCACCACGGAAAACATTTCTTCTTGTATTCGATTCTATCCATCCTCTGACTACGCACTACTAGAATATGTCGTTGATATTTTTAAGTAATATTTTTTTTTTAAAAATATTATTATAAATATTTTATAATGACATTTATTAAAAATTATTTATTATAAATTAAAAATCATATTAGATTATTTAAGATGAGAATATTAATAAATATCATCATTATTTATAGAGACTATTATTTTTAAAACATATTATCCTTATTAATTTTTTTCTCTTAGCTTTTGTATTTATTAGCCTCTAATTTCAAGTAAAGCTCATCTAATTTTTTCCTTTCCTCTTTTCGCAATTGGAACTAGAATCCTTTCCATAAGTAATCCTAATCTTATATTCTCTTAGGTAATCAAAATTGTTTATCGGAACCTAACGTTGAACTTGTTAGGATCGTTCGTACTCGGCTAGAGAGGGGGGTGTGAATAGCCGCCCCAAATCTTCCGTTTCTTTCTACAATTAGGGTTAGCGCAGCGGAAATAACTAAATAGAAACGAAACGAAGATGATCAAACCTTAGACGCAGCGATGTAACGAGGTTCGGAGATTAGGGCTCCTACTCCTCGGCGTGTCCGTAAGGTGGACGAGTCCAGTCAATCCGTCGGTGGATGAGTCCCCGGAGAACCGGCTAATACAATATACTCCTTGTGGGTGGAGAAACCTCGCCACAAACGTTTGCAACAGCAAACAAAGAGTACAAGAACAGTAAGAAAAGCAATACAATATGAATACAATAGCACTCTACCAATTGCTTGCTTTCTTGTCGACTGGAGGTGAAGCAGCAACTTCACAACCCAAACGCAGCAGCTGGTCGACGACTGGAAGCTCACGCGAAGCTTCGGAGGCGAGCTCAATCAAAGCTCAGTTGAAGCAGAAGCTTCAGCAGCAGAAGAACAGAAGTTCTAGTAGCAAGGAAGAAGAAGAAGAGTCATCACAGCAGCAGCCCTCGACCCCTTTATACCTGCGAAGAAGACACAGCAGAAACTAGTCGTTGCTACGCAACGGCTAGAACCTGGACCGATCAGGCTTCAGCCTGGTCTCTGATCGGTCATGGGACCGATCAGCCATATCTTCCCCGGACCGATCAGAAGGCTTCGCAGAGTTGCCCAACTCTCTGTACGACCGTCCCCGGACCGATCCTAGCTCTCCCGGATCGGTCGTGGAGACCGATCAGGCATACACCTGATCGGTCCCTGGACCGATCAGGAGCTTCTTTCTTCACTTCTGATCGTCGCCTGATCGGTCCGTGGACCGATCAGGAACTCCACAAGATGCTACTGAGTGGAATCTGATCGGTCACCGGACCGATCAGAAACACAGTATCACCGGATCGGTCTGCAGACCGATCCAACTCCTAGGTTTAGAGTGCCCTCTCTAACCTTTTCGAGAACGAGCCACCGAGCCCTCTCCGACTCCATATGCCAAGCTTCACTCACTTGGACTTCTCAACACCGGATGTCCGATCACCCTTGATCTATCTGGATTTTCCTCGCCGGCTTCACTCACGGGACCTTCCACCGGCTTTACTCACCAGATTTCCACCGCCTAACATCCCGCTTAGGACTTTCTCACCGCTCGCTTCACTCACCAGACTTTCCAACCGCCTAACATCCCGCTTAGGACTTTCCCACCGCTCGCTTCACTCACGTGACTTTCCAACCGCCTAACATCCCAATTAGGACTTTCCCACTGCCTGGCTTCACTCACCAGACTTTCCAACCGCCTAACATCCCGGTTAGGACTTTCTCATGCCAAGCTCCCTGCTTTTCTAGTGCCAAGTCTCTATACTTGGACTTTTCGCGTGCCTAGCTTGACTTCCACTTGCCAAGTTCCCATACTTGGACTTTTCCTGCAAGTCTCCACACTTGGACTTTTCGCGTGCCAAGCTCCCTGCTTGGACTTCTCCGTGCCAAGTCTCCATACTTGGACTTTTTCCCGAATCAGGTCAACCAGGTCAACCTTGACCTACGGTTGCACCAATAATCTCCCAAACATCTATTCTTGTCTCATATCAAGAATAGAAATCTCTCACGAGTGTCAAACATCAACATGCAACTCAACTAGGTCAACCTTGACCTAAGGTTGCACCGACAATCTTCCCAAGTCAAACATCAAAATACAACTCGAGTCACGTCACCTCGAGTCGGGTCAACCAGGTCAACCTTGACCTAAGGTTGCACCAACAACTTATTAAAAATAAATATATAGTAAAAGAAAATTATTAATTAGTTATTAAATAACTAAATAACATATGAAATTATTTATTAAAGACAATTCTAAATAAATAAATATCTCTCTTACGCTTCTCCTAATTATTAAGAATAGCAATATAATAAAAAAACTATTGATTAATTATTAAATAATTAACTGACATATAAAAATATTAATAGTTGTACTCTTGTTGATTAGAATATTATGTTATAATTTAGGAGATTTGGGTTCGAGTCCCGGTACCTACAAATTTCTTGATTCCAATGTTTAAAAACATAAAAACTTGAATAGACAGTCGGTTAATTTGGGACCTGATCCATTAACCAAATTACGAGCCAGTGGTCAAGTCAAGTTCGGACCCGGCCCAGGGTAGGTAGAGTTTTTCAACTTTTACCAACAGTTACAAAAACTACATCTATAAGATATAAGGACGACAACAAGAGAAGCGGTTTTCAAACAGATGGTAAAAGTGTAAGGGTGGTTGAAAATTGTTCTTAAAAGTAAAAAAAAGGCTCTTATATGGGTTTTTTTTAGTGATTTCTTGATTCTATTATCGAGTTCTTGTGTATATTCATTATTGTGACACATCACTAAAAATTGATATGCACTGCTATTATATGCATATTTAATAAATATACAATTAACATTTTTTTGTCCTATCTTAATCCTTTTCAGATCATGCACCAAATCTTTGGCAAGACACCCTCACATTTGTAAATGTTTATAGGATGGTTGCCTTCTATTCCATAACTTATAAAGACTCTTATCTATTTTCTTTCGGGATACCTTATATAAAAGGTAATTAGTTTTTAACACAGCTTCCTCCACATGAACTTTGGCAGTTCGGAGCTTAATAGAAGAGCATTCATCATCTCCTTTAGAGTGCAGTTCTTTGGCTCAACAACTTCATTTTGCCGAGGAGTATAAGGAGTTATTGTTTCATGTCTGATCCCACATTCAACACACAACTCAGCAAATGGTGAAACATATTCACCGTCTCGGTTACTTCGAACCACCATATTTTTTTTTTATTAAGTTGGTTTTCAACTTCATTCTTATAAAGATCAAATTTCTATATAGCTTCATCCTTACTTTTGATAAGATACACATAACAGTATTTTATATTATCATATACAAAAGTGATGAATTATTTATTCCCAACATGTGTCAGTGTACCTTTGAGGTCGCATACGTCGTTGTGAATTAAGCCAAGTAGTTTGTTGCTTCTTTCAACATGTTGAAAGGATGACCTTGTTATTTTCGCTTCAACATAAATTTCACACTTGTATTTCGAGTCAAGGTGGAATGTTGATATGCTTTGCATGTTAATTAATTTACACAATATATCATAGTTAATATGTTATAGTTTATCATGTCATAAATATAAAGACTCGAGCATATAGATAGAAGAGTTTATAGCTTTATTAACCTTAGGCGTAATCGTTATTACATTAATCTTAAACAGTCCATTGGTTATATAACCGTTTCTTAAAAATATTCCATTTTGGATAGAACAACTCTACCCAACTCAAAATTAATGCGGAAGCCATACTTGCTTAATAGTGATCCGGACACTAGATTCTTCCAGATCTTTGAAACATACAATAATTGTTGAGATTTAACTCCTTGCCTGAGGTCAACTTCATCAACACCACTTTTTCTTAACCCATGATATCCGAGGTTGCTGAGTTCCCCATTAATAGTTTCTCTCCATCTTTAATTTCTCCAAAGTTGTATAGCAGCTCTTTATTGCAGTAGATATGTCCGATGACTTCATTATCTATCCACCATTACCATAGATTTAAACCCACCAGGTTTAGTTTGAAGACCATGACGCAGAGGTTGTCCATTTCTGGTCCTTAATTAAGGTAGACCTCCTGCTTCTTCTTTGGATTGTTGTACTTTGAAGATTTGTGACTGACTCGACCATAGTTGAATTACTTCCTAGAGAATTTCTTGTTTATGCCTCTTCTGGGTCCCATTTGGAAGTTTTAGAGTTATTTCATTTCGAGTTTTGACCATACTCGACCATGTTAGCTTTCATAATAGCCTAAGAGAATAAATTTCTCTCTAAACACTTATTTTCTTCTTCAATTTAAAGTCTAACAATGAGTTCTTCCACATTTATCTCTTTCTGCTTGTTCTTAAGGTAGTTCTTGAAATCCTTCCAACCGGGAGAAAACTTCTCAATAATAGCAGCTACTTGGAAGGTTTCACTCAGAACCATACCTTCTGAGTGGATCTCGTGCAGGATCACCTAAACCTCCTAGACTTGGTTGATCTCCATCTTGGAGTCAACCATCTTGTACCCTAGGAATTGACCCACAATGAATTTTTTGGGCCCCGCATTCTCCATCTTGTACTTCTTATCCAAGGACTCCCGCAGCTCCTTAGCGGTTCTCTTCACACTATACACTATATACAATGAGTCGGCAAGGAAGTTGAGGATGTAATTTTGACAAAGAAACTCAGAATAAGTTCATGCCTCCACTGCGCTGATGGTCTGAACATCAGCATCCTTAGTATGTTTGGGAGGGTTTTCAATCAAGAACTGAATCAGATTGAGCGTGGTTAAGTAGAAGTGCATTTTCTGTTGCCACCTCTTGAAGTTCAACCTAATGAATTTCTCTGGCCTTTCCCTGTGGTTGATTTGAACATTAAGTGACTTCACATGATGAGTCTATTACATCTCAACACTTTTTGTGGCCATCTCAATAAAACAGACTTTATTCCAAGATTATTGGATAATTTGTTGCTGGAGATTTTTGGGAAAAAAATACTAAATTTATAAACTAAATTTAGATTTATCTATTGAGAGACTCAAGCTGATAACCTCTAGGTGCCAAGCAAGGAAGGAGCTGCTTGGGATGATCGGACTGCCTGGAAGACTACGTCATCTTTGTATGGATGATTGCCTACTGTCGAGTCCAAGTGTTGCGTCTGAGTGCAAAGTGTTGGTTGCTACTCGGAAAACCTATAGGTTCCACTGTACAAAAATTTTGTACAAAGGTCTGAACCTTTTCCTAGCTACCATGTGTTCTTTTAAATTAAATTTTGGATCGCCTGCGGAACTTAACACGTTTGATCCAAAACTTAATCTATTTGTTCTTTTAGGTTTTGACTTGGATCTCCTGCGGAACTTAACACGTTCGACCCAAGTCTCCTTAAGTTATTAATTCTATTAAATATTAATTTCCATAAAAGGTTCCCAGTACTGACGTGGCGAGGCACATGGCCTTCTTGGATATGGGAGCAACCACCACCGACTAGACAAAACCTTTAATAGAAAGCTAATATTTAATTTCCTAAAATAACTTTAGGTTAACCAAAGAGAACAATCAAATCACAAGGAAAAGAAAGAAACAAAAGAACACAACTTCGAAAAAACATATTCGAAATACTAGAACGTAAGCCTCTTGTATTTGGTATTATTTCCATAAATAACTAGCATGATGCGGAAATAGAAATTACTAGTTATACCTTGTAGAAAAACCTCTTGATCTTCTACCGTATTCCTCTTCTGACCTCGGACGTTGTGTGGGCAACGATCTTCCAAGATGAGAAACCACCAACCACCTTCTTCTCCTCCAAGCAAGGTTCGGCCACAAAAGAAAAGCTTCACCAAGGAGAAAAACCAAAATACTAACCAAGCTCCAAGAGATGCTAGCTTTCTCCTTCTTCTTCTTCTTCTCCGAGTAGTATCCGCCACCACAAGAACTCCAAGGAGAGGGAGAGGTTCGGCCACCACAAGAGGAAGAGAAGGAGATGATGGCCGGCCACACCAAGGAACAAAAGAGGGAGAGGAATAATAGATGTTATGTCTTGTGAAGGCACCCTCACCCCTTCTTTTATATTCCTTGGCCTAGGTAAATTAGGAAATTTAATTACAATAAATTTTCCTTAATTTCCTTGTCATGATTTAATTGAGAAAAATAAAATAATATTTCCCCAATTAAACAATGATGGCCGGCCAAATCAATAGGAAGCAAATTGGACAAGTTTTAATCAACAATTAAAACTTTCCTTATTTGTTTCCGAAAATTTTAAAAAATAAAATTTCTCTTTAAAATCTCTTCATGGTTAATAAAAGGAAATATCTATAATTTTAATTTTATTAACATGTGAATAATTTTAAAGAGAAAATAAAACATCTCTCCAATCTACAAATAAGGAAAGAGATCTAATCTCTTTCTTTAATCTTTTGTAAATCTTTTACAAGAGAGATATTTTAATTTTAATTCTCTTTTAAATTAAATCTTCCACATAATAATAAACATTAAAATTAAATTTTCTTTTTAATTAATTATGGCCGGCCCTACTAGCTTGGGCCGGCCACCTTAAACCCAGCTTAGGCCGGCCCTAGCTTGGTTCCCAAGCTAGCTTGGCCGGCCCCTTAGGTGGGTATAGAAGGTGGGTATATGTGGGTATAGTACTCTATAAATAAGAGGCTACGATAGGGACCGAGAGGAGGAATTGGTTTTGGTCTCCCGATAAAATTAAGCATCCCGTGTTCGCCCCGAACACACAACTTAATTTTATCAATGATAATTCATTCCACTAGAGAACTATCATTGCACTACCGCACCAATCCCAAATTATATTTTGGGCTCCTTCTTATTATGAGTGTGTTAGTCTCCTGTTTAAGATATCGAATGTCCACTAATTAAGTGAGTTACGACAACTCATTTAATTAATGTCTAAGTCCAAGAGTAGTACCACTCAACCTTATCGCCATGTCGGACTAAGTCCACCGCAGGTTTAACATGACAATCCTTATGAGCTCCTCTT
Organism: Zingiber officinale; assembly: GCF_018446385.1. Lineage (NCBI taxonomy): Eukaryota > Viridiplantae > Streptophyta > Magnoliopsida > Zingiberales > Zingiberaceae > Zingiber > Zingiber officinale. The sequence continues at coordinate 114,766,755 of NC_055993.1, read as the reverse complement.
GGGGACATTATCAACCTAGTATCTCTAGGACACAGTTTCCTTCTATAATCAACAACACACTATAAGTGATATCATTTCCCAATTTATCGGGCTTATTGATTCATCGAACTAAATCTCACCCATTGATAAATTAAAGAAATAAATATCAAATATATGTGCTTGTTATTATATTAGGATTAAGAGCACACACTTCCATAATAACCGAGGTCTTTGTTCCTTTATAAAGTCAGTATAAAAGAAACGACCTCAAATGGTCCTACTCAATACACTCTGAGTATACTAGTGTAATTATATAGTCAAGATAAACTAATACCTAATTACACTACGACCTTCTAATGGTTTGTTCCTTTCCATTCTGGTCGTGAGTTACTGTTTATAATTTATAAGGTACTGATAACATCATCTTCTGTATGTGACACCACATACTATGTTATCTACAATATAAATTAAATGAACAACTACAAACAAATGTAGATAATTAGACCAAATGTGATTCTTTATTCATAATGAATGTTTACAAAGCTTAGGCTTTCAGTATACACTCCAACAATCTCCCACTTATACTAATGACTAAGCTGCCATATCTTCTACTATACATCTGATTCCCATTCCCTCCACATGCCGATCGAAAGCTTTCGCCGGAAGGGCCTTAGTGAAAGGATCTGCCAGGTTATCCGCTGATGCAATCTTGGCGATGACAACTTCTCCTCGCTTCACGATATCTCGTATCAGGTGGTACTTGCGCTCTATATGTTTACTTGCCTTATGAGCTCGTGGTTCCTTCGAGTTTGCAACTGCACCGCTATTATCACAATAAATTGTGATGATTTTGGGCAAACCAGGAATCACATCTAAGTCCATTAGAAAGTTCCTGAGCCATACTGCTTCTTTAGTTGCCTCAGAGGCTGCTACATACTCAGCTTCCATGGTTGAGTCCGAAACGCATTTCTGCTTAACACTCCTCCATGAAATGGCTCCACCTCCTAAAGTAAACACATAGCCTAATGTAGACTTACTGTTATCCCTATCTGATTGGAAATCTGAATCCGTGTAACCCACAGGGAGCAGATCGTCTGCTTGGTAAACTAGCATATAATCTCTAGTTCTTCTCAGGTACTTTAATATATGCTTTACCGCAGTCCAATGTCCTTGTCCAGGGTTACTCTGATATCTGCTGACCATGCCCACGGCAAAACAGATATCAGGTCTCGTACATAGCATTGCATACATTAGGCTTCCTACAGCTGAAGCATAAGGAACTGCTTTCATGTCCTCTATCTCTTTCGATGTCATTGGAGACATCTCTTTAGATAGAGCTACTCCATGTCTAAAAGGTAAGAAACCTTTCTTGGAATCCTGCATGCTAAAACGAGCAAGGATTGTATCTATATATGAAGCTTGGGACAGACACAACATTCTTTTCTTACGATCCCTTATAACTTTGATCCCAAGAATGTGTGCACAATCTCCTAAGTCCTTCATATCAAATTGTTTGGACAACCATACCCTTACGTCTGATAATACCTTGACATTGTTGCCAATTAACAAAATATCATCTACGTATAGTACAAGAAATACCACCACATTTCCGTTACACTTCTTATATACACAAGACTCATCCGGACTTTGAATAAATCCATATGACTGGATTACTTCATTAAACCGGATGTTCCAAGACCTTGAAGCTTGCTTCAGTCCATAAATGAACCGATTGAGCTTGCATACTAGATGCTCTTTGCCTTTTTCAATAAATCCTTCTGGTTGCTTCATATGGATGTTCTCTTCAAGACTTCCATTAAGGAAAGCTATCTTGACATCCATTTGCCAAATCTCATAATCCATATGAGCAGCAATGGATAAGAGTATCCGGATAGACTTAAGCATGGCTACCGGTGAAAAGGTTTCCTCATAATCGATTCCCTCTTTCTGAGTGTACCCTTTCGCAACAAGCCTAGCTTTGAAGGTTTCTACCTTCCCGTCTGTCCCTCTTTTCCTTTTGTAGATCCACTTGCATCTAACGGCTTTTACACCATCAGGTGGTTCTACAAGCTCCCAGACCTTATTAGAGTACATGGACTCTATTTCAGAATTCATTGCCTTTTGCCAAGATGCTGCATCTATATCTTGGAGTGCTTCGTCATATGACCGGGGATCAGGTTCATGTTTACCCGGGATCAAGTCCGAAGACTCTCCCAAAAACATGAATCTTTCAGGCTGCCTTACAACCCTCCCACTACGACGAGGCACTGTCTGTGGTTGTGTATCATGTGTGACACGTGTTGCAGTCTCTTGTGGTACTTCATCTTGTACTGTTGGTACTGAAGTAGACATGTCCTCTCTAAGTTCTTCTAAAACGACTTTACTACTGGGCTTGTGATCCATTATATAGTCTTCTTCTAAAAACTGGGCATTGGTGCTAACAATGACCTTCTGGTCTTTAGGACTATAAAATAAACCACCTTCGCTCCTTTGGGATATCCTACAAACACGCGAACTTCTGTATGAGATTCTAACTTATCAGCATCTGGTTTCAGCACATGTGCTGGACTACCCCAAATCCGAATATGTCTTAGACTGGGTTTTCGCCCATTCCACAATTCTATGGGAGTAGAAGAAACTGATTTAGAAGGTACTAAGTTCAGAACATACACTGCTGTTTCCAGAGCATATCCCCAAAACGAATTTGGTAATTCTGAATAACTCATCATCGATCTAACCATCTCCATAAGAGTCCTATTCCTTCGTTCTGCTACACCATTCTGTTGGGGTGTTCCAGGTGCAGACAATTGGGATTGAATCCCAGCCTCTGATAAGTAATTCCTAAACTCTCCTAAGAGGTATTCGCCACCACGATCAGATCGTAGTGTCTTGATACTTTTACCTAATCGTTTCTCCACATCAGCCTTGTATTCTTTGAACTTATCAAAGCATTCGGACTTGCAGCGCATTAGGTAAATGTATCCATATCTTGAATAATCGTCTATGAAAGAGACAAAATATTCAAAACCTCCTCTTGCCTGGACAGACATAGGACCACACAAATCAGAGTGAACCAACTCTAACACTTCTTTGGCTCTATACCCCTTGGCCTTGAACGGCCTCTTGGTCATTTTACCTTCTAAGCAAGATTCACAAGTTGGAAAATTTTCCAACTCTAATGAACTCAAAAGTCCATCGGCTATAAGCCTCTGAATCCTACTTAAATTAATATGACCAAGTCTTAGATGCCAAAGATATGCTTGGTTCATTTCTGAAGGTTCTTTTCTCTTATTAGAATTAGAAGATGAGTTATAAATTTCCATGTTTTGCTTTGTGGAAGAAATTGGATTTAAAATATACAAATTGCCAACTAATGCACCGAAAGATAATCACTTTATTTCTTTTAATAACTACATCGTTATTGAAAGAAACCGAATATCCATCTAAAAACAGTTTAGAAACCGAAATTAAATTCTTTCTAAACTGGGTACATAAAGACAATTTCTTAAAACTAAATTTCTATTTCTACTAAAAGACAAGTAGACGTCCACTGCAACAGCCACCTTAGTAGCATTGCCCATGTAGACGGTAATCTCCCTTCAGATAGTCGTTTCCTGGAACCCCCGCAAGGAATTGCAGACATGATCATGGCTCCTCTACACACCAGGTCTTGGTAGATAACACCGCTAAACATGTTTCAACAACTAGAGTATGAGATATACCTTTGTTTTGGTTCTTACGAGGACAGCCCGCCTTCTGCCTGCTTACAGATGAAGCACTTGCCCTTCTTCTTCTTCATTCCTAAATCCCATACTCCGAGATTTATTCACTTTCTTTGCTGCAAATTGTTTCTTCTTCTTCTTTCCTTTCGGTTTAGAAGTAGAACCATTTTCAAAGATAGTGAATTTGAGCATTGTGACGAAATAACCCTTCCCGCTTGAAGTTCTGTCAATAGTTTCCCTAATGAATAAATCCTTTTATTCATATTATAGTTCAGCGGAACTGCTCAAAACTTCTAGGTAGGGTTTGGAGGATCATATCGATCTGGGTTTCCCATCAATTTCTCCTCCAAGGATCTGTATTTCGTTCGGATAGGCCATCATCTTTAGAATATGATCCCTTACAGGAGTACCCTCTTGCATGGTGGTCGTCATTATCTTTCTCATGGCTTCTTGCCTAGAAGCCCTATCCCGATGACCAAAGAGTTCCTTGAGATTGTTCATGATATCATAGGTCGTTGGTAAATCTTGATGTCGATGTTGCAATACATTTGACATTGAAGCCAAATGTAACACCGCGCCATCTCATCCGCTTACCTATTTCCTATGATATTCAATCTCCTCTTGGGTAGATTCACCAAGAGGTGCATCAGGGCAATGCTCAACAAGATAAATTTATAGCTTTCAGCAGAAGAACAATGTCCGGTTTCTTTTCCAATCTATGTAGTTAGGTCCAGAAGTCTATTTTGTTGAAGTATGATGGTGGGTTGAAAGACATCCTAAGAATCACAAATAACTTTTGGTCGAACTCTAAATTTAGAATAATATTGATTCCTCAAACAATACTATTTTAAATTAACCAACACCTTAAAACACCGTGAATTTTGTATGCCACGTTAGTGTGGACGTATACAAATTCAACATTTATAAAAGGAAGGTTTTAACCCATTAATTTTATTATCTTGTCAACCTAACTTTTGACAAATAAAATTAATAGTTGGTATTATTTGGTCACACAAATAATAGCGGTGACGCTGGGGAGGGTACTATTAGATGTGTCTAAGTGTACACCATTACTTGACACTAAGTCCATTAATAAGATTATGCCCCTTCCGCTGGGGAAGATCACACGCTCTTAATTAACTTCCTATAGTCATCCAAAATGGAAGTCTGTTCTAGTGATCCGCAAACAAGCTCATCCGTTATGGAGGAAGGCACTCAGAGCCAACGCAAGCTTGTTTGCATCACTTACAAACCAGTAATGGAGACCATGGGATTTACTTAAAATCCTCTCCCACTTAGTTATTTATAAATGAGGAATTTTAACTATGCTAGCCTACTAAACTTGTAAACTAACATGCACACTCAAGACAATATAAAAGCAATAAATAGAAAATCTAATTTTCAACTATTATGGCTTTTATCTTTAATTGTCCTCCGTGTGTTGTCATCCCAAGCTGCTGCCATATTTGGCCACCGCCACCAGGTCTAACTGTCGCATTCATCTTGCTCCGAGTTCCGCTGCCCTCTGGTCCTTAGAAGGTTCCACGCCTTGCAAGATTCGATCCATGACATAAATAGAATTTTACATTTTTGATCCTATATTCCATAAAAGGAATGTACATGTATCTCGATCAAAAATAAAATCCTAATAAAACTAAATACAGCTCCTGCTGTTTAATACAATCATGCACACACATATAAATGCCCTTGACATGTCCAAGGGTCCAATCACACACATAATAATTAAAAGCCATAATAGTTGGATCCTGCATCCACAAAGTTAGCACATCCTACTATTATCCTGCCTAAATTATGTATGACATGTGCATAATTAAAACTAATACCAAATACACAGAGGCAAAACCCTAGCTCGATACCAATTGTTGGTTGCTACTCGAAAACCTATAGGTTCCACTGCATAAAAATTTTGTACAAAGGTCTCGAACCTTTTCCTAGCTACCATGTGTTCTTTTAAATTAAATTTTGGATCGCTCATGGAACTTAACACGCTTGATCCAAAACTTAATCTATTTGTTCTTTAGGTTTTGACTTGGATCTCTGCGGAACTTAACACGCTCGACCCAAGTCTCCTTAAGTTATTAATTCTATTAAATATTAATTTCCATAAAAGGTTCCCAAGATCGACGTGGCGAGGCACATGGCCTTCTTGGATATGGGAGCAACCACCACCGACTAGACAAAACCTTTAATAGAAAGCTAATATTTAATTTCCTAAAATAACTTTAGGTTAACCAAAGAGAACAATCAAATCACAAGGAAAAGAAAGAAACAAAAGAACACAACTTCGAAAAACATATTCAAATACTAGAACGTAAGCCTCTTGTATTTGGTATTATTTCCATAAATAACTAGCATGATGCGGAAATAGAAATTACTAGTTATACCTTGTAGAAAACCTCTTGATCTTCTACCGTATTCCTCTTCTGACCTCCGTTGTGTGGGCAACGATCTTCCAAGATGAGAAACCACCAACCACCTTCTTCTCCTCCAAGCAAGGTTCGCCACAAAAGAAAAGCTTCACCAAGGAGAAAAACCAAAATACTAACCAAGCTCCAAGAGATGCTAGCTTTCTCCCTTCTTCTTCTTCTTCTCCGAGTAGTATCCGCCACCACAAGAACTCCAAGGGAGAGGGAGAGTTCGGCCACCACAAGAGGAAGAGAAGGAGATGATGGCCGGCCACACCAAGGAACAAAAGAGGGAGAGGAATAATAGATGTTATGTCTTGTGAAGGCACCTCACCCCTTCTTTTATATTCCTTGGCCTAGGTAAAGTAGGAAATTAAATTAAAACAAATTATACTTAATTTCCTTGTCATGATTTAATTGAGAAAAATAAAATAATATTTCCCCAATTAAACAATGATGGCCGGCCAAATCAATAGGAAGAAATTGGACAAGTTTTAATCAACAATTAAAACTTTCCTTATTTGTTTCCGGAAATTTTAAAAATAAAATTTCTCTTTAAAATCTCTTCATGGTTAATAAAAGGAAATATCTATAATTTTAATTTTATTAACATGTGAATAATTTTAAAGAGAAAATAAAACATCTCTCAATCTACAAATAAGGAAAGAGATCTAATCTCTTTCTTTAATCTTTGTAAATCTTTTACAAGAGAGATATTTTAATTTTAATTCTCTTTAAATTAAATCTTCCACATAATAATAAACATTAAAATTAAATTTTCTTTTAATTAATTATGGCCGGCCCTACTAGCTTGGGTTCAAGCTAGGGCCGACCACCTTAACCAGCTTAGGCCGGCCCTAGCTTGGTTCCCAAGCTAGCTTGGCCGGCCCCTTTAGGTGGGTATAAAAGGTGGGTATATGTGGGTATAGTACTCTATAAATAAGAGGCTACGATAGGGACCGAGAGGAGGAATTGATTTTGGTCTCCCGATAAAATTAAGCATCCCGTGTTCGCCCCGAACACACAACTTAATTTTATCAATGATAATTCATTCCACTAGAGAACTATCATTGAACTACCGCACCAATCCCAAATTATATTTTTGGGCTCCTTCTTATTATGAGTGTGTTAGTCTCCCTGTGTTTAAGATATCGAATGTCCACTAATTAAGTGAGTTACTGACAACTCATTTAATTAATGTCTAAGTCCAAGAGTAGTACCACTCAACCTTATCGTCATGTCGGACTAAGTCCACCTGCAGGGTTTAACATGACAATCCTTATGAGCTCCTCTTGGGGACATTATCAACCTAGTATCTCTAGGACACAGTTTCCTTCTATAATCAACAACACACACTATAAGTGATATCATTTCCCAATTTATCGGGCTTATTGATTCATCGAACTAAATCTCACCCATTGATAAATTAAAGAAATAAATATCAAATATATGTGCTTGTTATTATATTAGGATTAAGAGCACACACTTCCATAATAACCGAGGTCTTTGTTCCTTTATAAAGTCAGTATAAAAGAAACGACCTCAAATGGTCCTACTCAATACACTCTGAGTGTACTAGTGTAATTATATAGTCAAGATAAACTAATACCTAATTACACTACGACCTTCTAATGGTTTGTTCCTTTCCATTCTGGTCGTGAGTTACTGTTTATAATTTATAAGGTACTGATAACATCATCTTCTGTATGTGACACCACATACTATGTTATCTACAATATAAATTAAATGAACAACTACAAACAAATGTAGATAATTAGACCAAATGTGATTCTTTATTCATAATGAATGTTTACAAAGCTTAGGCTTTCAGTATACACTCCAACACAAAGTTGCTGAGTCGGGAGTCGGGAAGCAGAGTCGTCAAGTTGAGAAACCAAGTTGGAAAGGAAGATGTTGAGACCTGCGCTTAACACAGTTTCCTTGAAACATATTCACTCTACCTCCTTCGAGGTTCTCTTAGGTCATTGATTTCCCAGGATACAGTGGTAGACCATAATCACCATGAAGCACTAGTGGATCATGGCGAACTAAGAATGCACTCAAGTGCTATCATGAGTAGTTCAATTGAGCGGATGCACAATTGAGAGGAAAAATTTGGGGAATGAAGATGGAGAAATTCTTTTGCTATTAATTTCACTTCTATCTCTCTGCTCTTTCTCACGACCTCCTTTTATATGAGCACTCACCCCTGGCTGCAATGAATGATTGAGTTATGGTCATTCAACACTAGGTTTAATGTTTAATGGGTCGGCTATTATTGCCGAGAAGTTATATAATCACCATTAATTTTATATTAATGCTTTCATTTACACTCTTGAGCAAGTTGTAAAAAGAAATTCAGGTGGTAAAATGCTGGTTCATTCACTTGGATAAATTTTGTCTTGACTGGTCTGACATTCAACTTGTGCAAGTAGTGCTCGCACATGAGTCAACTTGGTTCAGTATAAATCTGGACCCTAGATTTGCACACCCAAGTATGAGAGAGAGTCTCTCCCCATGCATTTGTTCACATCATCAATGTGTGTGCAACAATATAAATAAACCATAGTGTCTTGAAACTTTCAATGTGAGATTAAATTTATACACAAAGGAGTCTCATTCATCCTTTCCACCTCCTTTTTCATTTGCATTTCTAACATAAATATGTAACGATTTTTTATTTTTACATGTGAGTAATAAATCAGTCAAAAGGAAGACTTATTGTTTGATATGTTCTTATTTCAATATTTGATTACTATACCGAGATATAGTTAATATTTAATCTAAAGATGAAATTTTAATGGGATATCCGGTATCTTCACATGGGTTTACCTTTATTTGAATTTACTATTATTATTCTAATTTAAATACTTATGAGAGAATGTTTGTTGTGTTGGTGCAGAGAGCACTAGACGATCGAATCTGAGTTTTGATTATGGCAAAGGGTTTAAAAGTTAAGTTATCTTGTCAGCTAACAAGTGTGAATGAGTTTGCAGGAAAGTCCTATGTGCTCTTAGGCAAAAATCCTAGTGGATTCTAGGCAGGTGGAAAATCCTAGGGGGAGGTAACCCTAGGTCCTAGGAGGTGGTAACCCTAGGTCAACAGAAAACCCTAGGAGGGATAACCCTAAGTCCTAGGGGATGGTAACCCTAGGTCAACGAAGTCTTGGTGGGTCGTGTACTTTGAGCGAAATCCTAGAGTCGGGGACTCTAGGTGAAAATCCTAGTGGTCCTGGATCAGGTGAAAGTTTGGACGAATCGTGGAGTGGGTGTTCAGCATGAAGACCTGAAGTCTCGGACACTGAGCAAAAGTTCAAGCGGTCTAGAGGGCTGGTTCAGCAAAAGGTAACTCTTTTGAGAGGAGTAGGTGAGGATGCGTTTCCCGAAGAGGGAACAGTAGACATCGATCCGACTTAGAGTTTCAGCAAAACTTAAAGCCAGGACCGGACAGTCCAAAGGCTGTCAAATTATCTATTTACATGTTATTTGTCTTTAAGTCTAAGTCTGTTTTCAGGAAACTAACACTTTTACAGGATTAGATTCGACTTTAATCGGTCGACCGAACTACTAAGTGAACAGATCATATTCTAGCTCGTGGTGAAGTGTTGACCAGGAGATCGGTCGACCAAACAGGGAGGTTCAGTCAACCGAACGGTGGATTAGCTTCGGATCGGGTCAGATAAGCCGACGAGGTCAATGAGATCAGTCAATCGAACGAGGACTTATCTGAGCAATAGAACCTGGACTAGAAGCCAGGTAGATTCAGGCAGGATCGATCGATCGAACGCCTGGATTGGTCAATCGATCAGCATCAAGTCAAAGACTGATTCCGAGATCAGTGAATCTGGATCAGGTTTGGCTCGGCTATAAAGGAGGGTCGACCAGTAGCTTCGGAACAACACATTCAAAATGATCATCTTCAGTGTGCGCTGCTCCGACGCTATTCAACGACGTCCAAATGCTGCTTCAATAATCACTGAACAACTGATAATCATTTGTTGTCGGTATACTTTAGTTTTAATACTTGTACTTGCATATCTGTAAAGCTTTTACGAATTGATATTGGATTGCCCAACGTACGTGATCAACGATCGCGGACCTTGGAGTAGGAGTCGTCATAGGCTCTGAACCAAATAAAACCAAAGGTGTCAACTTGGTTTTTGTTCTCTTACTTTTTGCTCTTTAATTTCCGCTACACGAACTCTTACACGATAGAGTTTTCTGAAATGAGTGAAAAAGTCACGAGTGTTATTCACCCCCCCCCCCCCTCCCCCCTCTAGCATGCATTGATCCTACATGTTGTTCTCTAATCCTACTAATATAAATGCTAACATTATTACATTCCTATGTTAAAATGACATTAACTTCAAATTATGACAAGAGAACCTCTTAATAGTTCTTGGAGTCATGGATTTTGATCATGCGTTAAGGATTGATTCTCCTCTACCTCTTACGAATAAGATTACCTTTGATGAAGAGAGGGAGAGATAGAAACATGGGAGAGATCAAACTACATATGTTTGATGATTATGAAGGAAGTCATTCCAAAAGTATTCAAAGGCACAACAATAACAGATAGAATAACTAAGGTTAAGAGTTCTTTGCTGAAATTAAAAAGTTTGTCAAAAATGAAAAAGTTAAAATAAGTATACTCTTGGCAAGCCAAATTTCAATGAAGTATAATGGTAAGAGCAATATTAAGGAGTACATCATGGAGATGTCTCATCTTCCTTCCAAATTTAAAACACTTAGAAGTCATGGAGGATTTGCTTGTGCATCTGATTTTGATATTTCTTCCCGCACAATCTAGCCAATTTAAGGCGTGTTTCTTAATTTGGTTTGTTTTGAGGTTAATTCAATACTTAACACACTTGGTGGATGGATTTTGGTGCAATAACTCAAATTAATGTGTCTATGCAAGGTTATCTCCATTATTACAAACCAAGTCACGGTGAAAAATACATCTATATGAGTGACGACAAGACAATTCAAATTGAAACAATTAAAAATTCTAGATTATTATTAAAGACTGGTTTTTATTTAGATCTTGATGAGATATTAATTGTATCATCTTTTAAATGAAATTTAATTTCTATTTATACTTTAGATAAATTTGATTATTCTTATTTATTTAGAAATAGAAAAATTAGTTTGTTTCAAAATTTAAAATTGGTTAGAACCGATTCTTTATCAAAGGGGTAAAAATCAAAATGGCACACCATTTTTCTGAATCATCAAAGGGGTACCCCTTTCTATTTTTTAATCAAAAGGACGTCACATCCCACCGGCTACTCCTATGAAATGACAAAGTTGCCCTTACTATCTTTGCCATAAGTTTTAAATATAATGTCAAACGAATTTGAAGTATTCAACAATATTCACGTTGTAACAGTTATTATCTTACAACTACTATACATGTTCAATACATACCTAACTTAATAAAAAACATTCAACCCTGTTCATGCATATATTCATGTTGTAGTAGCTGCAAAATCGTAGTTGCTATAACGTGAATTCGATTTGCCCACCTAACATTCACATTGTAGCAGCTATCATTTTGTAGCTACTACAATGCTCCCGACCAATTTATGATTTAATGCATGTGACGGGATCTTGAGGGTAGTTGTGTAATTTTATAAGGGGTGGGGGTGCCCTTTTGATTAAAAAAAAATCAAAAAAGAGGACCCCTTTGATGATTCAAATAAAGGGGTGCTCTTTTGATTTTTTTTTTTTGTCCTCATAATCTTTACCTGTTTGATATTAACGCTTCATTTAATGAATCCATGCAATTAAGCACTTGAGATTTGAAGGGAATAGGATTTCAAATGTCTTAGAACTTATACATACATATATTTGTGGGTCATTCCCTATAGTTTCTTGGAATGATCAATAATATTTTATAATATTTATAGATGATTTTTCATAATATGATTATCTATATTTCATTTTTGAAAAGTTAGAGTCACGGGACATGTTCAAAAATTATAAGGCCGAAGTAGGTAGTCAACTCAACAAAAAGATCAAAAGCATCAGATTAGATCATGGTAGTGAATAATGCGATAGATATGATGGTTCATGTGAACAACATATAAGACCTTTTGCTAAGTTTTTAGAAGAATGTGATATCATCTCATAATACACCATGTCAGATTCACCCACTATGAATGGTGTTGATGAAAGATGAAATAAAATGTTTAAAGATATCTACCTTACCAAAATCACTATAGGGAGAAGTGCTTAAGACTAAAGTATATATTATTAATAAGATTCCAATAAAAGCAACTAACAAAACCCCTTATGAATATTGGACGAGCAAAAATCCTAGTTTAAAGCACTTAGATATTTAGAGATGTTCATTTGAGGAACGACCTTATAGACCTAACAAAAGAAAAGTGAACTCAAGAACAATAAGTTGCTATTTATTGAGTTAGGAAATGCTCGATTCTTTGAGGATGTCAAGTTTGCGATGGACTTTGTCTTTGAAGAGGAATATGTTGATATTCTCATAAGTGTTATTAAATTTGGTCAAGATTTTATTCTTGATATATTCAAGACACAATAGATCAAGACAACGTTGGAGAACCTCCCATTCAAGAAACTATTCAAAAAGAACAAACTTTACCACCTCAAGAACCTATGCCATTTAGAAGATAGATTAGACAAAGGAGAAGTGTAGTACCATATGATTATATTGTATTTCTTTAAGAACATGAGATTGACATTAGAGTGATGGAAGATGATTCAATCAACTTCCATCAAACCATGCAAAATTCTAACTCTCGGAAGTAGATCGATACCATGAATGAATATATGACGTTCATGAAGAACAATGATGTTTGAAATCTTCTCCCATTGTCAGAAGGTGAGAAGCTCATTAATTGCAAATGAATAATTAAAATCAAGAGATATTCTAAAGGTAATGTAGAGAGGTACAAGATTCATCTTGTTGTGAAAGGATTTACACAGAACAAAGACATTGACTATAAAGAGACTTTCTCACTAGTTTCTTTGAAAGACTCTTATAGGATTATAATGATATTGGTGGCATATTTGATTTTGAGTTATATTAGATGGATATAAAGACCTCCTTTCTCAATGATGACATTGATGAGATGATCTATACGGTGGAACCAAAAAATTGTGTTGGGATATTCAAAGAATATGGTTTGCAAACTTAAGAAAGATATTTATGGGTTCAAGCAAATATCTTGATAATGATATTTCAAATTTCATCAAGTGATCATCTTATTTGGTTTTGAGATGACTTCGATCGGTGTTGGATATACCATAAGTTTAGTGGGAGAAAGTATATTTTTTGGTAGTATATGTTGATGATATTTTATTTACCAACAACCATATATGCTTATTGCATCAAATCAAGAGACTTCTCGATAAAAATTTTGAGATGAAAGATCTTAGTGACACATCTTTTTTGTTAGGTATACAAATACACATCTCTTTTCCAAAGGACGCACTTGTATCAAAGGGTGCATCCCTTTGAAACTGTCATCGTCATGCTCAAGTTCAGGCTCTTAAAACCTCTGACTCCTAGGCATACTTGGGTGGTCGAGTAGAGGGAGAGCTTTCTCGAAACATAGGGAATCTTATTAAGCTCATGCAATGTGCCCCACACTTTTCCTCATTGTATGCATACATTTGCAGCTAGAGTCGTCAATTTGGATTAGACCCGTCGAACTTGTCCTTCCCACCAAACTTTTAATTGAGTTGGATTTAAATTTTATCAACATATTTAAAGAGGGTCTAAGTTTGGCCAACCCATGTAGGTGTGAGCCTAAGCGGGTCGGCCCGTGGCAAGTTTGGGTTGGTCTACGGGTTGAGAACTTTTTTTTTCAAAACTTAAGACTAAAGTGGAAAGCTCAATGAGCTCGTGGATTGACCACTCCTCAATTCAAACTTGAAATTTTCAACATTTTCTATATTTTTAATATATTTTTTATTTTTTTATGAGCTCTTGGATTAACCCACAACACACAATCCGTAATCTAACTTGGGTTAGGAATTTCCCAATTTGTCAGGATGAGACCGGCTTGCCTCACCACGGATTGATCTGTCTGACAACACTATCTACGTGTTGGAAGAAGAATTATGAGAGAGAAAATGCACTCTACGTGGAAGAAGAGGAGAATAAATCAAATAAACTCAACTTTTACTCTTTATAGCTTCTTGGAAATCTATAGACTCGCAATCGGCAAAGAGGCAACATAGAGTAAGATTATCTTGATTTTTAGTTACCTCATAAATTTCCCTTAAGCTTCTAAAGCGTGATACTCTTTTATTTGAATTTTCACATGAAGTTGATGCAGATGAATTTCCTTGAGTACTTGATGTTGGTGTTACCAATGGAGTAGTAGGCTTCTCTCTTGTTTGCTCCACTCTTGGTTGCTCAACATCTTCTTTTTCAAAGTATGGGAAGAAGTTGATCTTCATTTTGAGATTCCCAATTACATTCTTCTTCTTCATTAAATATAACATCCTGGCTGATGATTGTCTTCCAAGTATCTAGATTATATAGCTTATACCCTTTTGAGTTAGTATCATAACCAATAATAAACTTCTTACTTTTATCATCCAATTTGCTTCTTGCTTCATTAGACACATGAACGTGGGCTATACTCCCAAAAACTCTTAGATGAGAAATCCCAGGCTTCCTTCCACTCCATTCTTCTTGTGATGTCTTGCCCCACATACTCCCTATTGGTGATCAGTTGGATAAGTATACTGCACATACAACTGTTTCTGCCCAAAGTTCCTTTTGTAGCCCCTTGCTTTTGAGAATGCTTCTTGCCATTTCAAGGCTGGTTCGATTTTTTATTTCCACCACTCCATTTTATTGAGGGGATCTTGGAACTGTCAAGGGTCATCGTATTCCGTTGGCTTCACAAAATTCTTGAAATTTCTTTGAGGTAAATTCCCCTCCTCGGTCAAAATGCATAGCTTTGATCTTGAGACCACTCTCCTTTTCTATGGTAGCTTTAAATTTCTTGAATATATCGAAGATCTCCGATTTTTGTTTCAAAAAATATACCCAAGATTTTTTAGAAAAGTCATCTATAAAAAGAATGAAATAATTACTCTTACCAAGTAAACTTGGTTTTATCGGACCACAAACATCTGTATGTATATATAAGTTCAAGCAACTTCTAGGCTCTTGAACTTGACTCCTTTGGAAAACCTCTTCTAAATTACTTTCCACATAGATATGCTCCACATAATTGATCAGGATGTTTGATGTAAGGTAGTCCTCTCACCATCTCCTTCTTTAAAAGCAATTCTAGTCCTTCGAAATTGAGATGCCCAAATTGAAGATGTCATGCTTAAGTGATGGCTCGCTTTGAGATAATTGACAACATCATTTTGAATAATAAGTAAGAACATTCTATTTCTTGACATAGGCACCTTAGTAATCAAGCAACCAATACCATCTTTCAAGATAAGCATATTATCTTTTAGATGAATATCATATCCTTTTTCCAAGAGTTGTCCTAAACTCAAAATTCTACTCTTCATATTTAGAACAAAGAAAACATTTGAGATAAATTCATGCTTTTCATTCTTCAAACGGATGAGAATGTTACCTTTGCCTTTCACCTCAATCTTTAATTCATCTCTGAAGGATACATTATCGCCAACTGATTCATCAAGCTCTACGAACATGTTTCTTTTCCCAAACATATGATTGCTTGCACCAGTGTCGAGATACCAGATTGTATCTTTGCCTCTTTCATTATCTTTATATGCTAGCAATAAGGTGACATCTT
Source organism: Zingiber officinale (assembly GCF_018446385.1). Classification (NCBI taxonomy): domain Eukaryota; kingdom Viridiplantae; phylum Streptophyta; class Magnoliopsida; order Zingiberales; family Zingiberaceae; genus Zingiber; species Zingiber officinale. The sequence continues at coordinate 114,750,850 of NC_055993.1, read as the reverse complement.
TTTCTTTCCTTTCTTCCACTATAGTTTTTCATATACTTTATTCTTGGGTGATTTACATTCTTTAGCATAATGCTCAAATTTGTCACAATTATAGCACTTAACTTGAGATTTATCATACCTCGAGTTTGTGTGCCCTCTTCCACATCCTCTTGTTGAATTTTCTCCTCTTTCATTATTGTTGTTGGAAGCTCATCCTTGCTCATTAGCATGGGCTCGTCCATATCCATGACCTCTTACACGTTGACTTCTATTGTTACTGAAGCTTTCATCATTCTTTGTCAGTTGAAGAGTCATCTTTAGCAGTTGTTGAGTAATTTATTTATTTATCTTCTTCTTTTCTTCATGTACTTGTAATGAATCAAAGAGTTGCTCTATCGTCATAACTTGTAGCTCCTTGGTCTCTTCAATAATGGTTGTAATGCTATCAAATTTTGAATCCAGTGATCGAAGAATTTTCTTAATGATAGTTATTTCTTCTAGTTTCTCACCATTTCTCTTTAGTTGATTGGAAATGATAGAGACTCTAGAAAAATAATCAGACACCAACTCACCTTTCTTCATATGAAGAGCATCAAATTAACTTCTTAATGTCTGAAGTCATACCTTTCTTACTTTTTCTTCTCCTTGATATGAGACTTGGAGCTTTCCCCATGCTTGCTTAGCCGAAGTAGCACTTGAGATTTTCTCAAAACCAGCCTCATCTAAAGCTTGATAAATGAGGAAGAGAATCTTTTTGTCTCTCTTTCTTAAATCTCTCAGACTATCTTTTTGAGTTGAAGATAACATCGAGTCATCATGCGACTCAACGTAGATTTTTTCTATAACCTCCCAAACATCATGACCTCCAAGAAGTGCCTTCTGTTAGTCCCCTGGCAATAGGGGGATGAATTTGAAAATAAAAATTAGCCTTTCTCAATGTTTCAAACTAAATTAAGAAAACACTTGTATAACAACATAAAGTAAATGCATAAAGAAAAAAAAACAGAGACAAGAGAATTTACTAGGTTTGCAATCAGAGGATTGCTAATCCTAAACAAATGAATTTCACTCAAATCTCCTTTGGGTGGAGTAGCCTTTTTACAATGTTGACAGCTCACAAAAGTAGTAGAACAGAAATAGAAGTTGTTTTACAAGTGATGTTCTAAGCTACTAGGATCAGGGATGTATTTATAGTCTTGATCGGGGTGCCTAGAAGGGTTCCAGGTGCTTGGACATGGATAGAACTTTATCCTCGTCACACCAGAACACAACAGGTAGCATTTCGATAAGTTTTCTGGTCTGGGTGCCTGGACTAAGTCTGGGCGCCCGGACCAGGTCTGGGCGCCTGGACCGAGCTGAACTAGCCCGTGACCGCAGGCCCGCACCCTGGGCGCCCCAACTGCCCCAGGTGATCCAAGCGCCCGGACTAGGGTCAACTTGGAGGTGACTTCTTGTTCGGGTCTTCCACTCTGACTCCGCTCGTTTGGGTGATTTCGGCCATCCAGAATAGGGCTTACTCGAACTAATTTTCCGGCCTTCTTGAGCAGTCTTCCGCTCCGACTTCTCATCCCTCAAAAATGCCATGCGCCTCCTTCTTGTCCACCAACGTATTCTTCTGTAACGGCTCGTCTCTCAAACACGCCGAGACTATCGACTCTCTCCCGTGTCGTCCTTCTAGCTAGCTACATCTTTTGCTCGACTTCTTGTACTCCTAAGTTTCTGCATACTTAGACACAAGACATCAAACAAACAACAGGACCTAACTCTGACTTGGTTGATCACATCAAAACTATCACAGGGTACTTATAATCTCTTCCTTTTTTATATGAATAATCCAAGTTAAGTTAGGGTAAAATAAGACATTAAAAGAAATAAATATACAAGTTTAAACATTCAATATGCAATATTTGAAAATATACCTCCCCTTAAACTTAACTGCATACTTTCCCCCTTTGATCACATTAAAAATAGGGTTTTTTACTAAATTAAGTTGAAATTAAAGTCTAAGAAATTTATATTTGAAATTTAAAAACATTTGGAAAACATTTTAAAATTTACATTCGAAATTCTGATTTTTGTGATTAAGAAGTAATTTTAAACAAAGATAATTTTAAAATTTATTTTACTTGTTGAAAAATTCTAGAAATTTTTATAAAGGTTAGTCAGACACATCCAAAATAGGGATAAAATTTTCATGAAAAAAATAAGATAAATTTAAGCAGTAAATAATTATTTATTACAGAAAGATGAATTTTTCTTAAAAAATAGTTTCGAGGTTGAAAATTTTTCTAAGAATATAATAGTTGAAGTATTTTTTAGAAAAATTAAATTCTCAAAAATTGAGTAATCAAGAATTTTTTTTAATATTAAAAATTAGTATTTTAATAAAAAAATTCACATAAAATTCAATAACAGTAAAAAAAAAAACTTTATAAAATTTTTCTTGGACAGAGATCATCATAAATTTTCACAGAAACAATTTTTATAAAATAACTCTGCAAGATGTTTTTAAATTACAAAATATAATATTTGAAAAAAAAAATCATAAAAAATAATACACTGGTCAAAATATTTTAAAAAATTTTCTACAAATAGGTAATGAAATCTTATTTTTTGAAAAAAAATTGATATCCAATTAATTTTGAATGGACATTGTACAAAGAAATTTATTTTCGCATATTAGGAAATTAAAAGACAATTAGAAATATACACAAATTAAACTAAGCATGATTTTGGAACCCAATATAGATTCCTTCCTACTGGGTTAATCAGGTATCTTCTAGGGATGTATATTTTTGTTACTTTTTTGATTTAACCCTTGTAAAATTTATAATACTAATTTAATCCTTTAAAGTTTCTAAATTTGAAGCAGAGAAATTTAAACATGCAGAATTTTTTAAATTTTCTATTTGGTCCTTTAAATTTGTATTTTTAGTTTCCAATTTGTCAAGATCCTCTATTAAGCAAGATTTTGCCAAGATTCTTTTTATTTTTAAGTTTTTCTTTTTCAATTTGTCATTTTTAGTTTTCAATTTGCACATTGATTTAATACCATAATATAGTTGATTAGGAGGTAAGAGACATACCTCACTTACCATGTCAGATCTGAAGCTTGATTCTCCCCGTGCTTCATTGCATTTGTCTAAAGTCGCTCCCCCTTCATCGATGTTGGCTTCTGAGGTGCTTTGTTCCTCATGGCTAGCCATCAGTGCTAGTCTAGCGTATCCTTCTATTTCTGACTCAGATGAAGAGCTTTCGTCCTAAGTGGCTTTAAGATTCTTATGCTTATTTTGCTTGGACCCCTTATCTTTTTCCTTTTTGAGCTCCAAGCAGTCCTCCTTTATGTGTCCTTTTTGACACTGGTAGCATCGAACCTTTCTTTTATTTCTTGGAGTTTTCTTGTTTTGCATTTCTTTGAATTTATTAGATTTAAAAAAAATTAAACTTTCTTACCATGTAGGCTTCTTAGTCTCCTTCCAAATCTAAGTTTGACTCGGGTTCGTTCTTCTTGGTGGCTTTTAGTGCTAGATTTTGATCTAATGGCTTCTAGTGCTAGATTCTGATTTAACTCTTTTGATGTACCTGCACATCTGATTTCATGTAATTCTAATGTAGAAAAGAATTCTTCTAGGGTACTTACCTCTAGGTTTTTCGAGATATAGTATACGTTGATTATCGAAGTCCATTCTGGAGTCCTGGGAAAAGCTTGAGTGGATAGTGTACCGAGTCCCAATTAGTTACCATTTCGCCAAGGTTGACCAGTCTGGTGATTAGCTCCTTGATCTTCACATGTAGTTCGGCTACCTTCTCACCTTTTTCTAGACGGATGTTTATTAGCTTGTTCCGAAGAATGTCCCATCATGCGAGTTTTGCTTCGGATGTTCCTTCGTGGAGTTCCAGGAACTTCTTTCAGAGGTCTTTTGTCGATGTGTAGCTTCTGATGCGATTTACTTCTTGAGGCGGTAATACACTTAATAAGCGATATTCCGCTCTACTGTTGTCTACGAAATCACTTTATTCCTTCTTCAGCCACGTCCACACTTAATAAGTGTGTGATTTACTTTGCTCCCAGGGTCAGAGTTGACTTCCTGTCCGAGTCTTCCGCTCTGGTTCCACTGGCTTGAGTGATTTTGACCATCTGGAATAGGGTTCACCCAAACCCATTTTCTAGCCTTCTCAAACAGTCTTCCATCCGGCTTCTCGTCTCTCGGAAACACCGCACGCCTCGTTCTCGTCCACCAGCGTACTTTTCCATGGCACCTCGTCTCTCGGATGCACTGAACCCGTCAACTCTCTCACGTGTCGTCCTTCTCGCTAGCTGCGTCTTTCGCTCGACTTCTTGTACTCCTAAGTTCCTGCACACTTAAACACAAGACATCAAACAGACAACCGGACCTAATAACTCTAACTTAATTAATCACATAAAACTACCACGGGGTACTTATACTTTCATCTTGATACTCCAATTATCATAATTACTCGCCTTGAGTAATGGAACTTCGAAAGGAGTCATGTTCCTATTATCCATAGCTCTGATACCACTTTGTTGGAAGAAAAATTATAGGATAAAAATAAACTCTACGTAGAAGAAGAGGAGAATAAAACAAATAAACTCAACTTCATTCATTTATTCGAAAAAAATGTATTAATCTCATATACATTAAATTTAAACTTTTTTTTCTTTATTTTATCTCCACAAAATATTGTCACATCATTCATTTTATCTCTATCCATAATATTTTATCTTTATCTAATGTCATCTCATTTATTCTATTTCTATCTACTAAATATTAATTTACTATTTTTATCTAAAATCAAATTTAATTTCAACTGTACCTGGCTAGAAGGGAAATGAATTCTAATAAACTTATGCAGCAGCCTGTGCACCGTCCTTACTAAACGCATTTGGAAAGAATTTCCTTGTAGCTATAGTACTCGAATTAATCTTATAGTTTAATGCTCTCGCATCCCTTCACTGAACGCATTAATCAGTTAATAGTTTGATTCTACAAAAATTTTACACTAATCATATAAATAAATTTAAAAAATACATCCATTCTAATAGTTCTCAGATCTGTTAATTTTTTTTTCCAAATACATTTTCAGGATGGGAAATGAATCCCATTAAACTTATGGTTTAATGCAGCAAGTCCCGTGTCCCTTATTTAATGCATTTGAGAATAAATCTATTCTTTCTTTGCAGCTATAGTACACGGGATGGGAAATGAATCCCATCTGGGCCACGCTGTTCTCGGAGAAGGTGCTCGGGATGGTAGAGAGCTCGGGATGGATTTCTTTTGAGATGAGCTTGACGACTAAAGCACCCTCCAGTCTAGGCAGAATATTTTTTTTTAAGGTCTTAATATTTTATTGAAAAATAAATATTAAAAATATTATTAATAATATTTAATTTAATTAGTCAAATTTAAAAAAAAATAATTTTATATCGGGTGAAAGATTATTTTCAAATGGTATCTTTTCCAACCTCACTATTTTATTAGTAAAATTTTAAAAATAAAAATTTATGTTAAATTTTTTAACATAATTTATTAAAATATAATATATATTGTCTAATGAATCATTTTAATTATATAAATTAAATTAAATTTTATCAGTAAAATATTAAAAATACTAATTAATTTGACAACTAGTAATAAATTATTATAATACTATTAATATATATTTTAATTATTTTTTTAAAAAAATACCTATCAATTTTAATTTTGATGGAAAAATCTTGACACGACGATAAAATTATTATTATGTGACCTAGAGGTAATTGATACGGTTGGTAATGGAGGGGCCCAAGAGGAAAGGATTAGAAAAGTCAAGGCCCTGTGGCGGTCAAAAGTCAAGAGGAGGTGGCAGTCAATAGTCATGGCGACTTGGCGGTCAAGTAGTCAAGCTGACGGGGCAGTCAGAGTCGAGTATAGGGGGTAGCCAGTGGCCAAACAGATTTGTTGATCGAAGAGGCAGAGGCCGGTGGGGATCGGCAGAGCTGAGCAGAGTCAGCTCGAGCTACAGACCTACGGTGGAAGGCCAAGAAATGCAGAGCGCAGAAGCAGATTGAGATCGGCAGAACCAGGCAGAAGCCGGTGGGGATCGGCAGAGCTGAGCAGAGTCAGCTCGAGCTACAGACTTACGGTGGAAGGCCAGAAAATACAGAGCGCAGAAGCAGATTGGGATCGGCAGAGCTGAGCAGAGTCAGCTCGAGCTACAGACTTACGGTGGAAGGCCAGAAAATACAGAGCGCAGAAGCAGATTGGGATCGGCAGAACCAGGCAGAAGCCGGTGGGGATCGGCAGAGCTGAGCAGAGTCAGCTCGAGCTACAGACTTACGGTGGAAGGCCAGAAAATACAGAGCGCAGAAGCAGATTGGGATCGACAGAACCAAGCAAAAGCCGGTGGGGATCGACAGAACTGAGCAAAGTCAGCTCAATCTACAGACCTACGGTGGAGGGCCAGGAAATACAAAGCGCAGAAGCAGGTCGGGATTGGCAGAGCTGAGCAGAGTTAGCCCGCCTGGCAGGTGACACTTAGAGACTGGAGCCGATCGGAAGAGGCAAGGCCGGTGCAGGTCACAATGGATCAGAGAAGCTAAGTAGTACGGGTGCAAGGGACCTCAACGGTCCGTCGAGGATAATCATTACACACCAACAAGGCGTGCGAAAGCGGAAGTTCCTAAAAACGAGAAGATGCCCCCATAACCAGTAGTAGTCTGCCAGCTGTCCCTCGCTACAAGACAAAACTCACGTGCAAAAGCGGAGGTTCCTAAACGGAGAGATGCTTCCACGACAAATGGCAGCGCGACAGGTGTCCGTGACTACGCGACAAAGCCGGGCGTATAACGTTTTCTGACAGGGGGGCAGGTTCTAGCAGGGGGACGCATAAAAAGGGAGAGATCCCTCGTACGCAGGTACGCGCACACATTCCCTCGTCACTTTTTTCCACAACTAGTTTTTTCTTTTTCTTCTCTCTGCTTTTTTCTGGGGAAAAAGGACCTGACTTGAGCGTCGGAGGGCCTGATCCGGGGACTTTTTCCCTGGGTTTTGGTCTCTAACGTAAGGAGGGGGGATTTTTTGAGTGTGCGCAGGGTCCTGCAGCAGCGTCAGCCACCCGTGGGAGCCGAATCACCTACGACTTTCCGTCAACGACCAGGCCACCGCGACCAGCCTCCGTCCGACTCAGCTTCCGGACGGGATCAAATTTGGCGCCGTCTGTGGGAACACGACAACCTGTTCCGGAGCGTGAAGATGGAGGACTCCGGTCGAAGCTCTAGCAGGAGGATCAACGTAACCATGACCGCGGGGGAGTACGAGCTCTTCAAGGAGGTTAGAAAGCAAGCCGCCTCTGAAAAGCAAGGGACAGTTTTGCGGCCCCGTCTAGCACCTGAAACGTCCAAAGAACCGGCTCCTGCTTCCGACAGGGGCTCGAAGAGGAAGCAGCAGGAAGAACCCCCCTGTGCCTCGTTCCGAGAGCCTCGCCGCAACTATCATCGAGCCAAACCCCGTGAGCATAGTCCGAAGAAGGAGGAGCCGCCGGCATCGGTGGCGGAAAGCTCTTTACATCCACCTCGGGATTCCGGAAGGGGAAAAGCTATAATCCCTGCCGGAGATCTGCCCGAAGATCCGGATGACAAGGTACCCTTCTCGGCTCATATCCTGAGGAAAAGCCTGCCCAAAGGGTATCGAGCCCCGAACATTGGAGAATACGATGGGAGCAAGGACCCGGAAGAGCACCTGAGGAAGTTTAAGAACGCGGCTATCTTGTATCAATACAGCGACGCTGTCAAATGCCGAGTGTTCCTACACACCCTGTCCGGGTCGGCACAAAAGTGGTTTGATGGATTGCCCCCAGAGTCCATCAATCGCTTCGTGGATTTCAAAACGGCCTTCCTGCGCCGGTTCGCCAGTAGTCGTAAGTATCAAAAAACCGACCACTGTCTTTTTGCTCTCAAGCAGGATCCGACCAAGCCCTTGCGGAGCTACATCAACCGGTTTAGTCAGGTGGCCAATGACGTCCCCTCCGCCACCTCAGAAATACTGATGAGCGCCTTCTCCCACGGATTACGAGAAGGGGAATTCTTCAGGGACCTCATCAAAAACCCCGCCCGGAGTTTTGACGATATGGTAGAGAAAGTTTCTTGCTACATTAAGGTGGAAGAAGCGCAGGCCGCCAGGCGGAAAGCCGAAAAGACGGTGGCTCCAGGCAACCGACCTGAAAGAAGAGCACCACAGCCAGCCCAGCCCTTCCAGCGCGTTCAACCCAGGCCTGCCCCCCAGCCCGCTCAGGGAGTCAGGCCAGCTCCGCGAGTCGCCGTCGTACAAGCGCCCAGGCCCGGACCAAGGAGGGCGCCATATTGCACATATCATCGGTCCAGGACGCACGATCTCAGTAACTGCTTCCAATTCGCCCGTGACTCCAGGCGAGCTGCGGAGCAGGGCTTGCCTCCCCCGGCGTTGGCGCCCCAAATACAGAGAATGGAGGAAGAACGGGCTGCAACTGGGCGTGCTCGGCAGGCCCGGCCTGACCTAGCCGGCCCATCTAACCAAGCTGGCCCCGGCGAAGACCGAAGAGATGCCGGAGAACTGGATAACCGGGGCAACGTCGCTGTGCGAGAGATTAGTATGATTTCAGGAGGGCCCACTGACGGGGACTCAGGCCGAGCCCGTAAGTCACACGTTCGGCGGTTGTATGTGGGAGCCGTGGGATGCAGCCACGAGCAGGCATCTGGCCCTGTCATTAGCTTCGGACCACAAGATTTGGAGGGTCTGGAGCTGCCCCACGATGATGCCCTCATAATCAGGGTCGTTATTGCTAACAGCCGAGTGGCTCGGGTCTTTGTGGATACCGGGAGCTCGGTCAACATTTTATTCAGGGCTGCGTTTGAGGAGATGCAGATCGACGCCGCTGAGCTCCAACCTGTAACCACTTCCTTGTATGAGTTTACAGGTAATGAAGTCAAACCCATGGGTCAGATCAAGCTGGCCATTTCCATGGGCACTGAGTCATTTGTGCGCACGCGGAGGAGCACTTTCATTGTGGTGGATTCGCCTTCCTCCTATAACGTTATCCTAGGAAGGCCAGCCCTGCATGAGTTCCGGGCTGCCGTTTCCACCTTTCACCAGAAGATCAAGTTCCCGGTCGGCGAGCAGGTCGGAGAAGTCAAGGGAGAGCAGAAGGTGTCTCGCAGCTGCTACATAGATATGGTCCGGGTAGAGGCGCGCAAAAGCCGGAGGACGCAGGATGGGGGAGTACACGCTATCCAAGAGGAGCCCCTGCCTATTGCAGAGGAGCCTATTCCTTGGGAAGAAATTCGGCTGCATGCGGACCGAGCGGAGAGCATCACTCGTATCGCCAGCGACTTACCGCCGGAGCTTAAGTCAGAGCTGATAGAGTGCCTGATCCGCAACAGAGACGTTTTTTCTTGGTCACCAGAAGAGTTGCCCGGGGTCAAGCCAGAAGTAGCTGAGCACAAGTTGCATATTATACCCGAGGCTAAGCCAGTCAAGCAGAAGAAGAGAAACTTCTCCGCCGACCAGAATAAGATTATCCGAGCTGAAGTGGATCATCTCAGAAGGGCAGGGCATGTTCGAGAGGTACAATTCCCGTCCTGGCTTTCTAACGTCGTATTGGTGAAGAAGCCTAACAACAAGTAGAGGGTGTGCATAGACTTTCGTGACCTCAACAAAGCCACTCCCAAAGACTGTTATCCTCTCCCGCGTATCGATCAGGTAGTGGATTCTACTGCTGGCTGTGAGAGGATATGCATGATGGATGCTTATCAGGGATATCATCAGATGCCCTTGGCTCAGGAGGATCGGGAGAAAGTCAGCTTCATAACAGCCGACGGCACTTTTTGCTATACGGTCATGCCATTTGGACTCAGGAACGCTGGGGTTACCTACCAAAGGATGATGGACAAAGTCTTTCGGAGTCAGATCGGGCGGAACGTAGAGGTCTATGTTGATGATATCCTGATCAAGTCCCCCCTGGCGTCTAGCCTAATAAAAGATGTAGAAGAAACCTGTGGGACTCTGAGGCGATATGGGGTGAAGCTGAATCCCCTGAAGTGTCTGTTCGGGGCCAAAGGAGGAAAGTTTCTGGGCTATCTGGTGACCGAACGAGGGATAGAGGCCAACCCTGAGAAGGTGCAAGCACTTCGGAACATGTAGATCCCTCAGAATCTGAAGGAAACGCAGAAGCTGGTCGGCAGGATAACAACACTGTCTCGATTCATCTCCAGATCTGCAGATAGAGCGGCGCCCTTCTTCAAAGTGCTCAGGAAAGCGACCAAGTTTCAGTGGACGGAAGAATGCACACAGGCCTTTGAGGAGCTAAAGCAGTACCTGGAGTCCTTACCATCACTGTTCAAGCCTGTTGTGGGAGAGCCCCTTTGGGTCTACTTGTCAGCTACCCCCGAGGCCGTGGGGGCCGTGCTGGTTAAGGAGCAAGACAATGTACAACGTCCAGTGTATTTTTTCAGTCATCTATTGAAGGGGGCTGAGTCTCGGTACACGGCCCTGGAAAAGTTGGTTTACGGACTTGTTCTCATGGCTCGGCGCCTCCGACCCTATTTCTTGGCACATCCTATTACTGTCTTGACAAACAGCACAATGGGGCGGGCTCTCACCAAAGTGGAGGTAGCAGGTCGGCTTATCAAATGGGCAACCGAGCTAGGGGAATATGATATACAATATCAACCCCGGACCGTGATCAAGGCGCAGGCTCTAGCGGATTTCCTGACAGAGGTTTATCAAGCGGGTTTGGAGGAGGTTTGGAAGGTTTACGTAGACGGGTCGGCTACCCATCGCGGAAGTGGTGTAGGCGCACTTCTAATATCTCCGCAGGGAGACATTATGCAGCTGGCTGTGCGGCTAAATTTCAGAGCTACCAACAATGAGGCAGAGTATGAAGCCCTATTGGCAGGTTTACAGGTAGCTCGGCATGTGGGGGCAAGCCGAGTCGTAGTATACTCAGATTCCCAGTTAGTAACTCAGCAGGTGACCGGACATTTCGAAGCAAACAATGAAAAGATGCAAGTTTACAAGGAGGCCTATGAGAAGATGAGGAAAGATTTTAAAGAGGTCACAGTCACCAAGATTCCCAGGGCTGAAAATGAAAGGGCAGATGAACTAGCTAAAATGGCCAGCTCCCTGACTACTTGGGTGCTGGATAGATCTATAGCGCAGACCTTCCTTATAGCTCAGATCGACCTGCAAAATAATCAGGGAGGAGTAATTGATTGGAGGACGCCCATAATGAGTTTCGTCCAGCAGGGGATTATACCCACCAACCTAGAAGAGGCACATATGCTCAGGAGACAAGCCCATTCTTATATCATGATTGGAGATCAACTCTACAAAAGGTCTTTCTCTAGACCTCTGCTCAAGTGCTTGAATATGGAAGAAGCGGATCAGGCCTTACGGGAGATACACTTGGGATGCTGCGGTAATCATGCGGGTGGGAGAACGCTGGCTCGGAAAGTACTATTGGCCGGATATTTCTGGCCTACCTTGCAGAAGGACGCACAAAAGTTGGTGAATACTTGTCTGTCATGCCAAAGGTACCAGAATCTGACGCACCGACCTACAGAGCTGCTGAGAACCTCTATAGTGTCTTGCCCGTTTGACCAGTGGGGTATGGATATCGTGGGTCCTTTCCCGATGGCTGCGGGGCAAAGACGTTTCTTGCTGGTAGCAGTGGATTACTTCTCCAAGTGGGTGGAAGCGGAAGCTCTGGCTAAAATCACTGAATATGCGGTGATCCAGTTCTTATGGAAGAATATCTTTTGCAGATTCGGCTTGCCTCACAAACAGGTGTCGGACAATGGCAGGCAATTTCAAGGGCGCAAGATACAAAATTGGTGCAAAGGGTTCGGCATAACTCAGGCCTTCACTTCGGTGGCGCATCCGCAAAGCAATGGTCAGACAGAGGTAGTCAACCGAGAAATAGTGCGGGGGCTCAAAGTCAAGCTGGATCACACGGGAGGCAGTTGGGTGAACGAGCTGCCGAGCATCTTATGGGCCTATCGTACAACACCCCGGGAAAGTACAGGTCTGACACCTTTCCATTTAGTATACGGTAATGAAGCAGTGGTGCCTCTGGAGGTCGGGATACCATCCGTGAGAAGAACGATGTATAACGAAGGGAACGCAGAGCGACGGCTGGCTGAGCTAGATTTCATCAGTGAAATCCGTGAACAAACAGCTGCCAGGCTGGAGGCCTATAGACAGAGGATGAGACAGAACTATAACAGAAGGGTGATCCCTCGTTTCTTCGGAGAAGGAGACCTAGTCTGGAAGCAAGCGAAACCCTTAGGGGAAGTGACAAAGCTAGCGCCACAATGGGACAGACCGTACAAAGTCATCAAGAAGCTGGCATCAGGGGCCTATTATTTGCAGGATGCTCAAGGAAGGAATTTAGACCGATCTTGGAGTGCTAACTACCTACGGCCCTATCGAGTTTGAAGGGTGCCAACTCTATGGGTATGAGCCAGGTCGGCCGAGGGTGCCGGAGATGGTGGGATAGTCAATCAAAAATTCGAAGAGACATGTGTACATGTAAAAATTTCCCAATTTAAGTGGCTAATACAGATCATTTGAAAGGAGCAAAAATCTCGTCTGGAAAGCCCTGAATGATCTGGTCGTGATCCAAAAAGTCTGCTGCGGGGATGGAGCTCAAGAAGCCCTGTGCGTGCAGTTGCCTGATAACTCCAGCCGCCGTATATGGCACGGTCGTAGCAAAGCGTGCCCCAGCCTGGGATAGAAATTCGGGAGAAGTCAGATACGACATTCGGCTTCGCAGGCAACGAGCCTCCTCTCCTTCTCGATAGACGGTTAAGGCGGTGGATACTCCAGTTAACGTCGCTCAGGAATGTGACAGTTCTGCTTTCAGCGCCCTTAATTCTGCTGCTTGAGTTTCTAGTTGAGTTGCCTGAACTTCCAATTTCTCGCTCCTCTCTCGCAGGAGGGTATCTCTGGACTGTATCACCTGAGCTTGGTGGGCAAGTTGCTGCTGATACCCTGCCTCAGATGCAGCTCTCTCCTCTCTCATAGCTCGGAGCTCATCCTTCACCTGTATCAGGGACCGTTTCTGTTAGTCGGTCTGATTGGTTAGGGCCTGAATCTCCGCTCGCAAAGCACAACTGGCTTGGGCGGGATCGTTCAATTGCAACTCTAATTCGGAGACTCTCTCCTGGAGTTCCTTGCTTTCATGATGAAGGGTGTGGAAAGATTGGTTCAGCACTAAGGATTCTGCATGAGTCTGAAGGAAAGATATAACCCTCAGTTAAGGCCAACCACTACCCAGTGCAAGGAGAAGAGTACTTACTTTAGCCCAGGACTTCGAGAACCTATCCATCTGGACTAATGGCGGCGCGTTACCCATTTGATCCATGCTCTCCGCCCACAAACTGCCGAGGCAGCCTTTCATCATCAGAAGACTCGTAGGGGCGTCAGACCGCCGAGCCAGAGCAGTTTCAGAGGGGATGGTGGTCCTGTAACAGTGGCGGGTGGAGAAGGAAGGTTGAGAAGGGCCGGCGTCAGCACCAGGAGGGGTCGGAGGTGGCTCGGGAACGGGCTCAGTGGGCACGGGGTTTTGATGATCGCCGGGGCTGTCTCCCTCTGCAGCAGTAGGAGCAGAGCGGAACGCGGCTAGTCGCCCCCTGTAGGGGTTAAGAGAGGCTGCCAGATAAGGGAAATAGAAGTAAAGAGGGAAGTAATGTCAGAGCCAGTCACGACAGTAGCAGGGGGCAGTGTGGTCATATAAAAAATAGAACCAAGCGTTAATGAAGTCAGACCTGGTCTTCGGCGCCGCCTGTGAAGCAGGGGCTGGTTATCAGAGTCAGAATCATCAGAGCGAGGCTGACACTGTGAAGAGGCCGCCGCACCCCTGTCTGTGGCGCCCCGGCCGGATGAGCTCGGACCTGCACGATGAAGAGCTGCGCGACCGCGTCTGGATGCCCGCGAGGCTCCTCGGAAGACACGTCTGGCTGGGCGAGCAGCTTGGTCACGGCCCCGACCTCGGCTCGAGGAGGCAGGCGAAGGAGAAGCAGTGCGTGAGGCAGGGCTGGGAACAGGCTGAGGCGCTGCCCCGGCTGAGGCGGATCCAAGATGAGGAAGTAGCCTCCTGTTCAAGATTGCCCGACCGCGCCGCATTATCTCCAGGTCATCGAGGGGCAGAGGCAGGACCTCTGACGCACGATGCAGAGCCTCAGCTGAAGGCGCCAACACGAGAGGTCATTCTCACAGGGAAAGTGATAAAAAAGGAGGCACTCAACACGAACTTACCCAAGGAGCGCGGTGTGTCAGAGGTACAACGGCTTAGCCTGAAGAAAGAAAGTAGATCTTCAGATAGTAATCTCGTCAGATTCAAGCGCCAATCCTCCAGTCGATCAGCAGCCGTGGCATAGGGGAGGTTCATGTGGAATTCGTCCAGCGCTGGAGTCAGAGGCAGTTCAGGTTGCCAGTGCATGGGCCATTCTGTTTCCTCCGGAAACCGGAGAAAAAAGAACTTTTTCTTCCAGTTAGCACTGGGAGAAGGAAGAGAAGAAAAGAAAGCCGTTTGGCTGCGGGATTGGAAATCAAAGAGACCATCGGCACGCCGAACGAGAGTGAAGAAGCAATGAAAAAGGGGAGCTGACCAGGAAACCTCACAAACTTCGCAAAGTATTACGAAGCCACATAGAATCTTTATGGAATTGGGAGTTAGCTGACCTAGGGGAATCTTAAAGTAGCGACACACCCCAGACAAAAAAGGATGAGGGGGCAGGCGAAGGCCAGATACAAATTGTTCAGTAAAGAAAGTACACGAACCAGGCGGAGGGTCGAAGTACAAGTTCACACCAGTAGGGATGATGGGGCGAAAGCTAGTGGGGATTTCGTAAGTGTACCGTAGGTCATCCCAATCTAACTCAGCGAAAGTTGAAGCGCCTGGGAAATGCTCCGCCAGTAAGGAAACCCAAGAAGGAGAAGTCATTGCCAGGAAGAGTATCTCAGGAGGTAGAAGGAACAAACGAAGAGAGTGGGCTAGGGGAAAGGGAAGGAGCACGGCGTGATCTTGGAGAAAGTCAGTCGGCGGCAGCGACGCTTGGGTGCTCCGTGGTGGCGGTGAACCATACGGAATGGGAAAAAGCAAGAAGATACTTATAGGTATTGCGGAGGAAGGACATTTTCGTAAGATGGACAACGGACGATTGATGCAGGGGCGGAAGCAGGTAGGAGACGCCTTGTGATGATCCTTGGAAATATAACCGGGGGGCCTTATGGGAAAGGCAGGAGCACGGGATGCGAAGCGTCTCCTAAGGAGGTCGCTCCAACCAAGGCAAAAGTGTACGGAAGAGCCATCGGGGAGATGGGTAGATCAGGTCAGCAGGCTTTAGGGACATGCGAGGTAAAAGTTGGCCCTGGCCGGGCTAGGTATAAAGGCGGCTACCGGAGGAAGGGCTACGTGACCGAACAAAGCGAGTAAATAGGCAAGGGTGAGCAGATTGGCAAAGACCTACCAAAGCCCCGAGCAACCTACTAAGAAAAGAAACAAGCTAAGGATGCATGAAGGGGAAGTGAGGCGATTATCCAGAGTTCAATACAACCGTACGAACAGGTGCAATCAAGGAAGGTTCAACATCAACACATAAAAGGTGAACATTACTATATATCGCTCATCATACAACATCCGGGGGAGAAGGTGCCCAATCAACGGAGGTCAGCGGAAGAAGTCCTGGGTCAGCTGGCACTAGGTTGGCAGACGCAGAAACAGCAGACGCCTCAGATGTAGCAACAGGAGGGGCCTGGGCAGAAATTTCCCCAGGAGCTGGATCGGCCGCAGGCGGCAGAGCCTCCAAAAGGAAAAGTCCCTCATCTGCTTCGAAGGATGGGAAGGTTTCCTGCGGCAATTCCCTGGTTAGGCGAGCTGTGTCCAGGAAGGTGGCAGGAGGTGCCGAACGTAGGAAGCCTTGCTCGAAGGCCTGTCTGACCCCACCCGCAGCCCCATGGCAGAGCAACAAGATCATCCAGCGTCCCAGCTTATGGAGGAAGAAGGAAGAGTGGACGTAGGCCAGTCTGTACGCCTTTAGCCGCTCTGATTCACCAGCCCGGTATACCGCCAAACTATTCTGGCTCTCCGCAACCTCAGCGCGTGCCACGGTTAAATCACTCTGGCCTTGAGACACTGCTTCCTGAGCCTTCACGAGATCCGCCTGCAAGGATTGGAGAGTGGCTTGGCACGCTTCCCACTGAGTTCGTATGGTCGCTTCTCGGGCAGCGGCAGCACTAGCCAGGGCCTGGGCATCGGCCAACCTCATTTGCAAGAGCTCCTGACCCTGCCGTAGCAGCGTTAACTCCTCTGATTGGGAGAGCAGTTCTGCTTCTTTGTCTTTCAGCTCCGAAACTGTCGCTTGACGATGATCTGCTTCAGAAGCCAGGGAAGACTCACTTATCTTCAAAGCCGCCTCCAACTGTCGAAGTTTATCAAAGGCAGCATGGGAAATGGCCCGAGCAGAGACCGCCGACTCCCCGACGGCACGCAAATAGGCATCCAAGCTTCCCAGAGAAGGCTCAGGAGGAGCGGAGGAAGCCGCAGGGTGCTCAAGTTCCTGAAGGCGTGCACGACGCTCAGACTCGCGGAGCAGGTCTACAAGTGGCCGGAAGAAGAGAAGGGGGGTTACAGAAATACACAGATACAAGGAAAAAGAGGAGAAAGGGCTTACCGCGACCAGGGAACGAGCAATTTGATCGAATTCCCCCAAAGGAGAACCGCTCTCCCAGAACTGCTGGCTGGCTGATTGCCAGGAGATGGCCAGGTCCCCAAAGAAGTCGACCCTACCGAAGATAGACGACGAATCAGCAACAGGCGTGTAGGCCGGATCGGTCTCCGAAGGGAGCTTCCAGAACGCTTCAAAGGCTGGGTCTGCAGAAGGCGGGTTCAAAGTCGGCATGGCTGAACTCACAGGAACGAAAAGAGGAGAGGCGGAGGGAGTAAGTGAGTCCAGGGGCTGGTCGCCGGAGGATGAAGGCGAGGCAGGGAACATACTCTGGATTGGCGCCGAAGCAGTCGGGTCCAACGGTGGGTCTGCCACCTCCGGATCAGAGGCCTTCTCCTGGACCAAGCTTGCCTCTTGGACCGAGCTCGTATCCGAGGACCTGGTGGGGGGAGGAGATGCTCACTACACGTTGACGGCGAGGAGGCGGAGGAGAAGTTGCGGTGGCTGGGGCTGTTCTCTTGCCCTTGCGCGTAAGGCGCAGCTTCATAGTTGGCGGGAGAGAAGACACCGGTCCTGTGGGCGACGGCTCAAGCACAGGTTGATCAGAGATGCGGAGTAGGGCTGAGTCTGCAGGGCTGAGAACAGGTGGTTCAGTAAGCATCGGGGCCTCCTCTGCATCGGAAGCCCGGGGTTCCGATAGCGGCGAACCGGCGGCGACGGCGGGATCAGAAGGTAGACCTTGCGTCAGCTCTTCGTTCAGAGCTTGCAGAACGACCACCGCAGGTGTCTCTTTGCTAGCAAAGGAGCGGAGTAGGGCGGCCACTACAAGAATAAGGGGGAAAAAGCACCTCAGTTAGCGAAGAGCGGCATATAAAAAGTAACATCTTACCAAAAGGAGCTCCGATTTCTGTGGAGACAGGACTAAGACCAAAAGCGTGCAGAATGCCTTCCAGCATCAGCACAGACAGGCGAACAACAACACCTCTTAGCTTGTCCGCAGCTGCGGAGCAAGCAGGTTCGTGGACATGCGAAGGGAAGTCCGAAGCGAGGAGAGGACGCCATTGAGAAGGCCCTGTTAAGGAGGCAGGGGGCTTAAGGAAGAAAAAGCGAGACCTCCAGCCTTTATTGGAAGAAGGTAGGTCGTCAAAAAACTTAAGGCCCGGCTTGGCCTGAACATTGAATACCCCCGCCTCAGCTCGCCGGAAGGAATAGAAGTGATGGAACAGTCTAACGGTCAAGGGAATTTGATAAATACGGCACAAGATGATGGTTCCACAGACCGCTCGGAATACATTGGGGGCAAACTGAGAGATACCAATCCCGCAATACTGACTCAACTCAGAGAGAAAAGGATGTAAAGGGAAGCGAAGACCGCCTAAGACCTGATCCTTAAAGACAGTGATAAACCCTGCGGGGGGAGAAGAAGGATGTTCGTCTGTCGTGGGAAGGCGAAGCTCATATTTGGCGTCTAGCCCCAAGTTGGATTGCAGTGAAGACAGGTCGTGATGGTCTAAATCAGAGATGTAATGTGAATACCAGAGGGGGTCCTTACCATCCATGGCTGTGAGGAGCAAGCAGGCGAGGGGGATGAGGACAAGAAGGGTCACAGGTCAGGCGTAAGCAGGAAGACGAGGAGCTGCACTGCTAGAAATGGCCGCGAACGAAGGGAGGAGGATGGCGAAACGTCGGGGTAAGGAAAGCGGACTGCCTTTAGGGTTTATAAAGTCCATTCATTCCTAGGAAACATCGAGAGTTGAGCCGCATATCTTTTTGGGGCAACGTGACTCAACGCCGTCGGATGGGAAATAAGCGCCGAAGGGTGCAAAAGGGGGTCAGATGCTGGCGTCAGGGGGCGTGCGCAGTAAAGGCGCCGGACAGGTGTCATCGCGAGAAGGAACGCATTAAAGGTCGACAAGGCAAGGTAATCATGAAGGGGCGTGGCCTCAAAAAAGAAGCATTCTTCGTGAAAGGCTCGGGGCTAGGCGGGAAGTTTCATGAAGCGGCAGAAGTCAGGCAATTTAAAAGGGTTGTAGGTAAGACGGGGCAGCGGAAGCGATTGCCAGACCAGAAAAGTAGCAAGCAGGTCTGCGGGGATGTTCCTCGACCGAGCAAGCAGCTCTGCGTAGGTAGCCCTGATCCGAGCAGCTGACCGGGTGCGTAGCGAGAATTGAGGGGGCTGTTGAGGTTGCAAGGTTGCAAACATAGTCCCATATTGGAAACACATGGGAAAAATCATGGGTTTATAAGAGAAAAGATATCTCCATTGACATGAGGCCTTTTGGGTAGAGCCCAAGAGCAAAAACCATGAGGGCTTAGGCCCAAAGTGGACAATATCATGTCATTGTAGAGATATCTAAATTCTTTTCGATCCTACAATTGGTATCAGAGCCCGGACTGCCAGAAGGTTTAACCGCCGTCTGCGCACAAGAGCTATGGTCTGATTGAACCATGTGAGTACAATATTGACCTCGAACAAAAAAGTGGGGGCTCTTATGTTCGGATCAAGATGACCAGACACCAGGCAGGAAGTCCTAGTAGGTCGGGTGGACCGAGGGGCAGGAAGTCCTAGTTGCGGCTAGGCAAGGAAGTCCTAGTAGGTCGGGTAGACCAAGGGGCAGGAAGACCTGGTGGGTCGAGGATCGGACGTGGGAAGCCCATGGTCCTTTGTTTAAGAGGGGGATTGTTGAGGTTGCAAGGTTGCAAACATAGTCCCATATTGGAAACACATGGGAAAAATCATGGGTTTATAAGAGAAAAGATATCTCCATTGACATGAGGCCTTTTGGGTAGAGCCCAAGAGCAAAAACCATGAGGGCTTAGGCCCAAAGTGGACAATATCATGTCATTGTGGAGATATCTAAATTCTTTTCGATCCTACAGGGTCATCATAAGATGCAAGGGCACTGTGGCCCAGGGGTGGAGTAAGGTTCTCACGCTTCCTTCTCTATTCTTAATTCTATACCATGCGTGGTGCAATTGCAGGAAGAAACGAGACGCAAATGAGTAAGCCCGCAGCCAACAATAAGGACCAGATCAATTAAAGCAATAAGGCTAGCGTAGGTTGACGGATGAAGGCGAAGAAGAGCAATGCATGTATACCTTTGCCGTTTGGGGATCATTACTGGTCTTGGACCAGCGCCATCGCCACCGGTCTCGGACCGGAGTATCATTACTGGTCTCGGACCAGCACCATCGCCACCGGTCTCGGACCGGAGTATCATTACTGGTCTCGGACTAGCACCATCGCCACCGGTCTCGGACCGGAGTATTCCAGACTCTCGCCCCAGTGCGAGTTATAAGTGAGCTCTGCTCTCACGCCCAACGACCTTTCAGGTCGCCTCCCATGCGAGAATTATAAGTGAGCCTTGTGCTCACGCCCAACGACCTTTTAGGTCGCTCGCCCGGTCACGAGTTATAAGTGAGCTCTGCTCTCCCGCCCAGGTCGGCTCCCATCGAGAATTATAAATGAGCCTTGTGCTCACAGCGACCTTTTGGTCGGTAGTCCCAGAACTCTCGCCCGGTCCGAGTTATAAGTGAGCTTTGCTCTCACGCACCAACGGTCGGCTCCCATCGAGAATTATAAGTGAGCCTTGTGCTCACGCCCAATAGGTTGGTAGTCCCGGACTCTCGCCCCAGTCACGAGTTATAAGTGAGCTCGCTCTCACGCCCAACGACCTTCGGCGGCTCCCATGCGAGAATTATAAGTGAGCCTTGTGCTCACATCCAACGACCTTTTAGGTCGGTGTCCCGACTCTCGCCCAGTCACGAGTTATAAGTGAGCTCTGCTCTCACGCCCACGACCTTTCAAGTCGGCTCCCATGCGAGAATTATAAGTGAGTCTTGTGCCCCCAGCGACCTTTAGGTCGGTAGTCCCAGACTCTCGCCCGGTCGAGTTATAAGTGAGCTCGCTCTCCGCCCAACGACCTTCAGTCGGCTCCCATCGAGAATTAAAGTGAGCCTCGTGCTCCATGCGACCTTCAGGTCGGTTGTCGAACTCTCGCCCGGTCACGAGTTATAAGTGAGCTCTGCTCTCACGCCCAACGACCTTTCAGGTCGGCTCCCATGCGAGAATTAAAAGTGAGCCTCGTGCTCACGCCCAACGACCTTTCAGGTCGGTAGTCCCAGACTCTCGCCCCAGTGCGAGTTATAAGTGAGCTCTGCTCTCACGCCCAACGACCTTTCAGGTCGGCTCCCATGCGAGAATCAAAAGTGAGCTCTGTCCTCACGTCCAACGACCTTTTAGGTCGGCCCCGCGCGGGAATCAAAAAATCAACTACCCTGCGAAGATCATAAGCGAACCCGGCGTCCACGCATCACGATTGTGCAGTTAGATATGCCTCACGATAAGCGGGATGTCTGTCGATGAGCAGGTTAACTACATCTGGCTTTATTCTAGCTCCTCTATGCAAATTGCAAATATGCAGGATACGGGATGCGGGAAGCCATACACCATATCCATACAGCATCAGTATTAACCGCGGAACCAGGTTTTACACGTTCATCACAGTTTTACTTTTCAAGCACTATGTTGGTTTTATTATTCATACATGAAAAGGAAGCATGAAGCAATTCTTGGCTCTTACATACGGGCCAGTTTCTAAAAAATACTTGCTATATGAAAATTAAGCAGGAAAGACTATGCCGAAAGGGACCGATATACGAGCATAGCAGCGCAGTTCAGCGAGAAGGTGATACAGCCAAGGCCACAAGCAGAAACGCCTCATAACAAAGGAGCCACCGCGACAACTATTCCCCAGGCCAGCTTTGACTCGGGAAAGGAATTGGCCATGGGGAATGAGCACTGCCGCGTGAAGACCCGTCGGGAGACTCAGGGGCGTTCAAAGCCCGAGCCAGCTGCGCGTGGAGGGAGTCGATGACTGTTTGTTGCCGGGCGATCGTGTCTTGCTTGTCCCCAAGAGCCGCACGGAGGAGAGATAGCTCCGCCTCGTGCTCTCGCTTCAAGCGTTCTTGGAGGCTAAGTTGGCGCTGCAGGCTAGCCTGGCATTCCTCTTTCCTCGCCTTCTCCGCATGCACGCAATGCTTTGCGAGATGATACTGATCTTCCATGGAATGCAGGGCAGCCTTCTGGCGATCTCGATCCCGGGACACGCGCTCTAGTTCGCGTTCCCTCGCGACAAACAGCGAGGTTAGTTGATCTAGATGCATTCGGGAGGGCGGTTGGTCAACTTCGTCAGAGGAAGGAGAATGCATCTCGAGGAGAAGAAGCTGGCAGAACGTGGGTTGGCAAAGGAAAGGTAGGGAAGCAGGGATGAAGAAGGATAGAGTAAAGAAGTGGCCGTGAGGCTATTTATAAAGAAGGCGGGTGGCCAAGTCAAAGCAGAGGCGTGGGAACGACGCCCCAAGCGACTGGCAACGCAATAAAGGAGGCATGGTATCCCAGGCGACACGACACAAAAGTTGACGCATGGATCAGGAGGCAGAGTGCGTAGAGATATGCTGAAATCACTGAGATATGCTGAAACCACTGAGATATGCTGAGATCACAGAGATATGCGGAGGTCTAGTCAGTCAGACTATCGTCCTCCTTCGACTAGACTTGCGGGGGAGGCTTGTGATACGGTTGGTAATGGAGGGGCCCAAGAGGAAAGGATTAGAAAAGTCAAGGCCCTGTGGCGGTCAAAAGTCAAGAGGAGGTGGCAGTCAATAGTTATGGCGACTTGGCGGTCAAGTAGTCAAGCTGACGGGGTAGTCAGAGTCGAGTATAGGGGGTAGCCAGTGGCCAAATAGATTTGTTGATCGAAGAGGCAGAGGCCGGTGGGGATCGGCAGAGCTGAGCAGAGTCAGCTCGAGCTACAGACCTCCGGTGGAAGGCCAGGAAATGCAGAGCGCAGAAGCAGATTGGGATCGGCAGAAGCCGGTGGGGATCGGCAGAGCTGAGCAGAGTCAGCTCGAGCTACAGACTTACGGTGGAAGGCCAGAAAATATAGAGCGCAGAAGCAGATTGGGATCGGCAGAACCAGGCAGAAGCTGGTGGGGATCGGCAGAGCTTAGCAGAGTCAGCTCGAGCTACAGACCTACTGTGGAAGGCCAGGAAATGCAGAGCGCAGAAGCAAATTGGGATCGGCAGAACCAGGCAGAAGCCGGTGGGGATCGGCAGAGCTGAGCAGAGTCAGCTCGAGCTACAGACTTACGGTGGAAGGCCAAAAAATACAGAGCGCAGAAGCAGATTGGGATCGGCAGAACCAGGCAAAAGCCGGTGGGGATCGGCAGAACTGAGCAAAGTCAGCTCGATCTACAGACCTACGGTGGAGGGCCAGGAAATACAAAGCGCAGAAGCAGGTCGGGATTGGCAGAGCTGAGCAGATTTAGCCCGCCTGGCGGGTGACACTTAGAGACTGGAGCCGATTGGAAGAGGCAAGGCCGGTGCAGGTCACAATGGATCAGAGAAGATAAGTAGTACGGGTGCAAGGGACCTCAACGGTCTGTCGAGGATAATCATTACACACCAACAAGGCGTGCGAAAGCGGAAGTTCCTAAAAACGAGAAGATGCCCTCATAACCAGTAGTAGCCTGCCAGCTGTCCCTCGCTACAAGACAAAACTCACGTGCAAAAGCGGAGGTTCCTAAACGGAGAGATGCTTCCACGACAAATGGCAGCGCGACAGGTGTCCGGGACTACGCGACAAAGCCGGGCGTATAACGTTTTTTGACAGAGGGGCAGGTTCTAGCAGGGGGACGCATAAAAAGGGAGAGATCCCTCGTACGCAGGTACGCGCACACATTCCCTCGTCACTTTTTTCCACAACTAGTTTTTTCTTCTTCTTCTCTCTGCTTTTTTCTGGGGAAAAAGGACCTGACTTGAGCGTCGGAGGGCCTGATCCGGGGACTTTTTCCCTGGGTTTTGGTCTCTAACGTAAGGAGGGGGGATTTTCTGAGTGTGCGCAGGGTCCTGCAGCAGCGTCAGCCACCCGTGGGAGCCGAATCACCTACGACTTTCCGTCAACGACCAGGCCACCGCGACCAGCCTCCGTCCGACTCAGCTTCCGGACGGGATCAGTAATAAATTCAAATAGTTGATATAGTCATTACGTACAATAGACATTTCCTGAAATATATATATATATATATATATATATATATATATATATATATATATATATATATATATATATATATATATGTCAAAATTAACTACGATCTCCCTTGAGTTTATCTTCTCATCTAGATTATAGTTTTGGATCGAGCTAGATAGTCGGAGGCCACTGGCAGTGG
The DNA here is from genome assembly GCF_018446385.1 of Zingiber officinale. NCBI lineage: Eukaryota > Viridiplantae > Streptophyta > Magnoliopsida > Zingiberales > Zingiberaceae > Zingiber > Zingiber officinale. The sequence continues at coordinate 114,726,936 of NC_055993.1, read as the reverse complement.
ACGGGCTGTCCTGCTTGACACCATACAGTCCATCCACTATCGGTGGCTTCTGACCACCTGGCTCGATCTAAAATTATATCATAATTAGGAAGGTAAGCCCAATGGAGATCATAATCAATTTTGGCTAGATTCTGGCTTCGATCCGACATATAAATTACAGAAGAGACCAGAAAAAAACTAGAGATTACGAATCAGAGGACCAAGAATACTCATGCAGTGTCAAGGAGGAAAAGGAAAAAAAAACATAAAATTTAGAGATAAATAATAATACAATATTAAATATATTTTTAATTTTCTAAAATATTTTTTAAAAATATCAATTAGTATAAGCCATAAATATTTTAATTTATTAACTAAATTTAACTTTGATCATAAATTAATTTTTTTATCAATAAAAACATTAAAAATACAAATCAGATTTTATTAAAACCCAAAATAAGTTACCAAATAAATCTAACTTGAATGATAAAAAATTAACCCAAACTTAATCCTCCCGTATAAAAGATCACTACATTAAGGTAAATATTAAATCATGATTTATACTTTTTCAAAAATTATGGGCACTCTAGAGAGACCTCTAAAATACCGAATTTACTTTTTTTTTACTTTAAAAAGAATTAAAATTATCAATCAAATTATATATATCAAGACAAACGATATATTCTTACTAATTGTCTAGCAAGGTAGAAACAAATAAATCATAGTGAAAATAAAATGAAGAACAACAAGTGGCATATTAAATGATTCACCTCTTCTACTATTTTTCTCTAGTGAAAGTAAACCTAAAAATATTGATTGTTTGGATAAATCTTCATTAATATTTTTCGATTTAAATTTAGCGGCAGGTGAAAAATTTTCATGAGACAAAGCTGGTGATATTAGTCGTAACTAAATTATCAAAAAAAACTATGGTTTATGTTTTAAAACTATTATTAATCTTCCTCTTTCTTGATAAAGTGGGGAGTTAGAGAAATTTTTTATACTTAGGCCTTATTTATTTGGAAGGCCCTCCTTTATCTGTCTAATTAATTAGAATGGTAAGGTCCAACTGAGTTCTTATTTTTTTTATATCTACAATCTAGTTCATACGATTACTAGAGAGGTGAACCCAACCCTCATAAAACTTTAGAATAGACGTAAGCAAGCAAATGGAATAAAACAGCTCCATAAGAATCTAAATTAGTATGACTAAGGATCAATAAATGAAGATACAAAATTTAGTTTCAATCGTAATTAGATCTTTTATTTTGCTATTGTAAAAGGGAAATTAAAGCCAAACAAGTTGGAAGAAAAAATATCATTAGTCGAGCTTAAAAAATTGAATTGGGCCTGAACCGAAAATAAAACAAACTGAAAATGGTTTAAGTTGGAAAAAAAAAACCAAAATCTTGATTCCGGTGCAATTTAGTCCATATATTATTTCTTACTTTTAATTTTAGTAAGCTTATATCTAAGTAATATTTTTAATTAAAATTGCTAGATCGATAGCATGTTTAGAATTTGGTAGTTCAGCATGAGAGTGCTTCTACAACTTCTAACTCGTCAGAAGTCATATGGTGCGATAGAGTCGCTCAGTTCGGCTTAAGTTTTGTTGTCCGAGCCATTATCTCGTCCATCGACTGGTTGGATCGGCCAATAAATTTGTTGGGTTTGGTGAGGAGATAGAGATGTTGAAGATGAATATCAACCTTGTTAATGGATAAAAATAAAAATATATGAATAAGAATAATTTTTTCATTCAATAGATAGAAATTAATGTGATGTTAAACCTTATGGTTGTTTTGGTATAATCAACCAAGTTAAATTAGGTCATGTTTTGGTTTGATCCTTGTATCTAAGTGTGCAGGAGCTTAGGAGCACAAGAAGTCGAGCAAAAGACGCAGCTAGCGAGAAAGATGACACGGGAAAGGAGTTGACGGGGTCGGTGTATTCGAGGGACGAGATGCTGCGGAAGAGTACACCGGTGGATGAGAAGAACGTACGCAACGTTCTAGGGACGAGAAGCCAGAGTGAAAGTCTGCTCGAGGAGAAGGTCGGAAATTGGGTTCGGGTGAGCCCTATTTCGGTTGGCCGCAATCATCCAGGCGATCAGAGTAGCAGAAGAGCGAAAGAAGCTGAGGAAGACTGCTGGAGGCACCCACAACAGGAGTTGAAAGCGACTCCAAGGCGCTCGCGCGCCTCTACCACCTTCAGGCGGAGGCGCCTCTCATGAGCATGGAAGGCACCCTCCGTAAGCATGAAAGGCATCCATGAGCATGGAAGGCGCCTTCGACCAGGAAAATTGACCGTTGCCAAGGGATAATGTTGGACTCCCATGATTGTTTTGATGTGATCAACCAAGTTAGTTAGGTCCTGCTTATTATTTGATCCCTGTGTCTAAGTGTGCAAGAGCTTAGGAGCGCAGGAAGTCGAGCGGAAGACGCAGTTAGCGAGAAGGACGACACGGGAAGGGAACCGACGGACTCGGTGCGTCGGAAGGACAAGAGAGCTAAGGAAGAGTATACCGGTGGGCGAGAAGAACGTGCGCGATGTTCGAGGGATGTAAAGCCGGGACGGAAGCCTGCTTGAGGAGAAGGCCGAAAATTGGGTTCGGGTGAGCCCTATTTCGGTTGGCCGAAATCACCCAAGCAAACGGAGCTTCGGAAGTCAAAGCAAAGGAGAAAGCGAGCTGGAAATGCAGCTCAATGCACCCTCATCAAGATTGGAGGTGCCTCCACCTTTGAGGCGCCTCAATCAAGCATTGGAGGCGCCTCAAACCTTTGAGGCGCCTTCAAGCTTGTTTGAGGCGCCTCAGCCCGGGTCAACTTTGTTGGTGCAATTTCCAGTAGGTCAAGGTTGACCTAGTTGACCAAGCGTAAACCTTGGTCATGGTTTCGATGTTTGACAATACAGAAAGATATGTAGACATGGACAATGCAGGTGCAGTTGTCCATGCGGAGAGATACTGATCAGGGTCTGATCAGGTTCAATGAAGAAGAGTCAAGTAGGTCAAGGTTGACCGGATACTTGACTGGAAAGTTCTGGTGAGTGAAGCCAGGCAGACAGAAAAGTCTTGGTGAGTGAAGCCAGGCAGATTGGAAATCCTGGTGAGTGAAGCCAGGTGAAAACCCTAGTGAGTGAAGCTAGGTGAAAGTGAAAGTCCTGGTGAGTGAAGTCAGGCAGTGGGAAAGTCCTGGTGAGTGAAGCCAGGCAGTTGGAGAAAGTCCTGGTGAGTGAAGCTAGGCAGTTGGGAAAGATCTGGTGAGTGAAGCCAGGCAGGGGAAAGACCTAGTGAGTGAAGCTAGGCAGTTTGGAAGTCCTGGTAAGTGAAGCCAGACAAGGGAAATCCAGATGGGTCAAGGTTGACCAGACATCTGGTGAAAAGTCCAAGCAGGGAGCTTGGCACGGGAAAAGTCCAAGTATGGAGACTTGGCACGGAGAAGACCAAGTTGGAGACTTGGCACGGAAAGTCGGAGAGGGCTCGGAAGCTCGTTCTCCGGACTGTGGTCAAGAGAGGGCTCGGTAGCTCGTTCTCTGGACCGGACGAAGTCGGAGAGGGCTCGGTAGCTCGTTCTCCGGACCATTTAGGGTTTAGGGCTGGAGCTCTAAACCTGGATCGGTCTGGTGACCGATCTGATCTGCTGAGTATCGATCGGTCCGTGACCGATCGGATAACAAATGAAGGGTTCGTAAGTCATCGATCGGTGCGGGGACCGATCGGAGGAGTTGAGCCAACTTCGTGAGTGAACGGTCGATCAGGGGACCGATCGTGGAGTCGATCGGTCTCCACGATCGATCGAGACGCAGCCACCTCTCTTCAGAGAGGTGGGATCGGTCCGAGGACCAATCAGGAGGGCCTAATCGGTCCTGATCATCCAGAGCCTGGATCGAGCCACTGATCGGTCCAACTATCCGCTGGCTCTAGCGGTCTTCGCTTCTTCTTCACGGATGGATGCGGTATAAAAGGGTGAGGGCTTCTGATGGTTACTACTTCTTTCTTCTTCTTCCTCCTCGAGCTGCTGTTCTTCCGAAAGCTGTGCTTGAGCTTTTTTGAGCTCGAGCTTTGGTGAGCTTCTTTGTGAGTTGCTTGTTGGCATTCGTCCGTGAAGTTGGTGCTTCATCCGGGACTTCAGTCGACGAGAAGGCAAGCGAGTATTTGTACATTCATTGTGTATTTTGTTCTTGCTCTTCTTTGTATTTCCATATTGCTGTTGCAAGCTATTGTGGCGAGGTTTCTCCACCCACAAGGAGTATTTATTAGCCGGTTCTCCGGGGACTCATCCACCGACGGATTGATAGGGCTCGTCCACCTTACGGACACGCCGAGGAGTAGGAGTATCACCTCCGAACCTCGTTACATCCATCGAGTTTGAGGTTTGTCTTTTTCCTTTTCGTTTCTACGGTTTCATTTCCGCTGCGCTAACCCTAATCGTAGGAAGAAACACGAAGAATTTGGGGCGGCTATTCACACCCCCCTCTCTAGCCGCGTCCATCGATCCTAACAAACTTGACCGTTTGTGCGCGGATAGAACTTTATCCGCTTGATTTAGTTGGAGGTGCCTTAAACCCTGTTGGAGGCACCTTAGACCCTCGGGATAGACTTTCCAGGAGCTATATAAAGGCCCCTGGAGTTAGGAAATATTAATTCATTCAAGCATCCAACTCTGTATTCATTCCTAGCAATAGTTCTGAGCTGTTAGTGTGTAAAAGACTTCTCCGCCTTCAGAGAAGGAGACTTTCTTAGTGCGCTTTTCATCGCCTTTGGATTAACAACTTTCTTAGTTGTAACCAAGTCAATTCCTGGTCTTTTGTTTCTAAGTCTTTTTGTTTTATCATTTTATTACTATTGCACTATTTGAGTTGAAATTGTTGAGGAGGATATACTTTATATTTTCAGGCAATTCACCCCCCTCTTGCCGGCCCCGCTGCACCAATAGATAAAACTCTATCCCTTGGTGCCTCACTGGAGGTGCCCTCCAAGCTCTTTGGAGGCGCCCTCAAACTACGGATAGAATTTCTAAGAGCTATAAAAAAGACTCCTGGAGCTAGGAAATAGAATAACAACTTCAGTAATCACTTTCCTAGTTATTTCTGAGCTTTCAGTGTGTGTAAAAGGTTTCTCCGCCTTCAGAGAAGGAGATTCTTAGTAAGCTTTTCAACCACCTTGGATTAACAACCAACTAGATTATAATCAACTAAATAGTGGTCTTTTACTTATTTCTTTAAATTGTTAATTCTATTTTTAATTGCGTTTTTAGTTTAAGTCCAAGGATCAGGAAGGAGTTTTATTTTCCTATTTCAGGCAATTCACCCCCCCTCTTGCTGGCTCCGCTGCGTCAACATGTGGTTGGGAGTATTTTCTCATCCAATGGATAGGGATATAATTTCTTTATGGATAAATTTAATTTTCTGATTAACTATGTATCTTGCATGGTGAGTACTATAAATACTCCCCCTGCATTCATGTTTGATCATCCAACGAAAAATAAAAGTATAGAGTCTTCAAGTTGAAAGTTGTTCTTCATCTTCTTTTTCTTTTTCTCTCTAAAATTGTGAGTGGTCCTCAAATGTATTATAGTATCTTTGAAGTGTGGATATAATACAAGTAATCTATTTACTTGTTTATAGTCCAATTTCCCAATAATTGGTATCAAAGCAGAACGATCAGGGATTATTTTTGGTGGAGTTATCTTAAATCGTGAAGAAGTTTATATTGTATAAGGTTGCTAACCAAACTTGTTCGATATAATCAAAAAAATTTCAACACTATAGGCGACTTTCAAGTAGTAGGAGGGGTCAAGAAGTTCAATAACAAAAACTACAACACATGGACAACCTATATGAAGTCCTACATACAATGTTAGGATCTTTGGGAGGTTGTTAGTGGTAGTGAAGCCATGCAACCAGCAGAAGATGTCAATGGCATCTTGCGAAAATGGAGGATCAAAGCAGGTAAAACAATGTTTGTTTTAAAATTCACAATTGAAGAAGAAATATTAGAGCACATCCGAGATGCCAAAACACCAAAAGAAGTATGGGATACCTTTGCTACACTATTTTCAAAGAAGAATGATGCAAGATTGCAACTCCTGGAGAATGAGCTACTAGCAATAGGGCAACGTGACAAAATGATTGCTCAATACTTCCACAAGGTAAAGTCGATATGCCGTGAAATTTTAGAATTAGATCCAATGGCTCCTATTGAGGAAATCAAGATAAAGATAATAATTATTCACGGTTTGAAACCAGAATATCAAGGATTTGTTGCTGGTATACAAGGATGGCCAACACAACCAGCGCTTCTTGAGTTTGAAAATTTACTTGCAGACCAAAAAGCTATGGGTAAGCAAATGGGAGAAGTCTCGCTAAGAGGTGAGGAGGAAGCGCTCTACACCAATAAAAGTAAGGGCAACTTCAAGAGGCACACTGGTGATGGATCTAAAAATGATGGTGACAAAGTGAAGAGTTATCAAGGAAATGGAGTCCATCGTCCAAGGAGAGCCCTAAAGAATCACGTCGATAATAGAAAGTTTATTGGCGAGTGTTACAACTGTGCGAAGATGGGCCACATGGTAAAAGATTGTTGGGCCAAGAAAAAATTTGTTCAAAGTAATACTGCTACCTCCAATTCTAAGGAGAATAGCGAAGATGACTGGGATGTCGAAACATTATTTGCTGCAGAGGAAAATGAAGTAGCTTTCACAACAATACAGACAAGATTAATTACAAAAATGATTGGATCATAGATTCAAGTTACTTAAATCACATGACGGGTGACAAAGAAAAATTACAAAACTTGTCCGAATACAAGGGAGCTCGTATGGTGGTGGCAGCCAACAACTCAAGGTTGCCAATAGTTCACATTGGTAAGACAATAATTACGCCCCCGATATAATTCTAACCAGGTGTCACTTCAAGATGTCTATCATGTCCCAGGAATGAAGAAAAATTTATCATCTGTGACTCAACTAACATCATCAGGTCATTATGTTCTGTTTGATCCTCAAGATGTAAAGGTATATCGAAATCTCAAAATATCAAAAACACCGACAATGGAGGGGCAACGACTAGAGTCGGTCTACGTGATGTCAGCAGAGTCTACATATATAGACAAGACAAGGAAAAGTGAAACATCATATATATGGCATATGAGATTAGATCATGTTAACTATTCCAAGTTAAACATGATGATGAAGAAGTCGATGTTTAAGGGGCTTCCTCAACTAGACATACGAACAGACATGGTATGTACGGGATGTCAATATAGTAAAGCACACCAATTATCATTTTGAGAGTCAAAGTTTAAAGTAAAGGAACCATTAGAGTTAGTCCACTCTGATGTATTCAGGCCCGTTAAGCAACCATCAATCAGTGGTATGCGGTACATGGTGACATTCATTGATGACTTCTTAAGATATGTCTAGATCTTATTTATGAAAGAAAAATATGATAAAATTTCTAAGTTTAAAGAGTTCAAACAGTCAGTCGAAGGAGAATTGAAAATGAAGATATGTTGTCTACGTACAGACAATAGGAAAGAATATAGCTCAAGGGAGTTATCTTAATACTTAAGAGAAAGTCGAATATACCATAAGTATATATGTGTCAACACACCACAGCAGAATGGTGTAGTAGAAAGAAAGAACAAACATCTTATAGAAATTTATCAGAGTATGCTGCATGACAAGAATGTACCTGAATGATTTTGGGCTGAAGTAATGAGGATTGCAGCTTTTGTCATTAACAAACTTCCTCAACCAAGGTTAGAATTCATTTCACCCTTTGAAAAATTATGGAACATAAAACAGACAATTAGCTATTTTCGAGTATTTGACTGTGTATGTTATGTATTTATTTTTGATCATTTATGAACCAAGTTCGATAAGAAAGCTATTATATGTATCTTTGTGGGATACGATAGCCAAAGAAAGGGGCGAAAATGTTGCGATCCAACAAGTGAAAGATGTTACACTTCATGAAATGTAGTGTTCGATGAAGCATCTTCTTGGTGGAACCCAGTTAAGGAGGTGTTGTCAGATTCAAAAGACCTAGAAGACAAATTGCAATAAAATATGAGAGAGCATATTGTTCAACTTCAACCAAGTTCATATGAATCAGCAGATCTAAATGACAATGATATTAAGCGAAGAGTGACTCAGAGTCCTTAGCAAATCGGCATATATCAATAACCAAATGAAGAAAAGAGGCCTAGTGAAATGGAAGAATTAACTCCATAATTTCAACTCCAAAGATCAATAAGAGCATGAAGGCCAAATCTAAAATATGCTAATACAACCATAGTTAAAGAACCAACAGAGCCTGAGACGTTTGAAGAAGTATCATAAAGTCTTGAGTGGGTGATAGCTATGAAAGAAGAGATTGATGCACTGCAGCAAAATCAAACTTGGGATCTCATACCAAAACCAAGATATGTGAAACTCATTTCTTGCAAGTGGGTTTTCAAAATAAAGTGCCTTCCAGATGGGTCAATTGAGAGGTACAACTACGATTGGTAGCTCGTGGTTTCTCTCAACAGTATGGATTAGACTATGATGAAACATTTAGTCCAATGGTGAAACTTACAACTGTACGAATCCTACTTGCACTTGAAGCCAACAAAAATCAAAATCTATGGCAGATGGATGTGAAGAATATCTTTCTTCATGGAGAATTGGATCAGGAAGTTTATATGACCCAACCAATACGTTTTCAGAGCCAACATCATCCTGAATATGTGTGTAAGCTACGGAAAGCTCTCTACAAATTGAAACAAACACCCAGGGATGGTATGGTAAGATTGCTGAATTTCTAACTCAAAGTGGTTATTTAGTAACATCTGCATATTCTAGCTTATTTATCAAAACAAATAAAGGAAAATTAGCTATTGTGCTAGTATATGTAGATGACATAGTCATAATAGGTGATGACAAAGCAGAAATTCTTCAAACGAAAGAGAATTTATCAGTTCAATTTCAAATGAAAGAACTTGGACAACTTAAGCACTTTCTTGGTTTAGAGATTGATCGCACACAAAATGAAATATTTCTTTATCAACAAAAATATTCCAAAGACTTGTTGAAAAGGTTTGGAACGCTCAAATGCAAGCCGATCTCGACCTATGGAACTAAATGTCCGAATATGTGCACATGAAGGGAAAAGCTTAGAAGATGCAACTATGTATCAACAATTGGTAGGTAGTCTCATCTACTTAACCTTAACTCGGCCTGATATTTCTTATGCTATCAGTGTGATAAGTTGGTACATGCTAAATCCAAAGAAGCCTCATTTGGAAGCAGCTTGACGAATACTGAGATATGTAAAGAGTACAATTGATTATAATCTTTTGTACAAAAGAAATGAAGACTGCAAGTTAGTTGGCTACTGTGATGCTGACTATGCGGGAGATTGTGACACCACAAGATCAACAACTAGTTATGTATTCAAACTTGGTTCTAGAACGATCTCGTGGTGCAGCAAGAGACAATCAACTGTAGTAGCTAGTTAGCAGGCTGAGGTCTCGTTCGTTAACGGAATTAACCAGACAAATCGCTCCACCAACTAAGAACGGCCATGCACCACCACCCATAGAATCGTGAAAGAGCTCTCAGTTGACGAGCGAAAGCCATATGCCATAGGTTTTAGCGGCCTTATGGTTTTCTTTCGCTTCGATTCGGCATTCGTCCGGACGTGACGAGCGAAAGCCATATGCCATAGGTTGCTGTACGTCCCTTTCGCTCCATATACATATTTACCTTTCCATCAAAAAAAAAAAAGTGAAAGAGCTCTCAGTTGCCCCCAGGGCGTAGCGCAGACGGTGGGCGCATAGTATCTCTGGCGTAATGGCCAGGGGTCGATTCTCAGGAACTGACGACCTGAGGTTTATCCCGCCATGCGCCTATGGCCTGTGTACCTACATGAGCCTCCCTCCATATCCGTGGGGCCGGCACTAGGGGGGCCGCTAAGGTAGCGGATCTACCTTTTGTGAAAGAGCTCTCAGTTGCCCCCAGGGCGTAGCGCAGACGGTGGGCGCATGGTATCTCTGGCGTAATGGCCAGGGGTCGATTCTCAGGAACTAACGACCTAGGGTTTACCCCACCATGCGTCCATGGCCTGTGTACCTGCATGAACCTCCCTCCATATCCGTGGGGCCGGCACTAGGGGGCCGCTAAGGTAGCGGATCTACCTTTTGTGAAAGAGCTCTCAGTTAGTCAGATGGGTGTCCGCTTCCTAGAGAGAGAAACTCCAACTTCTCTCTAGGATCTTCGGTCACCTTCCACACGGTGAGGTTAGTGATTTCTAGGCTCTTTCTCCGGCGACTGTGGGGGAATGCTCCTCGGTTTCTTCTCTCTCCCTTGGTTGCGCTCAACCATTCGTGGTTGCACCTTTTCTCTGGAGGTTCTTGGGTGGAGTCGGAGGATGCAGAGGAAATATCCTACTGGCTATATCGGGATTTCTTCTCCGGCATAGAGGTTATCTTTCACTAGTGTTGCCGTGCACGTTTTCGGTAAATCTACTCCTACCCCCTCCTCCTCTACATCGGTTTTCTTTTGGTTTTCTTTGGTTTTCTTTCTCCGACCTGGTGCCCGAAGAAAGGTTGTGATATTTCAAAGGCTTATTACTTACACATCGTCGGAAGTTCGCCGGAAGTTCGTCGGAGTTTTCAAGCATAGTGCAAATTCCGGTTGCTCCATAGAAGGATTACATTAATGGCTAATTATTGGTTTTCTCCTTATTTGGAAATTCTTGGTGGCATCTAATTCTCATTTGACGTGGAGTAATTGAGCTTGGTTGGCACTTGACATCATTTATTTGACTTTCTCTTGAATTGGAAATATTAGATGGCACTTGGCGTGGAGTAATTGGGTCTTGTTTTGATTTGGAAAGCATTGGGTGCCATTTGAATTGGCGTGAACAGATTCAAAGCTTGCACACGGTGATTCAATTGGTGGCTTCTTGTTTTGATTTGGAAAGCATTGGTTGGCATTTGAATTGTTTACACGGTGGTTCAATTGGTGACATTTTGTCTTTTGACTTTGCTTCTCCTTTTGTTAATTCATGTGGAGGAATTCAAATGGGAAAGAAAAAAGAAAGGATTCAAATATTCCCCTTTGAATTTATCAAAGGACCCACTTCCTATCTCATTTGAAGAGGATGGAGTTGTTATTATGGCGGATACTTCACTTTTGGTAGAGCATGTTGAGGTGGCGATCCAAGATACTGAGGTGGTAAATGAGGTGGCATGTGATCCTCCAAGTCACCTTCTTTCTCTCCCTCAATCAGCTCCCTCACCTAACCTTGCCGAAGAAACTCACTCCATCACTGCTGGAAGTGTTAAAGCTGCTGCTGGTCAAACTGATCAAGATCAAGTTCTATCTATTGATGAGAAGGCTACTCAAGTAACAGCTCCTCAAGGACAAAAGAAACATGTTTCCTGGGCCAACCTTTTCAAGGATAATCGTCGGACTAAGTTGGCGACTCAATTACAACAATCTCAACCAACCGGGCAGCGTTTGAATTTTGAGTATGGAGACATTGAAACTGTGGAAGATTCGATTGGTTTTTGTTTGGTTGGTTGTTTCATGGGAAGACATTCGGGAAAGAATGGTGTCTCCTTCATTACTTCTAGATGGAAGGTGCCTTATGAATTTTACATGCACAAAAGTGGTTGGGTTGTATATCGTTTTGATACAATGCAAGATCGTGACAAAGTTCTACTTGGGGGACCGTATTTTGCATATGGGATTCCTCTGTTCCTAAAGATTATGCCGCGTTGCTTTTTGTTCGATGAAGATGGAAGATACATCCCCGCTTGGGTTCAAATTTATGGCTTGCCACCGGATTGTTGGTCTCCCAAAGTTCTTGGACTTATTGGCTCAGAGATAGGAAGACCGATGTACACCGACAAATTGACTCGTACAAGGGAACGATTGACATATGCTCGGCTCTTGGTGGAGGTCTCAGTTCGTGACGAGAGAATAAGAGAGGTCTCAATTACATTACCTACTGGTGCTCAACTTGACCTCCGGATCATTTATGAAGTCATGCCTGACTTTTGTAATTATTGTCGAAGACTTGGACATTGTAAGAAGGATTGCAAGATTTCTGGAAAACATCATCCCAACCGGCCACAACCTACAAGAGGTAGACAACAATTTCAATATCGGAAAAAACAATTGATATATACCTCCTCAAGGGCCTTCACAAGCCGTTGGTGAACAAGATCCTGTAGTGACTACAAAGGTTGTTGAAGAAATGGTCCCAAAGGAGATACAATCATCACCCATTCCAAATGTGCCCGATCCTCTTTCACAACCGGTTTTGGTATCTCCCTCTTCATCAAAAAATAGTGTGGCTTCATCATCAAAATCAACTGATTCTCAAGCCAAAGGTAAGGAGGTTGCTGCATATCAAGATCAAATTGATTCAAGTGAGGCTACTTCTGTCACTCTAGGCACGGAGGACACTATCATTTCGGACAGCACCTTTATCCCTCATTTGATTCCGGGACCTATTGTGGAAGCGGAACCGCCCCTGCATCAACTCCAACTTCAACACATGCGGAGGCTCATTATAATGGGAGGATTTTACGGGTCAGAGCAGCCCGCCCATCTCGTGGATAATGAAGATTACATCTTGGAATATTAGGGGCTTCCATAAGCCCCTAAAACATGGGGGGGCCATTCATCTCCTCAAACAAAAGGAAATAAACTCATAGCACTCATTGAAACTAAGCTTAATGAGGACTCCTTAGATGTTATCATGCGAAGAAAATTTTCAGGTATGGGGATGACAAATAATTTCATTTATTCTAATAGAGGTCGTATTTTGCTTCTATGAGATATGCACAGGGTCACCTTGGATGTTCTCGACACATCGGATCAATATATACATTGCCGTGTTCGTTGTTCTATTACGGCTCGGTCTTCTTTAGTGACATTCATATATGGCTTTCATTCTATTATGACAAGGAGACCCTTATGGACTTCTCTTACTCTCCTTGGTGAAACAATTGTGGAACCTTGGCTCATTATGGGAGATTATAACTCACCATTGGCGATTCAAGACAAAGAAGGTGGGGAACCGGTTTCTAATTATGAGATACATGATTTGGAGTGCTTTGTTGACACTTGTGGTTTGGTTGATCTTCGCTCTATTGGGTGTCGTTTGACATGGACAAATGGACGGGTTTCTTGCAAGCTAGATCGTGCTATGGTGAATTCACAATGGCTTGTTTCGGACTATGAAAGTTATGTGGAATTTACACCCCGGGTTGTTTATCGGATCACTCTTGTGCTATAGTTTCAACTTTTGCAAGAGAGGGAGGTTCCAATAGGCCTTTCAAATTTTATAATATGTGGGTGTTGCATGATGGATTCAAAGACTTGGTGGCGAATACATGGGAGGCGCTCGTATATGGAAATGCACAGTTTACTCTCAAGACAAAACTTACACGGTTGAAAGGCAAACTAAGGGAACTTGATAAGCTTCACTTTCAACATATCAAGGAGCAAGCATCAAGAGCAAAATCTGAGTTAGAGGTTGTTCAAAGAGCTCTTCTTGATGGTGGTGAGCCCCCAAGTGACTATGACACAATAAGAAAGAAGACAATTATGCTAGCGGAGGCGGAAAGGTTCTTCTATCAACAATGTGCCAAGAGTATTTACCTCAAGAATAGTGATAGATGCACCAAATTTTTCCATGACTTGGTGAAGAGAAACAACAAAAGAAATGCCATTACTACACTCATCAAACAATCCGGGGAACAAACAACTAGTTTGAATGAAGTCGCTATGGAGTTTGTGGAATATTTTCAAAGCCTCTTGGGTGAACCCGGTCAAAGCTCTCCAATTGATGTTTCTTCTTTGCATGGGACTAAATTATCTCAAGCTCAAGCATCATCTCTTGAAGCTACAATCATGGAGGAAGAAATCAAGAAGGCTTTATTTAGTATAGGCGCTGATAAAGCTCCCGGTCCGGATGGTTACAATGCTAAATTTTTCACGACGGCTTAGGACAATATAAAGGATGATTTCATCAAGGCGATAATGGAATTCTTCACTAATAGTCAGCTCCTAAAATAATGGAATCATACTTTGATAGCTCTCATTCCAAAATTCGATCATGCACCAAGAGTTACGGATTTTAGGCCCATCTCTTGTTGTACGGTTTTCTACAAGGTTATCTCCAAAGTATTGGCGACAAGATTGACAAATGTTATGGACATTTTGTTGGATCCGGCTCAAGTGGCTTTCATCAAAGGCCGGTCCATAGGTGATAACATTCATTTAGCCCAAGAATTATTGAGGAAGTATGCTCGTAAGCGGGTTTCTCCAAGGTGTATGCTCAAAGTTGATTTGCGCAAGGCTTTCGATACGGTTGATTGGAGTTTTCTTATGTCCGCACTTGTTGGTTTTGATTTTCCCCAACAATTTTGTGGATGGATAAAGGAATGCATAACAACGGTCTCTTATTCCATTAGTCTAAATGGTGGATTGCATGATTTCTTTAGTGCAAGAAGAGGCTTGAGGCAAGGTGATCCTCTCTCTCCTTTGTTATTTGGTCTATGCTTAGAGGTTTTCTCACGTTCTATGCAAGTTGTTTCAAGACTAAGTGCATTTCATTATCATCCAAAATGTAAAGAAGTGGAGCTTACACATATATCATATGTCGATGACCTCTTGTTGTTTGCAAGAGCCGATGCTTCTACTCTTACTCTTATTATGGATTGTCTCACGATTTTTGGTGATAAAGCGGGCCTTCGAGCAAATCCATCGAAATCCAACTTATACATTGTCGGGGTTAGTGAACAACTACGAGAGGAGTTACTACACATAACCGGCTTTCAACAAGGCACATTTCCTTTCCGATATCTTGGCATTCCTTTAGCTACGGAGAAGTTGAGGATTGCAAATTATGGGGCACTTCTTGACTCCATAAGGAAGAAGGTTGTCTCTTGGCCGAAACACACACTTTCCCATGCCGGAAGGTTGGAACTTGTGCGATCGGTACTTCAAGGTGTGGAATGCTTTTGGTTATCTATCCTTCCAATACCAAGTGGTGTTATTGACAAGATTTATGACATCTCACGTTCCTTTGTATGGTCAACAAAACATCCGCCAATCTCATGAGCTTCTATATGTCTACCCAAAGAAGAAGGTGGATATGGTCTACGTGATTTGCAAACATGGAATATGGCTCTATTATGTCGGAATCTATGGAATATTCAAAATCGACGTGAGTCTCTTTGGGTTCGATGAGTTCATCAACACTATCTACGAAATATGGACTTCTCGCAATGGAGGAGTAAGCTTTCGGATTCTCCCCTTATTAAACGCTTACTTTTTATTCGTTATGAACTTGTACAGCGAACTTCCTCTATTGGCGCCGCAAATATGAAAATGATAGAGTGGTTTGCGGGGGAAAATAAAGGGACGGCTTTGGCATATGAGTTTTTCCGTCCAAGAGCAGCTAAAGTGGATTGGTTCTCGGTGTTATGGAAGCTATATATTCTACCCAAGCATAGGTTCACATCTTGGTTGCTTGCTCATGGAAGACTAAGAACGGCGGACACCATCCCTTATGAGCCCAACAAATTATGTGCTTTATGCCACCAACAAGATGAATCCAATACTCATCTTTTTTTTTATTGTGAGATTGTCAAGCCTCTACTTGATAAAGTCAAGGCATGGATGGATATCACTTTTGACATCACCGATATGGCATCTTATCTTGATACATTTCGACAACATTATAAAGGTAAAGGGAGGCAAATGAAAGCAAGACATCTTGCCTTATCTTCCATGATTTATCTCGTATGGAATGCACGTAACATGAGTCGATTTGAGAATGTTATTCCTTGCTTTGAGAAGATATTCCACAAAGTCCAAGTTCATGTTTGGCACTTTGTAGATATCAAGTGATTCGTTTGTAATGTGTGGTAATGCTTTGTGATATGCTCAGGTATCATACAAAGTCCAAGTCATGTTTGGTACTTTGTAGACACTAGTGAGATGATGATGAGTGATGTTTGTGTAATGGTGTCATACAAAGTCATAAACCTCTTATGCATTTTGTAGTCATCATATGATTGTATTTTGTTCTTTTTGGGAGTATAATACATTTACCTTCCCCAAAAAAAAAGAGACAATCAACTGTATCATTGTCAACTACTGAAGCTAAGTATCGAGCAACAACAATGGCAGCTCAAGAGAGCACATGATTAATGCAACTAATGAATAATCTACATCAACCAGTAGATTATGCAGTTCTAGTATATTGTGACAATCAATCAGTAATTCGTTTGGTGAAAAATCCGATCTTTCATGCAAGAACTAAGCATGTTGAAATGCACTATCATTTTATTAGAGAAAAAATTTTGCAAGGAGAAGTTAAGATGAGACAAATCAGTACAGATGATCATGTTACGGGCGTATTCACAAAAGACTTGAGCGCCAACAAATTCAAGATGTTCTGTTATCAACTCATCACAATACAAAGGGTTGGTGTTGAGAGTGAGTGTTGAAGATTAATACCAATCCGTTGACGGATAAGAATAAAAATATATGGATGAGAGTAATTTTCACATTCAATGGATAAAATTTAGTAGATATAAAATTAGAATATGTGGTTGGGAGTATTTCTCTCATTCAATTGATAGAATTTAACCGATACAAATTAAAATGTATGGTTAAGAGTATTTCTCTCATTCAATGGATAGAGATAAAAAAAAATTTTATCGATAGAATTTAATTTTTTTGATCAATTATATATATATAAATATATATATCTTGCATGATAAATATTATAAATACCCCCCTATATTCATGTTTCAATTCCTCTTATTTTTTATTTAAATATTTTCTTTCACCCTCAAATTCATATTCAAATTATTGGATAGATAAGGCAGGTCTGCGTGATGAACGGGTAAGTTTGCCTCAAGTCAGACGTGCGGAGCAAGTAAGATGATTTAATAAATATATTTAAATATTGAGAATGATCCATCAGCTGTGGATCCGTGGCGCAATGGTAGCGCGTCTGACTCCAGATCAGAAGGTTGCGTGTTCGATTCACGTCGGGTTCAACTCTCATTTTTTTCATTATTGTTTTTACTGATAAATTAACTTTATGCGGACATCTTGACTTTGGCTTTTCACATATGCCGGTACATACCGTACATTTGTGGTATGAGCAACTTGAACTCGTCAACCTTCAGTGCTATTTCTGACTTATAGGAATCAACGCCCGGTAAGCATCTCCAGGAGAAGTATTCCGAAGCTGTAAACATCAGCCAGAGGGGAAACTTGACTTCCTGTCCCATATTCTGTAATCAAAATTTCAATGATCATGTGAACTCAAGAACAAGATTAATCATGTTGCTTATAGTTCTTTCCTAATTGTTATTAATGGTTGTTTAGTTTCTTAATGAAATTGCTTTGAGCAAAAAGTAATCATGAGCTACGTATCCAATGGATCCTTTAAATCCAAGGGGAATGGAGGAAGCAATAGACCAGCTGCTACTGTCCCTGTCGAGAAACCTTGCCAACCCAAAGTCACCAACACGAGCCATCGTCGAGAAGAACATTGTTTGGCTTTAGATCGCAGTGGATAATTTGTCCTTGACAATGGAGATAGTCCAGAGCTGAAGCCACATCAGTGGCTATGTTCAGCCTTTGAACCAGGCTAAGTTCCTTTAATTGTTCATGTTCATAACTTTCTGGATGCAGCCACTCATCCAGGTTTCCTCTCGGTATGAAGTCATACACGATTACTTTGATTTCTTCACCTTGAGAACCGATGCTTGAACAGGAGGTTATGACTTTCAATAGATTTCGATGCCGAATGCTCCTCAAGGCTTCGGACTCAGCCATGAAGCTCTTTGAAGCTCCTCTTTGTTGAAGATTGAATACTTTCACTGCAGCTAGTTGCACATTGTGTGTTCCTCTGTACACGGACCCAAAGCTGCCTGAACCAATCAAGTTTGAAGAAGCGAATCTATCGGTTGCTTTGTGCAAGTCAGCATATGACACTCTGGGATATTGGCTCCCATTGCTCTCCAAGGATGATGATTTCATTCTTGACCTATTCAGCACACCTCGAACTAGCAATATGCAAGTTAGAAGGCAGAGAATCACAGCACCACCAACAATTGGTAGTGTAATTCTGATCGCAGAAATGCTTTTCGTTTTGGTTTCCTGCCTGATGCATGGATGAAGATGTAGTGTCCAACAGTCCAAGGACCCCTACAAAGGTTATCATTCCCTGCGATCAAACCAAAACTAATATTTTATCGTGAAAAATTTTAGTAAAATTTTAAAAGGAAAAGAAAACTTTAACAATAGATTGTTGACTTTGAAGTTAAACTTGATCACCGTCAAATCCTACGTAAAAGTAATAGATGAAAAAGAAATTGACACATCTTCTTTCATCACTCATAAAATTACACACGATATATATAATTAACTTTTCGGCATGTGACTCTTTGTTTCCTCATTCCTTTTCTCCATCTGAAGAGGCAACGTCCTCTGTTATTCTGCAGCAGCGTCCTCTTGATGCTGTCTTTGGTGTAGTACGACACGTTCGGTTGGGCACCCACTCCCACTTGCCACTTCGATATGTCACACTTGCTCGACTCCTTCCCTGCCATGACTACTGCACCGAGAGTTGGCGGAGAAGGAAGAGGAGGCGGCGTTAGCGCCAACAGCCTCCATGAGAAAAACAGAGGCAATGAGGAAAGGGAAGAGATGGAGTCTGATGACGGTGAGGAAGACAAGTTGTTTTAAAAATTAAGATTGATAATTTTAAATTGTAGATTATATTTTAATTAATAATAATTTTTAATTATTAAGATAAAATAAATTTTATTTTTTAATTTTATGTCACATCCTAACACCTAACAAATAAGATATAATATAAAATTTACAAGTAATAATACATTTAATTTTAATATTATATTTATTGACGTGAATTCACCAACATTATTAATTCCTAATAAAAAACCAGAGGCAATAAGAATAATAACAGCTTTATATAGTATTATTAAGCTTTTAGGTCGGATAAGGTATTTCAGATAATAAACAATTTAACTTTCTTTTTATTTATCTAAGTAAATAGTTTAAAAGATTGATTTTATCCCCTAATTTCCTCGATCAAGGTAAATAAACACAGTAGACAATGAATTCCTTTTCTTTTCAATGCCCCTAGTTTTGTTTATCTGTCCATGATCCACTCCTCAAGTAAATAGAGCGTTATGAAAGATTAGAATAAGCTCACAAGAAGACACTCAAATTAGCTTGGGAAAAATCTCAAATATTGTCAGCAATGTTAATTCTTGAACTTCCATGCCAGCCTCATTTTATAATCTTCATCCAGCTTCTTTACCCTCTGTTTATTTGGGAGGACCGAAATAAAAATTGAAAAGAATGGATTACATATCCTTTTTGTTATTTATCTATTATAAATAATAGATAGATGGATTTAAGATAATCTTATTCACGTATTAATTTTTGGATTTGTTTTTATCTGTTCAAATCGGATGGAATCAACTTCTCTTCCTCCATATCTCGTTCCTATCAAATCTCCTTCTATGATGCTTGTGACCACGAGGGGCATCTCGTAGCGTGCAAGGTCGCTCCATGCATGGTCGATAGCCTCGCATGACTTAGAGCTTTCATCTCGTATTTTATCTTCTCGGCTCTTTCCCTTTTTCCCCTTTGTTTTCTTAGAGTTTTTTTT
This sequence comes from Zingiber officinale, assembly GCF_018446385.1. NCBI lineage: Eukaryota > Viridiplantae > Streptophyta > Magnoliopsida > Zingiberales > Zingiberaceae > Zingiber > Zingiber officinale. The sequence goes on along the minus strand of NC_055993.1, from coordinate 114,707,226 downwards.
ATCTCGCATCCGAGGAACGAGAAGTCAAGAGAAAATTTACTTGAGGAGAAAGTCAAAGTTCGGTTTAGGTGAGCTCAATTCTGAATGACCGGAGTATCACCCAAATGAGTGGATCCAAAAATAATCAACTCAGAAGTTGACCATGAAAACCCAAGGTGCCTTAGTTGGCTTGAGGCGCCTTGGATGCCCAAATCAACTATCATTTAGGTGCCTTAGTTGTTTGGAGGCATCTCGGTTGAACAGTAGTCAAGGCGCCTCCGATCAACCAAGGCACCTACGATGAGCTTGGAGTCGTTGCGGTGTAGATAAGAGCGAGAATCCAACTCAACCTAACCGAGGTGCCTCCAATGAACCAAGGTGCCTCGAATGTTGCCAGATCAGAAATTGAACGTTGCATGGGGATAAATTTTATCTAGATGGAAGCACCTCCAAGTGATCCAAGGTGCCTCCAATGCTAAGTCAGCCAACTGTCACTTGTGACTAGAACGCTATAAGTAGCACCCTAGAGTTAGGAGTTAAACACACACATATTCTTAATCTTTTATAATTCATTGTAAGCGTTCAACTGTTATAAGGGACATCTCCACCTTTGAATTTATCGAAGGAGTTTCTGTTAGTACATTTTTATTGTCTTAAATTAATAACCATCCATATTGTAAATAAGTAAAAATACTCTCTTCACTCTATTTTTTTATGTTATTTATTTTTGTTAACTAATTATGTGTCCTTTCAAAGTAGAAAGTAAGAGAGTTCGAAATTCTATTTGCAGGTCATTCACCCCTTCTAGTCAGTCCACCTGATCCAACAGATTCTATATGGCGTGTCCTTGACCTAGTCAACGGGGACTCTACATGACATGCCATTGATTCGATCAACATAGATAAGAATCACTTAGAGTTTCAACTATATTTGGTTTGGATCAGATTGGGTCATAAATGATAAATTTAGTCTTTGTCACCTTAAAGTGACTCTAGAAACTATTAGGTACTTTCAAAAATTTCTCTGTCAAGGATAGAGTCACCTACAACTAAATTTCTCTTTTAGAGATAAAGTCACCTACAACTAAATTTCTAAGTACACAAATTCGCCTACAATAAAATTTTTCATTCTCGAATAGAGTCACCACTTTTCTCCCAACTAGCCATAGTTGTGGATCGAGCTCTCCATCTCCTCTTAGAGGGTCGACTTGTCATACTCTCCTGACTATGACTTAGTCACAGATCGAATTTTCACCTTATCCTCATTAGGCTCTGACGTCAACATCTTCACACTAAATTCGATCACATTTATTTACATTTTTAATATGAATTGTAGCTCTTATTTCAAGCTCTACCATGAGGTGCTCCACCTCGGCCGCCAATTGTTCCCTTTTGCTCTTCTCCTTCGCTCTCAATGTCTCAGCCACATGGACCTTGACATCAAAGATATTGGAGTCGTTGACGAGATAAATGCCTAGCCAGTCAGGTTACACCCTTCTTTCAACTAGACTTGGGAAGAAGTCGGCAATGTAGTGGAGATGGTAGGGGTCATGTAGCAGGTTCAGGACTTGGTCAATGCTGGAGCCATGTGGTAGGTTTAGGACTCAGTTAACACCAAGGAATGTGGTAGGTTTATGACTCGGTCAAGGCCGGGGCTAATTAAGTGGCAAGTTCAGGACGTCATCAATACAGATATCATCAGTATCCAATCTGCCAAGATGGTCCAACCTCCCAACCTACCGCAAGTCCGACCTCCCGACATCCAACCTGTCAACCTCCCGATCTCCCGACTTGTCATTGGTTTGACCTCCCAACATGCGAAGGGACACAATAGTTACCATAACGTGAAGGGCCAAACATGATGGTTACAATGACGCCCTTTAGTGAGGTGTGTCCCTTGGGCCTCTCTCCATGTGGTCCATCCTTTGGGCTCCTCTCCATATATAATGTAAGGGGAGGAAGTGTTTCGAGAAAGGTAATTGAATATGATCTCATCTACTTTTACTCCATTGCTTATCATTGCTTCTTTCTATACTCTTTTTTGGGTTCCATGATGACTTGTGCATCGGAGGGACTTCATAATTCCCGACGAGCACTTTGGCACATATTATGCTTCATAGAGTCAGCTACGTAATGAGAAGAAGGTTACATCATGAGCAGTGGAGGACCGACCAAGGAGGCTGAGGGAGGCTTCAGCCCTCCAGCCTGGTTGTCGTCCACTAGATATCGCCGGACGGTAGGAAATATTTCGAGCGACACAAGAGGATAAGGAAGCTTCAGCCTCCCCAACATGGATGCCGCCCACGACGCTTGCCGCTTGCTGCCAGTGTCGGTGCGGGCCCTACGGCGGTGCAGCGCACTGGTGGTGCACTGCAGCACCGGTGTTGCTGCGCTGTGCGTAGTGTGTAGTATGTCTATGCGGTTGTGCCACTGTGCGATGCGGGTGTGGTGCCTAAGAAGGAGCATTTTTTTCTTTTTCTTAGCATTTTAATTAAACACTATGACAACTTAGCAAGTGGGGCCCAACTGCCCAAGTCAAACAAATTAAATAATAAAAAAACAAACAAAAATATTAAACACGGAAAGTTGGAAACTATGCCTTTTATTTTCTTTGGCCTTCGCTACTACTTCGTAGAACGGTGGAAAGTTGGAAACCCTAACCTCTCCCTCTCCCACTCCAACTCTCCTCCAAGGCTCTAAAGTCCAAGGCTCCAACTAATGGTGGCAAAAGACGAATACGCTCGCCCCTAGCGCCCCCACCAACCCGTCCCAGGGTCAACACGGAGGAGGTAAATCACGGGCGGCTACTAGCCTTTGGAATAGTGACTAGCACATTAGGGAGGCATTTACCTCGGCTTTACCGAGATTTGAACCCCAGACCTCATAGTGGCAACACCTCATGCGCTAGCCACTAGACCGTCCCGAGGGGACTCCAAGGCTCCAACCAAGTCTCCAAGCATGGTAGTCGGTGGTGTAGTCGCGGTCTCGCTCGTGGACAGTCAGGTGGCATGGCAACACTCTAGGGTCTAGTCTAGTAGACTAGTCCCCATTCTCCAACCGACAACCGAATCTCTAAGGCTCCAAGCTCCAACACCATTTCTCCATCAGGTTATAACTTAGATTTTATGTGTTTTAAATTTTTTTTATTATTTGATTTTTTTGGACATGTACAGAATACCACTGTAGTTTAGTTTTATAATTAAGTATTCTAGTTTAGTTTTCTATTAGATTGGTAGTTTCCCATTATTATTTGATTTTTTTATAAAATGTATAGAATTACATTTGTAGTTTAGTTTTCCATTAGTTTTCTATTAGATTGGTAGTGGGAGTTTATTAAAGTTTTAGTTCAACATATATTTTTCCATTACATTTGTAGTTTTCCATTACATAATTTATTTTTAGTTATTTATTTGTGTAGGATATTGAGAGATTTTTTTAACGAACTCGTAGTTCTAGCTCTGGCTCCTCTAATGAGTTAAATGTTATTGAACAAGTGAAAAATCAATCCTGTGTAGAATTAAATTTGAATGATATTGTTAGTGATCCGCGATTATGAAAACCAATTGAAGAATTTGATATTGTTATTCGAGATCAAGCTTGAAGAGAGTATGAGCTCTAAGGGTTTTGTCAACCAAATGGTCATGTGTATCCGAAAACAACTTTTGGTAATTAAAAAAAGGAGTTTTCAAGGAACTTGGTATAAAAAATATACATGGTTAGAGTATAGCATATGAAAAGATGTTGCATTTTATTTTTGGCGTTATATTTTCAAACCATTAAATAAAGAAAATATAGATAATGTCTTTATAAAAGATGAATACAACAATTGTAAAAGGATATTAGAAAGATTCAATCGTCATATGAGGACTGTGAATAGTTGTCACAATGAAACTAGAATACAATTTGAGTTTTTCAAGATTAAAGGCATAGTATGAGAAATATTTTAAGAGTACATAGTCGCAATATAGAAATTGATTATCGCACCTGTTTAATAGCAATGTTGGATGTGACACGCTTTCTATTGAAGCAAGGGTTGTCTTTTCGATGACACGATGAGTCAACTAGTTTTTCAAATAGAGGTAATTTTCTTGAGTTGCTTGAATAGTATAGTCAACAAAATGAAGAGGTTTCTAAAATTATAAAACAAAATGCTTCTACAAACAATCAATTGACTTTGCCAAAAATTCAAAAGGATTTAACACGTACTTGTACCTCAGAAATTACACTTGCTATAATCAATGATATTGGAGATAAATTCTTTTCTTTGATGGCTGATGAGGCTTGGAACAGTTCAGTGAAGGAGCATATGTAAGTTGTTTTGAGATATGTAAATAAAGAAGGATGTGTGATTGAACGATTTCTTATAGTTGAGCATGTGTCTGACACTAGTTTATCATTCTTTGAAAATGCTTATTGATGCTTTATTTATGCAACATGGTTTATCATTATCTAGATTGAGAGGCCAAGGATATGATAGAGCTTTAAATATGCGTGGTGAGTTCAATAGGTTGAAATCTTTGATATTACAAGAAAATCCATTTGCAATGTATGTTCACTATTTCTCTCATCAGCTCCAATTAGTTCTTGTTGTTGTTGCCCATGACAATTTTACTGAGTGGATTTTTTTGAGTATGTCACCATGATTGTGAATATATTTGGAGTATCTTGTAAGAGGAGAGATCAACTTAGAAAGATTCAACATGATAAAATAATTGTTGAATTGGAAAGTGGAGAAATCACTAGTGGAAAAGGAAAAAAATCGAGAAACTAGTTTAGCAAGACCTGGAGATAATCGTTGGGGATCACACTACTTAACATTACTTCGTCTATGCTCTATATGGTCTTCAGTGATAGAAGTGTTAGGAAATGTTCATGATGACGCATCTTATTCTACGAATAAAGGTACTGTCGTAGGTTTAATTGAGAAGATGGAGAGTTATTAATTTATTTTTGTGTTACATTTAATGAAGTATATATTGGGAATTACAAATGAGTTTTCACTTTCCCTACAACAAAGGGATTAAAATATTATTCAAGTTATATCCTTGGTTAGAAATGTGAAATTTTGACTACAAGACTTCAAGGAAGATGGATGGCAGATAATTTTGGAACAAGTTAACACATTTTGTGAATTGAATATGATTCCAACACTTGATATGGAGGACAATATGCTAACTCATGGTCATGACAGGCGTAAAGGGCAACTCATCACCAATTTTCATCATTATTGTGTGGAGATTTTTTGTCATGTATTATTTCTAAAAATTTAGTTTTTTTGTTAAAGAGATTTCATTGATTATTAATGTTATCATGGTTGCAAATTTGAATGCTAGGTTGTTTATTTAATTATACAAGAAATGAATAATCTTTTTTCAGAAGTTAGTACGGAATTGTTTGATTGCATATCATGTCTTCATCCAAGAAGTTCTTTCTCTCAGTTTGATGTTCACAAACTCATGCATCTTGCTGTTTTTATCCTGAGGACTTCTTTGGTACTGATTATTTCTTTTTGGAACAATAACTTATGAGTTACTTTTATAATCTGCTGGATAATCCCCACTTTTATTCAATTGACTACTTGGGAATTCTTGCTCAGAAATTGGTTGAGACTGAAAAATATTTGATTTTCCCATTGGTTTATCATATGATAAGTTGGCATTAGTTTTATCAGTTGCAACTACTTCCGTTGAACGAGTTTTTCTGCAATGAAGACTATGAAGAATGATTTATGTAATAAAATGAAAGATGAATAGATGAATGACAGTTTAGTTGTATACATTGAAAATGATACTTTTTCTATAATTGAAAATGAGCAAATATTACAACATTTCAACAAATGCAGTTTCGTAGAATCCAATTGTCTCCTCTTGTACCGACTCATCGGCCGTCGAAGACTTCTGTACCGACCCGGAAATGAAGCTTACATATGGAAGAAAGATAGACTTCTGTAAATCTTGAGATATCAAGGCCTAAAAGTTTAGTGGGGAGAAACTTGACAGGAATTCAAACATATGACGCATGATAATTACCTTTTGTTCTTTTTTTATATTTTGTTTGGTTAATAGAAATGATGATTAATATCTTATATTATCTATTAGAATTATTATCTTAGTAGTGATTAACGTACAGAAAATTTTCAATAAATTTTATGCTAATGTTAATGTTTTGATTTCAAGTATATGCATCTTCTCTAATCTGTGATACTTTATTAGTTATTTTTCATATGTTAATACTTCTTAAGGAAATTTATGTAATACAACTTATCACTCAAAACAAAAGACGTTGTTGATATAAAATTTTTATTTATTAAATATTTTTATTTAGCCATAAAAAAATATCAGTGTAATTCAGCCCCCCCCCCCCCTAATCTTTTTTTTTTCTGGTTCCGCCCTTGATCACGAGAAGAAAGTGAGGAGAAAATTTTGACGTCATCACTCTTTGATATGACGTGAATTTCTACTACTGCATCATCACGGTGATATTTCTATCGCTTCATCAGTAACAAACAAGTTATTGAAGTCAAAGAAACATTGGCAAATGGGGAAATCCATAATCGTCGAGGATTAAATCAATAAAACAAGAACCAAGCAACCTAGTGATATTCGGATTCCATGTTATGAAACTATCACTCATACCGCAGGTATACTTGAGATTATCATGGAGGATAGATCGAGTTAGGAACAACAAGTAGAGGCAAAAGCTTGATTTTGTTTGTGTCTACACGGGTTTGGTACATTGGTAAAATACTTAGAAGAATAATTAAGAAGATCAGAGCTTCGAATTCCACTAGAAATGGATATTTTAGAAGTCGACTTTTAAGTGCGCATATATTCTATTTCAAATTACCTAGTAGGTAAATCACGAAAACACATTGCATTTAATAAATGGAGAACGTATTAGGGATCATAAATGAATTATCTAATGTCTCCAAATAGAATATACAATTTGATGGAAACACGAATCTAAAGTAATGCATTGAAGTCCGTACGAACACAAAATCAGATTCATGCTACAGATTTAGTTTTTTCAAATTTTACAGTAAAATAAATCATTAAACGAACGACAATAAAATAAACTGATTGCAGCATAAATGCCATTGTCTCAGCGTCATTTGTGATATCCGGAGATTCCATGAAGATGCAGTGGATGAATCTTTGGTAGGGTGCTAGGGTGACAACGGTGAATTTTCCTAGCCAATGGGAAACATGGAGATCTGTCAAAATGTCCTAACCTTATTATCAGGCCATCATGAACAACAAATTACGGATTAACGAGTTTTGCATATATAAATCGCATCCTAATGATCCAAACTTGCGAATACTTTAATTAGATAAAGTATGAGGATCCAATGAGATAAAGTATGAGGATCTTTATACGAAATCTATTGTTTTCCTGCGATCAATGACATTGAGGTTCCTAATATGAATGAATTGTCCGTGGGAAGAGGGCAACAATGTGATGATATGAAACTCAACAACTTCTTAACAAGGATTATTATAGTGCAAGATTGTTTGATTTTAGGCTGACAGAACTGATGAAGGAATCTTCTGTACAATTTCAGAAAATTGAAGCAAGAAACCACAAGTTTGGTCGTCCCGATCGACCTTCACCAAACCGAAGTGAGAAGCGAGAACTTAACATGTAGCCTGATCTTCCCCTTCTCAACGTCCAACTTTGCGCCGGTGACCAGCCAATGGCCGGGGCTGTGTTGCGGCCCCTGGCATAGCTGAGCAGTGTCCACAAATTTCAGCAGCTTTTGGGCAGCCACCGGCACCGGCGGGCCCTTGGGGAAAATGGCAGAGTCTACCACCACTTCTCGTTCCTGATGCTGCTGTTTTTCCTTCTCGATGCCGCCGGAGAGGGAGGCGCTCATCGCCGAGAAGAAGTTCGACTTCTGAGAAAGCCCCGATGGGCCTCGCCGCCACTGCGACCGGCACACGATGCAACCGCGCACCTCGGTGTATAGCAGCCCGAGGTGCAGCACGTTATACTGCTCCTTAGCTATCACGTGCAGCTGAGCTCCGGTGACGATGAAAGCGGTCCCGCCGCCTTTGGTCGGCCACAGGGGGTCGTACTTGACCGGGATCGTGCTCACTCGCGTGAACTTCTTACTTTGCACCTGCTCCAAGTATCCTTCGTCGCCGGTAATCATATCGGATGACCGCCAGAAGGTTGCTGAACCGGGCTGCGCTCCGATGAACGTAGGAGTCTGTAACAGGTGCTCCAGGTGGATGGCCAGCCTGACCATGTCCAAACACAATTAATCACTGTTAACGAGATGATTTCTTACATAGAAACTGCTTTAGGAGTTCACTAACCTATCATTTTTCTTGCCTTCAAGGTGCAGCCTCATTCCGGTCACCGGCACTAGTTTTCCGACGACGACCTGAGTTAAATATTTCCACATTTACACATTAGTGTTCGTCTGATAATCACGCAGCACGATCAAAGAACAGAGCGGACGCCTACCTTTGTGGTGTTGACATAGAGCTTAGGTCCCATCAGGTTGAAAGTCAGAGAAGGAGTAGCAATGGACATGTTCGACATCGGGCCAAGAGGTAGATCATTGTGCATGGGAGCCCAAAGCTTATTGCACTGGAAGTCTAAAAAGTAACGCAAATCTGATAGAGGAGGTTTATCTGAAACAGAACAGAAGGATGATGATCGATCAATCGATCAATCAAAAGGATTTGGTTATTCATCCTGCAGCACTCACATCGAAGGTAGAGGTTGATGGCATGAGACAGGAAGCCGATGCCAGAGACCCCCTTGAGCAGGGAGGTGATCGGAACGAAGGTCAAGTTGATGACATCGGGCATCGAAGTCACAGTGGGGAGCCACTCGTAATGGCTGCTTGCTGAAGCATCTCCTCCTCTCTTGAAGCACGTTACTGTCACACCCTGAATAAGGCAATCAATTGAGCAATTACATGTACAACTCCTCGACTGAAAGCTAATTAATTAGAACTCACATCTTTGCTGAAAACTGGAGGGACACCCTTGAGGAATTCGTTCTGCTGATCAAACACATTGAAAGCCTCGGGCACCTGCGCAGGGCAACAATATCGACATTAGCAGTGCCATTCAAGCGATCGAAGTTCATCTAGAGATCAGAGACAGAGATGCAGACCTTGATCTTATGTTCTTTAGGTTTCGAATGGAGCGGTGGAAGAACACATGTTCCAGTGAATAGCTGATCCCCAAGATTATCAAGGTGCTGCTTAAGCTCAGAGGGAGAGAGATTGGAGGACTGATCCTGCTTCACATAGATCACATCCTGTCCTCCCACACTTAGCCCTGTAATTACATGCGTGCCGAAGTCTTCAATGAATCTGCACAGGAAGGGGAGCCCATGAATCGATTTAATTGGTCAAAAAGTCTTCAGCCGGACAGTACATGTGGTAGTTGCAGCTCCCATTCCAGGAAACTTGGGCGACTAAAACATGTTTGACAAAGTCACTAATGAATCGCTAGGAGAATTGAAGTTTTCGACTGGTTTTTATTTCGATACCTTGCGATTGCAGTGGGGAATTGAAGTTTATAAAACATGGGCGACTATAAAATTAACATGTTTGACAAAGTCACTAATTAATGAAAAGGGGGAATTGAAGTTTTCTTATCTATGATCGAGTCATTTCGATATCTACCTTGCGATTGCAGTGGGGTCCCAAGTGGAAGGGACGGCGTCGATGACCCGTTTAGTCAGAGTGAGAGGTTGGCGTTCGATCCGGAGGTCGAAGAGGGTGATGAAGCAGCCGTCCATGGCGAGGAGCTTAGTGCTCGACGCGTCCTGCGCCCATCCGCTCCCTTCGAACCCGAACGCGTAGTTGAAGAAGCCGCAGGGGATTTTGCCGGCCATGGAACTCCGGTGGTTGAACAGCTCCGCCATCTGCAACGTTCTCATCAAGTTTAGTATATTCATGTCAAAACAGAGATCTGCTCGATGGCTAGTTTAATTAATTACCTGAGTAAACTCGAGCACATCGGACTGGAATCGGATGCGATCGCCCTTATCGCAATTTATATCAGCCGGCACGTCCTGGCACGAGCCAAACCCCGGCACCGCCAGCTCCCTCGTCTCCTCGTTTAACACCACAAGCCTCTCCTCCTTTCCCCGGCAGTACTCCGGCCGGAAGTCGCAGGTGACATCGAAGCCCTTTCCCAAGCACCGTACGGCTCTCTCCACAGCTCTAGTCATCCTCTAGCTACCCGTTCCCTGCCCTTTTCTCTTCCTGCAGATAATAATATAGAAGTAGCCCCTTAGAGCTCGTCAAAGGAGACCTCCTCCACTGCTTCCACAGCTTGGTCGACTTCGATGTCGCGGCACTTGCTGATATGCATAAAATATTGAGAAAAAGGCATTGACTTTGTATGACTTGACTTGTACACTTATGAAACGGCACGATGTACTTGTTGTTGCATAGCTGTTTATCAAATACGATCAGTTTGAAATGAAGGAACGAATGAATGAATCAAACGATGAGAAACAACAAGTATTGTTGATGTTGTCAGGTCAATGTAGATGTCTTGGCGGTGTTTAGATTGGCTAAAATAAAAGTCGCCATTTCATACTGGCCCGGGTTGAAGACTCCGACGGTAAAAATTGGAGTTTTAAAAAAATAAATAAAAGATTTGGGTGGGTGGTTACGGTCAAACTCCACCAAGTCGTCATGTGATTGTTGCTGGGTAAGCATCAAACGAAGCGGATGTAGTGTCTCCCAGATAATGGTGCAATGATTAAATAGATAATCAAATATTTAAGATATAAGTTTTAATTGTTGAATGCTGGCGCTTTTATATGCTTTTTGAAAAAATCATAGCAAGTTTGATTAAAATTAAAAAACTATTATTTAAAAAAAAATAAAAACAAGCTGATATAAATTATACCATTTAAAATTCCTAGTGAGTTATTCTCTCCTAATAGTTTTCAATAGAGGACAAGTTACAAGATAAAGCCATGTACTTCGAGTACATGAGTTGTTTTTTTAGATAAAAATCAAAATAGTATTTTTTTTTTTTTCCTTTCAAAAAGTCAAATGAGGGCTCATTTTCTAGAAATGTTAAAAAAAACACATGTCTCTAAGTTGTTATATGATATATATTCTTAAAGAGTTGTTGAATGCTCTTTTATATGTTTTCTCAAAAATCATAATAAGTTTGGTTAAAATTATTATATGAATTATAATTTTTAAAAAATAAAAATATAAAAAACTTTATTTTTTAAATAATAAAAAATAAGATTACATAAATTCTGTCATTTAAAATTTCCAGCGAATTCTTGTCTATTCAACTGACAATTTCCAATAGAAGAAAATTTGAAGAATAAAAATAGCCATATACGTTGGAGTACATGAGGGTTTTATTGAGGATAAAATTCAAACTAGTGTTTTATTTTTATTCAACAAGTTAAATGAGGGCTTATTTTCTAGAAATATTAAAAAAAAAATGTTTCTAAATTGTTATATAATATATATTCTTAAAAAACTATTGAATGCTCTTTTATATATACTAGTGTGATCGCACACGCGTTGCGTATGTAATATAATAATATATAAATTATTTGGGTCTTTGAAAATCCAAATTGTTTGGATTTTCTAATGTCACCCTTATAAATCAATAATTAATTATTTGGGTAAGATTCATTATACCCATACAATAGTGACCGCTAGAGAATCCCAGCAACAAATTATTGTAACAGGTTTCCCTATGCAAAAATTATTTTAATTTAATATTATACTTGTCCTAGTAAAAAAACTAAGAAAAGTATATTTTTTAACATCGTCGGCCTAAAATATTTATAGAAGCTTCTTTGATCATAGTGTTATCAATTCTAAGATATGGGACTAAAGAGAACTATATTTTTTTTATATAAAACAACCAGAGAAAATTAATGATGAGAAAAATTCATAATAATACGCTGTAGCTGAGTCTCGAACTCTAGATCACTGATTGTTTCGCTTGTGGAATTACTAATAAATCTTGGAATTATTTTTAGTGTAAATAGAAAAAAGGACATTAACGTAAATGCATTTTAGGCTTCACCAAAGTTAGTTAGTAAAGGGGGGAGATTTTTAATAAAATAGTAAGATATAGCAAGTTTGATTAAAACTATTATATGAATTATAATTTTAAAAAATTAAAATTATAAAAATGTTATTTTTTTAAAAAAAAATTATATAAATTCTGCCATTTAAAATTTCTAGCGAATTCTTCTCTATTCAACCAATAATTTTCAATAGAAGAAAATTTGAAGAATAAAAATAGCCATGTACGTTGGAGTACACGAGGAGTTTTTTTAAGAATAAAAATCAAAGTAGTATTTTTTTTCTTTTAAAAAGTCAAATGAGGGCTCAGTTTTGTAGAAATATTAAAAAAAATCATGTCTCTAAGTTGTTACATAATATATATTCTTAAATAATTATTGAATGCTCTTTTATATATTTTTTTTAAAAAAATCATAGCAAGTTTGGTTAAAATAAATTATTATATGAATATAATTATAATTTTCAAAAAATTAAAATTATAAAAATCTTTTTTTAAAAAAAAATATATAATGTCTAAACTTAGATAACACTTGAATATATAAATTTAAGAGGAGCAGATGACTAAAAATAATAAAATACAAATTAAGAATCAAAGCTGAGCCCTTGAATATCCATAGATATGCTATAGTGTGAGTCTGTGAGACACTCATGATCAATATTCGTTTGATAATGTGTGTGGATGCTATATTGTTATTTATCACGGATGAGAGTTTTATCCCACGTGCCAAATGATACATTTAATTATACTTCGAACATCCAGTTCTATTCATCATTCGGATGGGAAGCGATGGAGAATGGACTCTCGGTGATGAGGTGTGTGAGTTAACTTAGTTAAAGAATTTTGAGAATCTCTTGTGGATAGTAATAAAGAAGGGGAAAATAAGTCGTCAAAAAGTAGGTCAGGAGTTCTTTGACATAGTTATTTTAACGATCAAGTCAGAAAAGAATGATAACGTACAAATAGAAAAATAAAAATAAAAATAAAAGCAAGTGTGTGGATGTACGCACATATCTGTACTAGTGGACAAGGATCCTTTTGTAATGCCTCACATCATCCCTACATTTAATGAGGTATTATCCTGCTGTCAGACAGTTTGTCTTATCACCATGCTTACATTGTATCCAATAGTCACATCACAAGTATGGGGAAAATATGCTGCGTATCTATACATAGATACTACCCTCTGCTTTTCTGACTAGCCAACATGATGTATTAATGGTGAGATGGGCTCACAGATCGAGAGGCCTATTGGGATATGTAACTAGAAGATAGGTCCTCCACAGAGAGTCCACTCTTTTATGAGACATAAATAGGCTGCAACGATATTCTCCAATAATGGCATAAAGTTCCGAGGATGATCCAGTAAGCCAGTGTAGGATCTATTATAATCGATTTGATCGGTAGAATCGATCGGGAGAGAATGGGGAGCAGAATCTCATACAAATCCTGCAGAACCAAGAGTGGGGCCCTTAGAGAGCCTGTTCGATTCACAAAATCGATTTGGAGAAGATGGGTTCGGTAGAGCCAGGAATGGGCCTTTAGAGAGTCTGTGTGATCAGTGGAACTGATCGAGAGAAGACAACCCTATAAAGCCAGGAGTAGGACCCTTAGAGAACTTGTTCGATCGACGAAACCAATTGGGATAAGACGATCTGGCAAAGCCAAGAGTGGGGCCCTTAAAAGACATGTTCGATTGGCAGAATCGATTGGGAGAAGACGGGTTCAGTAGAGTCGAGAGTGGGGCCCTTAAAGAGTATGTCCATTCGACGAAATCGATTAAGAGAAGATGGGTCTAGCAGAGTCGAGAGTGGATACCTTAGAGAGCATGTCCAATCAGCAGAACCGACCGAGAGAAGATGGGTCCGGCAAAGCCAAGAGTGGGGCTTTAACCAACCAAGAAAAGACAGGTCCGACAGAGTCGGGAGTGGGTGAAACCAATTGGGAGAAAATGGGTCCGACAGAGCTAGGAATGGGGCCCTTAGAGAGCATGTCCAATCGACGTAACCGATTAGGAGAATATGGGTCTGGCAAAGTCAGGAGTGGGCCCTTAGAGAGCTTATCCAATCAAAAAAAAAAAACAAATTGGGAGAAGATTGTTAGATCAAGACGCACATGAGAGGGGGGGGGGGGGGGTGAATCACATGGTTTTTAAAAAAATTTCTCTTTTAAAACCAAGTACGAATGCAGCGGAATAACGAGAACACAAGAAAAAGAAAAACACACGTTTGGTTTTACTTGGTTCGGAGCTTTCAGCGACTCCTACTCCAAAACCTAGATTCCGCGAACCTATCGATGGGTAATCCACTAATAATCTCCTCTGGTATCACCGGAAGAGAGGATCGAGTACAAAAATAATAATAGGAACAGTGTAACAAGCTACACTTTCCTTTTGCAATAATTAAGTATAAAATCTAGACTTCATTACCCAACACTCTTTGTAGACAGTCAACTCGAACTCGGTGTTGGACGACTCCTCAATAGTAGTCGGACACAACAGAGTCATAGAAGAGCAGCAACAGGAAGCCGGAGCAATCGGAACGCCGAACGGATGCACAGAAGTTTGTAAAATTAATGATCTTGAAGCCTTGGTCGAATGCCTCTTTTATAAGGGATAGAAGGCGCCTTCAATTCCAAACTCTATCCCTTAAAAAACAGGCTCCTTATCATCGATGATGTCTCTGCCTTATCCTACCGAAGGCATCTTCCAAGCACTCGAAGGCACCTTCTATGAATAGTACTCAAGGCACCTTCCAAGCTCCTGAATGTGTCTCGGGTAGTATTTACCCGAGACCTTTTGTGCTCCCTTTGCCCTGCAAAATGTGTTAATTCAATATAGAAATATTTACCTTATAAAATAAGGTTAGCACAATAATAATATGATTAATTTATGACTTAAACTCTGTCCTTCAGAGCAAGATCTAGTTAGAGTCTCAATTTAGATATTCGAAATGAACCTAAATTGGACTGACGCCTACTGTCCCTTCAACTAAGATACGTCTTCACTGAGTCACTCTCCTCCAGTGACTTACATTCACTTACAAAGTGTCGAGTTACCTCCTCGACGTCCAATCGACCCACCAGGTCTTTCTTCCGAAATCATACATCTGGACTTCGCCAACCGGGAATCGAACATCCCGATCTCTTACCGGAACCACACATCCGGACTTCCTCCAGTCAGGAATCAAATATCCTGACCTCCTGCCAGAATCCAATATCTAGACTTCATGTCTAGTGTCAGGTCCTCTTGACCCGTCAAGTTAGTCAACCCTGCACACTCGATAACAAGGTTAGATCACAAGCACATCTAACTTTAATCCATTTGTCATTCAACAAAACTCAGGTTTGACTATTGATGTCAACTGCACCAACAATCTCTCCCTTTTTTATGTAATAACAACCTAGTTAAAGTTAGAAAAAGATATGAAAAAATAAAATAACAATAACATGATTCAAGCAAAAAAAAAATAATTAATTTAAATTTCTATTTTTTTTCTTGATCATTTTAAGGTTAAAATTTTTAAGATTAGTCTTTAGTTTTCTTCTTACTAACCCTTATCCTCCCTCTTTATTTATCAAACTAAGTAGATAAGTATACCAAATTATGAAATTGTAAATATACAAGTAATAATTTGTTCAAAGTAATCACAAAAAACTTACAGGTCTATTGGAAGGAGGAGTTAAAAAGTATTTTGACTGAAATTTTCTAACTTTTCAAAAGGTTTTCAACCGTTTGAAAATTAATTTTGCAAAATAAACTATTTGTAAACATAAATTTTGTAAGAATTATTTCAAAACACTTGTTTTAAAAAGATAATTTGTTACAAGGTACTTAGTGTTTCAATTATTCAAAGCTACTTTTGAAAAGTTTTATTACTTACCTTTCTAAAATATTTTTGAAAGAATTTGTCTAAGCAAAATAGTTTTGGAAGTATTTTCAAAATAGTTTTTTCAAACACAAGTTAAAAAGTTACTTTTCAAAGTGAAAAGATAACTTTTAGAAGAATTTTATAAAACTTTTTTAAAAACTTTCCAAAGTGTTTTCGAAAATATCTTTCAAAGCAGTTTTTCAATACAATTTTCAAAATACTTGCATTTCATTTTTTAAAACAGATAATGAAAAAAAGGGATAAGAGTTTTTTTTCAAAGCAAGTTTTGGAAGTACTTTGGAAAATATATTTCAAAAAGTAAAATAGGTTCAGAAATTTTTTAGAAGTAATTTTTGAATCATTTGCAAAGTAAGTTTCAGTGAGGTTTCAAAACAATTGTTAAAGCAAGACTTTGCAAAAAAAAATAGTTTTCAAATATCGTCCCCTTACCTATATATATATATATATATAGGTAAATGCAACATCAAAACCATTTAGTTGCAAAAACATCAAGTGCAATCAACTTGTTGTATCTTCTATCTTCTTCTTGATCACTTATTCACTTTTAAATTCACTTCTAATTACTTAACTTTCACTTTCCCTTTAATTACTTAACTTTCACTTTCTTTCTCCCCCTTTGCCATATATCAAAAATATTACTTAAAAAATAGAGAAAAGAATGGAAAGATAGGAAAGTTTTAGTTCCTCCTAAAAGATAGTCTTTACTTAAAAAAAAATATTAGTTTTGCAAGTGAATGAGAAAATTTAGAAAAAAAATTGGCTTTAGCAAAAATGAGCTTAAAGAATTTTACAATTTAGCACTTTAGCTCGAAAAGAAAAATCTCATGAAAAGCTTAGTAAAATGTAGTTAAAAAATTTTTGACGAAAATATTTTTTATAAACATCGAGTTTAAAAAATAATTTTTGTTTAACCAAAAAACTATTTTTAAACTGGGTTAAAAAATATTTATTTCAAAAATCAAAAATTTATTTCAACACTAAGTCAAAAATAATTTTTATTTCAAAAACAAAAAATTTATTTCAACACTAAGTCAAATATAATTTTTATTTCAAAAACCAAGTTTAAAAATAAAAAAACATATTTCAAAAACTAAGTCAAAAGAAAATATTAACTTGGTTTATTTGAAAAAAGAATTCCTTGTTCACTCCTTCTTGATTAATGCCAAACAATTTTTTTGTTATGAAAAAGTCCTAGAGTCCAAGCATGAGTTAACAAAACATTTACTTTCAAATAACTCTCTAACCTTTAGTTATTAACTATTTATCAAGAGGTAGTAGCTTTCATTTGGTTAGTTAAATTAAGTAAGTGTTCCAGTTAGTTTGACTAAACATGGATGACTTAATTTGATTAATATTAAGTTGGTATTTATTGCCCAGACTTATATCGATACACAGATATAAGCATTCTGAAGCTCAGGCAGTACCCTATGCATCTCACACTATTCTAATTTTTTTCATACACAAGCAATGTAATCCTAGTGTGTTTTGTGAAATGCTCTGGCTGAGATCTAGGGGTACATACTTTCTAGGGCATAAATACCTAGACTAAGTCCAAATTTTGAAATACTAACAAAGTTAGAATTTTGAAAATATTTTTCCTAGAATTTTAAAACCAAAAAAACTTTGAAATAGTAAATAGTAAAAAAAATTCTATTCTACTAAACACATCCCTATTTGTCATCTAAGTGCACTGAACTCAAGTTCAGGTAAGAGTTTTATGAAAATATCATCCAAATTTAACTTGGACTCAATATAGTTGAGTATAATGTCACCCTTAGCTACATGATCCCTTACAAAGTGATATTTCACTTCTATGTGTTTAGTCCTTGAGTGGTGAATTAGATTCTTGGTTAAGTTAATTAAACTTATATTATTAATTGAAATTTTTGTATTTTTATATTCTAGTTGATAGTCCTTTAAGGTGTGCATCATCCATAATAGTTGAGATACACATTCCTCTAGGACTATGTACTCAACTTCAGTAGTGGATAAAGCAACACAGTGTTATTTTCTGGTTGACCAACTTACTAGGCACTGACCTATAAATTGACAACTACCACTTGTGTTTTTTCTATCTAGTTTGCACCCGACATAGTCTGAGTCAGAATAGTCAATTAGGTCAAAGGTGCAAGACCTAAGGTACCAGAGACCTATATTTTGAGTTCCCTTAATATATCTAAGTATTTTTTTTAACATTTGTTAGGTGTGACTCCTTAGCACAAGATTGGTATCTTGTACACATACCTACTGCAAACAAAATGTCATGTCGACTTGCAGTTAGATAAAGTAGACTCCTTATCGCACTTCGATAATATTTTAAGTCTACTGATTTTTCTTCTATATCAGAATCAATTTTAACATTGGTTGCCATTGGAGTATTTATATTTTTAGAATTTTCCATGCCAAATTTTCTAATTAATTCCTTAGCATATTTTGTTTGAAAAATATAAATTCCGCCTTTAGTTTGTTTAATTTGTAAGCCTAAAAAGAAGTTGAGTTCTCTAACTAAGCTCATTTCAAATTCACTTCCCATTAATTTAGTAAATTCTTTTAAAAATTTAGTATTAGTTGAACCAAAAATTATATCATCTACGTAAATTTGGGCCATAAATATGTCTTTTTCTAGGATTTTTACAAATAGGATTTGATCTATTTAACCTTGTTTAAACCCCTTAGATATTAGATAAGTTGATAAGCGTTCATACCAAGCCCTAGGTGCTTGTTTTAGTCCATATAGGACTTTCTTTAACCTAAAGACATGGTTTGAGTAGTCCAAGTCCTCAAATCCTGGGGGTTGACTTACATACACTTCTTCTTTGATGAAACCATTTAAAAATGTGGATTTTACATCTATTTGGTATAACTTGAATCCTTTATGTGCTGCATAGGCTAGCAGTATCCTTATGGATTCAAGTCTGGCTACGGGAGCATAGGTCTCATCATAGTCTAACCCTTCTACTTGGCTAAACCCTTTTGCTACCAATCTATCTTTGTTTCTTACTATTTCACCCTTATCGTCCAATTTATTTCTAAATACTCATTTAGTGTCAACTATGGTTTTGTTTATGGGTTCAGGTACTAGTTCTCAGACTTGGTTTCTTTCAAATTGGGCTAACTCTTCTTGCATTGCTAATATCCGGTCTGGATCTGGTAGGACTTCTTCTACAGTTTTGGGTTCAATTTTAGAGATAAAGGCTATCTGACTTAGGTTTCTATAAAATGATCTAGTTCGAACTCCTAGGGTTGGGTCACCCAAAATTTGGTCAGATGGGTGATTGGTACTTATTTTTTATGGTCTTATATTATGGTCAATAATTGGTTCTTGTGATTTACTAGGTTTAATTTGAACATCTTCATCATCTTGTATGTTTCTTGAATTAATATTTTTTATGTTTTGATTAACATTTTCATTTATTGAGTTATTATCTTCATTAAAAATTACATTAGTGGTTTCTTCAACTTTTAAGGTTTCTTTGTTATAGACTCTATAGGCCCTACTGCTTGTGGAATACCCTAAAAAGATCCCAAGGGTTGACTTTGATGTGAATTTTCCTAGGTAGTCATTAGTATTTAGAATGTGGACTTTACATCTAAACACTTTTAGATAATTTAGGTTGGGTATTTTATTATAATATATTGCATAAGGAGTTTTATTATGAAATTTATTAATTAAAATTCTATTTTGAATGTAGCAGGTTGTATTAATTGTCTCAGCCCATAATTGACTATTTAAGTTATATTCATTTAACATGGTTCTAGCGGCTTCTTGTAGAGTTCTATTTTTACGTTCTACTAGACTATTTTGTTAGGGGGTTCTAAGACATGAGTACTCGTGTTTGTATCCATTAATTTCATAAAATTCAGTAAATTTATGGTTTTCAAACTCTCCTCCATGATCACTTCTAATCCTTTTAATTTTAGTATCTTTTTCATTTTCTACTAAGTTGCAAAAGGTTTTAAAGATTTCGTAAGTTTCATCTTTATTTTTTAGAAATTTTACCCAGGTAAATATTGAGTAATCATCAATTATAATTAAGCAATACTGGTTCTTGCTTAGTGACTTGGCTCCATGTGAATCAAATAGGTCTAAGTGTAGGAGCTCAAGTATTGAGTTAGTTCTATTTAGGTTGGTTAATTTGTGGATTGATTTGGTTTGTTTACTCTGTTGACAAACTTTACAAATTTTATTTTCTATAAATTTTAATTTGGGTAAACCTCTAACTAAGCCATTTTGACTTATTTTCGAAATGAGTCTGGTATGAATGTGACCAGTCTTCTATGCCACAACTTAATTTCCTCTTGTTGTGTCAATAGACACTTTAGTGAGGAGGTTGGTAGATCAATTATATAGATGTTCTTTTTTCTAATTCCCTTAAGTGTAATTTCAGGATTTTCAACATTTTTAATTAAGCAATCAGTTTTTGAAAATGTGACTGAGTACCCTGAGTCATATAATTGACTAATACTAAGTAAGTTAAAATTCAGTTGATCAACCAATAAAACTTTTCGAATATAGAAATCGGAACTTAGTTGGATATTACATGTTCCGATTACCTTAAGTGTTCCGTCATTGCCGAATGCAACTAACCCTATGTTCTTGAATTTCAGCTTAGTATATTTCAATCTGTCTCCAGTCATGTGTTTGGAGCATCCACTATCTAACATTCATTGATCCAAATTTTTATGCTCCTACACATAAGGTATTTGATTTGGTTCAATTTGACGGATCAAAAGATAGTTTGATTGAAATTAACTCTTCAATATTCCATCTCATCCCGTCTAGATTATCAAATATGGTATTCCTATGAGTGATTGTAAGATGGTTTTGTGTTTAATTGAGTTAATCATATTTAGGTTTAAGTTATGAATTGGTTGAGTTAATTTAGATTAGGTTAATTAATTGAAATTAATTTAATCAGTTTTATTAATTAGTTAATTAGATTAATTAGATTTATTAATTGATTTAGTTAATTAAGTTAGATTAATTTAATCAGTTTTATTAATTAGGTTTATTAGATTTATTAATTGATTTGGTTAATTAAGTGAGATTAATTTAATCAATTTTATTAATTAGATTAATTAAATTAAATTAATTGATTAAATTAAATTAAATTAATTGATTAAATTAAATTAAATTAATTGATTAAAATAAATTAGATTAAATTAATTGATTAAAATAAATTAGATTAAATTAATTGATTAGAATAAATTAAACTAATTGATTAGGTTAAATTAGATTAAATTAATTGATTAGGTTAAATTAGATTAAATTAATTGAGTAAATTAAAATTAAATTAATTGATTAGGTTAAATTAGATTATTCTAATTTTTTTATCTAAGTCGATCTCGTCCCTTTTCTAAGTTATCAATCAGGGAATCTTATGGATTTTTGTGAGATGGTTTAATTTTATCTTTGATTTAGATTATCATCTAAGGATTAATTTACATTTGAGTTAAACTTAGGTTTTATAATTAGTCAATTAAATATCCATTTCAAGGATTAGTTTCCAGGCTGTGGTGAGGCACTAGGCCTTCTTGGGTATGGGATCATCCACCACTTCTAGACAAAGTCTTTCAAAGAAATTGGATATTTAATTTTCCTTTTGAACCCCCTAGGTCTAACTGATCAAGTGTAAATTACGCTTAGGTGCTTATCTAGCATAATCTAAGTATGCATAATAAAGGCAAGAAAAAACAAGCATCAAATAATTCTATTTATTAATAAAAAATAGTCTTTCTATTGGCTCCCCCTGGATCATAGCCTCGATAAGGTCTATCAAGGTAGTGGACTTGATCATTGGGGACCCAACATTGTCCAAATCCAACTTGATTAACCAAGTTTGACTTGGGGGCCCATGCTTGGACTATTTTTCTATTTGCTCTACTTACAAGAGATAAATAAGACTTGTATTTCCTTTTAGCCTTAAATCCAAATCCGGATCGGTTGTAAACAGCTCGTTGTTTTCCAAGAATCAAATTAAGATTCTTGAAACCTAAGGTGAACTGTTCCAACATATCCTTTAGTTTCTTAATTTTTCATGCCAGAATTCTCTTCCTCAAGCTTTTAGACTTGAGTTGAGGTTCCAGTCTGAATGTGGTTAGTCAAGGAGCTAGGGTTAGTCACTTTTTTAAGGGTTGTTACCTCCTTTTGAAGTGATTTGACTCGGACATTGGATTTAGCTAATTTGCGCATAAGGTAATTGACTAAATTATAAAGTTTATTTACTTGAGAAATTCTTACAGTGGGTTTAGGCCATTCGGAAACGAATACGGATCCATGGCTTCTCTCGGACTCTGTTTCCGATTCGCTCTCGGTCTCCAATTCGTCGATTTGTTCCCGAGCTGTCAGTGCAAGGAAGCTCCTCTGCTCGAGCTCTTCATCGGAATCTTCTGACAAGGACTCATCCCAAGTTGCTTGCAGTGCTTTCTTCTTCCTCTGCTTCTTTGCTTCCTTTTAGTTTGGACAGTTGACTTTGACATGTCCCTTTTGATTGCAACCATAGAAGGTTACTTCGAACTTCACCTTTGGACTTGTTTGTACTTTCTTGGATTGAATCACCTTTTTAATGTCCTTCTTTGTGAATCTCTTCTTCTTTTTGTAGAGTCTATGCGCTAGGTTGACGAGTTTGGGTGCTATTTCGTCGTCGTCATCGTTTGAGTCTGGTTCTTCTTCGGACTCGGGTTCAATCTGATGCTTCTTTCTAGCCTCCTTTTCCTTGCTTGTACCTACAATCAACGCAATACCTTTCTCGGCCGGACGTGCATTAATCTGTTCATGCAATTCAAATTCGGAAAACAACTCATCTAGTTTAATTAAAGACAAATCCTTAGATACCTTGTAGGCGTCTACCATTAATGCCCATAACATATTCCTTGGGAAAGCGTTGAGTGCGTACTTTATTACATCCCGATTCTCCACCTTTTGTCTGATTGCATGGAGGTCGTTGAGAAGATCTTAAATACGCGCGTGAAGTTGGCTAGCCGCCTCACCTTCCTGCATTTTGATGTTATACAGTTTATTAAAAAGTAAATCATGCTTGCTTACCTTCATGTCGGAAGTGCCCTCGTGCAGCTTGATCAATTTTTCCCACAGCTCTTTCGCGCTTAAGAACGGGCCAACTCGGTTCAGCTCCTCCTTTGTCAGTCCACATTGAAGAGTGCACGTTGCTTTGGTGTTGGCATCGACCTTCTTTATTATACTTCCGTCCCAAATCTCACATGAAATTGGTTTTACCGTGCCGTCAAGTGGGAGTGTAATGCCGATTTTGATGACCATCCACATCTCGAACTGGGTTTGAAGGTAAGACTCCATTCGACCCTTCCAGTAGCCGAAATCTTCGCCTGAGAAGAGTGGCGGTCGAGTTGTGATATAGCCTTCTTGATGGGCCATTTTAGAGAAAACCTCGCACACAAAAAGAGAAAAAACTTTGTTCCAAGACTTGGTCTTGGATTTAGTAGTGTGTGATTTAAGAAATTAAAATGCAAACTCGAGTGGTGTTGCACCAACTTCGAGAGAAAAAATCGATTGCGATAAAAACATATCGAAAGGCAGCAATTTTACCGATTCCGATCTACTCCTAAAAAACTGAAAATTATCAGAAAAAAATACTTGAATGATGGTTTCACCAATTCAAAGCGACCCCGCTCTGATACCAATTGTAGGATCGAAAGCGCTAGAAGGGGGTGAATAGTGCTCGTGGCTATTACGTTCGTTTAAAGCAATCGAGTAATACGCAGCGGAATAAAAGCAATAAAAGAAATGTCACGTTGGTTTTACTTGGTTCGAAGCCTATGGCGACTCCTACTCCAAGGCCTGCGATCGTTGATCGCTTTCGGTGGATATCACTATAAGCTCGGAAATTCTTTACAATTTCAAGTACAATATTAAAGCAGTAATAAAAATTATACCGACTACTAAGAATAGTAAACTTGAAACTTCTGGTCTTCGGAGTCTTGTTACAGCTTTGTCGGATCATCCTTTGAGTAGCACACGGAGAAAAGATCATGAGTTTGTGTTGTTGCCTTGCTACTTCTCGAACCGGGCTTAAGTAGCCCGTGGAGGGCGCCTCCAACACTATGGAGGGTGCCTCCAACACTATGGAGGGTGCCTCCAACACTATGGAGGGTGCCCTCAATCCCGTCGAAACCGCAGTGTGGATGAGCTCCGAACTGGTCACCGTTTATCCGCCTGAGGGCGCCTCCAACTCCATGGAGGGCACCCTCCACCAGCGTCCAGGGCGCCTCCAGCTCCATGGAGGGCACCCTCTGCCCTGCTGCGTGGAGGTGTTCGGCTAGTGTACCCGAGGCGCCTCCAAGCTCCATGGAGGGCGCCTCAGGTACTATTCATCCTAGGATTTACATCGTTTTTGCTCCCTATAAGATGTGCTAGTCCAAAATATAAAATATATTATGCAAAACAGAGTTAGGCATAATAAAATAATATTAAGATAAATATTTGACAGTCATTAGACTGTTTGGTTCTGACTTCGGATTTCCAACCGAAAATCCTAGGTCAAACCGATGTCTACTGTTCCCTCATTGGGGAAAGCGCCCTCACCTACTCCACTAAGGAGATTATACTTATTGTCAGACCGGTCTTCCAAACCGACTGGACTTTTGTTCATCGCCCAAGGTTCCAGGTCTTTCTGCTGGACGTCCACTCCACGACCCGTCCAGTCTACCACCTGGTTCGTGATATCAGGACTTTCCACCTAGAGTCCCCGACTCTAGGTGTAACGCCCGCAAATTCTCAAAACTATTCTAGAAATATTCTATGATTTTTCTAGAATTTTAGGATATTTTTACAGAATTTTTAGAGTAGCGGAAGTAGCAAAAACAAATAGAAAACGAAAACGGCCTAAGCGGGAATTGAACCCGAGACCTATGGTTTACGGATAATTTTAGTAACCAGTTGAACCCAGCAGGGCCGTGCTGAAAGGAAAGGGAGGCAATTAAATTTATATTAGAGTTGGGTGAATTAATCCTTTAATATAAATAGGGAATTAATAGGTGAAGAGTTATTTTAACGTAACTTTTCTCCTCCTCACCCTAACCTCACGCCGCCCACTTCTCCTCTTCCTCTCTCGGCGCCAACCACAAGGAAGGCTAGGGTTCCTTTCCTAGGGCTTCAAGGACACCTTCCGGCGACATCTCCGACACGAGGACGTTCCTCTCCGCGAGAAGAACGCATAGACGCGAGAAGATCGTCGAAAGGATCATCTCCTTCGGAAATCTAGCGATTAGAATCGTAAGAAAATCCGAAAATGAGTTAAGAAACCCCTCACCTGCAGTATAAGTAGCTTTCGTGTGAATTCCATGTCTTAGTTTAGTAATATGTAGACTATCGACACAAAGGATGCGAATTAGCGCATACTAAGTGTTCGATTAAATTATTTAGCACAGAAAAATGCAACTTAGACATTTTAATAGCTCAGTAAATGCAATAGAAGCATTTAAATAGTTTAGTTAGCCTTGCCACAGCATATATGGGACTACGGTCCAATGGGTGGGCACCCACAGTCGCCTCTAGGTTCAGATAACCTAGTAAAAGCAAGGTAAATTAATTAGCTATGATCCAGTATTTTACTTCCAGTAGGGGCACTGTACAGGATTAGATATCCATTGGGCTGGGCTCCCATAGTCGGTCCCTAGGTTTAGATAACCTAGTAAACCTTACTAAATTCGGGATTTGCAACACCGGGTCTAGTTAAGGATGTGCGCATAGCATGTACAGTTGCCGGGGCCGTTAGCAGTATGATTATGTACTTTAATCTATTACATTATTAGTTTTTCAAAACTCACAAAGATTAGTTATGTTAGTTGAGTTTGAATTCAGCTCCAGTCTAGCTCAATTTATGTTCAGTTCAATTTTTTTATTATTGATACCTATGCTAGTTTATGGTTAGCTTTGTATGCCATGCTTTGGTGTTCATGTTCAGTTTTGTTACACATGTTAGATGATAGTATGTCATGACTAGCTTTGATTTCTATGTATGATAGCATGCCATGTTTCAGCCTAATCAGTACATATTTTAAATAGCATGTTTTCAAAGCATGATTTGCATCGATTGCATGTTTTGTGAGGTAGATGATTTCTTACTAAGCGAAAGCTTACAGATACTTTTTCCTTATACTGCAGATAAAGGTAAAGGAAAGATGGACTAGCGGAGGCTGGAGGGCAATGCTACGAAGATGTGTGTGGGCAGGAACTTGGAAAGAAGATCTTAGGAAACTCTAGCAAGTTGTTTAAACATTAGAACTTTTCAGTGTTTTAGTATTTTGCACTTCAGTATGTTAATTGTCATGAATTAGTTAACCATGCACCTGATCATGCTTAGAACACTTCTTTTATGATGTTAGAATGTTATTTGTTAGTGGTAGAGTGATTTCTAGTCATTTTAGAACTTGTAATAGGATTGAGGCACGAAACAGTGCTGAAATCAGAGCTTAACTGTAAAATCAGAAACCCCAATTGATCGGTGGATCGATTGGGGGGTCCCAATCGATTAGCTGATCGATCGGGCAAATTGCTCCGCGAACAGTAGGTTCCTGGATCGATCAGCCGATCGATCCAGCAATTTCTGTCGCGAACAGAAGGTTCTGGGATCGATCACTAGATCGATTGGTCAGTCTGGATCGATCAGCCGATCGATCCAGAATATCGTCCCGAGCACAGTAGCGTGCTGGATCGATCACTGGATCGATCCAACCTATGTCCCGCATACAGTAGCCGGCTGAATCGATCCCTGGAACGATCCGACGTTCCAATCGATCAATGGATCGATTGGGAGGTCTAATATCAGCGGGAAAATGTCTAAGTTCAGTTCCTTGGCCATGGGGGAAGTAAGACATGTTATGAATAGTTAGTTACATCCCTTAGTATGCATAGAATCAAGAAAAGCAATAGTTTAGCAAAATTTTAATTAGTACAGCTTCCGCATCTAGATTTAATAATGGGCATGGAATAGCATTAGCACAGCATAATGTGACGATCAGCCTCACAGCCTAGTTAGTAGGAGGCGGGTCGTTACACTAGGACTTTTGCCCGAAGCACTCGACCCGCCAAGACTTTATGTCTAGGGTTACCACCACCTAGGACCTAGGGTTACTAACCCCTAGGGTTTTCCACTTGCCTAACCGTAGCTAGGACTTTTGTCTAAGTACACTTAGGACTTTCCTACAAACTCATTCAAACACGTTAGATAACAAATAACCTTAACTTTGAACTCTTTGTCATTATCGAAACTTAAGTTCAATCATCGGATGCTTCCCACACTAACAAAGTCAACTTCTAGATGACTGATACCTCGATTATAATCCATAAATAGATTGTTCCTTGGTCGAGTATTAGTATAAGTAAGAATCTACCTAAATCCCAAAATGCAAGTCATTTGATTCTCAACTTAAGAGTTACCATATTAAGCTCCGACTTCATCACTAAAGACGAATGCTACTAGGTTACTTGTCCCTAGATGAACACTGCTGATGGTGTCATTTTCACTGGCTCAGACTCCTCCTATCCCTCTTCCTCTGATGTTGCAATGGTGTGTGCTCTTTGGTATATTTGTTGTTAGGGTCCTGTGAGTCAACGCATGTCAGTCGGCATTGTCGACATAACCCCTCTGACAGTCAAGTCAACAATGAGGTGAAAGTGAGGAAGCGAAAGGGCTTGAAGAAGAAGAAGAGAGTTGTCTTTGCATAAGAGAAGAAAATTATACCTTTACTTACCTTTTCAGAACCCTATATATCCATGAAGGTGGAAGGTCCACATAAGTTACCATGCGAGCCCTAAACAGGTCAGGTGGACGACCACCCAAGCGAAGTGTTGCTTGATGAACAACTGCCCAAGTGGGGCGTTGCATTAAGGAGGACAACCATTAGAATGTACTCTTGGCACTGTCTGGCTATTAGCCCAACGTTGCTTTCCCAATAAGCAGCTTCACTAAGGTTGGTTTTGCGTCCGATGCTGTCGGAGATTGAGGTTAGGTAGAAATCGCTCGGCTAGGATTCCTTGTCGTCCTAGAACTATTGTAGCCATGCGGGTAGGGGAGATCGATGTCAACCAACGTATAAGGTCGAGATAGGGTGATGATCTGATCCAGTTTACTCAGGCTGCATCACATGTCCCCCTCCAAGTCGGACTGAGGATCGCAGTCAAATGAAGGTCGATGAAATGAGTAGGAGGTTGTCAGGGACAAGGGTAGAATGACCTCCCCGCCTGGGAGAGGAGCTTGGTTTCATGACTGTGATCATAATCTAAATTCCAAGAATGCCAAGAGTATCAGGAATAGGCAAAGAATATCAGAAGTTCAATCCTGTCCCGATCGGGGAGAGGAACTTGATCCCTTGGTCATGAGGATAATAATTAGGATATTAAGAATAGCTAGATGATGCCATGAATACTAGAGTACAAACTATAATACGATCGAGGAGAGGAGCTCGATCCCACATCTATGAAAACAACCATAAGAACTCTAGGATACTAGAATGTCAACTACAATATGATTGGGGAGGGAAGCTTGATTCCACGATTATAAGAATAACCATAAGAATGTCATAATAACATAATGTTAACTATAATATGATCGAGGAGAGGAGTTTGATCCCACGGTAATAAGAGTCACCATAAGAATGCAAGAATACCATAATATCATCATACCATTATAATCTGACTGGGGAGAGGAGTTGAATCTCTATGTTATGAGAATAACCATAAGATTTCTAGAATACTATGTCAATTATAATTTGATCAGGGAGAGGAGCTTGATTCCAAGATTATGAGAATAACCATAAGAATAGCAAAATACTAATTTGGTTGGGAAGAGACGTTTTATCTCATAGTTATGAGAATAACCATAAGAATGCCCGGATACCAGAATGTCAATTATAATCTGACTGGGAAGCGGAGTTCGATCACATGGTAATGAGAACCATCATAAGAATGCCAGAATATGATAACATCAATTATAATCTGACTGGGGAGAGGTGCTTAATCCCACAGTTATCATATTGTACCAAAATAGGGCAAATCTTGCCCCGATCAAGGAGAATAGTGATCCCATGATCATGAGGATTATACCATAATTGGATAAATTCTATCCCGATCAGGGAGAGTAATAATCTCATAGTCATGAGGATTGTACCAAAATAGCTAAATATTCATTTAATTTGGACCGGGAAAAGGAGTAATCTCTTGGTCATGGATAATTGTATCAAGATAGAGCAAATCTCCCCTCGACCAAAGAGAGTAGCGATCCCGTGGTCATGATGATTGTACCAGAATAAGGTAAATTCTATTCTGATCAGGGAGAGTAGTGATCTTATGGTCGTGAGGACTGTACTAAAATAGCTAAATATATATTTAATTTGGATCAGATAGAGGAGCAATCCCTTGGTCATGAATAATTATATTAAGATAAGATAAATCCTGCCCCGACTAAAGAGAGTAGTGATTTCATAGTCGTGAGGATTATATCAGAATAGGACAAATCCTGTCCCAATCAAGGAGAATAGTGATCTTATGGTTGTAAGGATTATACTAAAATAGCTAAATATCCATTTAATTTGGACTAGAGGAAGGAGTGATCCCTCGATTATGGATAATTATATCAGGATAGAGTAAATCCTGTCCCGACCAGGGAGAGGAGCAATATCACGATCGTGAAAATTATACCCATGAAGATTATACCCATGAGAATGCAGCTTTGATAGTTACCTTTGTAGGAAAACTGGCATAGAAAAATAGATAACCATGAACTAAATAAGGATACTGGGGATTATACTCGTGAGAATGTTCATTGGTGAGTGCTGATGTTAGGATTGATCAATGTAGTTATCGGTGCAGCTCAACTCAGCTCTTTGATTCAGCCCTAGGATCGGAGTTAAACACCTGCTTTAAGAGGCCATACTTTTAACAATAATGAAGCCCATTGAGGCTAGACACCTACTTTAAGAGCCACACTTTTTACTATAATGAATCCTATTTAAGAAGCTCCGGAGCCATGAGTACATCACATGTCCTCATTCGTTTCTCACATGTGTTATTTTTCAATGTTTCATATCCTCGGCATGTGACCGACACATGCCCTAACCCTGTCCACCCTCTGACCTGTTTATCGCACATTCATAGCGCTAATGCTAGTCAGCTTGACTCTCGAGGTTCTATTCGGTAGTGCGTTTTTATCGAGCTCTGAGAGCTCTTCGCCGAGCTCGGTTCCTCGAGTCCTCAGGGGGCATTTTATTTAGGGGAATAAGAGTGGGGAATGGAAACAACAATCATTGATTGTCATTGTTGATGTTTGAATTATAATAATGTAAATACAAATAAGGGAATGAATCTTTATAATTGGGTAATGATTCATTCCCATGTCTCCCCCCTTGGGGTGTCAATTCGGGTGGGTCGGGTCGGATTGGGTCAGGTTGAGTTTTCTTTTTTTAAACCCAACCTGAACCCGACCCGAACCCGAGTTCAACCCAAAACACCTCAACCCGAACCCGAACCCGACCAACCCGATCAACCCGAACCCGACCCATATAACCCGAAAATCCGATTCAAAATGACTTTTTTGGGCTATTTTCCCTATAATTCTTCATTTTTATCTCAATACTCCATCATTATCATACAAACATGATATTAATATACATAAAAACATCTAAATTTTTAAAATAAAATTTGATTTAACCCCAAAAAAAACCCACAAAACCCTATATTTAAGTCAACTCGGGTCAACCCGAACCTGACCCGAAACTTTTTTACTCTCCATCCCGAACCCGACCCGAACTCGAAAATACCCAACTTGAACCCGATTTTTTTCGGGTCGACTCGGGTTGGGTCGTCGGCTCGGGTTCATTTTTGACACCCCTATCTCCCCCCTCCTCCTTCAATGAGTCATTACTCTATTTTCAACAATCAAAATATTCCCTTATTCCAAAAATACCCTTGACCCAAAACTAAAATTTTCCCCCTTAATATCAAATATCAAAATATATTTATTTAATTTTTCTTTCATATCACTTTCTCTCTCCTTATTCTATCATCATATTTTTTTCTCTCCTCATTTTATCACCCCTTTCTCTCTCCTTAATCTCTCTCATCACACTTTCTTTCCTCTTTTTTCTCATTTCACTTTCTCTCTCATCTCACTTTCTCTCTCTTTAATGTCTTTCATCACACTCTCTTTCCTCTTTTTTCTGATTATATTTTCTCTCTCATCATACTTCCTCTTTCATCATATTTTCTCTCTCCTCAATCTCTCATATCACAATCTCTTTTCTCTTTTTCTCATCACACTTTCTCTCTCATCATGCTTTTTATCTCATCACACTTTCTCTCTCAATCTCTCCCATCACACTCTCTCCCTTTTTTCTCAACACACTTTCTCTCTCATCATACTTTCTCTCTCATCATATTTTCTCTCTCCTCAATCTCTCCCATCACACTCTCTCTCCTTATTTTTTCTCATTACACTTTCTCTAATTCTCTCTCTCTTCAACCTCTCTCATCATATTTTCTCTCTCATCTTCTATTATCATGTTCTCTCGCATCACACTCTCTTTCCTCATTTTCTCTCATCGCACTTTCTCTCTCTTCATTCTTTCCCATCACACTTTCTCTGTCATCATACTTTCTCTCTCATCATATTTTTCTCTCACATCTATTTTTTTCTCTTATTTTCCTTTAAGGGTAAAAAAGAAAATTTTGATTCATTCTGATAGAAAATATTCGACTAACCAAATATTAATTTTAAGAGTGATATTCATATTCATACTCATTCTCATTCCACAATACTATGATTCCTATTCTTAGGAAAGAACCAAATACCCCCTCAATTTAATAGCTTTTAAGAGTGATATTCATATTCATACTCATTTTATTTCACAATACTATGATTCCTATTTTAGAAAAGAACCAAACGTTCCCTCAATTAGGAAAGAACCAAATACCCCCTGAATTTAATAGCTTTTTAAGAATGATATTCATATTCATACTCATTTTATTTCACAATACTATGATTCCTATTTTAAGAAAGAACCAAACGTTCCCTCAATTTAGTAGCGATCATAAGTTGAAGTGGCCCACGACCTCTATATGGTCCCTCCATGCTCCACATTCATTACTTCCAGAATTAATGGACAGTAGTAGCATTCGAACGTTTGACATGAATGGAAACAATTAAACGATTTCCTGAAGATCATGGGCATCATCTCTACATGTTTCTCTCATCTCGTATTTATAAATACAAAACTAGTGACTTTGTCAAATTACTCTGACGCCCTCCGATATTTACTCTAGTATGTACAGGTCAGGCAACGCTATCCCAGTGGGCCATCCTATGTAAGCCAGACTATGCTTCTTCCATCTCAACATCCACCTTATTGGCAGACCTCTACATCATCACTAGCACATTTTAGCATCTCAACATCCACCTTATTGGCAGACCTATATATATATATATATATATATATATATATATATATATATTAATTTGATATAATTTTTGATCTGGCATATCGATCAAATGTAGAAAAGCAAATCAAAACAGCATAGTTGCCAGCAAAGAGGAAAAGGGCATAGGATCATACATTTCGGTGCACTATGGGATCTATTTCTTCTGCAAAATCTGCTGTAGTGACTTGTAAAATAGCGAATTCAATGAACCTCTTATCAATGCCGGCTTATGGAAAATCAAATAGAATGCAGATGGTATGAAAAAAAAAAATACCGAAACTCCAAATTTAAATTTTCATCAAATAGTCAGATTACAACACAGTGCTTAGAGTTTGAGGTTTCACTTGAAATATTTTCAGTATAAACAGTCTTGAAATGAAACATACATTAGGCTGACCACAGATAAACAATAGAGACGCTCATCAAATGTCATCTTCCCACCATGACCTTAACCCACCAATAGTCATCTTCTCATCATAACCTTAACCCATTGCGTACCTCTGGGCCCAGCTCCTTGCTGTAGTCTCGTACTTGGTCCTATCTGTCTTGTACATGTGAGCAATTTCTGGAACCAACGGATCGTCCGGGTTTGGATCAGTTAAGAGGGAACAGATTGACAACAGCACCTGAAACAGAAAATTTCCTCCAAGCTTATTTTGTTACACAATGATATACAGGTTCAATAGGAGACGAGTGTTGGAAAGATAATGATAAAAAATTTCAGGGTGATGCAAACAAAAGACGATCAAATTCACAAGAATCATTTTTATATTTCTTGAACCAATCATCTATAGTAACTGAAGGCACTACTGAAAGTTATTGACAATTTGGAGAACAGGAAAACAATTTGCCCAAGGTCAAACATAGTTCTTGTTGTGACCATATGAGACAGTTTGAGAAAACAGCAGAATTAATACATACCATATTGATGGCAATGACCAGCCCTTAATGGAATCTTAAATATGATCATTTCATTGCAAAATAAATGCAACCCAAACTGTTATAGATTAAGTGATACAAAGAATAAAGAACCTTGGAAATAGTTAATGCAGGGCTCCATTGTTCCTTCAAGATGTCAAGGCAAATGCTTCCGTTGCTGTTAATATTTGGATGAAAAACCTTCGTCTTGAAAGCAACCTGGAGAAGAAAATAAAGTCAGATATACTCTTAAATAGATGCTAATTAACTTGGGTTATCAACCAGAAAATAAATATCATGATGTCCAAGTGAAGCAGACGCTGCAGTACATGGAGAGAACTTTACCATTTTTTTTGCTTTTTTTTTAATATTTTCCATAAATGTTACGGCCAGGCTTTTGTGTCAAAGGTTAGGGGTAATGCAATATATCAATATATATATATATATATATATATAGATAGTTGTATTAGGCTTTGATTAAGTGTATTTAGATCATCCCTATTATAGCTAAGAGTTAATTAAAATTATTAACCTAAAGTTTAATTTAATTATTCCAATACACTGCACCATGTGTCGTCACACCGTGACCCGCAGAGGTAAAAAATGACATAAGGCTAAATGTTGTGAAAAAAATAACATAAGACCA
Organism: Zingiber officinale; assembly: GCF_018446385.1. Classification (NCBI taxonomy): domain Eukaryota; kingdom Viridiplantae; phylum Streptophyta; class Magnoliopsida; order Zingiberales; family Zingiberaceae; genus Zingiber; species Zingiber officinale. The sequence goes on along the minus strand of NC_055993.1, from coordinate 114,673,306 downwards.
TAGGTTAACACCCCAAGATACATCATAAAAGAAAATGGCATAAGACTAAATTGTCGGGCAAACTTTCAAAGTCATTAAAGATTGATTTTACTTCCTTCCCCACAAACTTCCCTCAAATATACACCAATGAAACTGCACATGGAATTTTCAGTTTTCTACTATCATAAACAAATTATTAAGGACACATTTCCTTGGGCAAGAATACTTAGAGAAGGAAACGACCACCCGGAAAGAGTATTTGACTTACCTTTTTCCCTTTGTTTGCTTGGGTAGAAACAAAGAGAGGGAAGGAAACAACTGAGAAACACTATCCCCAATTTTAGCCAAAATACTTTGCTTAAAAATTAAGCAAAAAGTTCCAATTCTACCTATATGCCACAAAATTTGGCAAAAACATTATTTCTTTCACTGTTTTTTATTTTTTATTTGTTTTTTAATAATCATTTAACAAAATAAAGTTATCCTCCCTCTCATTTCACTCCAAGGAAATAGGGGGAAAGATTTTCTTTTCCTCCTTTCTTCCCTCCAAGGAAACACAATTGGGAGTTCCTTATCCTTCCCTACAAATTTATTTCCCTACTCTCATTCGCTCCTCCAAATGTTTGCTCTTTGTAGAAAATCAAGGCTTAAGTGCTTTCTATTTATGATTTGATTCAATTTCAAGTATTTGCATGAGTCAACTTTACCATTGTCTTAGAAACACCAAAAGCCGATAAAATTAGAGTAGCAGATGACAAAAGATGATCTTCTTAATTAATAATATTTGATAGCCAATGTTAATTGGTCAATGTTTTAGGCTACAATGACAATATTCCATGTTCTGAATGTAATAACTGTAATAGAACTAATTATGCTAAAATAGTAATATTTAATTGCACTAATAAACGACGAGCATGCAATAAACTTTAATAACAGCAAAGGGTTAAGAAATTGTGTATCTCCGGTCAAAGCGTCGGACGTGCCGACTGTCTTTAGAGAATTGATTGCCGCCCACGGTGCAAAGGCTCTCCGGCAAAATCCTCCCAAGATCCGACAACCGCTCGCGTCGCTCGTAGGTGCACTCCAAAACGAGCACCGCACTCGGACTCAACCTCAAATCGCAAACCAAGCCTCAGAACTCGGAACAAGGGGAGAGAAGAAGAAGCAGAAGGCAGAAGAAATGCTTTGCTTCGGTGTGTTTTCAGAAGGAACGGAGGAAGTGTATTTATACACTTCGAAACAGTGCAGAGGAAGGGACGCACTTCCTCTTCTCACGCGCAGATGAGTTGTATCGCATCCTCATACGACGCGGAGCGCGCGCGGATGCGTTGTATCGACGCGGAGCGCTGCTTCGCTTCCTCACGCGGACCAGAAACGAGACCAAACCAGAAACCAAACTGGTTTGGTTCAGACTGAACTAAACCAGCAAAAACAGACCGGACCGCCCGTGAGCGCAAGGCCCACGGGCTGGGGATTTGCACCCCCCCTGCGCGCGTTAATCACGCACGTGACGCCCGGTTTATGGATTTCCGGCTCGAACCCCCCAAATCCACTCGATTTGGGCTTGGCCCGCGCATGTGTGTAGGTCTTCTTATTATTGCTAAGCAAGGATGGAAGGGCTTCATATATAAGCCCTTCCAAGCTTCTCCACTTAGCAATGTGGGACTAAAAAACACTACAAAAATTGCTTTGAATTTAAAACAAAACTCAACAATCCCCCACAAATTGAAATTTTTTAGTCAAAAACAAAGATATGTTCTGAGGCTTGGTTGCAATGAGCTTTCAGTGAAAATACCTTCCGGTTTGAATTTTCACCTAAGTACACCAATCTTATTCACATAGGTTTGAAGAGAACAGAGTCTTGATCTTAAACCTTTTATATGTGAAGATCAATTGGTAACAACTCATCACTGGCGACGGTTGAATCCTTCGGGTTGGTGCATTACGACCATGCCACCGAATCTTGTTTCATAAGTGCTAAGGAGAGTTGCCTAGACCCCCCACACTGCGGCCTCACAGTTACACTTACATAGGTGAGTTCTCCAAGGATGTACTGCAAGCATCCTGTCATTAAGACCTTGAACTCATTAAGAGCTCCTAAGCTCATCCTTACTAGCAGTCAAGCATCTATCCAGGGAAGAGACTATGAGATTACATCTCAATTAATTTGATGTTTACGTTCCACCCTTATAGCTTGTTTGTACCACATTGAACTTACTTTTTGGGATCTCCAATCGGATAGGTTGGGTTGCCGCTATACATGAAACCAGGACAGGCCTCGGTCCCATTCCCTTACTGGATCTCTTGATTTTCTCGAATCAAGTCCTTTAGTGAGTGGGTCAGCAATATTGTCTTTTGAACTTACAAAGTCCAATGACACCACTCCAAGAGACACTAGCTCACGAATAGACTTTAATCTTATTCGTACATGTCTCTTCTGTTTCGGTTATACTTGGAGCTTCTAATCTGAGCTATTGTTGTTTGATTGTCACAGTATCTGAAATAGAAGGTATTGGCTTCATCATCAAGGAAATTTCAGAAAGAAGACCCTTAAGCCAATCGACTTCGTTTGTGGTATCCAAAGCACACAATTCGCCTCGATGTAGAACGGGTTATAATCGTTTGTTTAACACCAAGCAACTGCACCGCCTCCAAGTGTAAAGACATAACCAGTAACGCCTTTACACTCAGCAGTGTCGACTATCCAACTGGCATCACTATATCCCTCCAGGACTGCAGGGAATCTCCCATACCACAAGCCCAAGGATATAGTGCCTTTTGGATATCCGAGTACTCTATCTAATGCATCCCAATGCGTTCTGTCCGGACAGCTGGTAAACCTGCTCAATTTCGATATAGCAAAAGAAATATCAGGTCTAGAACAATTAGCAAATACATTAAACTACCTATTATTTGTGAGTATCTTAATTGAGACACTGCCACACCACTATTATTCTTGTGGAGAGTTTTTGAAGGGTCATATGGTGTGACAACAGATTTAACTTGGCTATAGCCATATTTCTCTAATACTCTCTCAACATAGAGTGATTGAGAAATTGCTATTCCATCAGTTGATCGAGTCAACTTTAGCCCTAAAATCATATCAGCACAACCCATATCCTTCATATCAAACTTACCACTTAAGAGGGTCTTAGTCTCATTAATAATTGAAAGATTAGTTCCAAATAGTAGAATATCATCTACATATAAACATAGGATAATACAATTATCACCTTTCATTTTAGCATACACACATTTATCAGAGTCATTTACTTCAAAGCCAAACGATAGCATAGCTCTATCAAATTTTTCGTACCACTGCTTTGGGGCTTGCTTCAAACCATAAAGAGATTTGACTAACCTACAGACTTTATTCTCATTTCCAGAGACTACATATCCCTCAGGCTGATCCATATATATCTCTTCTTCTAGATCTCCATTTAGGAATGCCGTTTTGACATCCATTTGATGGACCTCAAGATGATATATGGATGCTAATGCGATTAACACTCGGATTGTAGTAATTCTGGTAACAGGAGAATAAGTATCAAAATAGTCAATCCCTTCTTTCTGTTTGAATCCCTTAGCAACTAAGCGGGCTTTGAATTTATCTACTGACCCATCAAGCTTTAGTTTTCTCTTAAACACCCATTTACATCCTATGGTGGTACACCCAGGAGGTAAATCTACCAACTCCCAAGTGGCATTAGAGATAATAGAGTCCATTTCACTTTTAATGGCCTCTTTCCAGTGTTTAGCTTCAGGAGAAGCCATAGCATCTCTATATGTCATAGGTCACCTTCTATATTATAGGTAATAAAGTCCTGGCCTAAATCCGTAGACACACGTTGCCTCTTGCTCCTTCTCGTTCTGTACACTCACTAGATTCATCTAGTCTAGAGTGACTTGAGGAAGGTGTACCCACTACGGATAATGGGACCTCTATGGAAGAAGGCTCATTTCTAGTAGGAATACTAGATTGAGGTGTTCTCGTCTTCATAGGAAATATATCCTCAAAAAATATAGCATCGCGAAGTTCTACAATAGTATTTGTATCTATTCCAGAAATTTCTGATTTAATAATCGGGAACCTATATGCAATACTATTTTGAGCATAACCCAAGAAGATACCATCTACGGTCTTTGGACTAAGTTTTTTTTCCTTCTGTGTTCAGGTACTAGTACCTTTGCAAGGCACCCCCACACTTTAAGGTATTTCAAACTTGTCCTTCTACCTTTCCAAAGCTCATATGGGGTTTTATCCCTTGACTTCATTGGGACTCTATTTAGCACATGGCATGCAGTGTATAGAGCCTCCCCCCACATAAAGTTGGGTAACCCAGAACTACCTAACATGGAATTAATCATATCTTCAAGGGTTCGATTTTTTCGTTCTACTATACCGTTGGATTGAGGACTATATGGAGCAGTTACCTCATGGATTATACCTGTATCTTGACAAAATTTTTGAAACAGGTTCGAGGTAAATTCTCCACCCCTATCAGACCTTAACCTCTTAATAGTTTTATCGGTTTGATTCTCAGCTTCAGATTTAAAAATCATAAATTTATCTAAAGCTTCATCCTTGGTTTTAGCAAATAAACATAACAATAACGAGAGTGGTCATCAATGAAGGTAATGAAATACCTTTTATGGTCTCTCGTTATTACACCGTTAAACTCACAACAGTCAGTATGAATCAATTCTAAAATATCAGAATTTCTATCAACTGATTTGAAGGGTTTACGGGGTTGTTTATATTGCACACAAATTTCACATTTTTTCTTATCATTTATAGCATGCTTAGGGATCATGTCAAGATTCATCATCCTTTTTACGGTATTAAAATTGACATGTCCTAATCTGTCATGCCACATATCATAAGACTCAATGTTATATGAACAACCAATATTAGAAGTTTTATTTAAAGTAGCATTTTCTACATTGAGTTTAAATAAACCTTCATTAAGGTAACCTTTTCCAATAAAGGTTCCTAAATGTAATATTACAACTTTATTACATTTGAAGTTCAACTCATAACCAGCACGAACTAACTTTGATCCGCTAATCAAATTCCGACGGACCGCTGGAACATGATGCACCTCATGCAGTGACAGGACTTTTCCAGAGGTGAACCTCAGGTCAACTTGTCCTATCCCAAACACCCTGGCTGCAGAATGGTTCCCCATGGTCACGGAAGTGCCTTCAATTACCTGATAAGTAAGGAAGGCAGAGCGATCAGCACAACAGTGTACATTAGCACCTGTATCAACTAACCATTCATTGGGTTGATAGATCAAGTTTAGTTCGGGTTTGAAGGTAACAAACCTATCGCCGGTGTCGTCACTAGCAGTCACGACATTTACTTGTGCCTTAGTGTTGGACGTATTGCTTTGGTTCTTGTCCTTTCGCTTAAGGCAGAATTTGGCATAATGTCCAACCTGTCCACATGCCCAACAAGGCTTAGGTTTAGTTTCAGTTTTCTTTTGAACCTTTGGGTTGGGTTTCATCTTGTTCTTCATTTTCTGATTTTTGAATTTCTTTTTGTCAGATGAGACTACTACATTCGCCTTTGGAATAAAATCCATAGGCATTCTTGTATCATCATTTTTATGTTGCTTCCGATGTTCTTCTTCGATATTTAAGGCAATCATCAAATCTTCGAGAGAGATTTTACCTCTCCGATGTTTAAGAGTCATGCCAAAATCTTCCCAACTCGGAGGCAATTTTTCGATGATAGACAAGACCTGAAATTTTTCAGGTAATGGCATATCTCCTTCAGCAAGACCATGAATTTGAACTTGGAATTCATGTGTCTGCTCAACCACAGATTTACCTTCAACCATTTTGAAGTTCAGGAATTTTGCCACAGTATACTTTTCTAAACCAGAATCTTCGGAGTTGTATTTTTTATCCAAAGATTTCCACAGCTCTTTAGCTGAAGAGGTTGAGCAGTATACATCAAATAGTGCGTCTGAGAGGGCAGACAGGATTCTCCCATGGCAGAGATAATCCCTTTGCTTAAACCTCTCTAAGGTAGCACTACGGGCAGGTTCCTCTTCATTAGGTGAAGGAGGGTCTGTTTCTATAACGGAGAATAGCCCTAGCGTAGTAAGCCAAAATTTCATTCGTTGTTGCCAACGTCTGAAGTTTTGCCCGTAAAATTTTTCGGGTCGGGCACTAGCCTCATCAGACCTCGTTACCCTATCGTTCATCATGTTTATTGATGCTACAATCAATTCTCTAAAATTGTAATAACTGTAATAGAACTAATTATGCTAAAATAGTAATATTTAATTGCACTAATAAACGACGAGCATGCAATAAACTTTAATAACAGCAAAGGGTTAAGAAATTGTGTATCTCCGGTCGAAGCGTCGGACGTGCCGACTGTCTTTAGAGAATTGATTGTCGCCCACGGTGCAAAGGCTCTCCGGCAAAATCCTCCCAAGATCCGACAACCGCTCGCGTCGCTCGTAGGTGCACTCCAAAACGAGCACCGCACTCGGACTCAACCTCAAATCGCAAACCAAGCCTCAGAACTCGGAACAAGGGGAGAGAAGAAGAAGCAGAAGGCAGAAGAAATGCTTTGCTTCGGTGTGTTTTCAGAAGGAACGGAGGAAGTGTATTTATACACTTCGAAACAGTGCAGAGGAAGGGACGCACTTCCTCTTCTCACGCGCAGATGAGTTGTATCGCATCCTCATACGACGCGGAGCGCGCGCGGATGCGTTGTATCGACGCGGAGCGCGCGCGGATGCGTTGTATCGACGCGGAGCGCTGCTTCGCTTCCTCACGCGGACCAGAAACGAGACCAAACCAGAAACCAAACTGGTTTGGTTCAGACTGAACCAAACCAGCAAAAATAGACCGGACCGCCCGTGAGCGCAAGGCCCACGGGCTGGGGATTTGCACCCCCCCCTGCGCGCGTTAATCGCGCACGTGACGCCCGGTTTATGGATTTCCGGCTCGAACCCCCCAAATCCACTCGATTTGGGCTTGGCCCGCGCATGCATGTAGGTCTTCTTATTATTGCTAAGCAAGGATGGAAGGGCTTCATATATAAGCCCTTCCAAGCTTCTCCACTTAGCAATGTGGGACTAAAAAACACTACAAAAATTGCTTTGAATTTAAAACAAAACTCAACACTGAATACAAATATAGGCCTTCACGCTCTGAATACTCCATGATAAAACCAGTAATTATGCTTGATCCGGTGATAAGTATGGGGGACCCTCGTCGGCGGAAGGTCAATGACACGCGAAGGTCAAAGGTTAAGAGATCTAACCCTAAGACCTAACCGACCGGAAGAAGAGGGCCGACCGGCCGCTCGACTGACCGGAACGAGATGGCCGACCGGAATCCCCCATGGAATAAAAGACAACCCGACTAGGGGTCGGGTTTCCGATGCTCGGGTAAAATGGTTGCAGGGCCGATCGGGCCGTCCGTTCGGCCGGGGCACAAGGCAACAAAGATAGGCAGGAGCAATCTCGTCCAAGCATACGACTGAGGCAGAAGTGATATGCCCGCCGAGCGGCATAACCGCTCGGCCTTGGAGCAGACAGGAAGCGCAAGAGGACAAAGGAGACAGGGGATAACATCATCCTCGAGACGCCTGCCGCTGACAGGCAGCAAGGTTGGCGGCCGAGCTGTACACAGGATCATACGGTGGAAGCTTCCACCGTCACATCCGGGATATGCTCGGACGATTGCGGAATGGCGCCAGAGGTACTTTTCTGACAGGGGATCGTTAAGGTATGTTTGGGGAAACGTGCACACATAGAGAAGCGTGCCCGCTTCTCCCCGGGGTCCTATATAAGGACCCCAGACATCGACAAAGGTATGGGCAAATCTCTACTGTAGCCACAGTTACGCTGCCTCTCTCGTTGCCTGACTTGAGCGTCGGAGGGCCGTCGTCGGGAAACCCCTCCCGGCTCGGTTTCTTTGCAGGTTCGCTGGAGAGCTACACCACCCGTCGAAGACAGCGGAGCGTGCCACGTACCTAGCGTCCGACTCAGCGCTCGGACAGGATCAATGCTATATATCCTTGATTAATCATGTGGGATAGTAATGCATGAGTAAATAAAGAATCCTACAAGAAAAGGGAAACACGTCCATTGTATGGATAAGAAAATTCCATATCATTGCGTTCTGATCATGGTCCAACATGCATGTCTGATGTTTGATGCATTTTGAGTCAGGATGGTTTTAGTCCCGCAACTCAACTACAAGACAAAAGGCCATGGATCATCTTCTTCCAATACAACTAAGCATCTCATACTTTAATCTTCTCATTCAAGCTCCATTGATCAAGATTTAAGGTAAAAGCTTTCATGCTGGCTGTTGATAAAGCAATCAGTCTAAAATGATCAAGATGTGCTGTTTCTGTTCTAACACTAAGTTATCATATTTTTAGCTTCAATTCATGATCTAACTATGAGCATATAAAGCCAGCCAACCTAAACCTTGTGATTACTATAAAATTGTTTCCTATACCATAAGATCAGAACAGAAGTTGCTGTCTTCTGTTCCCATGCCATATAACAAAGCCGATACTTTGAAACCAAACTAATGTACTAACTGTTTTGAGCAAGATTCAGTAACAAAAATAAAGTAAATCCCTTATAGATTGATATAGGCCTGAGGTGTCAGACATAATTAATTAGATTCTCAAGTGTGGATCAACAGCTCAATTATGGGTATAATCCTGGTTCCAGATATAGTCTGGAACTAACTGTACCAAACACCACATATCTCTACGAAGGACAGGTAGAAGACCCAAAGAATTAGTACCAGTTAGTACCAACTTAGTCATCATCTTGCATTTGATCCTGCATGGCATTTAGATGTATTCCATACATTATATAGCCCAAACGAACCTAAGCATAGGATCTATGTGATATACATAAGCTTGAGACATCTTCCTTGATCCAAGTTGAAATATGCAAAAGCATCCATCAGGAATTTGCAGTAATCAACTTCAAAGAATCAGCTTAATAGCAAAAAAAAATAACAAATATGCTATCAAATTTCTACATATGTTCCCTAGAAACTGATATTTCCATGTGTCCCATTCTAATGGATTTGTACAATGCCCTGAATTATATAACACACATCTATATTTTAAACTATACAACATCATTGGGTAAGATTTTATAACCTACAATAAAATCTGTGTCTATTTAACTAATTTGTCTTTAAAACAGGTAGGGAACAAAACTGAAATTACAAGGCATAGCATGTGCATGTTTTCTGTTTCTATATTGAGAACATTGATATCATGGTGCAAGTCTTTTGTTTGCTTCTTATGCCAACAATACCTTAGGGGGTTTGAAGGGATAATCTGGAGGAAAGTGGATAGTGACAACAAAAACTCCCCCTGCATACGGACTGTCAGGTGGACCCATAATTGTTGCTTGCCAATGAAACATATCTTCAGCAACTGGTCCTGCAGGACAATAAAATTTCTGAAACTGATTGTACAAAACTATAAATTAAGGTAGATAAGCATGATTCAGACGCTTGAGAAGTTAACCAAAACCCAACCAACATTAGAAATACACAAGCAACTCAAATCTTTGGTATATTGAATTGAGAACTTCATTAGCTGAACAGAAAACTAGCAAGAATGTTTCCTAAAAGAGCAGTATAATCTTGCTTATTCTGTATGTACCTGGGTCATTCTTAAGGTGCCATGTTCTATATTTTTCCATGAAATTGGTTGCTTTACCATTCAATAAAGTTTATAGGAAATATAATGGAATTTGCAACTATAAGCAACTTGGTAACATGGATAAGTGGATAAAGAAGATACATGAATAGTGATGTGGGTAAAATTATCCATCAATTCTAAAAGTCTCTTAGATGGATGGCACATATTCTTTGAGAAAGCCAACAGGCAATGATCTAAGTTCTATAGACTCAACCAACAGAAAGTTAACATGTGTCCACTTAGACTAGTTAGCATAGTGAAAACTATCTGAAGGAACAATCATGCGCTATATGTTTCGTCCGACGACGTAACTAATAGGCATTGGATGTGCACTCACATTGAGGCATATACAAGGGGACAATAGCGCCTTGGGCACATTGAAAAAGGGAGGGACCTCGCCACCTCGGATTATTCAACATTCTCCACCTCTAATTAAATCTCAAAATTCACTCCAGCTTAATCCTTCTTACTTAAAACTGCCACACCACTCACTACCCATAGCCAAAATCAACCTTAACTCAAATTACTTGAGTCAAGCCCAAATTATCCCCGCCAAATTTATCTCAGTCAAGTTGCCTGCCATTCATCAAAATTCAACCTGTCTCATCTGAGCTCTTTATCTGAGTCAAGTTGCCTGCCATTCATCAAAATTCAACCTGCCTCATCTGAGCTCTTTACAGTTCGATCAAGCTAAACCAAATTCCTTATTCAACCAGATCAATCTCTTATCAACCAAGCCTACTCTAGCCAGTTTCTCCAACTGAGGTCCAAGCTAGATTTAAAACTAACAAACTTCTGTATTGGTTATATATTTTTACCATAACAAATAGGAACATAATTTGTAGGACACTGAAGCAATTATCCACCATAAACGCATTTATTTATGTTTCCTATCATCTGATAAGACCACTATCATTCCAGAGAAAAGCAAATGATATTTTCCATATAACTTTACTGTATGTCCAAACCACTACCATGAACAATTGCAATATAACTTTATCATATGTCCAGACCACTATCACTTAAGACAGAAGGCAGAATATAATTTGTAGAACGAGTAAAGGAAGAACTTTTTATGCATACACACTAATCCTACAAATCCTAAGCAAGCAGGCCTATGCTTCGAAGATAAGATGACGTTGTTTCCTCCCGAAATGAGTTTCCAACGGCCAAAACTTGAAAGAGGGAAAAAAAAAATCTGAATCTGAATCCGAATCCGATGAAGAAACTAAAGGGAATTTATCGAATCATCCAGAATAAAACAAACATAATAGGAAGAAGAAGGACCTGCGCTGCAAGAGGTTGGCGGGTCTTTCTGGAGATCCTTCAACTCCTTGATGATACGCCTCGAAGCCATGGATTCGGCGATGACCTACCAGTTGAAAAGCAAAAGGCAGGAAAAACAATCCAAACGATTACGAACGAATCAAACCGCAGAAGAGAAACCAACAATCGATTGATCGAAAACAAGAGTGTAGGAACAAAGGCGATTACCTAAACTGTCTTGGAAAATTCTGGAATCGATCTCTCTCGAACGCGATTGGGATGCAGGAGCAGAAGGGAAAGAACCACGAGCTGAATTTGTACGCGAGGTTGCTACACGACCCACCAACCTCGTCTTACGGTGGACGGGATTCCACCTCTTCGTGAGAAAAGTCGTGTAACAAGTCGGGTAAGTCGGGGGGCCAAGCTTTCTAGCGGTGGCGCTCGTGACTCTAATTTCCATCTTCAATCCGTTCATCCATTAACGACCTTTTTTAGCTTTTTAAAGAGTTATTATTTTTAATTTGTTTGGGCTGACCATTTGAATGGTTTTCATGATCGCTTCTCAATACGTAGAAAATTTTTATAGACGTGGATCAATTATTCAGAGGTGGAAATAAGACAGGAATAAATATGGGTATTGTTGGAACAGGTTGGACCAGTAAAAAGAGGTAAATTGTCTCTTAAAAATAAAATAAAAAATTTTCTCGATGTATATTTATAAAAAAAAATTAAATAACTAATAAATTAAAGATATTAACGGTGTGTTTAGGAGGAGATAAGGGAAGAAGAATGAAGGGTAAATAAGGGGAAGGAAACTTTAAACCGGAAGGAGTGAGGAAATGGAAGGAAAAATAAGAAAGGGTAAGTTTTAACCTTCGTTATCCATGAAAAGAGAAATTTTCTTACATCTTGAATTGGGGTGTAAAGAAAGGGAATGGAAAACAAAAGATTTTTTATTCCAATTTTATCCCTGTTTTTAATAGTTTAAGAAATGTTCCAATTTCTAATTTTACTATGTTGTCGAAGTCCAATTTCCTCACCTTCTTCACAGTTCGCTTGCTGCCAAATTATTAGAGGAGGGGATCTGACACGTCTTCTAACTGAATTAAAGAGAGAAGACATTTTTGTCATCAAAATTTAAGAGGATATCTACTATTTTTTAATTTTTCCATCAAAATTTAATAAGTTTTTAAATAATAGGAATTGCAGTTATCAGCATTACCTTTCAAATTTTTTTATTTATAATTTCTAAAATCATTATTTTCATTATTTCTCATTTAATTACTTAATTATCGGTAATTCATTGTTTTATTATGAATAGTATAAAAATTAATTTTTTATTAAAAAAATAACTAATTTAAATGATAATATAACAAACTAATTTTATTATTAAAAATATCTAATTTATATTTATAAAATAAATACTAATATTATGAAAAATGTCTAATTTAAAAAATAAGGGTATTTTTTAACTTTATCTATTTAACCTTCATTCCCTTTCTTTTCCTCCCAAACAAAGTAATACATGTTACGTTAATGAATCTTTCCTCCCTCTCAAACAAGAAGAAGTTAAATACTTTACTTCCCCTCACTTCCCCTTCCTTCTCCTCCCTTCCCCTTCCGTTAATGAACATTCCCTCGCTCCATCCAAACAGAGAGTAAGGAGTTACTTTGTTACAACCTAAATGGTTGTTAATCCAAGACAAAAGAAAGCACTGAAAAAATCTCCTTCATGTAGGCGGAGAAGCCTATTACACTTGTTGAATGCTCAAAAATATGCTAGGAAATGAATACAAAAGTTGTTGAATTATTCCTACATCCAGGGGTCTTTTTATAGCCCCTAGAAAATTCTATCTGAGGTTGGAAGGCGCCTCCAGCGTAGCAATTTTATCCGTGCGAAGATAAAGTTTTATCTTCGCCAATGGTCACTGGGAAGACACCTTCAATGGCTTGAAAACGCCTTCGCATTGTTCATAGAAGGCGTCTTCAAGCCATTGAAGGCGCTTTCACACTGTTCGTCGAAGGCGCCTTCCATTAGGCAATTCAGCTTCTTTTCTTCTCAAGCAAGCTTCCGCACCTACTTCTCATCCCTCGAAAACACCGCGTGCTTGCTTCTCATCCGCTAACGTACTTTTCAGCAGCACATCGTCCCTCAAACACATCGAACCCGTCGACTCTCTCTCGTGTCGTCCTTCTCACTAGCTACGTCTTTCGCTCGACTTCCTATGCTCTAAAGTTCCTGCACACTGAGACACAAGGGTTAAACAACAACATAACCTAACTTGATTTGGTTGATTACATCAAAATTACCATGGGGTACTTATAGATATAAATATTTTTATCCGTATATATCAAAATTTCTTTTTTTATCTTTAGAGGAAAATAGGAGAAAAAAATAGAAAAATATGATAAGATATAAAGTGTTATTAGAAGAAAATACGATGGGAAAGAACGAATAAAGGAAAATATAATGAGAGAAAATGATGAAAGAGAGTGTGATGGGAGAGCATAATGAGAGAGGATGAGGAGAGAGAAAAATATGATGAGAGAGGAAGTGTAATGAAAAAAGAATAAAGAGAGAAAGTATGATAAAAGAAAATGAGGAGTGTGTGATGGGAGAAATTGAGGAGAGAGGAATTGTGATGAGAGAAAATAAAGAGGGAGTGTGATGGAAGAAAAAGGATGAGGAGAGAGAAAGTATGATGGGAGAGAATGAAGAGAGATAAAGTGTGATGAGAGAAAATGAGAAGAGAGAGTGTATGATGAGAGATATTAAGAAGAAAAAAAGTACGATGAGAGAAAAAAAATGAGGAAAGAGAGTATGATGGAAGAGAAAGCATGATTAAAGAGGATGAGGACAAGAAAAGTGTGATGAAAGAGAAAGTGTAATGGAAGAAAATGAATAGATAAAAAGTGTGATGAGAAAAAATAAAGAGAGAGTGTATGATGGGAGAGATTGAAGAGATAGAAAGTATGATGTGAGAAAGAGTGTGATGATATAATAGAGAGAGAAAGTATGATTAGAGATAATAAAGAGAGAGAAAGTGATAAGAAAGAAAATTTGAATAAATATATTAAGAGTATTTTCATTCAAAACTTAACTCTCATTCTCATTCTCATTCCCATCAAAACCTAAGGGAAGAGGTGAGTTTCATTAATACTAAGATTTTAAATTTTATTCTAAAATTTTAATTTCATTTCCATCAACCAAACATTAGGTTTGGAATGAATTCATTCCCTCATTCCCATTTGGTCAAAATCAAATCGATCATCAAATTTAGAAATTCGATTTGGTTAATTCGATTTTTTATTTTTAAAATTCAGTTCGATTTTCGGTTAATTCAGTAAAGTTTCAATTTTAAATTTTGTAATTATGTTAAACTGAATAAATCAAATAAAAATATTAATTTAATTATTTTTTGAAAATATATAATAAAAACTTAATTAATTAAATAAAAGTTTGGTTTTTTAAGGTAAAATCGAATAAGATTTTAAAATTTTGATTAATTCGATCGAAAACTGAATTAATCGATATTTTATTAGTTCAGCCGATTCGATTTTCGTAGAAAAAATTGATCGATTCGGTTATTCAAAAAATTGTTGCCTTATTTGATTTTTTTCACCCTTAGTTACTTTAAGAATTGATCGATTAATTGGATACATAGTGTCAATAAAAAAATATAAAGAAATTATAATTTATGTCTATTTTTAAAAATAAAATACATAAACAAAATTATTTTATTTTTTTAATTAATCGAGATAAGGAAAATATAGTGAGGATGCACGTCTCTTTAATAACAATCCAAGTAAGCTTTTTGAAATGATTTTAAAAATAAAAGTCTTTATTTATGAAAATTTTCTTTCTAGATTTTATTTCTAGAAAATAAATTAAAAATAAAATACATATTATTAGCAACTTAATGGTACCTTTAAATAATATTTTTCTTCATAGCAATCCTATTTGATTTAAAAAAAGAAATAAATCATAGAGAGCTTCATCCAATAGAGCGTCCTTTTGTATAGTGAGCTAAGTGACCCGCAATGCATTTCGTATATGATGAAAATCGACTTCATGACCTATTACAAAGATAACACCTGCAAATACCAATCATGTCGATTCATGAGAGCGGTTTGCCCTTCCTTGTAGCTTATAGATAGATTGATTTGTTCATTGGTGAGAAATTAGCATTAGTGAGAAGCCCAACAAGGATTTGGTAAAGGAAGAAGTCTTAGAACGTCGTAGGAGATTGGAAGTTAGGAATTAGGTGACGAGTCCAAGTCAATCAAAAGTAATCAGATGTTTAACAGTTGATCAGAAGTTCTAGTAAGTTGTAGGAGACCAGATGTGAAAGGAGTAAACTTTAGACAAGTGTGAAAAATCCTAAAAGAGTAAACTCTATGCAAGTGGAAGCCCTAATAGTAACACTAGACAAGAGGAAGTCCATAAAACTAAAATCTCAATAATGAAAAGTCTTTAAGTGAAGAGAAGACTTTGTAAGTTGATTATTATACTAATGTTAAAGTCTTAATGAGTAAAGGTTGATTCATATAACAATTTGTTAAATTATATATCTATGATTTTCTAAGCAATAGGTTATATAGCTTAATAGGTCCAAATCTAACTCAGGCGATTAGAAGGAGATTTTCTACTCGACTGAAACACTTTTTAGTTAATTGAAAAAATTAGTCGATGGTAAAAATAATTAAAATCTAGATAAATCAATCAGGAAGAATTTTTAGTAGATCAAAAAATTCTTATAAAAGAATTTCGAGTAGAGCACTTTAAAAACATGACATTCATTTCTACATCTAAAGCTCTCAAGGATTCTGTTGTTCCTATATTCTATTGTTCATGTGAAAATCTCAATTGGCTATTATACCAATTCAGAGTGATCTCACTCTAATATCAATTATAGGATCGAGAGAAGCGTTGGAGGGGGTAAACGACGCTCGTCTCATCGCTTACTAGTTTAAAAACTCATTTTTATCTTTTCAAAGTTTGCAATGGAAATGTAAAACATGACAAGAACTTGTTTATTTTTACCTAGTTCAAAACCTCATATTATTACTCCAAAGCTTACGATCGTTGATCATTTTAGTTTAACAATTCACTAATAATTTTTCCTCTGAACAACTATTCAGAGAAAGAAATTCGTCTTTTATAAAAGATAAAGAACAATAATAAATTTCCCGTTCCTTAAAATTTAAAGCACGAAAAAGACGAGCACAATAAAAATGATACTCATAAAGTATATCTTAGAGGGCTAGGGTCGCTTTATTTTCGGAGTAGCACAACGGCATCATGAGGGAGCTTTGCACATAACAAGAGTAGGAAGGTGTACGACAGTTGTATGTCAAGCCTTTGATTGAGCCTTCTTTTATAGGTTAGGTTGGGTCTGCCAATCCATCTGATTAATCTACAAGTTGTCTCGATAATAAAATCCAAAACCAATCTATTAGTCGACTTGTCTACAAGATCGATCTACCGATCCTCCATCTAGCCAGTCCCTTTCTGCCACCTCAGCACCTTGACATCAATCATCTACCATGTCAACTTTGCAAGCCTTATCATTGACCGCACCTTTTGCCATGCCAGCAGATCAATCCATATCCCCATGCCATGTTAGTCGTATAGTCCTTATCTAGTGTCATGTCAGCCATCTAAGACTTATCCTATCCACCTCGGATGCCACATCAACACACAAGACATCTCAGCTGACACTTCAGCATAAGGTCGACCAAATCTTACCATTCGGTCTACCAAATCTTACCATTTGATCTATCAAATCGTTCGGTTAACTGATTAGCTCGTTCGATCTATCAAATCCTACAAAACAGAGTTAGTACAAAATATAATAATAAGCAAGATAATGTTAGGCAGTTACTTAACTGTCCGATATCGACTTTGGAATCCGAGTGGAATTGGTAGTCGGACCGTTGCCTAAGGTTGTTCCCTTAGAGAGAACACGTCCTCACTTGTCCTGAACTTTACCTCGGCTTAACTTTTGCCAAACATCAAATCCAACTGATTTGTTTAAACTTCCCTAGTTTATGTCAGATCCTTCAGCACATCATGACTTCCCTTGACTCATTATTAGGTCCCATCAAGTATGTTTTTCTAGATGCCAAGTCCAGTAGACTCATCTGAATTTCTTACCTAATGTCAAATTCTCTTAGTCCACCAAGTCTTCATTGCCTAGTATCAGATCCACTTGACTTATTAGGACTTTCATGTTAACTCTTGCACGTTTAACCAAGCGTGTTAGTCCAACAGATAGCTTAAATTTAAATATTTACTAACATCAAAACTTCAGTTTGATTTTGATGCTCCCTGCACCAATAGTAACCTCCATAAAATCCCCTTTATAGGATTTATATTTGAGATTTGAATCCACTAATCAATTGCCTATTCATTATCTTTCGGTCAATTTCTTGCTCATCAATCAACTGCTCTATTTATAGGATAAGAATTCAGCCATTATAAAAACCCTATCCAATTATTATCTCCTCAACAAATTCATATTTTAACAGTAATCGATTATGCTAGTTGATTGCCTATACACTAGTCATCTATCACAAATGATCTAAAACATTCTATTTGATTTTATTTTAGCTTGAGTCAACTACCTAATCAATTGCACCATTAGTCAACTGATTCAATACCAGTTGACAGTCAAAATAATGAATCCATCTAAATTATAACTTTATGATTTTTGATTCATTAGTCAATTGCTATACATGAAACTTGACTAAACCATATTTTTGTTGTTTCATGTTCATCGATTGAGTATCTCTTCTACCAATCGAGTGATACTCTAGTTCTGACCACACAAAGGCTAGAGATATGTCATGCCAAAAGACTTCTTGCCTACCTAGTACAAGTTAACGCATCTTACCAAGATTTCTTCCTTGCCTAGTATCATCAACCTGATATGACTTCACTTTCTTAGAGACTCCTTGTCTCTAAGACTTCACCCATTGCCTAATATTCAAATCATTGGCCCAAGACTTCCTTTTGCTTGGATTCAGGTTACCTTTAACGTTGTAGGACTTTTATCGCATAAAATCCACTCCTCTAGGACTTTCAACCTTAGCATCCCATCACCATAATGTATCTAGATTTCCATCACTACCAAGCTACCAATAACCATTGACTTATCTAGACTTTCCATCAACTTTAGTCATCCATGAGATTTCAAGACTTTCCAACACATGCCTAATGTCTAATATTCTAAGACCCATTAAGACTTTCATCACCAACACCAGTTGGATTTCAACTACTAACTGTTCAACCAATCTTATATCCACTTAGAATTCTCCCTTATCAACTTGTTTAACATATAATCATCTAATATCCAATCAACTTTGATCCACTTAAATATTTTCACTATCAAGTATTTGGTCAATCTTAGCCTCTTTGACACATTGCTTAACCATCAAATATATTAATTAAATATTAAAACTTAATTTAAAATTGTTCAATCTTAACCATGGGTTGACTACACTAATGCAAGGTCGGGAGAAATGCTTCCTTAAAGGGAAAGGGACTTCCCTAAAGATAAGTAAATTGGATTGAGAAGAAGATGGAAATGGGGGAGGGGGTAGGTTACACACTTTGATGAGATGAAAGACTCATGGGGATGAGCATCAAGATGACCCTTAAAAGGAATAAATAGAATCTATCTTTGTTAAAATGGGTACATATTTCTTTTTAGGGAAAGGTTCACCATTAAAGTACACACTTTGCTCAAAATAAGGGAAGATGTTTCTTTGAAGGGGAGAGGTGTTGGTGTGGGAAGCATCAAACGATCGAACCCAAGTTTTGATAATGACAAAGGGTTCAAAGTTAAGTCGTCTTGTGATCTAACAGTTTGAATGAGCTTGTAAGAAAAGCCCTAAGTGTACTTAGGCAAAAGTCCTAGCTGCGGTTAGGCAGGTGGAAAACCCTAGAGGGTGGTAACCCTAGGTCATAGGGGGTGGTAACCCTATGCGAAAAATCTTGGCGGGTCGAGAGCTTCAGGCAAAAGTCCTAGGGGGTGGTAACCCTAGGTGAAAAGTCCTGGTGTCGCGAACCAGGTGGAAGACTGGACGGGCCAGGAAGTGGAAGTCCAGCAGAAAGTCTAGAAGCTTCGAACGCTGAGCAAAAGTCCAGTCGATCTGGAGGATCGCACTGGCAACAAGTAAATCTCCTGAGTGGAGTAGGTGAGGACGCGTTCCCCTAGAGGTAACAGTAGGCGTCGGGCCGACCTAGGGTTTCCGGTTGGAAATTCGAAGTCAGACATGGACAGTCCGTTGATTGTCGATATTTCATTCAGTATACCTATTCTGTGCTAACTTTATTTTGCTGGGTATGTGTTTGGGACTAACACATTTTCCAGGAATAAAGAAACAACTTATACCTCGGATGAACAGTGTCCGAGGCGCCTCCAAGGAGCTTGGAGGCACCTCGGGTTCAAGTCAAAGCCAGCTGTCCAGAGGAGCTGGAGGCGCCTCGGACGTCGCTGGAGATGCCTTGGACCATGCGTTGGAGGCACCTTGGAGCAACTTGGAGGCGCCTTCAAAGGGATAAGGCGCGACTGGATCAACGCTTATCACCGCGTCAGACTCGGGGCTTGGAGGCGCCTCGGACAGGCTTGGAGGCGCCTCCAGCACTATATAAAAGAGGGATTCGAGCAGCACCTTTTTCCAAGAATTCCAAAGAGCTATTCATCCTGTGTGCTGCTTACGTAACGACCTCGACATGCTGTTTCAAGTTTCCGACGACCCGGAGCTCCGCTATTTTTGATTCTGTCATTCGGTATCATTTTCATTATTGCACTCATTGTAACTCATATTCTGTACTATTGTTTCGAGCTTATAGTTGTTGCTCACCGGAAGCGATCAACGATCGTGGGCCTTGGAGTAGGAGTCGCCACAGGCTCCGAACCAAGTAACTCCTCGTGTCTTTGTGTGTTGCTGTGTCTTCTTTACTTTATTCCGCTGCTTTAACTCGTACGATTTACAAATTTGAAAATAGTGAAAGCCACAAGCGCTATTCACCCCCCCCTCTAGCGCTTCTCGATCCAACAATTGGTATCAGAGCGGGGTCGCGTTGATTTGGTTCACCCACCAATCACGCAAACTTTTTCATGGTGTTTTCGATTTTACGGAGTCAATTAGAATCTAGCTTAATAGCTACATTCTAATTTTTTTTTTTCAAATTGGTTTTAGCTCGAAGTTGGTACAACACCACTCGAGCTCGTAATCTTAACTTTATTTCCCGCACTGCTAATCCAAGACCTAGTCTTGGGACGTTTCTTTTTTCTTTTATTTGCATACTATCAATGGCCCAACAAGAGGGTTTCAGCATCGTTCGTCCCCCGCTCTTCATCGGAGAAGATTTCGGATACTGGAAGGGACGAATGGAAACCTTCCTCAAAATTCAGTTCGAGACGTGGATGATCGTCAAGACGGGATTGCAACTACCAACCGACGAAGACAACAAGCCTACACCTTGCGAAAAATGGAACCCGACCCTAATCAAGAAGGTGGAAGTCGATGCCAGAGCAACCTGCACCCTTCAATGTGGCCTGACCAAAGAAGAGCTCAACAGAGTTGGACCGTTCTCCAGCGCAAAAGAGCTATAGGAGAAGCTGATCGAACTCCACGAGGGCACCTCCGACACCAAGGTTAGCAAGAGGGATTTGTTATTTAATAAAGTATATAATCTAAAGATGCAGGAAGGAGAGACAGCAAGTCAACTCCATGCTCGCATACAAGACATTCTCAACTCCCTCCATGCGATCGGGCAGAAAGTCAAAAATCGGAATATTATAAGGTACGCTCTAAATGCTTTTCCAAGGAGTACATTGTGGGCATCAATGGTAGATGCCTACAAAGTCTCCAAGGACTTATCTTCCATTAGACTAGATGAATTATTTTCTGAATTCGAATTGCATGAACAGACTAATACACAGCCAACCGAGAAGGGTATTGCTTTGGTTGCAGGTACCAGTCGAACACGCGAACCAAGATTACGGCGAAGAACTGAATCGGAGTCGGAAGACGAACCTGACTCAGACGATGAAGATGACGAATTGACCTCCGAACTCGTGAATCTTGTGAAGAATCTCTACAAGAAGAAGAAGGGCTTCAACAAGAGAAGCCTAAAGAAAGCAGTCCAATCCAAGGAGAGTCAACCAAGCTCAAAAGTCAAGTTCGAGGTAACTTGCTATGGGTGCAACCAGAAAGGGTACATTAAGGCCAATTGCCCAAATCAGAAGAATGCAAAGAAGCAGAGGAAAAAGAAAGTGTTGAAGGTGACATGGGATGAATCCTCAGAAGAAGATACCGACGACGAACTCGATCAGACGAGTCTCCTCGCACTGATGGCCCGGGACTAGATCATTGTGTCCGAGAGCGAGAGCGAATCGGAAGCCGAGTCCGAACGAAGCCACGAATCCGTATCCGTTTCCGAAGGGCCTGACACCGTTGTAAGTATTCCTCGGTTAAATAATTTAGTTAATTATTTATTGCGCAAACTAGCAAAATCAAACTTTAGGGTCAAGTCACTTCTAAAGGAAGTAGCAGTTCTTAAAGAAGTGACTAATTCCAAAACCTTGCCTGACCCAGCTCAGACCGAAAATTCAACTCAAGTTCAAAAACTCGAGAAAGAAAGTTCCAATATGAAAAATCAGGTAAAGGATTTTGGAGAAAACTTTTGAACGGTTTTCTTTGGGCTCCAAGAAACTTGACCTAATTCTTGGGACACAAAGAGCCGTGTACAATAAAACTAGGCTAGGATATAAAGCCAAAAGGAAATATAGATCTTATCAATCCTTAGTAAACAGATCAAATAGTAAATCAGTCCAAGCATGGGTACCCAAGTCCAACCTAGTTAATCAAGTTGGACTTGGTCAATATTGGGTTCCTAAGGATCAAATACATTACTTCGATAGACCATACCGAGATTATGATCCAGGGGAGCTAGAAGAAAAACAATAAAAATTAAATTAAATTAAAATCCAAAATTAAAATTAAATTAAAAATAAAATTAACGTTAAAATAAAAATTAAAATTAAAATTAAATCAGAAATCAAATTCAAATTAAAAATTCAGATTAATTTAAAATTTAAATCAATTTATAAAATAAATTCTTACAAAATCTTAAAAATCCAAGGGTAGGCTCCAGAATAGCTGGCACCTCTAAAACTTAATCTACCCGACAAGGGTAACCAAGAATAGACTACTCGGCAGAGTAATTAAGGTTAGAATAAAAAGGGTTAGGTTTAACTTGACTCACGGTACTGGTAAAGTATTGGATGATAGTACGTTGGGGAAGCTTAGTCATCGCATGTCTAGGAAGATATGACTTCGACCTGGTGCGTTTGGCTAAGTGAAACTGACCGAAGCTACCCTTTATGGATCCTAACTAATTAGACCAAGGTTTTGTACTAAGTTCAATGGGTAGGACTATTTGGAAAACCTCGAAGGCATAGTTACTTTAATGACGTCCTTGTGACTCACCATAGCCCAGAAGTTTATCCAAAGAATGTCTATTTGTTGAACCCAAAGCTAAACCTGAATCTCACACAAAGTTAAACCAAACCCTAAAATTGAACCTAATTCATCTCACAATATGATAGAATTCCCTAATTGAAAATTTAAATCGGGTGAGATGACTAAGGATAAATTAAAATAAATCAAAATTAAAAATTAAAATTAAATTAAATTTAAATTAAATTAAATTAAAATTAAACTAGAATTAAATTAAAACTAAACTAAACTGAATTAACATTTTGTTAAATTTAAATTAATTTGATGATCTGAAAATTCAATTAATTAATATTCTTCCAAAATTAAATTAACTTAATAATTTTTTAAAATTCAAAAACTTAAATACTTTTTCAAAAACTTAATTAATTTAATACTTTTTTCAAAAATTTAATTAATACTTTTTCAAAATTTAATTAACTTAAATACTTTCTCAAAATTTAATTAACTTAAACACTTTTCAAAACTTTAATTAACTTAATATTTTTTCAAAATTCAATTAATATTCTTTCAAAATTTAACAAACTTAATATTTTCAAAATTCAATTAATTTAATATTTTTAAAAAATCTAATTAACTTAATATTTTCAAAATTTTAATTTAAATACTTTTTCAAAATTTAATTAATATTCTTTCAAAATTAAACTAACTTAATAATTTTTTTAAAAATTAAATTAACTTTAATATTCTTTCAAAATTTAATTTAAACTTAATATTTTCAAAATTCAATTAATTTAATATTATTTCAAAATTTAATTTAATTTGATAACTTAACTAGCCCTTTTCAAAATTTTAATTAACTTAAAATTAAAAACTTGTCCAAAACTTAACTTAAACATTGTTCTAAATCTAACTTAAATATTTGTCAAATTTAATCAACTTAAATGTTTTTCAAAATTTTAACTAAATATCTCTCTTACAACTTAATCAACTCAACATCATTTTATATTAAAAATAAAATTTAAAAGCATAATTAATAATTTTTTTTAAAAAAAAACATGGCATCTCTCGAAGGCACCTCCCACTCAAGGGAGGCGCCCTAAACAGAGGCGGGAAATTTCCTGCCGCCTTCACTAAAGGGGCCTCGGATGCTCTCCGAGGCGCCTCCAACAACTCACTTAAGGCACCTTAAGCATCGTCTAAGGCGCCTTCAATCCCGAATTTCAGAAACGAACAGAACCTTTCTGTTCGTTCACGGATCGCTTTCTCCACTAGACCTTTCTCCAAAAAAAATGGTGATTTCTTCCCTCTAAGGCGCGTTCAACTCCTTCCAACTCCTTCCCTCATCCTACAATGCCTCCTACGTATATCTTCAACCATCTTAATGTCCTTACATGATTTTTTATGCATTTTTTTTGTTATATCTTGCATAAAATACGAAACATCGCATTGTTGATCCTACACCGGCTAGGGCCCCTTCTACGGAACCTAGATTCCCCTCAGAGCAGCATAGGGTAGATTTTGCTAGGTTTACATTTGAGTCTATTAAACCTAGGTATGTAGGTAGGACATTTTTTACCCAGTTCTGTCAACCCACCGTCCAAATGATAGATTACTATCAATTAGGGAAACTAGTTTACTGCAACAATACAGTAAACCAGGACTTGTGTGCATAGTTCTATCACAACCTCGAAAAGGTTGATGATAGTACGTATTCCACCAGAGTTGATGGAACTGACATCCAGTTTACTCCCTCCCTGATTCGCACTAGCTTAGAGCTTAGGGAGTCTACATGTACATTCCTATGCTACCCAGGTAGAGATCTACCATTTGGTGATCCCTATTCCCATATCACCTTAGACACCATCTACACACACTTTTTTGGAGAGGAGAGACCATTTGGCATGACTGAGTTCAGATCAACTCTTCTTAGGGTTCAGGACTACGTTATGTACAGAGTCCTGACAGCATGCATTTTGCCGATCACATTTCGTGACATCACAAAGATGCGATCCTCTCACTCATTCTTTTTGTATGCCCTGAGTCAGCGTTTAGATATAGATATTGCACTGCATATATTCCATAACATCATACATGCATCTAGTATAGTCACATCAGGAGTCGTGAACATGCCCTACTGTCATATCTTGACTCAGATTTTCTCCACCTCTAGGATAGACACGGGCATAGGGACACTCATCCCACTTACACTATATGACGAGTTAGGGCAGCGTAGTCTTCGATTAGCCGGTATAGAGGTCACCGCTGAGGGGATTCTGGCCTGGAAGGGTCGGCCACAGCCAGCAGCTGCTGCTCCTATTGCTCCAGAGGTCGAGGATGCACCGGGCGAGGGAGAGGAGTGGCTCGACTTCCTAGCAGAGGAGTTTTTCGCAGATCCGTTACCTTCCACCTCTGCCGAGCCTTCCACATCAGCCGGACCTTCGACTTCAGCACCACTTTCCATCGAGGACAGACTCGCTCGGCTCGAGATCCAGTCCATTCAGACGCGACGAGTTGTGCTAGATAGCCATCGCTTCCTCCGATCTCTACGATCCGAGATAGCTGCAGGATTCGCTTCTCTCCGGGGTGAGATACGTCCCCAAGGACATCCTGAGCTTGCACCCGAGCAGCCCCTTGCACCACCTACAGTTGATGATCCTGCTGTTTGACACTATCATGTATCTTGGATATTACACAGACACCTCCATTTTCTACTCTGGTTGTACTAGTGTTAGAGAACTCTACTTATTTATGCATATCAGTTTTATTTATTTAACTCTACACAATTAGGAATGTGTTGGGTAGAATAGATTTTGATTTTCAAATCAGTTTCCTACCTTTATTCTTAAATGTTTTACTTGTTTTCAAAATCATCTTGTGTTTTAAAAATTCTAGGAAAAATTTTATTTTCAAAATTCCAATTTTACTAGATTTTCAAATTTGGACTTAGCCTAGGCTCTACCTTAGAAATCATGTTCCCCTAGAATTCAGCCAGAGCATCTCACAAACACCTAGGCTTACCTTGATTGTGTTTGAAAAACTTAGAATGGTGTGAGATGTATAGGGTTCAGCCTAGACTCCAGAATGCTTATATCTATGCATCAATATGAGTCTGGGCGTTAAATACCTAATTTACAGTAATCAAGTCAAGTCATCCAGCCCTAGTCAAATCTAACTGGATCTATTGACTTAACTTAACTAATCAAGTGAAAGTTGTTGTCCTCTAGGCAATCAGCTAGTAACTGTAGGACCGTTGGGCCGGCTAGGAGGGGGTTGTTGGATATCCTGCTAACAAAAAAAAGAAAACAAGCCCTCCTCGAACTCTTTAGGCTAACACTTGCATAATTAAGTTAAGCAGATAAATTAAAAGCATAAAGAAAAGCGAGGCACAAAAGATTTACTTGGTTACAACCGATGTGGTTGTTAATCCAAGGAAGATTAAGCTCAATAAAACTCCTTCGGGAGGAGAAGCCTCATACAACGTTGAAGTGCAGAAAACAGAAGCTTAGACTAAAAGAGAGTGTGCAAACACTGTATTTACAATCAGTGAGTTCTTTTTAAGTTTCTGGACCAAGGCTATATTTATAGTCTTGGTCCGGGCGCCTGGAAGGGTTCCGGGCGCCCTGGGGGGGATAAATTTTATCCCCCAACGGTCAGATTGAGTCAAAACTCGATCATGTTGAAAAGTCGATTCCGGGCGCCCGGAAGGGTTCCGGGCGCCCGGAGCCCTAAGGTCAACATAAGTTGACTTTTCGACTCCGGTTCAACTCGTCTCAGTTCGGCTCGTCTTGGTCCGGGTCTGTTCGCTCCGGCTCCGCTAGCTTGGGTGATCTCGGCCTTCCGGAATAGGGCTCACCCGAACCCATCTTCCGGTCTTCTCGAGCGTGCTTCCCTCCGGCTTCTCGTCCCTCGGAATTGTCGCGTGTTCCTTCTCGTCCACCAGGGTACTCATCCGCAGACTTCGTCCCTCGGTTGCACCCCGTGCCGACCTTCGCGCTAGCTGCGTCTCTTGCTCCTCGAGCAATCTTCCGCTCCGGCTTTCGTACCTCGGAACCACCGCGCGCACTTCCTTCTCGTCCGCCGGTGTACTCTTCCGCAGCACCTCGTCCCTCGGACGCACAGCGTGCCATCCTTCTCGCTAGCTGCGTCTTCCGCTCGAGTACCTGTGCTCCTAAGTTCCTGCACACTTAGACACAAGGTTAGAAACAATGCAGGACCTAACTTAACTTGTTGATTACACCAAAATAACCTTGGGGTTCCAACAATTTCCCCCTTTTTGGTGTGATCAACCCAAGTTAAGCTAGGGTCAAAAATAGATATGTAATTAAACAATTTATTGCAATAACATGCAACATGATAGAAGTAATTAAATTTCAAACATTCCAAATTTTAATTTTCAATTTTCTACCTCCCCCTAGACTTATACTTTCCTTCTCCCCCTTTGATCACAATAAAAATGGGGAACAACTAAAATCTAAGGGTTGACATTAAAAAAAAAATTAAAAATATATTTCAATAATTTTCAGGGAAATATTTCTAAGTCAAGAAAAAAATTTCAAGTATTCGTCATCAATAATTAAACACTTTCTAAGCCGAAAAATTTATGCAAGAAAATTTTAAAAAAATTGATAGCATGAAAAAAAAAATTCTATGCATTTATTTATTTTATACTGATACTTATATCAACAAGTTTTAAATTTCCATTTCAATTTTTCATAACTTCTCAAATTACACTTTTTCAAAATTAAAGCCACAGATGTTAAACATGCAATAATTTGTATCATGTTAATTTGTATTATTTTTTGAATTGCAACTTCACAAAAATATTCAAATAGCATAGATTCTAACTTGATAAAATTTTTCGACAATATAAAAAATTCTTTCGGCAATGTGCAAAATTCGTTTGAAAGAATATTTTGTAATTTGCAAGAATTTTTTAACAATAAGAATTTGCAGGAATCTATTAATAATAGGTTTCTTAATCCGAAAATATTTTTCGATGAATCAATTTCTAATTCATAAAACTTTTTCAATACAGTAATTTGTAATTCCAAATTTTTAGGACCAGAAAAAGTTTTCGATAATATTTCTAAGTTGCATAATTCTTTCGAAAAACTTCTTCGTGATTCACAAAAGTTTTTTAGCAAGGTTTCCAACTTGCAAAATTCTTTTGTTAAGATATTTTGAAATTCGAAGAACTCTTTCGATAATATTTCAAATTTGCAGGATAAGTTTGACAATGGATTTTCTAATATAAAAAACTCTTTCGATGATTCGTAAAAATTTTCAGGCAATTCTTCGATTGAATCATTCAATTGATCAGAGGTTCGAGTCCATACCTGACTTACCTTGTCAGTAATTGATTCTCCCCCTATCGAGTTGCTTTCTTCCGAAGATTCTCCCCCGTCATCGATCTCGGGATGTACTTCGACTGTTGTAGTACTTACCTCGATTTCGAACTCTTCTGTCGGTGGCTCGGTGTCTATTGAGGTGTCAGCTTCTGAAGGTTCTTCGTAGAGCTGCAAGAACTTTTCCCAAAGTTCTTTTGCGCTTTCATAATCTGCGACCTTTTTGAAATCTTCCTTTGGTATTACATTCAGAAGATAATATTTTGCTCGCCCATTTGCCATAGACTCCTCACGTTGCTTTTCATTCCAGAGGCGTAGATCGAGTCCTTCTCCGTTCGTGTTCTTTGGTTCTTCATAACCAAATTTCATTATTAAAGAAATATCAGAATCTGAGTTAAGGTATACCTCCATGTTTTGTTTCCAGATGGAAAACTCCCCCTCGAATGCAGGTGGGTAGTCACTAGCTCCGGCCATCGTTTTGTTGCTTCAGACGGCGGTTAGTCCTTCTGAGGCGTACTCGGCTCTGATACCACTTGTAGGACCATTGGGCCGGCTAGGAGGGGGTTGTTGGATATCCTGCTAACACAAAAAAGAAAACAAGCCCTCCTCGAACTCTTTAGGCTAACACTTGCATAATTAAGTTAAGCAGATAAATTAAAAGCATAAAGAAAAGCGAGGCACAAAAGATTTACTTGGTTACAACCGATGTGGTTGTTAATCCAAGAAAGATTAAGCTCAATAAAACTCCTTCGGGCGGAGAAGCCTCATACAGCGTTGAAGTACAGAAAACATAAGCTTAGACTAAAAGAGAGTGTGCAAGCACTGTATTTACAATCAGTGAGTTCTTTTTAAGCTTCTGGACTAAGGCTATATTTATAGTCTTGGTCCGGGCGCCTGGAAGGGTTCCGGGCGCCCTGGGGGGATAAATTTTATCCCACAACGGTCGGATCGAGTCAAAACTCGATCCTGTTGAAAAGTCGATTCCGGGCGCCCGGAAGGGTTCCGGGCGCCCCGGTCGGTTCCGGGCGCCTGGAAGGGTTCCGGGCGCCCCGGTCGGTTCCGGGCGCCCGGAGCCCTAAGGTCAACATAAGTTGACTTTTCGACTCCGGTTCAACTCGTCTCAGTTCGGCTCGTCTTAGTCCGGGTCTGTTCGTTCCGGCTCCGCTAGCTTGGGTGATCTCGGCCTTCCGGAATAGGGCTCACCCGAACCCATCTTCCGGTCTTCTTGAGCGTGCTTCCCTCCGGCTTCTCGTTCCTCGGAATTGCCGCGTGTTCCTTCTCGTCCACCAGGGTACTCATCCGCAGACTTCGTCCCTCGATCGCACCCCGTGCCGACCTTCGCGCTAGCTGCGTCTCTTGCTCCCCGAGCAATCTTCCGCTCCGGCTTTCGTACCTCGGAACCACCGCGCGCACTTCCTTCTCGTCCGCCGGTGTACTCTTCCGCAGCACCTCGTCCCTCGGACGCACAGCGTGCTGTCCTTCTCACTAGCTGCGTCTTCCGCTCGAGTACCTGTGCTCCTAAGTTCCTACACACTTAGACACAAGGTTAGAAATAACGCAGGACCTAACTTAACTTGTTGATTACACCAAAACAACCTTGGGGTTCCAACAGTAGCTAGATGGTTAGACATGTGGCCAAGAAATTAAGTGTTTGATTTCTAGGGTTACTCAACTTGCACATTAGGGCTCTGATACCTTACTAAAAGAACTTAATTTAACTCGACTCATGCTTGGACATTAAGGTTTAAACTAATTGCTCCTCCTTTGCCGTTAAGTATTTTGGAATTCATTATTTGTTTAAATATTTTTTTTTAAAAAAAAATATAGTCATAGACTTTCTTAATATTTTTTATTACTTTTCAAAGTCGTTTGAAAATTTGGTGAAGTTTTTTTTTTCTCTTTCCAAGTTATTATTCAAAAAGCTTGTTCAAAATTAAGAAAATGATCTCTTTAGACATTTAGCTAAGCGTTTTACAATGAAAATTAATTATAAAAAACTAAGTGTTTGAAAAGCTCTTTAAATTATCCAAATATCCTTTCTTTAAAGCTAAGTGTTTTCTTTAAAAGCTTAAGTTTTCAAATTTTGGCTAAACAGAGTTGCTTTGCACTTAAACTATTTTCACTTAGCAAAATTTTACTAAGCTTTTTCCTACAAAGTTTTCCCTACAAAGTTTTAAAAGCCAGGTGTTTTAAATGTTATTTTTGGGCTTCAACATTTTTACTAAGTTTTTCCTACAAAGTTTTTTGATATATGGCAAAAGGGGAGAGTAGGACAAAAAATTCAAATTAAGGATAAGAGTTCTCTTATTAAGGGGGGAGCCTTAACTTTGAAAATTTTAAATTTACCTTAACTTTCATAAAGTTTAAAATTTCTTTAGCTTGTACTTAACTTGTTACTTAAGTATGCTTACGTTTGTGCTTAAACTTCTTATTTAAAAGCATGCTTATGTTTATTTATGTATTTTATTTTATTTAACTTTGAATTTGAGTTGTCATAATAAAAAAGGGGGAGATTGTTGGTGCGGGAAGCATCAGACGATCGAACCCAAGTTTTGATAATGACAAAGGGTTCAAAGTTAAGTCTTCTTGTGATCTAACAGTTTGAATAAGCATGTAAGAAAAGTCCTAAGTGTACTTAGGTAAAAGTCCTAGCTGCGGTTAGGCAGGTGGAAAACCCTAGGGGGTGGTAACCCTAGGTCATAGGGGGTGGTAACCCTATGCGAAAAGTCTTGGCGGGTCGAGAGCTTCAGGCAAAAGTCCTAGGGGATGGTAACCCTAGGTGAAAAGTCCTAGTGTCGCTAATTAGGTGGAAGACTGGACGGGCCAGGAAGCGGAAGTCCATCAGAAAGTCTGGAAGCTTCGAACGTTGAGCAAAAGTTCAGTCAATCTGGAGGATCGCACTGGCAATAAGTAAATCTCCTGAGTGGAGTAGGTGAGGACGCGTTCCCCATAGAGGAAACAGTAGACGTTGGGTCGACCTAGGGTTTCCGATTGGAAATCCGAAGTCAGACCCGAACAGTCCATTGACTGTCAATATTTCATTCAGTATACCTATTATGTGCTAACTTTGTTTTGCAGGGTATGTGTTTGAGACTAACACATTTTCTAGGAACAAAGAAACAACTTATACCTCGGATGAATAGTATCCGAGGCGCCTCCATGGAGCTTGGAGGTGCCTCGGGTGCAAGCCAAAGCCAGCTGTCTAGAGGAGCTGGAGGCGCCTCGGACGTCGCTGGAGGCGCCTTGGACCAGACGTTGGTGGCGCCTTGGAGCAGCTTGGAGGCGCCTTCAAAGGGATAAGGCGCGACCGGATCAGCGCTTATCACCGCGGCGGACTAGGGGCTTGGAGGCACCTCGGACAGGCTTGGAGGCGCCTCCAGCACTATATAAAAGAGGGATTCAAGCAGCACCTTTTTCCAAGAATTCCAAAGAGCTATTCCTCCTATGCGCTGCTTACGTAACGACCTCGACTTGTTGTTTCAAGTTTCTGACGACCCGGAGCTCCGCTATTTTAGATTCTGTCATTCGGTATCATTTTCATTATTGCACTCATTGTAACTCATATTCTATACTATTGTTTCGAGCTTATAGTTGTTGCCCACCGGGAGCGATCAACGATCACGGGCCTTGGAGTAGGAGTCGCCACAGCCTCTGAACCAAGTAACTCCTCGTATCTTTGTGTGTTGCTGTGTCTTCTTTACTTTATTCTGCTGCTTTAACTCGTACAATTTATGAATTCGAAAATAGTGAAAGCCACGAGCGCTATTCCCCCCCCCCCCCCCCGGTCTAGCGCGTCTCGATCCAATAAGAGGAACTTTCCTAGATCAAAGGAATTTAGGGACTGCTTGTTTGGAGGGTTTGGAATGGGAATGAAATGAAATTTGGTGCTTGGTTTGGGAAAATGATGGTGGGACCCACGGATTCATTCCTCTAAATATAGGAATAGACCATTACTGAGAAATATGGGGGGTATGCGAATCATTCTCATTTCATTAATATTTGCAATCATTCCTATTCTCATTCTCATTCCCTTACCCGAACCAAGCACCCCCTTAGATTTTGAAGAAGACCTCTAAAGGTAAGATTGTTGGTGCAATCTCTAAAATTAAAGGGGAAAGAAAAGCTCAAGATTTGAGCATGGGACTTAGCTTTAGAGGAAGACAATTTAATCCTCTAAGGAAGAAACTTTTGATCATGATACTTAAGACAGCTTGTGAGACCTTTTTTTAATGTTATCAAGGGTTTATGTTAGAAACAATAATGAGATGGTTGTAAACCATCATTGTAAAAGGGGAAGAAGTGAAAGGTTTTAAGTTAGAAAACCATCACTATAATAATAAAGAGGGGATAGCGAGTAGTTGAGCACTTATGTATGGCCTTAAAGAGCTTTATTCTAGTAGTGTACATAATATATGGCCTTGTAGTTGTCAAGTACATCAAATTTTTCAATAAATTTTGAAACATGGTTGGATTAACCAATTTCTCTTCACTATGTTTGCTCAACTTCGATCCTATAACACAAGTAGTACTTGAAATAGGATTTGCATTCTCCATTCTAAAATTTTCAAAATCTCTTTTGCATAATTCTCTTGAGTGATGAAAATTTCATACTTGGATCTTAGAATTTCAATTCTAAGAAAATGGTATAATTTTTCCTAATCAACTAAATCAAATTATTTCTTCGTTGAAATTTTAAAATCATCTATTATGTTTAAATCAATAATAGTAAAAATTGTTGGGGCACTCCGAAGCTAGAGGGGGTGAATAGCTCGACTCACTGGATGGCTCGTTTGCTTTGTCGTATTGATTTTGCAGCAGATAAACTCAAAGCAAACTCTCAATGCTAACAAGTAGGATTTACTTGATATCCATTTCAAGATGAGGTGACTAATCCAAGGATTCATACCAAGCACACTCTCCACTATGAAATACACTCCTTTTTAGAATAATTCAGAGGTGGAGAAACCTCTACAACCCAAGAACAAGAAAATACAACTTGAAACTAGGAAACAAATGTAAATACAAATCGAAAATGACTTGACACTTTGAATCTTGAATTCTTTGAGTCTTTCTTGATTTGAATGTCTTTTGAAGATGGGAAATGTAGTAGCACTTTGTTTTCAAAAAATTCCAAGAACTGACTGAAGAGAAGCATGTCAGTGTTGTTGCGTTTGAACTCATCGTCACCTTTATATCTACGTTTTTAGAGCTCCCAATCAATTGGATCTGCTCTCAATTGATTGCCACGTCATATCCAATCAATCCCAGTCATCTAAATCTCGTATCTTGCACAATAGTGATATCTCAATTGATTGATTGATTGATTGATTAGAGGCATTTAGATCGATCGGCTGATCGATCCAGAATTCTTCTATGCTATTGCAAAAGTCATCGGAATTGATTGACCAATCGATTCTGACTCTCTTGCATCCTTGTAAGAAAACCTACTCCAATCGATCGGCTGATTGATGGGAGAGCACACTGTGCTCTCTGGCGATTTTCCCCAATCGATCAACTGATCAATTAGGCTAAACTTGGTTCAATCGATTGATTGACCGATCGATTGACCAACTTCAACTTGGTCAACTCAAGTCTAGGATTCCCTTGCCTAATATCCGGTCAACTGTAACCTGCTGGGACTTTCTCATGCCTAGCATATGGTCAGCATTGACCTGCTAGGACTTCATCACCAAGTATCCGGTTAATCATTTGACCCACTTAGACTTTTCTCCTCGTATTAAGTATCCAGTCATCCATGACCCACTTGGACTTTCATTTACCAAATATTTAGTCAATCATGACCCATCTGAATTTCTATTGCCTAATTTTACTCATCAGGACTTTCTCATTGCTTAGCTTCACTCACCGGGACTTTTCCACCTGACTTCACTCACCAGGATTTCCGTCTGCCTAGTTTCACTCACTAGGACTTCCCAACTACTTACCTTCACTTACTAGGACTTTCTCACTGCTTAACCTCAGGCACTAGGATTTTTCACTTGGCTTCACTCACCAGGACTTTTCTAATCAGCCTAGCTTTACTCACTAGAGCTTTTCAATTGTCTGGTTTCACTCATCAGGACTTTCCATATCAAATGTCAGGTCAACACTGACCCACTTAGATTTTCTTCTTCTGCCAACCTTCCCATTGGACTTGCCCTTGCCTAACTTTCAGTTAGGACTTTTCAATCAAGTATCCAGTCAACCTTAACCTACTTGTCTCTTCTAGTCAACCTTTGACCATTAATCTCCTATATAGATAATTACACCTACAATCTCTATATATTGTCAAACATCGAAACTCAAACATCAAGACTCAAGCTTGAGCCAACTCGAGATTAGTCAACTTGGTCAACTTTAACCCAAGGGAAATTACACCAATAATCTCTCCCTTTTTGATATTAATTGACAATACATTTAAGTTAGGTCAATCTCATAGCCTTAATTTTTCTTTATGTCAAAGTATGAATGAGGATTTTCTTCATTCTCCCCCTTTCCAAGAGGGTAAACTACCCCTATGAGTAATGAAGATTTTCTAACTTAAATCTTACATTCTTTCCTTTTGGCATACATTAAAATTCTCCTTTTAAAGAGTTATTCACAAGTTGTTCACAATCTCACTTGTTGCTTATAACATCACAATGAAGGTCGCATACCTTCTTTATGCCAAATACTCACCCTTAAACATTAACCAATCATGCAATACTCATTTTAGAGCATTCACAAACCACAATGAAGATTTTCAATCTTTCATTGTTTCCCAATGCTTAACCTTGAGCATTCATAACAATGAAGGTTTCCAACCTTCTATTGTATCGTGTTTTGAAATAAAATTTAAATCATGTCTTTAAGGAGTAGCTTCCCCTTAAGACATGCTCCAAATTTCTATCATTGCACCAAGAATGACTTAGAGTTTCTAAACCTTTAGAAAATCTAAAATTTAAAGTTTTGAAGTTCAAAATCTAACTTTAAAATTAAACATCATCTTAATCTTCAAATTAGTTTCCTTAACCATTTCATTCTTGTTTTCATCAAGAAAACTACCCTTAAATATTCATAAATAAGTTTCTTAGGGTTATAGATGGTTAAAATAACTAAACATAGCTTAATGAATTGAAATCAGACTAATACAACCAAAATCAATACTTCAATCGATCGACTGATCGATTCCACAAGCCTTTGTTCACGGAAATGCGCTTGAATCGATCAACTGATCTATCCAATCATGGGTTAATCTATCAACGGATCAATTCTGAGAGTTTTTGCTCACAAAAAACCCAGTTTAATCGATCGGCTGATCGATTAAACACCCCCAATTAATTAGTTTGATTGAGTTTCTGATTTTCTGAAATTAAATTTCAACCGAAATTCAAAAATTCCTAAATAATTCTATGATTTTCCAAAAAACACAAAATTTTATGTAGACATTATCTAAGTCATATACTATCAGGGAAAAAAAGTTTTCTAAGAAAATAACTCATATTTTCAAAGAGACACAAAACTCGAAACCGTTAAAAAAACTTCAATATTTCTTCCTAGTTTGTATCTAACTATACAATGGTGAGCACTATTAAAATATAGCCTTCACGAAGATTTTCCAAAAGTATTTTAAAATGATTTTAAAATCAATTTCTAACCATGTTCCTTGGGCTAAATGTGCGACTAGTATACTAGCTTTCCCAATGATTAGATGACACATAACTATGTGTTTTGATGAACCTAAAACTTAAAAAGATACACTAAATCAACATATTAAGGTTTGTTCATCTTCCTAACATCTCACTTGTATCTAATGTGCACTAAAACACATATAAATCATCTTAAAGTTTTTGTGAAATGTAATTATTAGTTTTCCCTAATCTAAGAGTTTATGGATATCTATCTAGGCATTTAAGTTGTGATCATCCACCTAGGATATCATTTGATAACTAATGTCATTGTCCTTAATTATAAGGAATTTAAATTAATGCACAATGATGATTATGACTTATATTCAAATGAATATTTTTCAAAGGAAAAATATTTTAGCTGCATGATGTATGTATGACATGACATGTGATATTTTCTAAAATAAGTATGAATGCAAATTATAACGTCATGGTATATGATGGGTAAACAATCATAGAAAGTTAGCATAAATGAAATACCTAGATTATCTATTTAAGTGTTTCTATCCTTAAACTATTTGCTAAACTAAGAATAACCTAAGTTGCCCTTTTCTCTCAAGAAAATATCAAAATTCTAACCTGACATTTCTTTAATTCTTCCCTTTTGTGCCTAATTTAATTAAGCTTCAATCTTTAAATTTTGACATATTTTACTCTTCCAAAAGAGTAAATAATTAAACTTATATTTTTAAAGGTTAACACAACCTTGAAAATGCTTCCAAGTGTCAACTTCATCAAGGTTGGGTTATCTACCATTCCAATTATAGTTGACACTCTCTAAACTCATCTAGGGTGTAGAGAACACACTCTTATGAACCCAAAACTTATTGGTGCTTCTTGGATGTGGTAGGTACTCACTAGGGATAACTTCCTTAGTTACCTTTCTAATGACATTTTCTAGGTCAATTTTAGTGATAACTTCTCTTGTGACATTTTTAGTGCTTTCTTAGGCTTCTTAAAAGCCTAGTTTACATTGGTCTTTTTAAGGTTACTTCTACGGATAACTTCCCTTATAACCTTGACTTGACCCCTAAACCTATGGTTAGTTTCATAATTATATAAAACTCTATGATAGGAAGAGACATCTTTCTTAGATTGAGATTTGTATCCCAAACCCCTCCTATAATTTGATGGTTCGTGTTTATCTATCCCTAGATTATGCTCATTTGACCTCTTAAAAATATTTTTCATTCTCTTTAGGGTCTTTTCTAATTTATCAAGTCTTGACCTCAAGACTTGGGTTTTCATCCTTAAATTCTTAGATGTGGATTTTCCTAATTTGTCTTTGGCATATTTATCCTTAGTCTTATATCTAAAATCCTTAGAATTTTTACCTAATTTGTTATCTACCTTCCTCACCTTAGATACGGTAGTTTTAGTATGATACATTACATATTTTCTTTTAACCCTATAATGCTTCTTATTTTTATGATAAATTGTATTAAACTGATAAAAATGACTTCTAGTATGTTTTTTATCATTACTCAAAGTAATTGCATTAATAAATGATGCATTGAGTTTACTCTTAAGAGCTTCCCCTTGAGTTGAACTTCCTTCTTAGACTTTGGTCGATTTTCTCTCCTTAGGATATTGACTCCGATAATGTCCTTTTTGATTGCAAGAAAAGCATACAATATGTTTCTTGTCTTTTCGTACAACAGACCCGACTTCTTTGGGCTTCTCCTTGCCCTTTGGTACTAATTGACCCTTCTTCTTGGTCAACTTTAAACACTTACTCTTGTAATGCTTACTTTTCCTACACTCAAAGCAAATAATGTGACTTTTATTATTAACAATTGAAATTTTTATACCTTCATTACTTGTAGAGATGACACTTTCTACTTTTGATCTGGATGTAGAGGTCTCTTATTGATCTGTTATTGATGGTCTACACTCCTCAATCCTTGAGGTGGATGCCTCTTCATCTTCATCCTCAGATGTTGAGTATTCCTTAACCTCTGAATCCTCATACACATCAAACAAGGAGTATGCTCCTTTGCCTTTGTCTTTACACTCTATTGAGGATGGATCTTCTTCACTTTCTTCTCCTTTAAAAGATGAGCATTTTTCAACTTCTAACTCTTATTCTTCAAGACCCAATGAGTCTCCCTCTTTGGATTCTTTTTGATTTGACATAGTAGAGGGATCTTCATGAATCTTTGTCAATTTGCTCCAAAGCACTTTGACAACTTCAAATTTTCCTATCTTGCTCAAGATGTTGCTAGGCAATAAATTGACCAATAGTTTGGTCACATTGCCATTATCCTCACATATTTGAATTTGTTCCTTACTTTAATTGCTTCTATTGATGATTTTACCTTTGTTATCCCTTGGAGCTTGAAAGCCTTTCATTAGAATAAACCATTACTCTATCTCGGCCAGCATGAAGAAGTTTTCGATGCTTGATTTCCAAGAATCGAAACTTACATATATGAATGATGGAAGCACCCTTATGTCAAATCCGAGTCCATCTCGGAACGTCATCTTGAAGTTGAGCTTGTTTGTGTAGTCTTTGACTTTGTTGACTTTAGGGCTTCAACTTCTTCTTTTTCCTCTAGCTCTTTGCCCTTTCCGGTGATGAGTTCGATGAAGAACGGTCTCACTTTGGTATCACTTGTTGGGACTCTCTAGAGCTAGAGGAGGGGAGGTGAATATCTCGACTTGCTCACTTGTTTCGTCAATGTTGATTTTGTAGCAGATAAACTTAAAGTAAGCTCTCAATGCTAATAAGTATGATTTACTTGGTATCCACCTCAAGATGAGATGATTAATCCAAGGATATACGTCGAGCACACTCTCCACTATGAAATATACTCTTTTTCAGAACAATTCAAAGGTGGAGAAACAACTCAAACTAAGAAAATAAATGTAAATATAAATCGAAAATAATTTGACACTTTAAACCTTGAATTCTTTGAGCCCTTCTTGCTTTGAATGCCTCTTGAAGAAGAGAAATGCAACACTTTGTGTCCCAAAACTTCCAAGAACTAACTGGAGAGAAGTATGTGAGCATTGTTGTGTTGCCTTTATATTTGTATTTTTAGGGCTCTCAATTGATTGGACATGCTCTCAATCCATTACCACATCAAATCTAAGTGATCCTAGCCGTCCAAACCTTGCATCCTGTGCAACAGTATATCCCAATCAATCGGCTGATTGATTGGGGGTATCTAGATCAATCGGTTGATCGATCCAAAATCCTTCTGTGCTATCGCTGAAGTCCTCGGAATCTATTGACCAATCGATTCCAAGTCCCTCGCATCTTTACGAGAAAACTTACTCCAATCGATCGGATAACCGATTGGAGTAGCTCAATTGATCGATTGGGGAGTACACTATGTTCTCTCGTGATTTCCCTCTAATCAATCAACTAATCGATTGGGATACCTTTGCTCGCAGTACTCTCCAATCGATTAAGGGACCTGGTTCAATGAATTGATTGATCGATTGACCAACTCTAACTTGCTCAACTCAAGTTTAGGGTTTCCTTGCGCAACATCCGGTCAACTGTGATTTGTTAGAACTTTCTTATGCCTAGCATATGGTCAACCTTAACCTACTAGGACTTTGTCACCAAGTGTCCGGTCAATCCTTTGACCCACTTAGACTTTTCTCCTCATAGCAAGTGTCTAGTCATTCATGACCCACTTAGACTTTTACTAACCAGATATCTGGTCAACCTGTTGGTTAGTCCTAAGAAAACGTACCGGTTCCACTGTACAAAAATTTTGTACAAGTGTCGAACCTTTCCTTAAATAACCTATTATGTTATTTAGAAGTTAAATTAGGAATCGCAGACGGAACTTAACATCATTGATTCTAAATTTAACCTATCTGTTCTTAATGGTTTAGATTTGAATCGCAAGCGGAACTTAACACTATTGATTCAAATCCACCTGTGTTATTAATTCCATTAAATATTAATTTCCAAAATTGGCTTCCAGGACTACATGGCGAGACACATGACATTCTTGGATATTGGATCAACCACCACCGCCTAGACAAAGCCTTTTAAGGAAAGCTAATATTTAACTTCCTTAAATAACTCTAGGTTAACCAAAAAGAACAATCGAATCACAAATTCGAAAAATAAAGAAAATACAAATTCGAAAAACTAGATCTAATGTCTCTTGTGTTTGAATTCTTACAAAAAGAAATAACTAGCATGATGCGGAAAACAATTGCTAATTATATCTTCTCTTTGTAAACTAATGACATCGAGATCTTTTGCTGTATTCCTCGCCTCGCCTTGGACGTCGTGTGGGCGATGATCCTCCAAGATGAACACCACCCAAAAGCTTTCTTCCTCTTCCTCTAAAATCTGGCCATCACCACCACCAAGGAGAAGAGAGTAAAGGGAAAAGGAGAAGAGAGAGGGTCAGCCACACAAAGAGAACCTCCGAGCAAGAGAATAAAAGTTGTGTCTCATGAAGCCTCCTCACCCCTTCTTTTATATTACTTGTCCAAGGCAAATAGGGGAATAATTTTTACAAAAATTAAAATCTTCCTCTTGTTTTTTCCTTTTCTCTTTTAATTTTCCTTTTCTTTCCTCTTGATTGAATCAATCACCAAATCAATTAGATGATGATTTATTATGATTGGTCGACCCCTTGCTTGGGCTCCAAGCAAGGTGGCCAGCCACCTCATCAAGGATAATGAAATATATATTTTTTTAAAAAAAAATTACAAGAAGAAATCCTCTTATAAAATTTACAAGCTCTCTTTCCTAAAGTAGGAGTTAAAAAAGGAAAGTTTTAAAAATTAAAATCATGTTTTAAAATTTAAAACTTCTCTTATAAAATTTCTTTTTTTAACATGGTGATAGAAAATTCAAATTTTAAAACTTCTCTTCCTTTTTTTCTTAAACCATGAAGATGGTTAAAAAATGAATGTTTTAAAACTTTTAAAACTCTCTATTAAACCATGTGGCCTAATTCAAATAAGGAAAGTTTTAAAAATTAAAATATCTCTTTTAAAACTTATAGTTTTCTATAAAGAGAAGATTTTAAAAATTCAAAACAACCCTCCTTGTTTGATTAATATGGGCGACCCCTACTTGTTTAGTCACCAAATAATAGGGTTGACCCTCATAGAAGAGGATGTGGCCGACCCTTGCTTGGTCACCAAGCATTGGACCGACCCCCTTCTTGGACACCAAGATGGGATTATATTTGGATAGACTTGAGGCTTTAATGAGACACGACAGGGACCAAGAGGAGAAATTGGTTTTGACCTTCTGATGAGCCTGAGTATCCCGTGTTCGCCCCGAACACACAACTCAAGTTCATCGATAATAACTCATTCCACTAGAGAGTTATTATCGCACTACCGCACCAATCCCAAATTACATTATGGGCTCCTTCTTATCATGAGTGTGTTAGTCTCCCTGTGTTTAAGATAACGAATGTCCACTAATTAAGTAAGTTACTGACAACTCACTTAATTAATATCTAGCTCCAAGAGTAGTACCACTCAACTTCATTGTCATGTCGGACTAAGTCCACCTGCAGGGTTTAACATGACAATCCTTATGAGCTCCTCTTGGGGGCATTCTCAACCTAGATTACTAGGACACAGATTCCTTCTATAATCAACAACACACACTATAAGTAATATCATTTCCCAACTTATCGGGCATATTGATTTATCGAGCTAAACCTCACCCTTTGATAAGTCAAAGAAATAAATATTAAATATACGTGCTTGTTATTATATTAGGATTAAGAGCACACACTTCCATAATAACTAAGGTCTAGTTCTTTTATTAAGTCAGTACAAAAAGAACTTACCTTAAATGGTCATACTCAATACACTTAGAGTGTACCAGTGTAATTTATTAATCAAGATAAATTAATACTTAATTACACTACGACTATTTCGATGGTTTGTTCATTTCCATCTTAGTCGTGAGCAACTGTTTATAATTTATAAAGAAACGACAACATGATCTTCTGAGTGTGACACCACACACCATGTTATCTACTTATATAAATTAATTGAACAATTACATTTAACAAATAAATGTAGATATTGACCAATGTGATTCTTTTACTTCAACAAATAAATGTTTACAAAAGCTAGACTTTTAGTATACACTCCAACACAACCTTGATCCACCTGGATTTCTATTGCTTCACTTTACTCACTAAAACTTTT
Source organism: Zingiber officinale (assembly GCF_018446385.1). Classification (NCBI taxonomy): domain Eukaryota; kingdom Viridiplantae; phylum Streptophyta; class Magnoliopsida; order Zingiberales; family Zingiberaceae; genus Zingiber; species Zingiber officinale. The sequence goes on along the minus strand of NC_055993.1, from coordinate 114,631,706 downwards.
TCACTGTCTGACTTCACTCATCAGGACTTTCCCACCTGATTTCACTCACTGGGACTTTTCCACCTGCCTTCATTCACCAGGATTTCCATCTACCTAGTTTTACTCACTAAGACTTTCCAACTAGCTAGCTTCACTCACTAAGACTTTTTCACTGCCTAGCATCAGTCACTAGGGGTTTTCACCTAGCTTCACTCACTATGACTTTTTCCATCTGTCTAGCTTCACTCACTATAAATTTTCCATCTGCTTGACTTCACTCACTAGGACTTTCCCTACCAAGTGTCTCGTCAACACCGACCCACTTGAATTTTATTCTTCTGCCAACCTTCCCGTTGGACTTGCCCCTGCCTAATCTCCAATTAGAACTTTTCAGTCAAGTATCCAGTCAACCTTGATTTACTTGACTCTTTTATTCAACCTTTGACCATCAATATCCCATATGGACAATTGTACCTACAATCTTCAAATATTGTCAAACATTGAAACTCAAATATCAAGACTCAAGTTGAAGTCAACTCAAGCTTAGTCAACCTGATCAACTTTGACCCGACAAAATTGCACCAACAAAAATAAGATGATCAACATAAAGACTTATAAATATGAAGTCTCCATGCAGATTGAATTGGTATAGAGAGTATGCTCCCAATAAGTATTTTAGAAAGTCATTTTTCTCGAATAAGAATTGATGCATTGTATCAAACTCTTAGTGATTAATTTTCTCAGCCTATAGACTTAATTTTCTTCTCCCTTTTCACAAAACTAGGAGGTTGTTTTAGATAAACTTCTTCATGAAGTGCATCATTTAAAAATATTAATTTTACATCCATTTGAAAATTCTTTCAATTATTTTGAGTTACAAGAGAAATTATTAATTGAATGATGTCAAACTTTTACATGGGAGCCTTGCTTTATGCTTGTTGGTGAAGTAATTTGAATTCTTTTTTATTTTTTATAGTTATTTAATGCCTATGGGATTTTTTTTATGTCATTATAAGAAAATATAGTTTTAAAGATGAAAAAATTCATTCTAAAAGTTATTTTTTAAATCCATATATAATTTTTTTATTATATTGTATTTCTATATTTCTCATGTGCATATTACTTTTACAAAACAATCACAAATTTCAATTAAATTAAAAATATTTAAAACAATTAATTTTAAATTCAAAAGTACTATACTATTAACATTGAGAAAGATAAATAAATATTCACATAATCCAAATAAATTTAACTATTAATTAAATTTTAAATAATCGATGAATTTTTTATCTTATCACAAGTAATTTAATTTTTATTTTATCTATCACGACGTTCACAATGACTATATCCTTCTGGATTTGTAAATCTCACCTCTTGAATCATTTTATGAATCATCTACTTAAGATTTATTTTTCTTTGTCTACCTTTCTCGATAAACTTTTCATCTTTCTATCTATTTTCTTATTTTCTATGATAATGAGTTTCAATATAATTTTGCTTTCAATAATTTTTTCTTCCATCATCTTGTTAGTAGTATGTATGTCTTCAATTTCTTGTGATAGTTTTTTGTTCTTCTTATTGGAGCACATTTCATTAGAACTTTAATTGTATGATCTTCCAAAGTGTTGATTGCTTCTAAGTCTGTACATCCTCTCCCTATATGGGTCATCCATCACATAATACTATGATTTAAGATTGAATGAAGGTTGAGTAGATTGATCAGCAATATTTTATCTCTCTATATTGTTCTTTTCCATATTATAATAGCATATATTAGTCCAATAAATATAAAAACAAAACATTAAGAATCAATACGATATAATAAAAAATTAATGAACAATTAAATTGTTGACTTTTGCGTTTCTAAAATTATACACATATCAAACAAAACAAATGAGATATAATGAATTTAAATCTAAATACACAAATTTAATAAAATGAGATGTATAATTTTTTGGGATAAATACAGAAGAAAAAGAGATTTACTAGTCTAACAGTGTGTGTTCAAAAAAAAAACTTAAACCCCAAAATACTTGGTAATAAACTAATTCTCCGCTTTCGTTTTATTTTGACATGCAATATCATATTTGATCTTGTATCTTACTATTTTATTAAAAATCTCCCCCCTTTACTAACTAACTTTGGTGAAGCCTAAAATGTATTTACGTTAATGTCCTTTATTCTATTTACACTAAAAATAATTCTAAGGTTTATTAGTAATTCCATAAGCGAAACAATCAGTGATCTAGAATTCGAGACTCAGCTACAGCGTATTATTATGAATTTTTCTCATCATTAATTTTTTCTGGTTGTTTTATATAAAAAAAATATAGTTCTCTTTAGTCTCATATCTTAGAATTGACAATAATATGATCAAAGATGCTTCTATAAATATTTTAGGTCGACGATGTTAAAAAATATACTTTTCTTAGTTTTTTTTTACTAAGACAAGTATAATATTAAATTAAAATAATTTTTTGCATAGAGAAACCCGTTACAGTAGTTTGTTACTGAGATTTTTTAGCGTCACTATTGTATGGATCTGACAAATCTTACTCAAATAATTAATTATTGGTTTAAGGATAACACTAGAAAATCCAAACAATTCAGATTTTCAAAGACCCAAATAATTTATATATTATTATATTACACACGCAACGCGTGTGCACGATCACACTAGTTTCAATGATTTTTAACTAAGTTATTTCATATATTAGCTTCCATCCATTTAGATCTCTTACCTATTTATACAAAATGCAATATTTTTTTTTCCAAATGTAGTACTAGCCTTAAAAATTTTCCAAAGAAAATCCTTAATATCATTATATACCTTTTTTCCACATTGGTCATGTTTCTTTAATCACTACTTTGATATCATTTGTAATTTCACGAAAAATCTCAATTTCAACTAATCTCTAGACAACAAAATTAAGAATATTATAACTATTGTGCCCAAAAGAATATCCATATATCTCCACAATGGTATGATATTGCCCACTTTGGGTTTAGAATCTCATGACTTTGCTCTTCAGCTCTCTCCAAAAGACTTCATGCCAATAAAAATATCTTACATTTTTTTAAACCCATGATATTTATCAAATCATTTCAATGTGAGATTTTGATTTAATCATAACAATAGTAAGAAAAATAATTTATTGTAAAAGTATCCAAACTTATTAAATTTAAAAGTCATATGACTTATTTATAATTACGTTGATTTTAGTTCCTTCATCGATATTCATTGAAATATGAGACCATTGATTAGGCTTCTTCGTCAAATTATTGATGAACTGCCTTTTTGTATCGAGCATCGTTGATGATATCATTATTTGAAATTTATCTTTCTTTCTCATCCTATGACAAATAATAATATATGTAATTTAATAAATATAATATCAAAATAAAATTTATGCATCTATATTTTATTTGATCTTCTAAATTATTGATGAACTATCTTCTCCGTATCAAGTATTATTGATCATATTATTATTTGAATTTGTTTTTCCTCCTCATCCTAAGATAAATAATAATGTATGTAATTTAATAAATATAATAATTTGATACCTTACAGTTTATTAATGACTTTTGGAAACAAGTTATTAATGAACTTAGGGATCTAAAATTGAAAGAATTTCGACATGGGGAGAATAAAAGAATGCAAATCAGTCAATTTGAGGTTTTCATTATAATCAATGGTTTTTTTAACTAGAGACTTACGACTGAGGAAGTTTGGACATGCGAAGGATGAAGAAAATGCAAAGATAGATGAAACACTCAATAGGAGATTTCCTGATCCATCAATGACTTTTGATAAAAATTGATGAACTTCGAGTATAAGATTGCGGGATGTGAACATGAGAAGAATGAGGAAAATGTAAACAACACAAAGGTGGGCAAAATGAATTAATTTAAGGCCTATAGGGCCATGAATAACTTTTGAAAAAAAATATTGATGAATTTAAAGGCCTCAAATGAAGAGAGTTTGGACATAGAAAGAGTAAGGAGAACATAAGGAATATAAGGTGGGTGAAATGAGTCAATCTAAACCTTATGTTCCATTAATATATTTTTTTAATCTAAAATCATTAATAGACTTAGATATCTTATAATGAGACATTTTGAATATGGAAAGAGGAGAATACCAAATGTTGGCAAAATTAGTCAATTTGAGACCTCTAGTCCATCAATATATTTTGAGTAAGAAGTTAATGATTGAGGTAAACATATGATAACGCTCACATCAAACATTCCTCATGGTCAATCTCACGATGGAAAAAAAAGGTAAATCAATTACTAAGTGACCTCTTAAATGAGAGGATTATTTGCTACATTTACAACTCGATTCTGCTCATTGATAAAGTTTACTATTTGAGTACCAACTCAATTACATATTAGGGATGAGCAATTAGTTCATGATCAACATAGAGACTGCTGAAGCAAAGCATTAGGGTATAGGATTCGAATGGAGAAGTGCAAGGAATATAATGATGACCGAAAGAACTCATTTTGAGACCTCCAGGTAAGGTATTCAGAGCATGGGTATAAATATAATGAGGATTATGAGAGTTTCAAAGAGAACAACCGTTAAAAGTAGCTGATATTAAGGTTTTCGAGAACACAAGTTGGGAAAGTGATATTAGAGTAAGAGAGCAACAGTCACTATAAACTCAACCTATAGTTTGAGAATTTAACTGAGCGGCGGATCAGCTATGTTTACGGATGGATGAAGGATTATTTTAGAAAATGAATGCGTGATTTAGTAAAATGTAAAGTAGGATGAGCTGAATTGAATATTTGTGAAGCCTAAGTTTCACCAAATTGCCGAACACGATTCGAGACGGACCAACTTAGGATCGAAAGGTTCGGTGTTTCTGCCCCTCGATCGTAATCCGACGGCGACGAGAGAGATCCCCAAACCTAGAACAGCCCGAACCCTTTTTATTTACCTCACTCCAGTTCTCGGCTCCGATCGCGTCGCCGCACCTACCTGTTTGCCGTCTCCGTTCGCCTAGCGCCGAGCTCCTTCCCTCCACTGTCCCGGAGGGCAGTCACCTTGGGGTCTCCTTAGTTGCTCGGAAGTCGACCTTCTCTGTCGGCGTCGGTCACCACCATCACCATCACCACCGCCACCGCCAGAACTATCGATCATCCGATAGTGGACGCTTGGCTGAGGACGAAGCTCTGTTCTAAGATAATCTCCGCAGGTGGTTAAAAAGGCTTCCCTTCTCGTGATCGTCAGGGTTCGTCCTCACTTCCTTTCCCGGGGTATTCAAGGGATTTGTATTAATTAAGCGAAGGAATTTCGTTCTGCTATGAAAAACTACCTGCACGAAGCAATCAATGAAAATGAACATAATAATTTGTAAATAAAAAAAGAAAAATCATTGTGGTCACACTATGCCTTTGATTTTGTTACTCCTGTTACGAGTATCCAAGACAGCTGTGGTTGATATTCTAAATGTTCTTCACGTGGTCATTGTGTCTGAAGGTCTTGCACAAATATGCGTGCGTGGGGGCATTGAAGTGCCCAAGTATAACTATTTTATTTTTAAGAACCATGATTTCGTCTGTGATGTTATGCTGATATTTATCAGATATGCACTCTGATTTGACAAATATAGCTCTTCAAGATCATGCTTGTGCAGCACCATGATACCAATAAATAGGCGCATTGCTGCTTCCGGTAGTTTTTAGTTACATAACTCATACGATTCACTACAACATACCATGATTTTTTAAATTGGGCGTGCCATATGTAGTGAGCTTAATTTATGCACTGGCCTAACTCTTGGAATCTATTTGTGCAGGGATAGTACAGAATTCTGTCTGCGTTTGTCAAACCTATCAAATATGGCAAACATTAATATAACAAATATTTTGGAGAAGGTATGCACACACCAGAACTTTAGTCTGACTAAATCTAATAATTTTTATTTTGCTTATTTGGGTACTGATGATGATGACCATCCTCTAGATGACAGGCAAGGATAAGGATTATAGATATATGGCAACTTCAGATCTGCTTAGCGAACTGAACAAGGAAGGTTTTAAAGCTGATTCTGATCTGGAATTGAAATTAACAAGTGCTGTTCTCCAACAGCTTGAAGATGCAGCTGGAGATGTTTCTGGACTAGCAGTGAAATGGTTTGAGTTCTACATTATATTCAAGACTTTTGCTTATGACGCCTTTGATTCGGAAGGCGTTATATTAACATATTCATTTGCTTATTATGTGGATATTATAGAATCTGGATTGGCTGAATAAATTCATGTAGCTTATATGTCTTATTGTTTTTGTATATTTTTTGCATGCCAGTGAGTTTCAACATTTAGAATAATGTCAGTAATTGACCTTGTTTATGTTTCTTTGTCTCTTTTATTTTTTCCATTAATTAAATACATTAGGGTAGAGGAATTGAATGTTGGTCAAAGTTGCATGCAGGATTATGGCCTTTTCTTCCTTGGACATGTATCAAAAGATTGTTTAGAAGAGAACATATTTGTCAGATCACAGTATTTTTTTTATTCTCATGTTTTAAATTTGTAAATTGTTTTTTTTTTCTGGGATGAAATTACACATGCTATATTCTGCGATTTGTTCAAAAAGCCCATGTTTTTCTTTTGGGGCTTAAGTGGGATTTATTTGTACCTACTAATGGTAAAGTGATTTTAATGAACTTATGTCAGAGATTCTCGTAACTTAAGATGCTACTCATCCACTTATTCGTCATCCCTTCTTTTACTTTGGATTGCATGTATCATTTGTTAAAAAAGTCCCCTTTTATTCTTTTGGGACTCAAATGGGATTGATTTGTACCTAGTTCTAGTGGGTACAGTGAGTATAATGTATTTGTATCAGAGATTCTCGTACTTTAAGATGTTTCTCATCCACTTATTTTCATCCCCTTTTTTACTTTGCACTGCATGTATCATTGGAGTTACAGGAGAAGCCTGTGCCCCATTATTATCCTTTGCATACAAAAACATAATATTTGTCATTAATATAAGTCTTTTCTCTGCCAAAACAAATCAATCAACACTTCAAGAAATTGTTGGCTCAAACCTGGAAATGGACAGCATCATTTCTTATGTATGTCTGCAACTATGTCGTCGAACAACATTTTTTCTTAGTATTTTCAAGCCAAGTCATTGTAGGAGAATGTTTATCATGTATCTTAAATTGCATGATATAGTTCAGTATGTTGCTATTGATCTTTTCCCTCCCTTTTCTGAGTGCAGCTTAGCTCCTCTTGTCAAGAAGGTCAGTGAGGAGAGAATTATGGAAATGGCGAATAAGCTCTGTGACAAATTGCTGAATGGGAAAGATCAATATCGTGATATTGCTAGTATAGCCTTGAAGATGATAATTGCTGAAGTTAACACACCATCTCTTGCGCAACGTATACTTGTTTCACTTGGCCCTGAATTGACAAAGGGCATAACTAATCCTGTAAGTTAATGGCCATTTTTTATTTTTAGCGGGCATTTTTTTATCAAACCGTATTTGTATGAACTATTTTCGATTGGCTACTTGAATTTGATCCCTCTATGGACTTTTATGTAGTCTATAGACTCTATATTACTAGTAATATTCAAATCAATTAAATTATTATTTTTATACATTATCTATGTAACCATTGTTTGAAATTTTGGGGATCTTACAGTACTCTTTCCTTGAATGTTTGAGGCTCACTTTCCTTCTACATTTTTTTTTTAAAGAAATCCTTTGCTGCTAATTAAGGATGCAATTATTTTGAACTTGTGCTATGGTCACCTCCTAGTGGGATAAGGTTTGGTTGTTGTTGCGTTGTGCTATGGTCACCTACCTGATTAATGCAATCAAGGGGTTTTTGCTGAAGGTTGATTGCATTTAGAGTAGGCAAATTTGAAAATTTTAAAAGATAGGGCAGTATTGGTTTTACTTCTCTCTGCTTTGCTGTGGTTCACAGATAATATATTTTTACTAACTCATAATCATTGTACATATTTTACCTATGCCATATATTTTCAAAGTGGTTAAGCATGCTTATATCATTTCATCTTTCCAAAAGCTCCTTGTTAAAATTAATAGAGTGACCCTACATTGTTTATGTATTGTATTCATGTAAACTGTGGTCCTATATAAAGTATAACTATTTAGTTTTCTATTGAATACAATTACTCTTTTCTTTTCAATTTGGTTCAATGCATGGTTTCTCTCAAAATTCTTCCCCAATTTCTTGTTGGAAGGTGGTAGCAGGTTTGATATTGTGGCATGACATCCTTTCTTCTTGCCTCTGTTCCTTGTCTCACTCCATCTGGGTCTTTTCAGCTGCTGCCTTCTCCTTTACCTATTTTATGGCATGTTGTTTCTTGGTTCTTTGTGGCCTTGCTGAGATCGTATACATGTGATCTTGTTACTCCATGCCATCCTTGACCAAGCCAATCCATAGAAGCTCCCAAAGCATGCTCCATGTGTCCTCAAAAAACACTTGCTACTAACTTTATGCTTTTCACAGATCCAACACCTTAATAGATTTCTCAATCCCTTCTCATGATCTTGCCTTCTCATCACAATGTTGTGTTGCTACTTGCTAATCATTGGGTTTGCACCTTCACTTGTGAATGTTATAGCTATTAAGTTTTTTTCTCTATCATCCAACAAATAATACTTGATATTCCTTAACAACATTAGCTATCAATTATCACTTGTCTTTCTGTTGGTGATGCATATAGCCAAACTATCATCAACTTACGACACACTAGAACCACCACCATGGTCCTTCCTTCTATGTCAATCACCATGTAAGACTTCTTCACCATCACCGACATGTAACACTTCATTTGCCCAACTACCAAGTTGTAACAAGAGGTTGCATTTCTACACTAGGTTGCACCTAGGGCACTATGGTGTTGCAGGCACCAAAGCTTGTGGTTGCGACAAACCAACATCGAAAAAGTTTGATTAGTGCAAGTTAAACATGACCCAGATATGTACCAACTGAAAATAGAATGAGTAGATAAATTTTATAAAAGTGGAACAACAAAAGGGTAGCGTTTATTAAAAATAGAAGATTTCAATAAAAAATAATCACATAATTTTCCTGTTATCTTGAAGAAACCTTGTACTTCATGAAGACTCTCACCAACTAGGTGCTACTTGCAACTTCCCATATGCATTTTATTTAGTATATGAAATTCTTCCCATCACAAGCAAAATCTAAGTTTTGAAGCTAGATATTAAATTTGTTGCTTCCTTTTACTTCAAAATTGAAGTACTATTAGCATTTTAGTTTCACTATCAGGGTTTTAAGTGTTGAGTTGTGCTGATTGAAATCTTGGAACATTTCGTTCTGAATCTGACGCTGAAATTTGTTGGCATAGGTGATTTTGACATGGATAGAGGGAGAGAGAGTGACAAGATGCAGACCCATGCATCAACATTGAAGAAAGAGAAGAGGGTGAAGGTGGGAGAGAGATTGGCATTGCGAGTGGGAGAGAGATGATTACCTGCTGGAGAAAGGAATAACAAGTGGAATCGATGGCTGCTCCAATGTCTTGAGAGTGAGAGATTGGGTGGGAGGATCCTGTGTTGCAAGAGAGAGGACATGAGCGAGAAGGGAGAATAATTAGAATCTCATCCAATAGTTAGATCCAACTGAATCAGAAAACACAATTGAACTTGATTTGCATCAAAATAAGTTTGGTTCAATCTTAAATTGATCAAATTGAATTCAAATTGGACCAATTTGAACCCACTCAACCAAAATGACAAACACTATCTAAGGACTCAACCACACCCCGATTATGCTTCAATTTAGGCTTCTAAAAAACTAATAATAATTAGCTTGATCTAGCGTAAATAATCAATACATAATAAAATTTAATAGCGATGAACTATATAATAAAATTTTAATTGAAAGCAAGATAAAAGTTAAAATTTGGTCTAAATTCAACTAATAATTCTTGAACTGAAGAAAAAATTTAGTAGTTAATGGATTAACAAAGATGTATACTTTGAAAGAAATAACAAGCAAATATAGTTGTGCATGCTTTGTTCTGCTAGATGTTTACTTTTTGGTGTTTTTATTTGGCTTCTACTCGAATCATTTTTTTTAACTGGTGTCCCCCAGCTACAGGATTTTCTAAATGAAATTTAGACTAATTATTTCAAAACCAATGTAAATTGCATAAATTTTGCTCTTTTGTATTTTAAAGCTATTTATGTTTTGACAACTAATTACCGTGCTTGAGTGAAGTTTGAACTATGGATTTAATTATTATATATGTTTTGAGGAACAATGGCTTTACACTAGGAATTTATATACAAGATGTTATTGTTGCTTATTAAAATGATATAATTTCTTCAATTTACTTTTATTTTTATATTAAAAATGATGTAGAAAAGAGATATATTAACTTTTGTATCTTGTCAAATAGCAAGGGCTAGACGAGTAGGTAACAACTTGTAAAAGAATAGTCAATAATGTTTTCTTACATGAATTTTAAAAAGGAAAAAAGAGAGTTTCTCTCTCTTTTGGATGAAGACGATTACAATGAGGGGTTTTAATCTCATTTGAACAATTTTTAGTTTGTAAAAATAAAGTTGTACAAGCATTAACACATATGTGCTTTCCAGATATAGAATACACATCTTATACATGGTGAAATTTTTTCTTCAATTAGCTAGTGAGTTCTCAAGCCTGGATAAAGGAGGAGGGTTGCGTTAGGTTGCCAGCCAGCGTCAAACTATGGCAAATATTCAATGAATGAATCCATTAAACTATTAAGCTAGTGAGTTCTCATTTCCTACAAAGTAAATAAATAGAAACAATTAACTTTTTGTTTAACCAATAAAGGAAACAAAAAGAACAAAATTATAAAATTTATAGATTTATTATTGAAAACAAAAGATGTCATGTGAACATTTTGATAGTGATATACCTCTATAAGCAAGGTGCTAGAGTTTTTTGTAATAGTTTGCAGGATATTGCTTTCAAATATTAATGAAAATAAGTTTTTTATTGGCATGTACGCATATCTGAAATTAAGTACCAAAACCGTATCAGCACAATATGACACGTTAAGGGACTCGTGTTGTGTTGTTTTGGTCAGAAACCAAATTAGCTAGAGATTTTTAACCTTGGTTAGGAAGGGGAGCCTTGGCGCAACGGTAAAGGTGTGCCATGTGACCAAAAGGTCACGGGTTCGAATACTGGAAACAACCTCTTGCAAAAATCAGGGTAAGGCTGCGTACAATGGATCCTTCCTCGGGACCCCGCATGGCGGGAGCTTCGTGCACCGTGCTGTCCTTTTCTTCAATTTTTTTTACTATTGAGTGGAAGATTTAGACAAGATTACTTTCTTGCTCTTGGTATCATAATGACTCATAATAGAAGTTAGAATCTTAATCTGACTTTTGTTTATCATCAATTATCTTCATTAGCTGCAAGATTAAAAGATAAAAAATTGCTAAAATGTAATATTTTGTTTTGTCGTCTCTCAGGTGTCAGATATTTTCTCCCTAGTCTATTTGCCATTTATCACCCTTAAAATTTTCCTATAATTTTACAAACTTCTGGTCCCCACTTAATTTCAATTTAAGTGGAGTTATTATATTGTGTTGAAGCAAAATAATTAACTTCAACATTTTACCATCAAAGTTCTCAATTACTCGACTAGTGCTATATATATTTTTGGTAACTATGCTATTTTAAACAACTAGCAAAACATCAGAAGGGGGGGGTAGCCCCCCAATTTACAATGTTTGGGTTAATAGTTTTCCACACAAAGTTTATTGCTCTTATGCTGTATTGTGTTCATCTATATGATTAACTCAGGTTGCTATTTAATGTAATTACTATTTCCCTTACTTTATCTTTATTCCTTTAGAAATTCAAGTCAGCCAGCCCTGTCATTCTTCTGCTACTTCTATTGCATCATGGTGTCTTTTCATCTTTTGTTTTTCCTTACCACATATCTCTGCTCTCTTTCTCATTTCATTATTCCTACAGCTTGTGGTTCCATTACTACTGCTGGCTTTATCACCTTTGCAGTAACAATTCTTGCAGTTAGGCTTGCCCTTAAGATCTTTTTACATATTATTGTACTGTGTTATTGTGACTTGTCCATCTAGCTTCCACACTCATTTGTTTTCCTTTGCTTGAGAGCATACCATACTTTGTTTCTTTCTCATAGTCTAAATTTAACCATCTTGATTTTCATGGTATTGATTTTGATAAACTGATGGCAAGATCTGTAGGTTGCTTGAACTATCGCAATAATGACATTTATATGAATGCTTATCACCACTGCAGTTATATTTTCCTGTTTGTTCTTTTGTTATTTTATCCCCTTTTATCACTCTATCATTAGCTGGCTGTAATTAAGTACTTGCGTTGACTTGTTGGTCTGACATAATTCTGATTTATGTTGCAAAGGATACAACTGTTCATGTTACTATGCTGTTTTCTTTTAAGAATCATCTCTGACTACGAACTTGAGTGTATTTGATATAGTATTAACTATTTATTATTGTTCTCATTCCTATTGGAAAATAAAATCCATCAGTTAGTGTTTGCTTTTGTTCTGTTACAGGTATCAGTTTTTTACTCTTTCCGGAATTCTTGCTTCCCTAGGCGACAGATCTATTCTTATTAAACTTCTTTTGTGCTCTTTCGTGACAGGGGAAGGGTAATGAAATAAAGTGTGAATGCCTTGACATATTAGGTGACACTCTCCAAAAATTTGGAAACTTGATGACAAAGGATGCTCATGAGGAATTGCTGATTGCCCTTCTTTCTCAGTTGGGTTCCAATCAAGCCAGCGTCAGAAAGAAATCAATTCTTTGTATTGGTGAGGAATAAGTTATTTTATGTGATACTTTTTTTTTTCTGGCATGTGAATTCTCAAAGTTTTATTTTTCTTTTTAAGCCGTGCGTGTGCGCACACACACACTTTAAGGGTCTCTTATATAAACAAGTAGTGCATCATCTGCATCCATGTCATAGTTCTGAAATTGAGTGTATACCATTTCATGTTGCTTTTAGCATCACTTGCCTCAAGTCTACCGGATGATCTACTGGCAAAGGCAACATCTGAAGTTGTTCGATTGTTGACAAGCAAGAACATGAAACCTGAATTTACTAGGACAAACATTCAAATGATTGGAGCCTTAAGGTATTTTTCCATTCACCAACTTTTATGGTTTAATAGTTTTGAGTTGTTTTTCTCTCCTCTCTATCAAATTGTGCATATTTATTTGCCTACTTTTCCTTGGTAATGTGGTATCTTGAGTGGGTTTATGCTTGGCCGGCATTAACCATCAAAAATTTTGTTAGATGCACATTCCTATGGATCCAAGATTTTTTTTGTGTCAAGAAGGGGATGAAGTATTGTTTTGTTCCTATTATTGTAAAGGATAATTATTATGTTACATTTATAGGACTTAGCTATAATAACTTGTTTTTAAATATCCAGTGGATTAAACCTATTCAACATGTAATCATGAATCTGATAACTTGATATGATTCTAATAATTCTAACACCCTCTCAAGTTGACACCCTCTCAAGTTGGATCATAGACACTATCTACATTTAGTTTGTTAATGAACAAAGAGAAATTAAAACAGATAAAGGCACTTTACAATGACAGAGGAAAGTAATACTAGTATAGTGGCTTGAAGATGCAGGCAGTTGAATTTGTTCTCAAAGTGTTGATGGTTGGATTGAAAATTGATGACACCAAGAGAAAGAAATTGTTAAAGGACAAAGTTTATGTTGATTCAAAGCATAGATTGAGATCTTGTACCATGTCGGATGAAATGGTCGAAACGTAATATTCTAATAAATTATCGAAACTCAATACAACTTTGCACTGAGATAATATCTCTTGTGTCTGTTGATTGTGTCGATGGGTATTATGTAATTTATGTCATGTTAACACTCAACATCCCTTGGCATGCTACAGTTTTAATAACATTGTTTTTTTTTTTATACTTTGTCTCTGTAGAAGATAATGACCAAATTATAGCATTTCAAAGGGAAAGCAAACACCGATCTTAATTATATAGTCGTCAAATCTTTTTCTTTTTCTTTTTCATTTCTTTCTTTTTCCACCTTTAATTTATCACTGATATCATACATGGAAAGGTCGCTATGATACCGAAACAGTGTCTTCAAGTCAAAGACCAAAACATCGGCATGATTTGAGATTTCAAATATAATCTTCTTCCTTATCTTGAATTGAAGATAGCACAGTATGAAACGACAAAGAGGAAAGTAATGCTGGTACAATGGCTAGAAGATGCAAAAAGTTGAATTTATTCTTGAAGTTTTGTTGGGTGGATTGAAAATTAATGACACCAAGAGAGAGAAATTGTCAAATGACAGTTTATGTTGACTTGCAAAGAATTTAATTTAATCTTCTTCCGTACTCATCTTAAATTGTAGATAGCATAGGATTTTGAACTTTGTGAAAATGAAACGATACTTGTGAAAGGTTGTAGAGTGAAGTAGATACATTATGATTCAAGCTTATAAAGTCAAATATTAATTTGAGGGATGTGAAAAAGGTCATTTTGTAAATTCTGGCATCTACTTGTGGGAAAGAAAATACTAGAAGAAAGACAAAGACTAATCTATTTTCCATGAACTTGCAACTAATAGAGAAAAAGTGTTTCAGATTAAAAAATAAGATTAGAGTTTCAATAATTTACATTGAGAGGAGAGAAGAGATGTTGAAAATAATATAAAATGACTAATCTAATTGAAGTTGCTACCAACAAAACTTTGATGGTTTGATATTCACTAGTAGTTCTTCAATCTGAGACAAATACGAAGGAGGAAAATTTGAAAATTGTGATTTTTTTTCCCGATCTCTTTTACCATCATTTGAATTTTGCAGTCTCTTTCTTTTTGTTTAATTAGCCGCTTTTCTAATTGTTTCTTTTTAAGTTTGGTTTCCCATTTGTTTTCTTACATCGTCCTTTGATCTTTTTTGTGCCTATGACTTTAACTTAGCCCCTATAATGAAACCGTTGTGCTGGATCTAGACTTCACCCCTTACTAGTGGGCTGATAGCTAGGAGCTGATTGAGTGGCTATCATTTTGGCAAAGAGAGAATGTTGAGATTTATAATGGGAAGTGTGGCAAACGAGGACCTGAGAGTTTGTCTCATCGATGAAGGTTGTAAAGATACATATGCCACCACCTCAGACTCATGTTTTTAGGAGGAACATGAGACTCATGTGATTAGGAAGAATGCTAGCCTGAATCACTAGAACTCTACACAAATCAGTGAAGAAAGAGACGTGCACCTTGAAGTACAACCCAATTTCAAACAACACGACGTATAGTGTGCCTTAAAGGTAAGTGACCAACTCTAACTTCAAATGATATCATAAATATTGAGGTAGCTGAATTATTTTTTTTTATAAAAATAAGTTACAAAAATATAACAAGCACCTCGACTAATAAACCTTAGTCAAAATTCATCATGGCCTGGTCCAATATATTAGTCCTTTGCATGGATGACACCAGAGAGATTAACTATGTAGATTGGTATTGGGTTTCAGAATTTAATGGAAGGGTAAAATTTTGATTGTGTTGGATTGCATGACATGAAATTTCAATATATGCCACAAGGATAAATTGAGTACAATGGACTAAGTTAGGTTTCCTATCCACTCTTACCCCTCTATGAGAGTGGTATCACTTGTTTCTTCAAACATGGGTACACATATTATTCAATTGAGTAGCTCGAATTACATCATGTTCGGCACTGTACAACTAACAAACTGGGTGATCACTATAATTATAGATTTTGAAAGAGTTTAATATATGGGAGGAAGTCTTAAATTATGTTATGTGTGTGTGTATATATATATATATATATACATATGCCATTTATGTAAATATTAGTTTCTACTATGCCCATGCTCACAACTAACAACATCATTTTATATATTGCAAGAATATCATCATTAGTAGCTCATGTGTATAAAATAATTCATGATGCTAAAGCATGATTAACATTATCTATCAATTGACATCTTTTATATATGGACCTTTTATCCACCATTTGTGTATTCATGTGGGGTGAGCGTAATCACCTTTTGCTACAATGTGTGACACTGGCACTTGAACACCAACCACTTTGAGTTGTCCTCCAATTCCCCTATTGATTGGGTAAAAATTTATAATATAAAGAATCTTGTTGGACATTTGGATCCATACCTGTGTGTAATTGTATGAGATACTAATGTCCGAATCCATGTAACAGACTAGCATAAACATCATATCTATGTCTACTATACATTACATCCTAAACTCATATTTTATAAATGTACATAGTCATCTAGGTCATATGATTTCACAGCATGAATGCAAATCAATAAGAGCATACTATGATAAAATGAAGTATAAGAGATTAAGAGCACAACACAATTAGAAGAAGCCAAATAGAAAAGACAATAAGATAAATTGAGGTTCTCCTTGGTGTGGTTGAAATGAAGTATAAGAGATTAAGAGCACAACACAATTAGAAGAAGCCAAATAGAAGAGACAATAAGATAAATTGAGGTTCTCCTTGGTGTGGTTTCACTATAGTCAACACTCAAATAACATTTGCAGTTAAACCTAGTTTAATCATCAGCCCCATGCGTTCCAGTTTTGAACACATCACAATTCTCTCTTCAAACTCAACATGAACAACATGAACTATTCCTTCAGAGTTTCTCCTTTTTTAGCATATGTACATTTCATCAATCGATGCACATTTGTAACAAAGCACAAAAATATATCATCATTTGCTACACCTTAATCATACACCCCTAGAAAATTTAACAACACATCAATAGATGATTCATGATTAGTCAAATGGAAAGAGAAATAACTCACTATGATGGATACTATCCCAAGGTGACCTTGGATTGCATGAGCTCAATGTTCTCGCATTCTCTCCTTTTGGTCTCCACCTCTTAAATTGAGCCTATCATAAATAAACCTTTATGTCAAATTAAGCTCTATCCTGATCAAGTAGCTCCTGATTAAGGTAGGCCCTAATGAAATTCTAGGTCACAACCACAGTATTCTCATTTCCATGAATTTGGTCCTCTAAATTCACCAATTGGAATCTGATATTCCAAAATCCGCATGACATCTGGCTAGTCACTTCTTTTATGGTTCCCTACCCATTTGCAGGTAACACGAGTACACAACCAACCAGGTTTCATTGTGCAACTTAAATCCTATCTACACTCCATATTATAGCAGACCTATAAGGTTAAACAAATTAACGTATAGGCTGATTTATTTGGTATACTTCAGCTACTGAGCTTCAACCAAAAACCTTATATCAATGGAAACAGATCAGACGAGCAACCACTCAAATTGTAGATCACAGATAAACAATTTAGATTGTAGATCACAGTTCAACAATTCAAATTACAGTTCATATGTAAACAATAATATAACAGATCTTGACAAACAGTTCAATTTACAAATCATAAATCAACAATTCACATCGTATCATAGATTGCAAACAATTACATATAAATCAATGAACAAATCTCATGATTTTGTTGATTGAAATATGGATCAAAAGGTAATCAACACAATCAATACTTTCAAGGTCCAGCATATATCAAGACCACAGACAAATGCATCATTGGCAGTAAATTCTACAGTAAATCAAACATTTAAATTCAATGTCAACCAACAATGAGTCGACTGGTTAGTCAATTTCCTGATCTTTGCTCTGCACACACTAATTTGTCTGTACTTATATGAAATATTTAATAAATTCACTTAAGCTTATTTACAAATGAGATATTTAAATTTTAATCTATCCTGAAAAAAAGTAATTGTACTTTACAGTTTGCTTATCATCTACTTTGGTTGGAGGTATGGTAGTGTTACCAGCTTCTGTCTTTGCCATTATATATCTTTAGATTTGGTCATGAGCTATTTGCAATTATTTGAACTTGCCTGATTATGTGACTTTTATCCATTCATGTCTGTTCTCTAGTTTCTTCTGAGCAATTTGACTTACCAATCATATTTTGCTTTCTTGATTTGAACTTGCCCAATGGCGTAAAAAGATCCACATAGCTGACCCCACCTAGTGGGATAAAACTTGGTTGTTGTTGTGCATTTGTAATGTCTTATTGTGTAGATTATTAGAGTTTAATGTGCATACTCTTGTTCTTTTAGTCGATCTGTTGGATATCGTTTTGGGCCACACCTTGGTGAGTCTGTTCCATTGCTTATCAATTACTGCAAGAGTGCATCAGAATCTGATGAAGAACTTCGTGAATACAGCTTGCAGGTAATCTGACCTAGGTCTTCATTAACTTCTCCATAATTTAAATAGATTACATTATCATTGTGTAAAAGGTAGACAGATGTACCTTTTTCCAACTTATTTCAGGCATTGGAGAGTTTTCTGCTTAGATGTCCAAGGGACATATCTCCTTACTGTGATAATATTTTAAATCTAACTTTGGAGTATTTAAGCTATGACCCCAACTTTACTGATAACATGGAGGAGGACACTGATGAAGAAGGGAATGAGGAGGAGGAAGATGAGTATGTTGCTTAGATGTTTATAAGCATAGCCTCAGAACTATTTTCTGTGTTTTTTGCTCTGAATTCTAAATTCTACAGTGAAAGTGAAAATGAGTATACTGAATACTGATGACGAGGATGCAAGCTGGAAAGTTCGAAGAGCAGCTGCCAAATGCTTGCAGGCAATTATTGTATCACGGCCGGAGATGCTTACAATGTTGTATGCAGAGGTATGTGAAGTATTTAAATTTATTTTTGTTTATGTTGCATATAATCTTGGAAGATCTTATATACATTTGTGATCACTGTTCTAGCTTCAACAACTGAATTTTATCATCTTTATTTGAAGTTGTGTATTTCTATTTGAAAATGATATGAATATTTCCTTTCTAATTTTTACTTGTTAGTATTGTTATGAGGGTAACTTGCCTACATTCTATACCCCATCTCTTATGGTCTAGATGGTTCCTAATGCTGTTTGTAGGCATGCCCCAAGCTGATTGAAAGATTCAAAGAAAGAGAAGAGAATGTCAAGGTGCTAGAATTTTTCTAAAATCATTGTTGGAGAGGCAAGATATGCTGATGTGTCCTTTAACTACAAATATCCTTGTTTCTCAGATGGACGTATTTAATACATTTATCGAGTTGCTACACCAGACTGGTAATGTGTCAAAGGGACAGGTCGACATTAATGAGTCAGGGCAAGTAACTAATTGCATTGTAATTTTCAAGCTAGAGAATTTGAAGAGTATCTTGTGATCACTGTTAATGTATTTTATAATTGCAAGGTGCAGTTAAAGTAGTATCTGTAATTTACATTCAAGGTGGAGCTAAAATGAACTAAGATCAAATCATCCAAGTAGCATCACTTCTTTTATTTATTTGGTTCTTGTATGTTAACTTTGCTAAATTTGGTTTGCTCTGTTTATCATATACCTGTTTTTAACTAAAAATTATATATCATATGCAATAAGTTCATCTTTATTTTTGCAAATATCATATTTGCTCAGATCACTAACAAGAAAATTTTAGATAGTGGGATAGTTACTGAACCTTCTCAGTCATCTATTTTCCCATCTTAAATCAGCTGACAACTTTAAATGCATGTTTTAATTGAATAGTTGGTGACAGTCTGTCTCTGGGATATTAAGTGCCACTTTACCAAGTTCTTAGGCTTCAAACCACTCATGCAACTTTGGTGTTCTTAAATTTCAGTTTGAAGACCTAGTATATCTTGCAATCCTAATTCAAGTCAGCAATTATTTATACATTCTATTTTGATAACATCAGATCAGTTAATAATTTTTTATTTTCTCTCCTCTCCCCCACTTTCCTTTTTTGTTTTTTTGCTCCTGCATTGGAGTCACTCCACCCTCTTCTTCGTTTTCACCTGGGTGCGTACTAGTACACCCTGTATAAACATTGATTTGTTGGTTGCTGCTATTACATATCTGACTGCTGACTAGTATCTAAGCATGGATCAGTTCTTACTTAATACCTCGAGGTGTATTTGACAAGTTGATTTAGTAAATTAAAGAAATTTCTTTTGCAATGACTTCCCAATGAAAAGATATTAGTGACCAAATCACATTATTGTGAATATAAAGGATATTTTGCACTCTTATCTCTTCATAGATGTTTTCCTTTATTTTATTATTTTAATATTTCCTTTCCACAATTTATTATATGTTTGCCTTCTTTCTATTTCAAAATTTCATTTTCTGCATGTCTTATGTTCCATTGTTCCATTACTATCTTATACCTAATTAAGATTTTCACTTCATCTTGCCCAAACCACTAATGCTATTCTCTCATGTAGTTTATTGATGTAACATGTTTTATTGATTCTGCAGTCCACGATGGTTGTTGAATCAAGAAGTGCCAAAAATTGTGAAATCGATCAATAGACAACTCCGTGAAAAATCTATTAAAACAAAGGTAAGATGTCTTCCTACATTAGTTCTTGGCTAGTGTTGGTATTTTTAGTGAGAATTTTCAGTATATGCATTTAGGTTGGAGCATTCTCAGTGTTGAAAGAACTTGTGCTTGTCTTACCTAATTGTCTTGCTGAGCATATCAGTGCTCTTGTTTCAGGGATTGAAAAGGCTTTAACTGTAAGTTATTGCTTGGTACTTTAGTGCAATACTGTCTCTCCTTGTAAGGATCATTTAACGTGACCTTCATTCCTAATTTTGTTTGTTCCTTTATCTAGGACAAATCTTCCACTTCAAACTTAAAGATAGAGGCCCTTGTTTTCACCAGATTGGTTATGGCTTCACATTCACCATCTGTATTTCATCCGTACATCAAGGTAAAAAAAAAGCTATTTTTATTTTGGACTTGTGTTAGTTGTCATGTGTTTACATGGAAAAGACATGACTTTACCTTTAGTGCATATTTCCTATGAGGGAAGCAAATATAGGCAGGAAGAAGGAAATATGGATGGAAAGGTGGCAAAAAGATTTTCCTAGCGACACTCTCCCTCCATTTCCTTTGGCAAAAATAGGAGGGAAGGAAAAGCGTGGGCAAATATTTCCCAATTTTGTGTGTGGAGTGGGAAGTCATTGTTTGCATATAATGGAGCTCAAATCCAACCTTGAAAAGTTGATTTTGTTTTCAAATATATATTTTAAATGTGTTTAACGAATAAAGTTTTGAAATTTAAATTGTCCACCCTCTTTCATTTCCTCCAAAGAAACAATTGGAAGGAAAACTTCACTTTTTTCCTTTACTCCAAGGAAATCAAATCTAGGGAAACATTTTCCAACCTTTCCTTATGAGTTTTCTTTCCTCTAGATGTTTCCTTTCCCCATAGGAAACAAGGCCTTAAATATGGTGTAGGAAGTTGCTTAGTATATTATTCTTTATATACTTCAATGCTATTCCAGGAAGCTGCTTATTTTGTTGCAGAAAACAAAATGGATGCCAATTAGATTTTATTGTGATTGTGCGTAAGCGGGTTTGTGTGATAGGGGATGACGAGAGTGATGTGTTGGTGGTGACTGCTAGAAACAGTAGATTAATAGTTGATTAGTCTATTGGGTTTGCCCACATTAGTAGTTCTAGTTTTAGGGTTCATAGAGCCCCTTTACACGAGTAAGAGCTGTCCAAAAAGAAGTATTCCCTTGATCGGGAGGTAGACATTTTCCTCATTTGTCTCTCTTTCTCTTTTCTGACACATGTATGAGTAATTGAAGTTCTCTATGGCTAACAGCTTTGTGCATGATTCAAACTTAGAGTCATGTGAATCCAAGGCTTCTCTTGCACTTATGAGCTACATGACAATCTTCTTCCACAAGCATCCACCTCCAGTTGCTGCCTTGCCATGATGAAATCCCTTGTCCCCAGGTTGACACCTCCACCAAGCTCTCCCTTGATACTTTTGCGAGCCATCTTAGGGTTCAACTAGGTGCTGCTGCAATGGATCATGTCCTTAAGAAGTCTCTTGACTTCTTAATCACTATATCCCTCAAGCTCTCCCTCAAGTGCCTCCTTGATGCAAGGCTTCTTGAGATGGAGAAGGATTGACTTGTCAAGGGCACGATGGAGGCTGGATTGGCCCTCCTCGAGGTTGCTAGGAGATTCACCCATTGGCATGTGTTGAAGCACAGCTCCTCTTCTAAGCCATTTGATCTTACTGTCAGGGTATTCTCCGAGCTAAATACCTAGAGTCTTTGCCATGCCGCGGCTACTTGTTCAATCATCAATGAACAACAAGTCAACATATTATCCCATGTGATATCAGAATATCAAGCTAATAACTAAAGTGCCAAAGAAAAAAAGAGTTGTGGATGCAAGAGGAACCATGCTGGGGAAGAAGTAACAAGAGTTGTGAGTTGCAATTTATGGGCTCGTTATCACACCTAAATATTATATATATTTAAGTATTATGTGGATTTGATTTTAAAAAATGGGGCAATCAGCTATTGGTTGTACCATTCTTGCATATGTTGCACTCATTTAAGCCCTTGATTCAGTTAGTTTTAAAATATTCAACTATGACATTTTGTTTTAAGTTTATGAGGTTAATTAATCTAACACATGCTATTCTTACAACTTTAGGTTAACAAAGTCGGTCTCATGCATATTAATTATTTGGGATGGCTCTGGGAAGATTTTTTTTTTTTTTTTTTGGGGGCATTGCCATGTGATTCATGCCATCCCATACCATGTGCATTCATGGCTGAACATCGAGGCTACCATTTTAGGTTAACTTCGAAATTGACAAAGAAACACAAAATTTAAACTTTATTTGTAGAACTAACTTCACCAGTATATTCGGATTGTACAACTCTACAAGAGCCACACATAAGAATTATTGACAATCTAGTGTTCTTACATTGCGATTTTCACAGCCTTATATGTAAACATCCACCATATCTTTTGTAAAGTGGCTAATAAAATAATTTCTAAGCTGAATATTGAATTCCTGTTCTATTCTTTCATTGCTTACTAAAGCACAACTTCAGGCTCTCTCTAGTCCTGTTCTATCTGCTGTTGGTGAAAGATACTATAAAGTAACTGCTGAAGCATTAAGGGTTTGCGGAGAATTAGTTCGTGTACTTCGCCCTAATTTTGAGGTAACAAGTTATTTTCTAATATTGGCTGCTGTCTGAGGTGTTAAATTGAGCTTCCCTTTTTCTAGACTTCCATGCCAGACTTCAGACCATATGTTAGCCCTATCTATAGTGCCATATTGGCTCGCTTGGCAAATCAAGATCAAGATCAGGTTGGTGAGATACTATATCTTTGCTTTGAACAGCTTATATTATAATGTCTCCAAACTAAAAAATTTGAAAAAAAACAAAGCAAATTTATGTTGTGGTATCTACTTCTCATAGTGTTCGAAATCTTCTTATGAGACTTATAAATTCAAGGATTATTATTTTAGTTTTTTTACCTTTTTCATCATTTATGTATTTATGAATAGATGATTATATCTTATGAGATATGCATGTCCTGAGTTCTCTTTTTGATGAGTTAGATTTAGAGTTTACAACACAAAGCTAACTCAATAAACATGTGGATTAAATCATGTTGGATCATAATTTAAGATAAAAAATGAAACTCAGTTGTTTATAAAACAATTTGATTGAGGAGGAATCTAACTTATATTAATTTAATCCAGGAGGTTAAAGAATGTGCAATATCTTGCATGAGCCTTGTGATATCAACTTTTGGTGACAACCTTCAAAAGGATCTACCAGCTTGCCTTCCCATACTAGTTGATAGGATGGGAAATGAGATCACCAGGCTAACAGCTGTGAAGGTTATATCTATTCCATCAGAATTCTCTATTATAGCAGGATGTGGATCTGATATCTTTTTAATGTGTCTGCTTATTTTGTTTTCAACTTCATAATTCCTAGTGCTAAATATCTCATATGTAGTGTTTTAATTGTTTTCATATTTTTTGTTAGCAAAGTTCTTTAGATTATATTACAATTATTGTTCGATATTAAAGCTTGCATGCAAATACTTAATCAAGTTTCATTGGTCCTTTTTGTGAGCAAAACTAAATATATCAGCTTATGTGATAGGGTTAATTACTGGATGATAGTAATAGCAACTTCATGGTATAAAATATTGTTCCCTTTTAGTTGATATAGGCAAAACACTTCTCTCTGTCTGTTGATCAGCATGAGAAATAGTAGCTTAAAGAAACCCCTTAACTAAGCTGTCGCGAGCGATTTAAACTCTAGAAACAATGGACAATATTGATGGTGACCCTTATGTGATGGCTGTTTAGCAACCCTTCTGTGTTGATTGCAACTCTTGCAAAATGACAATGTCTATTCAATGCCCCTTCTGTGATCACAATGACTCTTTGGTGATCCTTTTGCGATGACAACCTTCCACCATGATTAAGGTTGTCTGGCGATCATTCTATGAATGATGACACACCAGAGGCTTCCTTGAGGCATATGAGTCTTCCATGAGCTTTGCAAGGTCAACATGAGTCTTTAAAAACAACAAACAATGCGAAAGAACATTGGATCCTCTTAGTCCTCTCCTTCCTCATCTTCTTGTGTTCGATACACCTTCTGTCACCGGTGGCACACCATATTGTCCTCCTTTCTTACTGTTAGGCACACCCTATGACACTAGTGATGCATCATCTTCTTCCTCCTCTTTTCTTTCCAACACTTGCAATACATCGAGCCCTCTTCTTCTCCATCCTCTTCTTTTCTTTCTTCCCTCTTGGCTTTTGGTGTTTGACACACCCTCTGGTATTGGCACTAGACACAGGTGGTACGTTTCGAGTTGAGTAGGGATTGAAACATGTCTCAGCTCGAGATTTCAAATCTTGAAGTTATTAACAAAGATGGGGGTTTGGTTAAAATTTCAAATTAAAGAATTATTGTTTCATATAAAACTTTCATGTAAGTACTTGATCAAGTTCTTAGTGTCCTCACGGGATGTCCAGTTAGTTAGAGGGTGGCAGACTTGCTACAATGGGGCAAGGGATCAATTCCCAGAGGGCTCATGCCCTTGGAGAAAAAAAATCCGTCCCATCCTCTAGCCAACTTGGCAGTCCGCTATAAGTTGACCCCGTGATTTACTTTCACATAACCCGGGGACGGATTGTGAGGGACGCTTGGGATGAGCGTAATCACCTTTTGCTATAATTAATCAAGTTCTTAGCTCTTTATATGAGCAAAACTAAATATTTGTGCTTATTAGGGTTAATTACTTAATAATAATATATAACAATTGAATTACTAACCAAGACAAACTATCTAATTGAATTTGACCATTGTTTGAAATCTCATATTGTTGAAACAGTCGAAACATATCACTTCGGTGAATCATTGAAACTCAATACTACTCGGCACAAAGGTTTAAAGTCTCAAGTTGTGCTGTAATTTTGGTCTTTGATTGTAAAGATATTGCTACAGTACTGTCCCGATGCTTCGACACATGGTGCCAGTGGCGTGGAGGTTGAAGGAGGAAGGAGATAAACAAAGGAAAGAGATATTCTCCGTGTTAAGTGGTGTTGAGTTTTTGTAATTTATTGGAATGATATGCTTTGACCTTTTCACATGGCATGGTACAATATTTAAAATCATGTTCACCATAGACAATGTGTCCTTTCTATGCTTCATTTCCTTTTTTCTTTAACCCCAATCCCTTAATGACACCGTGCATCAAAACCTTTACATGATGCCGAAGAGATTTTGAACCCTGATTTTTACAACCATTATATTTTGGACTTTGTAAAATCTCAAAAATAGACAATAATTTACATCTATAATAGCTTGTCAGAGTTCATTCAAACAATTGATAAGGCATGGCGCATGTGATCTAAAGTAATATTAGAGAAGATAACTAAAATAAACATTTATCATATTGGAAACCATAACCAATACTGTAACCAAGTTAGTTTCTAACCTATAATTGGAGATCAAGAAAATAGTAATAGGAGAATCAGTACAAATGTGCATAGTGGATCAATAATAGATGTACATGAATTCATAATTGTTCAAGAATTCTACCATGTAATATTAAGAACCTTTAAGTTAATGCCAGTTTTAAGATATCCCCAATTATCAATCTTTAGTTATCAATTATCTAACTTTGTGGGTATCACTAATCATCAACTAGTTATCATCAATTATTAAACTTCAAGTCTTTAGATGAGAGTAAGCTTGAAATAATCACCAATTATCAAACTTTGAATTACCATCACCACCCATGTATCTACAAATTATCACCAACAATAAAGTTTTATTAAAAATTATAATCTCTTTCGTTAAGGTGAAACACTATATGTTGGTGCAGCGGGGCCGGTAAGAGGGGGGTGAATTGCCTGCACAATAAGAATACCCTCCTCGTTTCTTTCAACTCAAAAAATGCAATAATAATAAAGAAATAAACTAACAGAAATAAAGAGGAGACAGAGAATTTAACTTGGTCACAACCCAGTGGATTGTTAATCCAAGGCGATGAAAAAACTCAGA
Organism: Zingiber officinale; assembly: GCF_018446385.1. Classification (NCBI taxonomy): domain Eukaryota; kingdom Viridiplantae; phylum Streptophyta; class Magnoliopsida; order Zingiberales; family Zingiberaceae; genus Zingiber; species Zingiber officinale. Next base: position 114,605,220 of record NC_055993.1, on the reverse strand, counting down.
AAGATCTCCTTCTTTGAAGGCGGAGAAGCCTTTTACACACTAAAAGCTCTTACAAGTTGCTAGGAAGTTGTTACAGAGTTGATTGATTAATTTTCTAGCTCCAAGGGCCTTTATATAGCTCCTGGAAATCTTATCCCGAGTGTTGGAGGCACCTCCAAGAGGGTTGAGGGCGCCTCCAAGCAGTTTGATCGGATAAAGCTCTATCCGGTTGCAAACGATCACGAGGACTGGGTCTGAGGAGCCTCCAATGCCCTTGAAGGCGCCTCGGATTGGTCTGAGGCGCCTTCAAGGTGATGGAGGCGCCTTCAATGTTGAGGGCGCCCTCAATGATGTTGAGGGCGCCTTTAACCTGCATGGTATAAGTACCGCTTTCAACCTGCATGGTATAAATAGCTTCTAGCTTCTCTTTTTCCTCTTCTTCCGAAACTCCGATCGCTTGGGTGCTTTCGGCCAACCGAAATAGGACTCACCCGAACCCAATTTCCGGCCTTCTCCTTGAGCAGGCTTCCGACCCGGCTTCTCGTCCCTCGAACGCCGCGCACGTTCTTCTCGTCCACCGATGTACTCTTCTGCAGCTCTTTCGTCTTTCGGACGCACCGAGCCCATCGACTCCCTTCCTGTGCCGTCCTTCTCGCTAGCTGCGTCTTCTGCTCGACTTCTTGCGCTCCTAAGTTCCTGCACACTTAGACACAGGGATCAAATAACAAGCAGGACCTAACCTAACTTGGTTGATCACATCAAAACACCCACGAGGTCCAACACTATAGTCATATCCACACATCAATACTATATCATCTCATACACACTCCAACACGCTCAATTAAAATATGTAAATGGGTCGTGAAGCACCCATAATATATGCTTATGGGTTGAAGGCTTGCTATAAGCACAAATGGGCCTAAGATATGGGATTTACATTGTTTGACTAGTTTTCATCATTTCCACTTATTTATTCTTCAATATGCATTTGCTTGTTTATTTATTTATTTTTATTTTTTTATTATTATTTTTGGGTAAGTAAAAAATGTATAAATCACGAATCACAATAATCAGGCGTTAGGAGCGATTCATGTTTGAAAAAGTGTTAGATCCGAATACACTTCTAATGTCGTGTATACATGAATCTGCACTCTTATAAATCCTCTCACAATTCGATTGACCCACACCAAAGAAATTATGATTATGTGCTCTTCATATAAAGTGAATCAAGGAAGACAAAATAAGATGCCTCGCCTTTGTCAGTAGCTATCCTCTATAGTACTGCCCAAAGACTCGAAACATATGTTGGTAGGTGGACATCTTTTATCCCATGTGAAGCCAATCTCTGATCCTCCATAAATCCACAATAGGTGGACATCTAAAAAATAGTTGCTCCTATGACTCTATCACTTGGTGGCAAAAAGTAAATGTCGATCCTCCAAATAGTCTTGCTTGTCTCTAGTCGGAAGACGCCTTTGTGCCAACATCCATAACGTAATTGCATGACTAGGTTGGATATAGGGTTTCCACACCGTCTTCACCCATGACTTCTTAGAATCGGCATGCTTAAAGAAATCTTAGGCCATAGCCACTCCATTGTCCTGCACAAACCAATTCGATATCCTAGCATCTGTCGGTGACCCAATAGTTGAAAGGATGAGATCGCAAATTTGTATTAGCCTCTTGATCAGTGGTGAATCCAAGTGCACTGCCTCTCAAGTCCAGACATCTGTTCTCCTCAAGTAGATGTGATGCACCCACTTGATCCAAAGGGCATCCTCCTTGGCTTGTATTCGCCAAAACACCTTAGCTAGAAGGGCAAGGTTTCATGCTCGTAGATCGCGAAATCCCAATCCACCCTCCTCTTTGGGCTTGCACATATCTGCTCATGACACCGGCGGGTGTTTTGATGTTCACATAAAAGACCTATAGATGCTATAAATGAGATTCATGATTCCCATAGGAATGGGTAGAATCGAAAGGTAAAAACACTCAACCCCTTAAGATCAGCTGTGCCTTACTGGCATAAGGCAAAGTATTTCGTGGCCAAGCGTTGATCCGTCGCCTAGGGAGTCAAATAGGGGGTTGTGGTCAGAAAGTAGAAGACACCGCACCGCTAGGGGATCCCTAGATATTTGATGACATGATCCCTTCCTGGAAACCTGTGATGGTAAGTAGCTGTCGACATGCCGAGTCCTCAACTCCCGCCACGAAGATATTTGACTTCAACTTATTGACCTGAAGTCTCACAATTGCACCAAAATCTAGTAAACAATATGTCAGGATACCAACAGAAGCTACATTGTCTTGACTGAATAGAAGATCATCTACATAGGCAAGATGGACTAGTTTGAGATGCCCACACTGGGATGATAGTTGAATTATGCTTTGGTGGTACTCCTTTGTAGTTGGCTTCCAAAAATCTCTATGCAGACGCCAAAGAGATAAGGTGACAACAGATCTCCTTGCCTCCTCTAGCTCCTTCGAAGCGTCCAAAGGTGCCTCCATTGATTGCAGTGAGGAGGTAGTAATTACACACTCCATGATCCATGACTCAAACTGTAGTGGAAAGTTCAACCCAGCAAAGCATCTCGCAAGAAGTCCTAGTTTACAAAATCGAATGCCTTCTAAAGGTCAATCTTCATGATGCACCTGGGTGATATCCTCTTCCTGCTATATACCCTGAAAAGTTCTTGGGCCATGTGGATATTGTCAGAGATAAGCCTGCTATGAACAAATGCCGCCTGAGACTGATGAAGAACCTGATCCATGGTGTTTGAAATCCCGCCTACAAAATCTTAGAGATAACTTTATTGAAAACCGTACAACGAGATATAGGCCTCTAGTCAAATACTTTACTAGCATGCACTGACTTAGGAACAAGAGCTTCCCAGTGCCGAAAAAACTCTTGTACTGCAGCCACAAAAACTGGTTGGACTGTATCCCATGTGTGCTTGAAGAACCTAGAGCCATAGCCATCCAAACTAGGTGCTCTCTGCAGGAACACACACAAGCTGGCCATGTTACGGCTCTACCATTCGGTCATGCTGCAAACACTCCTGCGAAAAGTAGTTCTGTTCACCCCCGTGTTGAGTTGTGTCTGGAAGTGATTTGTAAAGGCTGTCACAACTTCCACAAATGACATGGTGAGTTGCCCATCCGATTTCTCCACAGCTATAACCTCGTTCCTTCGATTATTTCGCTTTACATGAGCATGAAAGAAAGATGAGTTTTGGTCAATTTGTTTGAAGTAGCCCACTTTTGCCCGTTGCATACAAAAACTACGTTCGACTTCACTCAATCTCCAACAGTCTTACTACACTAAGTTTGTTGTCTCTGAAGAGGGATTCCACCCTCTTCTGTTTGAGGCCTTGAATGTTCCAGGATTCAATCTTCATCAGGCCTGAGATGGCCTAGGCTGCCCAACATTATTTAGCTTCGTTCTTCCTTTAACTACTACTAGAGTTTTGTTCCCCTTGGTGGGTGGCGCTACAGAACTTTGTGTGTTGCCTGTTTGCCATCTATGTGCGATGCGTCTGCTATCTCTAGAGCTTTCCCTTTGCTTCTTGTAGTGGGGGCGTAGGCTTGTTGATCCCTTGCCGGAAGGGCATCAATAATCTGCAGGACTGTGCCTGACTTGATCCCGCAGGATCCATACTTTGTTGAAACCTTCTTGAGCTCTTCCGCCTTGTGTGAACCACCCACTGTTCTGTGTCCGGTTTCTTGCCTTTATCAGGTGCTTGTTTATGAATGACCATTAGATAAACTTTTCTCGTTCAACTTGATGTACTTATTCATTTGATAATCTTATTTATATACTTCCAAGTTTATACAGGTAGAAGAGACTAACCTAAGTTGCCCTTTTAGTTGCGCTTAGCAATTCAATAATAAATTGTTTTATCATATCACACAACAGTCTTTTATGATGAGTTAATTCAGAGAAGGATGATTGTGTCCAAAAGTATTATGAACCATGATTCGATTTGAAAGATGCAATACAATTAGAATGGATCATTAAAAAATTCATTAGATATTCCTCTCATACCCATGTCATCATGACAGATATGGGTATGAAGATCAAGTCTCGAAGTATTCATTTATGAGAATGAGAGGAGGAAGAAGAAGCTTATTGATATTGCCTTCATGGGTTGTTGGAGCTCAATAACCTCGAGAGGGGATGTGAGGAAGAAGAAGAGGCGATAGATGAAGCTTACTACTGTTGGCTTCAACTTTTTTACTCAAGTAAGCATGATTATGTCTAAAAGAATTGTTAATCATGATTCGATATGAAATATCTAATATAATTAGAATGCGGCATCAACTTTGTTACTTAGACTCACTTGTTACCCCTTCTGTACCATGTCTACACGATAGAGATATGGTATGAAAATTGAGTTGAAATAATCGTACTCGTTTAGGTAATAGGAGATTGACGATCTAACACTAGGAAGTGAAGAAGAATGTAATATCAACTATGTTACTCAGATTCAGTGACTACCCCTCACATATTCGTGTTGACACGACACATATATGTGTATGAAATCATGTTCAAATAGCCATATTCGTTTAAGTGGTAAGAGTTCGATGACCTCACACTGGAATGTGAATAAAACAAAGAAAAATATTGTGACTTCATAGGTGATAGGAGTTCAACGACCTCGCTCAAACTCATTGGTTACCCCACACGTACCTATGTTGACACGACACAACTATGGGAATGCAAATTTGAGTCCAACCAGGAAGAACTTTAACTTTGTTACGTAGACTCACTAGTTATAGTTCTTGTACCTTTGTCGATACATACTTGTGTCAAGTCGACACGTGTAAAAATTGAGTCCAAACGGCCATATTTGTTTAAAGAATGAAAGGGGGAAGAGGAAGACTTTTGTGAGGACCTTGCATTGGGACATGAGAGCGTTGGAATGCTTCATAGGCAACGTAAAAAATACGGAGCTGTGTCGGTTAGCATGAACGAAATTTATTGTTCGGCTTGGGAATTGACGTTGGCACTGCGTCAGAGCTGCGAGGCCATCACGACCTCGAGCAGAGAGAAAAAAACCTCTTAACCCCTTTAAAGATAATTCTTTTCATCTTCATTTGTCCACGATATAAACAGAGAGAAAAGAAACTCTTAAAGGATAATTTTTTTTTTTTTTCATTTGTTCACTAGGTAAACAAAGAAAAAAAACATGATAGACAAAATAAAAATAATATATTTTCTAACCTCATAAAATATACTAATACTACTCATGAATTAAATTTTTTTGTATAAATTTGATTTAATTTTAAACTAATCAAAAATATATCCAAATTAAATTTACTTTAAACCTATTTTGATCGTGCTATGTCTCCTTGGATTTGCTTGCCATCTTTCAAAGAAAGAGAAGGCTTCTCATTGTGTGGAGCTACCGAAAACCTCTTTGTTTTTGCTGAATTAGGCTTTTGATTGTTGCTAGTGGAATAGGGCCTCACTATTCTATTGATGTCCGGATTGACATTATTATAGTGTTATTCCTGCATAATTTTCCAATGCATTCTGATCTAAACTATACATGGTTCAATGAAGTTGATTGTGAATCAAGTAGTAACACCTAACATCTGTAAATCACTTGTTAACTAATTAATATTAGATACTTAAATTTATTCATACAGAAACTGGTGAACACATTGAGTGCATCATTGATTACACAAAATGTCCTTAACATGCAAAGCTTGCAAACTGACCTTACATTCAAATTTGAATATCACCTCTAAACTAATTTATCTTCACTTGTACATACATGAACCTGTTTCATTAATCCACATTTGCAAGAACATTACAAACAAGACAATTCCCTTGTTCTATGCCTTGTCAAGTCAGCTTCATTGGTCTCAAGCTGTTTTAACATTGATTTATATGTGTTGAACTTTGTTTGCAATTCTTGTATTGCATGAGAAGACTTGGTACATAGGGTGGATTAAACCATCTAAAGAAGCCATATCCATGGAATTTTGCAGAAGATTAAACATAGAGGTAGTACCATGTATGTGATATGATTTCTAGTACTTTTGCCCATCGGAAGGACCTTCTTTTCGGCTAAATTTTCTTCCATGTCTTTTATAGGTTTATTCTATCTTCTCTTGTTTTTTCCTCCTATATTCTTAAAATTTTCACTCTCTTCACTGTAAGATACATTCTCTTCTTCTCTTCACTGTAAGATACATTCTCTTCTTCATCATCTGTTTTACCTATTTTTTATCTCATCATCTTAAGTATTTCATTTTTTGTTCTATTGCTTTGAATCCATTTAAACCTTTTATTATCTTTTTGTAATTGCAAGCTTGAGTTTATGATTCATATTTTAATAATATTTCAATGTTGACTGTGTAGGCGCTCGCTTACTGCCTAGTTGCTAGGCAGTTGGCTAACTGCGTATCACCTACCATCCGAAACTGCTCTTTATGACATTTGTCATAATTTCTAATATTTTGCTCAAGTTTATAACATTTGCAAGTTAGTTGTATCTTTTTTTTGCCGCTAGTAAATCAAGCTCATTATATGATGTTGTTAGAGTAAACAAAGTTTATATGTATATTGATGTTTCCTGCTCTGCTAAATATATTTAGTGAATCCAGGCATTTGCTGTAATTGCGAACTCGCCTCTGCGCATAAACCTCTCATGTGTTTTGGAACAAGTTGTTTCTGAACTGACGGGATTCCTGCGGAAGGTATATGTCTGTGCCATTAACTGATAGCTTGTAAACTTCTCATGCAACGATGGTGATTTCATTTCAACACACTTTTTTGTACATGTTTTACAGGCTAACAGAGCCTTGAGACAAGCAACATTGGGCACACTCAACTCCCTAGTAGTTGCATATGGCGAGCAAATTAGCTCAACAACTTATGAAGTTATAATAGTGGAACTTTCAACACTTATAAGGTTCTTTTGATAATGTTGCATATAGTCTTTTGAGGTTATTTTGATGATGCTGTATACTGCACTACTAGATGTATCATGAATCTAAGTTATGTTTTTTCTTTGGCAGTGAGGCAGACTTACATATGACTGCACTTGCTCTGGAACTTTGCTGCACGATGATGATGGCCAAAATATCTAGTCAAAGTGTTGGTGTGACTGTTAGTCATAAAGTTCTTCCTCAAGCTCTTATACTAATCAGGAGCTCGCTGTTGCAGGGTCAAGCTTTGCAAGTACATGGAAGTTCAGCTGTTTCAGCATGGATTTTTGTATTTCAACACTGACTAAATTTTTATTTTTGCACTTTTGCAGGCATTACAGAGATTCTTTGCTTCCTTGGTTCATTCAGCAAATACAAGCTTTGATTCACTATTAGATTCCCTCCTTTCAAGTGCTAAGCCTTCACCACAGTCTGGTGGTCTTGCTAAACAGGCTCTTCATTCTGTTGCACAGTGTGTTGCTGTACTTTGCTTAGCAGCTGGTGATCAGAAATGTGCATCCACTGTAGACATGCTGAAAGGAATTCTGAAAGATGATAGCAATATGAATTCTGTATGTTGTGAATTTTTTATTCTTTGTTTCTGCAACATTTGCATCTTTTATTGTAGATTTAGGAATGTGAAGAACTTCTACATGATAGGTATATGACTCATGATAAAAGTCAAGCTATCCCTCTTCAGGTTCTGCAATGGGTCACTTTCTGTAATATAGTTGCACTTATTTAGGCATAAATTGCTGGAAGATGAAAATGAAGTGATCTTATACATCCTTCTACAAGAGTACTATATTGTAGCATGGGGACACAACTGTGACTTTCTATCATTTTATGATTCCCTCTTTAAAAAATGGTCCCATTTTAAGGCCACTCTTTATAATGTTCAAGTTTTCTTTAAGTGAAATTAATTAGGTATATTACTTATTACTTGGATCTTTACTTATTATCAATTTTAATTGGTTTCGAGTATTAGTATCCAATCCATGTAAAACATATTATCAATTGGGAATATGGGGTTGACGGGATCTGCATCTGGTACGACATACCCTTATGAGGTCCAACCATCAGTACAACTATGATAGAAAAGGATTCCTTTAATAGATGGTCCCACTTTATATATAGTGAGTGGGAATATGGGGTCAAAGTGATCTGTATCTGGCACGACATACCCTTATGAGGTCTAGTCCTCAACATAACTATGATTTTCTATCACTTTACGATTCCTTTAAAATATGGTCCCACTTTAAGGCTTCATGTCTGCTTAAAGTGAAATCAACCAGGTATAGTATTTGTTACTTGGATCTTATTATCAATGTTAATTGGTCTTGAGTATGTGTATCCAACCCATGCATGAACCTATTCCAAACATGTTATCAAGTGGGAATATGGGGTTGAAGGGATCTATATGTCTGGCACGACATAGCCTTATCAGGTCCAGCTTTTGATACAACTAAAGGAGATAACCAGAATCCTAATAACATAGTGCAAGTCTTAATAATAGAAAAACTAATGTTTTGCATTACAAGTTCTAACATCTAATGGAAAATTAATGAAGTTGGTGCACACATAATACATTAATAATACTTTTGGTTTATAGAAGGAATTAATTCTGGAATAGAGTAGTTATTCTTCGAAAATGGAAACCTATGAATAGACTATGAATATTCATTAGTTAGTTTGATTAATGGAATAAAAATTCCATTGCATATGATCAAGTATTCGTGGCTTTAGTATAACAAAAGCTAGCAAGGATTGAGAAGGAATGCTTATTGAATTTTTGTGATACCTTGATGCTTTTGACAATGCTGGCATAACCTGGCAGATCGCTGCTTAAGACATGCAATATCCTTGCTGTTCCACTAAAAGCAATGTAATTACAGTGGCATACTGCCAAATATTTTGTTTTTCCAATTGCCATGCATGTAATATCAATTTTTAATAATTTAAGATCCATGCCAGGATGAAAGTTAAATAAAAGAAGGAAAATGGAGAATTTGAAGGGTCTAGAAGTTAAGACGTGGAGGGGCTTAGATGATTTGAGATTTTAAGATGTTGAGTGATCTGAGAGACTTATTCATGGAATAAAATGGAGGGACTTTGTGTAGTTATGAATAACAATGGAAAGCAAGAAAATTAGGGCTATTTTTCATGTTTAGTGTCTAGTCTCTAGCTATGTAACCTGGTGTATATTACAAAGTCCTATGAGTAGTGGAAAGATGGTTTGGCTAGGAACAGGTACTTATTGCAATTAGATAGTTTGCCTATTGACCACCTATCAGAGTATCACATACAACAACAACCAAGTCTTATCCCACTGGGTTGGCTATATGGATCCTTCTACGCCATTTGGCTCCATCTCCTACTATATTATCATTTATATTCAAAGAAATTTTATCCTCTTTTATTGTTGCCGAGTCTTTTTTTTTTTGCTTTTCCTCGTTTGATATGCACATTTGTTATAGTTTCACATCACTCGGAGCATTTACATGTCCGTGCCATCTTAAATGTGTGAGTTTTCCCTCAATAGGTGCAACTCCGATTTTCTCTCTAATATTTTCATTTCTTCCATCAGAGTAGCACATAAGTACCAAAAATCTTAAAGGATGCTATGTTACATTCATGCTGAGCCATAGCATGCTTGGTAGTTAAGAGTGCAATTTGGACCTTAGGATCGTATAATCTTATATCTATATTATAATATGACAAAGCACAATTGATATTAATATAACAAATGGCAACTTCACTAAGATAAATGATAATTATTGATGCATGACAACTGCAGAAGTTAAAATTTTTTTTTTCTAGTTGAGAGTTAAAAGAATCTCAGAATACCAATTTTTTCTCAGATGATCTATTTAGTAAATCTCAATGTTTAAAATATCTATAAGAAAGTAATTTTATTTCATCTAGTCAAGGTTATCAAAATCAAGATTGTATATTCATAAGATCCTAGCTCAAGATCAAGATCAAGATCATAGATTCTTAAGATTCTTTCTCGAGTCAAATCCTACAAGGACTTGGATGAAGTATATAATGCTCATGTTACTATTATTATATATTAAAAAATAATGTAAAAGATAAGTTATAAATGTAAAATTTAGTTTTAAAAAATATTTCAATTTATTGTAGGTACTATTATTATATATTAAAACATAATGTAAAAGTAAGTTATAAATGTGAAATTTAGTTTTAAAAAATATTTCTATTTATTGTAGGTCCTGCCAACCCTATGCTATGATCCTACAATCCGAACTTTCAGTCTCTGTACCTTATTACACTTATTACAAAGGTAAATTTGACTGACCTATATGTACAGTGATATGAAGTTATAGAGGCTCTATGCAAATATAGCTGTCTGAACTAAACTATTTTTTTATTCTTATTCTCTGGAAATTTATTTTAATGTTGGAGCTGGTGCTTAGAAATGAGAGGATTTTTCTTATTAAAAATATGAAATATCAGATCCCACTATCTAATTTTGGTGAACTCATGCCACTGCTAACAAAATTGTCATTTTATTTATTGTTGAAGATTCTGATTCTTTTACAATTCACAGGCTAAACAACACCTGGCATTGCTATGTCTGGGAGAAATTGGAAGAAGGAAGGATCTAAGCGTACATGTGCACATTGAGAATATTGTTATTGAGTCATTCCAGTCTCCTTTTGAAGAGATAAAATCTGCAGCTTCATATGCTCTTGGAAACATTGCTGTGGGCAATCTATCTAAATATCTTCCATTTATCTTGGATCAAATTGACAATCAACAAAAAAAACAATACCTTTTGCTTCATTCTTTGAAAGAGGTTATTATTTCTTTAAATCTCTGATTTCTTTTAGGGCATATGATCTAGGTGCAATTCATCAACTTTTTTGCTGCCTATGTAGGTTATTGCTAGACAATCTATTGATCAGCCTGGCAATCTTTTATTTATTTGGTTCTTGTATGTTAACTTTGCTAAATTTGGTTTGCTCTGTTTATCATATACCTGTTTTTAACTAAAAATTATACATCATATGCAATATGTTCATCTTTATTTTTGCAAATATCATATTTGCTCAGATCACTTACAAGAAAATTTTAGATAGTGGGTTAGTTACTGAACCTTCTCAGTCATCTATTTTCCCATCTTAAATCAGCTGACAACTTTAAATGCATGTTTTAATTGAATAGTTGGTGACAGTCTGTCTCTGGGATATTAAGTGCCACTTTACCAAGTTCTTAGGCTTCAAACCACTCATGCAACTTTGGTGTTCTTAAATTTCAGTTTGAAGACCTAGTATATCTTGCAATCCTAACTCAAGTCAGCAATTATTTATACATTCTATTTTGATAACATCAGATCAGTTAATAATTTTTTATTTTCTCTCCTCTCCCCCACTTTCCTTTTTTGTTTTTTTGCTTCTGCATTGGAGTCACTCCACCCTCTTCTTTGTTTTCACCTGAGTGCCTACTAGTACACCCTGTATAAACATTGATTTGTTGGTTGCTGCTATTACATATCTGACTGCTGACTAGTATCTAAGCATGGATCAGTTCTTACTTAATACCTCGAGGTGTATTTGACAAGTTGATTTAGTAAATTAAAGAAACTTCTTTTGCAATGACTTCCCAATGAAAAGATATTAGTGACCAATTCACATTATTGTGAATATAAAGGATATTTTGCACTCTTATCTCTTCATAGATGTTTTCCTTTATTTTATTATTTTAATATTTCCTTTCCACAATTTATTATATGTTTGCTTTCTTTCTATTTCAAAATTTCATTTTCTGCATGTCTTATGTTCCATTGTTCCATTACTATCTTATACCTAATTAAGATTTTCACTTCATCTTGCCCAAACCACTAATGCTATTCTCTCATGTAGTTTATTGATGTAACATGTTTTATTGATTCTGCAGTCCACGATGGTTGTTGAATCAAGAAGTGCCAAAAATTGTGAAATCGATCAATAGACAACTCCGTGAAAAATCTATTAAAACAAAGGTAAGATGTCTTCCTACATTAGTTCTTGGCTAGTGTTGGTATTTTTAGTGATAATTTTCAGTATATGCATTTAGGTTGGAGCATTCTCAGTGTTGAAAGAACTTGTGCTTGTCTTACCTAATTGTCTTGCTGAGCATATCAGTGCCCTTGTTTCAGGGATTGAAAAGGCTTTAACTGTAAGTTATTGCTTGGTGCTTTAGTGCAATACTGTCTCTCCTTGTAAGGATCATTTAACGTGACCTTCATTCCTAATTTTGTTTGTTCCTTTATCTAGGACAAATCTTCCACTTCAAACTTAAAGATAGAGGCCCTTGTTTTCACCAGATTGGTTATGGCTTCACATTCACCATCTGTATTTCATCCGTACATCAAGGTAAAAAAAAGCTATTTTTATTTTGGACTTGTGTTAGTTGTCATGTGTTTACATGGAAAAGACATGACTTTACCTTTAGTGCATATTTCCTATGAGGGAAGCAAATATAGGCAGGAAGAAGGAAATATGGATGGAAAGGTGGCAAAAAGATTTTCCTAGCGACACTCTCCCTCCATTTCCTTTGGCAAAAATAGGAGGGAGGGAAAAGCGTGGGCAAATATTTCCCAATTTTGTGTGTGGAGTGGGAAGTCATTGTTTGCATATAATGGAGCTCAAATCCAACCTTGAAAAGTTGATTTTGTTTTCAAATATATATTTTAAATGTGTTTAACGAATAAAGTTTTGAAATTTAAATTGTCCACCCTCTTTCATTTCCTCCAAAGAAACAATTGGAAGGAAAACTTCACTTTTTTCCTTTACTCCAAGGAAATCAAATATAGGGAAACATTTTCCAACCTTTCCTTATGAGTTTTCTTTCCTCTAGATGTTTCCTTTCCCCATAGGAAACAAGGCCTTAAATATGGTGTAGGAAGTTGCTTAGTATATTATTCTTTATATACTTCAATGCTATTCCAGGAAGCTGCTTATTTTGTTGCAGAAAACAAAATGGACGCCAATTAGATTTTATTGTGATTGTGTGTAAGCGGGTTTGTGTGATAGGGGATGACGAGAGTGATGTGTTGGTGGTGACTGCTAGAAACAGTAGATTAATAGTTGATTAGTCTATTGGGTTTGTCCACATTAGTAGTTCTAGTTTTAGGGTTCATAGAGCCCCTTTACACGAGTAAGAGCTGTCCAAAAAGAAGTATTCCCTTGATCGGGAGGTAGACAATTTCCTCATTTGTCTCTCTTTCTCTTTTCTGACACATGTATGAGTAATTGAAGTTCTCTATGGCTAAGAGCTTTGTGAATGATGCAAACTTAGAGTCATGTGAATCCAGGCTTCTCTTGCACTTATGAGCTACATGACAATCTTCTTCCACAGGCATCCACCTCCAGTTGATGCTTGTGGCAGGAAGAAGGAAATATGGATGGAAAGGTAGCAAAAAGATTTTCCTAGCGACACTCTCCCTTCATTTCCTTTGGCAAAAATAGGAGGGAAGGAAAAGCGTGGGCAAATATTTCCCAATTTTGTGTGTGGAGTGGGAAGTCATTGTTTGCATATAATGGAGCTCAAATCCAACCTTGAAAAGTTGATTTTGTTTTCAAATATATTTTAAATGTGTTTAACGAATAAAGTTTTGAAATTTAAATTGTCCACCCACTTTCATTTCCTCCAAAGAAACAATTGGAAGGAAAACTTCACTTTTTTCCTTTACTCCAAGGAAATCAAATCTAGGGAAACATTTTCCAACCTTTCCTTATGAGTTTTCTTTCCTCTAGATGTTTCCTTTCCCCATAGGAAACAAGGCCTTAAATATGGTGTAGGAAGTTGCTTAGTATATTATTCTTTATATACTTCAATGCTATTCCAGGAAGCTGCTTATTTTGTTGCAGAAAACAAAATGGATGCCAATTAGATTTTATTGTGATTGTGCGTAAGCGGGTTTGTGTGATGGGGGATGACGAGAGTGATGTGTTGGTGGTGACTGCTAGAAACAGTAGATTAATAGTTGATTAGTCTACTGGGTTTGTCCACATTAGTAATTCTAGTTTTAGGGTTCATAGAGCCCCTTTACACGAGTAAGAGCTGTCCAAAAAGAAGTATTCCCTTGATCGGGAGGTAGACAATTTCCTCATTTGTCTCTCTTTCTCTTTTCTGACACATGTATGAGTAATTGAAGTTCTCTATGGCTAAGAGCTTTGTGAATGATGCAAACTTAGAGTCATGTGAATCCAGGCTTCTCTTGCACTTATGAGCTACATGACAATCTTCTTCCACAAGCATCCACCTCCAGTTGATGCTTGTGGCAGGAAGAAGGAAATATGGATGGAAAGGTGGCAAAAATATTTTCCTAGCGACACTCTCCTTCCATTTCCTTTGGCAAAAATAGGAGGGAAGGAAAAGCGTGGGCAAATATTTCCCAATTTTGTGTGTGGAGTGGGAAGTCATTGTTTGCATATAATGGAGCTCAAATCCAACCTTGAAAAGTTGATTTTGTTTTCAAATATATATTTTAAATGTGTTTAACGAATAAAGTTTTGAAATTTAAATTGTCCACCCTCTTTCATTTCCTCCAAAGAAACAATTGGAAGGAAAACTTCACTTTTTTCCTTTACTCCAAGGAAATCAAATCTAGGGAAACATTTTCCAACCTTTCCTTATGAGTTTTCTTTCCTCTAGATGTTTCCTTTCCCCATAGGAAACAAGGCCTTAAATATGGTGTAGGAAGTTGCTTAGTATGCTATTCTTTATATACTTCAATGCTATTCCAGGAAGCTGCTTATTTTGTTGCAGAAAACAAAATGGATGCCAATTAGATTTTATTGTGATTGTGCGTAAGCGGGTTTGTGTGATAGGGGATGACGAGAGTGATGTGTTGGTGGTGACTGCTAGAAACAGTAGATTAATAGTTGATTAGTCTATTGGGTTTGTCCACATTAGTAGTTCTAGTTTTAGGGTTCATAGAGTCCCTTTACACGAGTAAGAGCTGTCCAAAAAGAAGTATTCCCTTGATCGGGAGGTAGACAATTTCCTCATTTGTCTCTCTCTCTTTTCTGACACATGTATGAGTAATTGAAGTTCTCTATGGCTAAGAGCTTTGTGCATGATTCAAACTTAGAGTCATGTGAATCCAGGCTTCTCTTGCACTTAAGCTACATGACAATCTTCTTCCACAAGCATCCACCTCCAGTTGCTGCCTTGCCATGATGAAATCCCTTGTCCCCAGGTTGACACCTCCACCAAGCTCTCCCTTGATACTTTTGCGAGCCATCTTAGGGTTCAACTAGGTGCTGCTGCAATGGATCATGTCCTTAAGAAGTCTCTTGACTTCTTAATCACTATATCCCTCAAGCTCTCCCTCAAGTGCCTCCTTGATGCAAGGCTCTTGAGATGGAGAAGGATTGACTTGTCAAGGGCACGATGGGAGGCTAGATTGGCCCTCCTCGAGGTTGCTAGGAGATTCACCCATTGGCATGTGTTGAAGCACAGCTCCTCTTCTAAGCCATTTGATCTTACCGTCAGGGTATTCTCCGAGCTAAATACCTAGAGTCTTTGCCATGCTGCGGCTACTTGTTCAATCATCAATGAACAACAAGTCAACATATTATCCCATGTGATATCAGAATATCAAGCTAATAACTAAAGTGCCAAAGAAAAAAAGAGTTGTGGATGCAAGAGGAACCATGCTGGGGAAGAAGTAACAAGAGTTGTGAGTTGCAATTTATGGGCTCGTTATCACACCTAAATATTATATATATTTAAGTATTATGTGGATTTGATTTTAAAAAATGGGGCAATCAGCTATTGGTTGTACCATTCTTGCATATGTTGCACTCATTTAAGCCCTTGATTCAGTTAGTTTTAAAATATTCAACTATGACATTTTGTTTTAAGTTTATGAGGTTAATTAATCTAACACATGCTATTCTTACAACTTTAGGTTAACAAAGTCGGTCTCATGCATATTAATTATTTGGGATGGCTCTGCTGGGAAGATTTTTTTTTTTTTTTTGTGGGGGGGGGGGGGCATTGCCATGTGATTCATGCCATCCCATACCATGTGCATTCATGGCTGAACATCGAGGCTACCATTTTAGGTTAACTTCGAAATTGACAAAGAAACACAAAATTTAAACTTTATTTGTAGAACTAACTTCACCAGTATATTCGGATTGTACAACTCTACAAGAGCCACACATAAGAATTATTGACAATCTAGTGTTCTTACATTGCGATTTTCACAGCCTTATATGTAAACATCCACCATATCTTTTGTAAAGTGGCTAATAAAATAATTTCTAAGCTGAATATTGAATTCCTGTTCTATTCTTTCATTGCTTACTAAAGCACAACTTCAGGCTCTCTCTAGTCCTGTTCTATCTGCTGTTGGTGAAAGATACTATAAAGTAACTGCTGAAGCATTAAGGGTTTGCGGAGAATTAGTTCGTGTACTTCGCCCTAATTTTGAGGTAACAAGTTATTTTCTAATATTGGCTGCTGTCTGAGGTGTTAAATTGAGCTTCCCTTTTTCTAGACTTCCATGCCAGACTTCAGACCATATGTTAGCCCTATCTATAGTGCCATATTGGCTCGCTTGGCAAATCAAGATCAAGATCAGGTTGGTGAGATACTATATCTTTGCTTTGAACAGCTTATATTATAATGTCTCCAAACTAAAAAATTTGAAAAAAAACAAAGCAAATTTATGTTGTGGTATCTACTTCTCATAGTGTTCGAAATCTTCTTATGAGACTTATAAATTAAGAAACTATTCAAGGATTATTATTTTAGTTTTTTTACTTTTTTCATCATTTATGTATTTCTGAATAGATGATTATATCTATGAGATATGCATGTCCTGAGTTCTCTTTTTGATGAGTTAGATTTAGAGTTTACAACACAAAGCTAACTCAATAAACATGTAGATTAAATCATGTTGGATCATAATTTAAGATAAAAAATGAAACTCAGTTGTTTATAAAACAATTTGATCGAGGAGGAATCTAACTTATATTAATTTAATCCAGGAGGTTAAAGAATGTGCAATATCTTGTATGAGCCTTGTGATATCAACTTTTGGTGACAACCTTCAAAAGGATCTACCAGCTTGCCTTCCCATACTAGTTGATAGGATGGGAAATGAGATCACCAGGCTAACAGCTGTGAAGGTTATATCTATTCCATCAGAATTCTCTATTATAGCAGGATGTGGATCCGATATCTTTTTAATGTGTCTGCTTATTTTGTTTTCAACTTCATAATTCCTAGTGCTAAATATCTCATATGTAGTGTTTTAATTGTTTTCATATTTTTTGTTAGCAAAGTTCTTTAGATTATATTACAATTATTGTTCGATATTAAAGCTTGCATGCAAATACTTAATCAAGTTTCATTGGTCCTTTTTGTGAGCAAAACTAAATATATCAGCTTATGTGATAGGGTTAATTACTGGATGATAGTAATAGCAACTTCATGGTATAAAATATTGTTCCCTTTTAGTTGATATAGGCAAAACACTTCTCTCTGTCTGTTGATCAGCATGAGAAATAGTAGCTTAAATAAACCCCTTAACTAAGCTGTCGCGAGCAATTTAAACTCTAGAAACAATGGACAATATTGATGGTGACCCTTATGTGATGGCTGTTTGGCAACCCTTCTGTGTTGATTGCAACTCTTGCAAAATGACAATGTCTATTCAATGCCCCTTCTGTGATCACAATGACTCTTTGGTGATCCTTTTGCGATGACAACCTTCCACCATGATTAAGGTTGTCTGGCGATCATTCTATGAATGATGACACACCAGAGGCTTCCCTTGAGGCATATGAGTCTTCCATGAGCTTTGCAAGGTCAACATGAGTCTTTAAAAACAACAAACAATGCGAAAGAACATTGGATCCTCTTAGTCCTCTCCTTCCTCATCTTCTTGTGCTCGATACACCTTCTGTCACTGGTGGCACACCATATTGTCCTCCTTTCTTACTGTTAGGCACACCCTATGACACTAGTGATGCATCATCTTCTTCCTCCTCTTTTCTTTCCAACACTTGCAATACATCGAGCCCTCTTCTTCTCCATCCTCTTCTTTTCTTTCTTCCCTCTTGGCTTTTGGTGTTTGACACACCCTCTGGTATTGGCACTCGACACAGGTGGTACGTTTCGAGCTGAGTAGGGATTGAAACATGTCTCAACTCGAGATTTCAAATCTTGAAGTTATTAACAAAGATGGGGGTTTGGTTAAAATTTCAAATTAAAGAATTATTGTGTCATATAAAACTTTCATGTAAGTACTTGATCAAGTTCTTAGTGTCCTCACGGGATGTCCAGTTAGTTAGAGGGTGACAGACTTGCTACAATGGGGCAAAGGATCAATTCCCGGAGGGCTCATGCCCTTGGAGAAAAAAAATCCCTCCCATCCTCTAGCCAACTTGGCAGTCCGCTATAAGTTGACCCGTGATTTACTTCCACATAACCCGGGGACGGATTGTGAGGGACGCTTGGGGTGAGCGTAATCACCTTTTGCTATAATTAATCAAGTTCTTAGCTCTTTATATGAGCAAAACTAAATATTTGTGCTTATTAGGGTTAATTACTTAATAATAATATATAACAATTGAATTACTAACCAAGACAAATTATCCAATTGAATTTGACCATTGTTTGAAATCTCATATCGTTGAAACGGTCGAAACATATCATTTCGGTGAATCATTGAAACTCAATACTACTCGGCACAAAGGTTTAAAGTCTCAAGTTGTGCTGTAATTTTGGTCTTTGATTGTAAAGATATTGCTACAATACTGTCCCGATGCTTCGACACATGATGCCAGTGGCGTGGAGGTTGAAGGAGGAAGGAGATAAACAAAGGAAAGAGATATTGTCCGTGTTAAGTGGTGTTGCGTTTTTGTAATTTATTGGAATGATATGCTTTGACCTTTTCACATGGCATGGTACAATATTTAAAATCATGTTCACCATAGACAATGTGTCCTTTCTATGCTTCATTTCCTTTTTTCTTTAACCCCAATCCCTTAATGACACCGTGCATCAAAACCTTTACATGATGCCGAACTAGAATCGTTCAGTTAAAGACCGAAACTTCGGTATGACTTGAGATTTTGAACCTTGATTTTTACAACCATTATATTTTGGACTTTGTAAAATCTCAAAAATAGACAATAATTTACATCTATAATAGCTTGTCGGAGTTCATTCAAACAATTGATAAGGCATGGCGCATGTGATCTAAAGTAATATTAGAGAAGATAACTAAAATAAACATTTATCATATTGGAAACCACAACCAATACTGTAACCAAGTTAGTATCTAACCTATAATTGGAGATCAAGAAAATATAATAGGAGAATCAGTACAAATGTGCATAGTGGATCAATAATAGATGTACATGAATTCATAATTGTTCAAGAATTCTACCATGTAATATTAAGAACCTTTAAGTTAATGCCAGTTTTAAGATATCCCCAATTATCAAGCTTTAGTTATCAATTATCTAACTTTGTGGGTATCACTAATCATCAACTAGTTATCATCAATTATTAAACTTCAAGTCTTTAGATGAGAGTAAGCTTGAAATAATCACCAATTATCAAACTTTGAATTACCATCACCACCCATGCATCTACAAATTATCACCAACAATAAAGTTTTATTAAAAATTATAATCTCTTTCGTTAAGGTGAAACACTATATGTTGTTGCAGCGGGGCCGGCAAGATGGGGGTGAATTGCCTGCACAATAAGAATACCCTCCTCGTTTCTTTCAACTCAAAAAATGCAATAATAATAAAGAAATAAACTAACAGAAATAAAGAGGAGACAGAGAATTTAACTTGGTTACAACCCAGGAGATTGTTAATCCAAGGCGATGAAAAAGCTCAGAAAGATCTTCTTTGAAGGCGGAGAAGTCTTTTACACACTAAAAGCTTTTACAAGTTGCTAGGAAGTTGTTACAGAGTTGATTGATTAATTTCCTAGCTCCAGGGGCCTTTATATAGCTCCTGGAAATCTTATCCCGAGTGTTGGAGGCACCTCCAAGAGGGTTGAGGGCGTCTTCAAGCAGTTTGACCGGATAAAGCTCTATCCGGTTGCAAACGATCACGAGGACTAGGTTTGAGGAGCCTCCAATGCCCTTGAAGGCGCCTCGGACTGGTCTGAGGCGCCTTCAAGGTGATGGAGGCGCCTTCAATGTTGAGGGCGCCCTCAATGATGTTGAGGGCACCTTTAACCTGCATGGTATAAATACTTCCTTCAACCTGCATGGTATAAATAGCTTCCAGCTTCTCTTTTTCTTTTTCCGAAGCTCCGATCGCTTGGGTGTGTTCGGCCAACCCAAATAGGGTTCACCCGAACCCAATTTCCGGCCTTCTCCTCGAGCAGGCTTCCAACCCGGCTTCTTATCCCTCGAACGCCGCGCATGTTCTTCTCGTCCACCGGTGTACTCTTCCGTAGCTCTTTCGTCATTCGGACACACCGAGTCCGTCGGCTCCCTTCCCGTGCCATTCTTCTCGCTAGCTGCGTCTTCCGCTCGACTTCTTGCGCTTCTAAGTTCCTGCACACTTAGACACAGGGATCAAATAACAAGCAGGACCTAACCTAACTTGGTTGATCATATCAAAACATCCACGGGGTCCAACACTGTAGTCATATCCACACATCAATACTATATCATCTCATACACACTCCAACACCCTCAATTAAAATATGTAAATGGGTCGTGAAGCACCCATAATATATGCTTATGGGTTGAAGGCTTGCTATAAGCACAAATGGGCCTAAGATATGGGATTTACATTGTTTGACTAGTTTTCATCATTTCCACTTATTTATTCTTCAATATGTATTTGCTTGTTTATTTATTTATTTTTATTTTATTATTATTATTTTTGGGTAAGTAAAAAATGTATAAATCATGAATCACAATAATCAGGCGTTAGGAGCGATTCATGTTTGAAAAAGTGTTAGATCCAAATACACATCTAATGTCGTGTATACATGAATCTGCACTCTTATAAATCCTCTCACAATTCGATTGACCCACACCAAAGAAATTATGATTATGTGCTCTTCATATAAAGTGAATCAAGGAAGACAAAATAAGATGCCTCGCCTTTGTCAGTAGCTATCCTCTATAGTACCGCCCATAGACTCGAAACATATGTTGGTAGGTGGACATCTTTTATCCCATGTGAAGCCAATCTCTGATCCTCCATAAATCCACAATAAGTGGACATCTAAAAAATAATTGCTCCTATGACTCTATCACTTGGTGGCAAAAAGTAAATGTCGATCCTCCAAATAGTCTTGCTTGTCTCTAGTCGGAAGACGCCTTTGTGCCAGCATCCATAACGTAATTGCATGACTAGGTTGGATATAGGGTTTCCACACCATCTTCACCCATGACTTCTTAGAATCGGCATGCTTAAAGAAATCTTAGGCCATAGCCACTTCATTGTCCTGCACAAACCAATTCGATATCCTAGCATCCGTCGGTGACCCAATAGTTGAAAGGATGAGATCGCAAATTTGTATTAGCCTCTTGATCAGCGGGGAATCCAAGTGCACTGCCTCTCAAGTCTAGACATCTGTTCTCCTCAAGTAGATGTGATGCACCCACTTGATCCAAAGGGCATCCTCCTTGGCCTGTATCCGCCAAAACACCTTAGCTAGAAGGGCAAGGTTTCATGCTCGTAGATCGCGAAATCCCAATCCACCCTCCTCTTTGGGCTTGCACATATCTGCTCATGACACCGGCGGGTGTTTTGATGTTCACATAAAAGACCTATATATGCTAGAAATGAGATTCATGATTCCCATAGGAATGGGTAGAATCGAAAGGACACTCACCCCCTTAAGATCAGCTGTGCCTTACTGGCATAAGACAAAGTATTTCGTGGCCAAGCGTTGATCCGTCGCCTAGGGAGTCAAATAGGGGGTTGTGGTCAGAAAGTAGAAGACACCGCACCGCTAGGGGGATCCCTAGATATCTGATGACATGATCCCTTCCTGGAAACCTGTGATGGTAAGTAGATGTCGACGTGCCGAGTCCTCAACTCCCGCCACGAAGTATTTGACTTCAACTTATTGACCTGAATTCTCACAATTGCACCAAAATCTAGTAAACAATATGTCAGGATACCAACAGAAGCTACATTGTCTTGACTGAATAGAAGATCATCTACATAGGCAAGATGGACTAGTTTGAGATGCCCACACTGGGATGATAGTTGAATTATGCTTTGGTGGTACTCCTTTGTAGTTGTCTTCCAAAAATCTCTATGCAGACACCAAAGAGATAAGGTGACAACAGATCTCCTTGCCTCCTCTAGCTCCTTCGTAGCGTCCAAAGGTGCCTCCATTGATTGCAGTGAGGAGGTAGTAATTACACACTCCATGATCCATGACTCAAACTGTAGTGGAAAGTTCAACCCAGCAAAGCATCTCGCAAGAAGTCCTAGTTTACAAAATCGAATGCCTTCTAAAGGTCAATCTTCATGATGCACCTGGGTGATATCCTCTTCCTGCTATATACCCTGAAAAGTTCTTGGGCCATGTGGATATTGTCAGAGATAAGCCTGCTATGAACAAATGCCGCCTGAGACTGATGAAGAACCTGATCCATGGTGTTTGAAATCCCGCCTACAAAATCTTAGAGATAACTTTATTGAAAACCGTACAACGAGATATAGGCCTTTAGTCAAATACTTTACTAGCATGCACTGACTTAGGAACAAGAGCGATCAAGGTATGGTTCCATCTCCATAATAGCTTCCCAGTGCCGAAAAAACTCTTGTACTGCAGCCACAAAAACTGGTTGGACTGTATCCCATGTGTGCTTGAAGAACCTAGAGCCATAGCCATCCAAACTAGGTGCTCTCTGAAGGAACACACACAAGCTGGCCATGTTACGGCTCTACCATTCGGTCATGCTGCAAATACTGTGAAAAGTAGTTCTGTTCACCCCCGTGTTGAGTTGTGTCTGGAAGTGATTTGTAAAGGCTGTCACAACTTCCACAAATGACATGGTGAGTTGCCCATCCGATTTCTCCACAGCTATAACCTCGTTCCTTCGATTATTTCGCTTTACATGAGCATGAAAGAATGATGAGTTTTGGTCAATTTGTTTGAAGTAGCCCACTTTTGCCCGTTGCATACAAAAACTATGCTCAACTTCACTCAATCTCCAACAGTCTTACTACACTAAGTTTGTTTCTCTGAAGAGGGATTCCACCCTCTTCTGTTTGAGGCCTTTGCTGAGGCCTTGAATGTTCCAGGATCCAATCTTCATCAGGCCTGAGATGGCCTAGGCTGCCCAACATTATTTAGCTTCTTTCCTCCTTTAACTACTACTAGAGTTTTGTTCCCCTTGGCGGGTGGCGCTACAGAACTTTGTGTGTTGCCTGTTTGCCATCTATGTGCGATGCGTCTGCTATCTCTAGAGCTTTTCCTTTGCTTCTTGTAGTGGAGGCGTAGGCTTGTTGATCCCTTGCCGGAAGGGCATCAATAATCTGCAGGACTGTGCCTGACTTGATCCCGCAGGATCCATACTTTGTTGAAACCTTCTTGAGCTCTTCCGCCTTGTGTGAACCACCCACTGTTCTGTGTCCGGTTTCTTGCCTTTATCAGGTGCTTGTTTATGAATGACCATTAGATAAACTTTTCTAGTTCAACTTGATGTACTTATTCATTTGATAATCTTATTTATATACTTCCAAGTTTATACAGGTAGAAGAGACTAACCTAAGTTGCCCTTTTAGTTGCGCTTAGCAATTCAATAATAAATTATTTTATCATATCACACAACAGTCTTTTATGATGAGTTAATTCAGAGAAGGATGATTGTGTCCAAAAGTATTATGAACCATGATTCGATTTGAAAGATGCAATACAATTAGAATGGATCATTAAAAAATTCATTAGATATTCCTCTCATACCCATGTCATCATGACAGATATGGGTATGAAGATCAAGTCTAGAAGTATTCATTTATGAGAATGAGAGGAAGAAGAAGCTTATTGATATTGCCTTCATGGGTTGTTGGAGCTCAATAACCTCGAGAGGGGATGTGAGGAAGAAGAAGAGGCGATAGATGAAGCTTACTACTGTTGGCTTCAACTTTTTTACTCAAGTAAGCATGATTATGTCTAAAAGAATTGTTAATCATGATTCGATATGAAATATCTAATATAATTAGAATGTGGCATCAACTTTGTTATTTAGACTCACTTGTTACCCCTTCTGTACCATGTCTACACGATAGAGATATGGTATGAAAATTGAGTTGAAATAATCGTACTCCTTTAGGTGATAGGAGATTGACGATCTAACACTAGGAAGTGAAGAAGAATGTAATATCAACTATGTTACTCAGATTCAGTGACTACCCCTCACATATTCGTGTTGACATGACACATATATGTGTATGAAATCATGTTCAAATAGCCATATTCGTTTAGGTGGTAAGAGTTCGATGACCTCACACTGGAATGTGAATAAAACAAAGAAAAATATTGTGACTTCATAGGTGATAGGAGTTCAACGACCTCGCTCAAACTCATTGGTTACCCCACACGTACCTATGTTGACACGACACAACTATGGGAATGCAAATTTGAGTCCAACCAGGAAGAACTTTAACTTTGTTACGTAGACTCACTAGTTATAGTTCTTGTACCTTTGTCGATACATACTTGTGTCAAGTCGACACGTGTAAAAATTGAGTCCAAACGGTCATACTTGTTTAAAGAATGAAAGAAGGAAGAGGAAGACTTTTGTGAGGACCTTGCATTGGGACATGAGAGCGTTGGAATGCTTCATAGGCAACGTAAAAAATACGGAGCTGTGTCGGTTAGCATGAACGAAGTTTATTGTTCGGCTTGGGAATTGACGTTGGCACTGCGTCAGAGCTGCGAGGCCATCACGACCTCGAGCAGAGAGAAAAAAACCTCTTAACCCCTTTAAAGATAATTCTTTTCATCTTCATTTGTCCACGAGATAAACAGAGAGAAAAGAAACTCTTAAAGGATAATTATTTTTTTTTTTTCGTTTGTTCACTAGGTAAACAAAGAAAAAAAACATGATAGACAAAATAAAAATAATATATTTTCTAACCTCATAAAATATACTAATACTACTCATGAATTAAATTTTTTTGTATAAATTTGATTTAATTTTAAACTAATCAAAAATATATCCAAATTAAATTTACTTTAAACCTATTTTGATCGTGCTATGTCTCCTTGGATTTGCTTGCCATCTTTCAAAGAAAGAGAAGGCTTCTCATTGTGTGGAGCTACCGAAAACCTCTTTGTTTTTGCTGAATTAGGCTTTTGATTGTTGCTAGTGGAATAGGGCCGCACTATTCTATTGATGTCTGGATTGACATTATTATAGTGTTATTCCTGCATAATTTTCCAATGCATTCTGATCTAAACTATACATGGTTCAATGAAGTTGATTGTGAATCAAGTAGTAACACCTAACATCTGTAAATCACTTGTTAACTAATTAATATTAGATACTTAAATTTATTCATACAGAAACTGGTGAACACATTGAGTGCATCATTGATTACACAAAAATGCAAAGCTTGCAAACTGACCTTACATATCAAATTTGAATATCACCTCTAAACTAATTTATCTTCACTTGTACATACATGAACCTGTTTGATTAATCCACATTTGCAAGAACATTACAAACAAGACAATTCCCTTGTTCTATGCCTTGTCAAGTCAGCTTCATTGGTCTCAAGCTGTTTTAACATTGATTTATATGTGTTGAACTTTGTTTGCAATTCTTGTATTGCATGAGAAGACTTGGTACATAGGGTGGATTAAACCATCTAAAGAAGCCATATCCATGGAATTTTGCAGAAGATTAAACATAGAGGTAGTACCATGTATGTGATATGATTTCTAGTACTTTTGGCCATCGGAAGGACCTTCTTTTCGGCTAAATTTTCTTCCATGTCTTTTATAGGTTTATTCTATCTTCTCTTGTTTTTTCCTCCTATATTCTTAAAATTTTCACTCTCTTCACTGTAAGATACATTCTCTTCTTCTCTTCACTGTAAGATACATTCTCTTCTTCATCATCTGTTTTACCTATTTTTTATCTCATCATCTTAAGTATTTCATTTTTTGTTCTATTGCTTTGAATCCATTTAAACCTTTTATTATCTTTTTGTTATTGCAAGCTTGAGTTTATGATTCATATTTTAATAATATTTCAATGTTGACTGTGTAGGCGCTCGCTTACTGCCTAGTTGCTAGGCAGTTGGCTAACTGCGTATCACCTACCATCCGAAACTGCTCTTTATGACATTTGTCATAATTTCTAATATTTTGCTCAAGTTTATAACATTTGCAAGTTAGTTGTATCTTTTTTTTTTCCGCTAGTAAATCAAGCTCATTATATGATGTTGTTAGAGTAAACAAAGTTTATATGTATATTGAATTATTGATGTTTCCTGCTCTGCTAAATATATTTAGTGAATCCAGGCATTTGCTGTAATTGCTAACTCGCCTCTGCGCATAAACCTCTCATGTGTTTTGGAACAAGTTGTTTCTGAACTGACGGGATTCCTGCGGAAGGTATATGTCTGTGCCATTAACTGATAGCTCGTAAACTTCTCATGCAACGATGGTGATTTCATTTCAACACACTTTTTTGTACATGTTTTACAGGCTAACAGAGCCTTGAGACAGGCAACATTGGGCACACTCAACTCCCTAGTAGTTGCATATGGCGAGCAAATTAGCTCAACAACTTATGAAGTTATAATAGTGGAACTTTCAACACTTATAAGGTTCTTTTGATAATGTTGCATATAGTCTTTTGAGGTTATTTTGATGATGCTGTATACTGCACTACTAGATGTATCATGAATCTAAGTTATGTTTTTTCTTTGGCAGTGAGGCAGACTTACATATGACTGCACTTGCTCTGGAACTTTGCTGCACGATGATGATGGCCAAAATATCTAGTCAAAGTGTTGGTGTGACTGTTAGTCATAAAGTTCTTCCTCAAGCTCTTATACTAATCAGGAGCTCGCTGTTGCAGGGTCAAGCTTTGCAAGTACATGGAAGTTCAGCTGTTTCAGCATGGATTTTTGTATTTCAACACTGACTAAATTTTTATTTTTGCACTTTTGCAGGCATTACAGAGATTCTTTGC
Source organism: Zingiber officinale (assembly GCF_018446385.1). Taxonomy (NCBI): domain Eukaryota; kingdom Viridiplantae; phylum Streptophyta; class Magnoliopsida; order Zingiberales; family Zingiberaceae; genus Zingiber; species Zingiber officinale. The sequence goes on along the minus strand of NC_055993.1, from coordinate 114,578,123 downwards.
TTCCTTGGTTCATTCAGCAAATACAAGCTTTGATTCACTATTAGATTCCCTCCTTTCAAGTGCTAAGCCTTCACCACAGTCTGGTGGTCTTGCTAAACAGGCTCTTCATTCTGTTGCACAGTGTGTTGCTGTACTTTGCTTAGCAGCTGGTGATCAGAAATGTGCATCCACTGTAGACATGCTGAAAGGAATTCTGAAAGATGATAGCAATATGAATTCTGTATGTTGTGAATTTTTTATTCTTTGTTTCTGCAACATTTGCATCTTTTATTGTAGATTTAGGAATGTGAAGAACTTCTACATGATAGGTATATGACTCATGATAAAAGTCAAGCTATCCCTCTTCAGGTTCTGCAATGGGTCACTTTCTGTAATATAGTTGCACTTATTTAGGCATAAATTGCTGGAAGATGAAAATGAAGTGATCTTATACATCCTTCTACAAGAGTACTATATTGTAGCATGGGGACACAACTGTGACTTTCTATCATTTTATGATTCCCTCTTTAAAAAATGGTCCCATTTTAAGGCCACTCTTTATAATGTTCAAGTTTTCTTTAAGTGAAATTAATTAGGTATATTACTTATTACTTGGATCTTTACTTATTATCAATTTTAATTGGTTTCGAGTATTAGTATCCAATCCATGTAAAACATATTATCAATTGGGAATATGGAGTTGAAGGGATCTGCATCTGGTACGACATACCCTTATGAGGTCCAACCATCAGTACAACTATGATAGAAAAGGATTCCTTTAAAAGATGGTCCCACTTTATATAGAGTGAGTGGGAATATGGGGTCAAAGTGATCTGTATCTGGCACGACATACCCTTATGAGGTCTAGTCCTCAACATAACTATGATTTTCTATCACTTTACGATTCCTTTAAAATATGGTCCCACTTTAAGGCTTCATGTCTGCTTAAAGTGAAATCAACCAGGGATAGTATTTGTTACTTGGATCTTATTATCAATGTTAATTGGTCTTGAGTATGTGTATCCAACCCATGCATGAACCTATTCCAAACATGTTATCAAGTGGGAATATGGGGTTGAAGGGATCTATATGTCTGGCACGACATAGCCTTATCAGGTCCAGCTTTTGATACAACTAAAGGAGATAACCAGAATCCTAATAACATAGTGCAAGTCTTAATAATAGAAAAACTAATGTTTTGCATTACAAGTTCTAACATCTAATGGAAAATTAATGAAGTTGGTGCACACATAATACATTAATAATACTTTTGGTTTATAGAAGGAATTAATTCTGGAATAGAGTAGTTATTCTTCGAAAATGGAAACCTATGAATAGACTATGAATATTCATTAGTTAGTTTGATTAATGGAATAAAAATTCCATTGCATATGATCAAGTATTCGTGGCTTTAGTATAAACAAAAGCTAGCAAGGATTGAGAAGGAATGCTTATTGAATTTTTGTGATACCTTGATGCTTTTGACAATGCTGGCATAACCTGGCAGATCGCTGCTTAAGACATGCAATATCCTTGCTGTTCCACTAAGAGCAATGTAATTACAGTGGCATACTGCTAAATATTTTGTTTCTCCAATTGCCATGCATGTAAGATCAATTTTTAATAATTTAAGATCCATGCCAGGATGAAAGTTAAATAAAAGAAGGAAAATGGAGAATTTGAAGGGTCTAGAAGTTAAGACGTGGAGGGCTTAGATGATTTGAGATTTTAAGATGTTGAGTGAACTGAGAGACTTCTTCATGGAATAAAATGGAGGGACTTTGTGTAGTTATGAATAACAATGGAAAGCAAGAAAATTAGGGCTATTTTTCATGTTTAGTGTCTAGTCTCTAGCTATGTAACCTGGTGTATATTACAAAGCCCTATGAGTAGTGGAAAGATGGTTTGGCTAGGAACAGGTACTTATTGCAATTAGATAGTTTGCCTATTGACCACCTATCAGAGTATCACATACAACAACAACCAAGTCTTATCCCACTGGATCCTTCTACGCTATTTTGCTCCATCCCCTACTATATTATCATTTATATTCAAAGAAATTTTATCCTCTTTTATTGTTGCCGAGTCTTTTTTTTTTTTTTTGTCTTTTCCTCGTTTGATATGCACATTTGTCATAGTTTCACATCACTCGGAGCATTTACATGTCCGTGCCATCTTAAGTGTGTGAGTTTTCCCTCAATAGGTGCAACTCCGATTTTCTCTCTAATATTTTCATTTCTTCCATCAGAGTAGCACATAAGTACCAAAAATCTTAAAGGATGCTATATGTTACATTCATGCTGAGCCATAGCATGCTTGGTAGTTAAGAGTGCAATTTGGACCTTAGGATCGTATAATCTTATATCTATATTATAATATGACAAAGCACAATTGATATTAATATAACAAATGGCAACTTCACTAAGATAAATGATAATTATTGATGCATGACAACTGCAGAAGTTAAAATTTTTTTTTTCTAGTTGAGAGTTAAAAGAATCTCAGAATACCAATTTTTTCTCAGATGATCTATTTAGTAAATCTCAATGTTTAAAATATCTATAAGAAAGTAATTTTATTTCATCTAGTCAAGGTTATCAAAATCAAGATTGTATATTCATAAGATCCTAGCTCAAGATCAAGATCAAGATCAAGATCATAGATTCTTAAGATTCTTTCTCGAGTCAAATCCTACAAGGACTTGGATGAAGTATATAATGCTCATGTTACTATTATTATATATTAAAAAATAATGTAAAAGATAAGTTATAAATGTAAAATTTAGTTTTAAAAAATATTTCAATTTATTGTAGGTACTATTATTATATATTAAAACATAATGTAAAAGTAAGTTATAAATGTGAAATTTAGTTTTAAAAAATATGTCTATTTATTGTAGGTCCTGCCAACCCTATGCTATGATCCTACAATCCGAACTTTCAGTCTCTGTACCTTATTACACTTATTACAAAGGTAAATTTGACTGACCTATATGTACAGTGATATGAAGTTATAGAGGCTCTATGCAAATATAGCTGTCTGAACTAAACTATTTTTTTATTCTTATTCTCTGGAAATTTATTTTAATGTTGGAGCTGGTGCTTAGAAATGAGAGGATTTTTCTTATTAAAAATATGAAATATCAGATCCCACTATCTAATTTTGGTGAACTCATGCCACTGCTAACAAAATTGTCATTTTATTTATTGTTGAAGATTCTGATTCTTTTACAATTCACAGGCTAAACAACACCTGGCATTGCTATGTCTGGGAGAAATTGGAAGAAGGAAGGATCTAAGCGTACATGTGCACATTGAGAATATTGTTATTGAGTCATTCCAGTCTCCTTTTGAAGAGATAAAATCTGCAGCTTCATATGCTCTTGGAAACATTGCTGTGGGCAATCTATCTAAATATCTTCCATTTATCTTGGATCAAATTGACAATCAACAAAAAAAACAATACCTTTTGCTTCATTCTTTGAAAGAGGTTATTATTTCTTTAAATCTCTGATTTCTTTTAGGGCATATGATCTAGGTGCAATTCATCAACTTTTTTGCTGCCTATGTAGGTTATTGCTAGACAATCTATTGATCAGCCTGGCAAAAGTGAGTTACAGGAGTCTAATGTTGAGAAGATATTGAGCTTACTCTTCAATCATTGTGAAAGTGATGAAGAAGGGGTTCGCAATGTTGTTGCTGAGTGTTTGGGCAAAATTGCGCTTATTGAACCTAAAAAGCTCGTACCTGCACTAAAGGTGTCTTGTTACCTTGTTCAAGTTGTGATGGAAATCTTTATAGCACATTCTACACTTGCAGAATTCAAATTTGTGTTTATTGCTGTAGGAACGGACTGCTAGTTCTACTGCATTCACAAGAGCGACAGTTGTTATTGCTATTAAATATGCTATTGTTGAAAGACCTGAAAAGATAGATGAAATTTTGTATCCAGAGATCTCCACATTCTTGATGCTCATTAAAGACAGTGATAGAGTATAACTTCATGATTTCTAATGATGTAAATAATCTTTTTAGTAATTGAAGTTGATGTTAATCCAATGTATTTTCCAACAGCATGTTCGTCGTGCAGCTGTTCTGGCTTTGAGTACAGCTGCTCATAACAAACCAAACCTGATTAAAGGACTTCTTCCTGAGTTATTACCGCTGCTCTATGATCAGACTGTCATTAAGGTATGGTGTGTCTTCACCTTATTTGGTCTGTTTGTAAAAGAGGCATTTTACATTCATTGGGAATGCCTAATCCACTTTTTCTAAATGAGCCATCTGCATAGGGATTGGAAAACAAACTTCTGTTGAGTTTAATGTGGTCAGAATTATCTATAAGACTGTTTTTGTTTTAGTTTTCTTCACGGTCTGATGTTAGATATATTGTATAGCAATTTTATCTTGCAAGATTAAAGAGAATGTGATTGATTTTGCATAGAGTAACAATAGAAGGATGTAGAGTTGGCACATTTAATGAGAGGCTATATCAGTTAGGTAAGATATTCATTTTCTCTTAATTACATGATTATGCTGTTTTAAACATCATTTTGGTGCCAAGTTTGCTGCATCTTGTGGATTGGCATGAATTGCTTTGAACCAGATTAATTATTGACTTGTTGTCATTCATTCAAACAGTCTGTTTTCTTACAGAATTTTGCTACTAGAGTTCATCTGAAGAACAATTTATTGGCAAGCTTGTTTTTCTTACCTCTTTTTGTTTTTGTTATTGTCAATGGTTCTTGATTTTTATTAAAAGTAATTTTTTCTTATTGCACCACCAAGTGTATGTTATTATTATATATATATTTTTTTTGCAGAAAGAAATGATAAGAACAGTTGATCTTGGTCCTTTCAAGCACATTGTAGATGATGGTCTTGAGCTTCGAAAAGCAGCTTTTGAGTGTGTGGACACCTTGTTGGACAGTTGTCTAGATCAAATGAATCCCTCTACATTTATAGTTCCTTACCTGATTTCTGGATTAAGTGGTATGGGTTCTTTAAAATAAGCAAGCAAAGATAAACTTAATGCAACCTATGATTATTGCCATTTAGAGCAGCAAATCTTGGCTGATATGACATTTTCATCTAATATCTTCACTATATCTTCAGAGTTCAGACAATTGCTCCATATCTCAGATGATTCATTAGTTCTGGCTATGTTACTCGTGTTGAACCAGATTACCTCTAAAATTTGGTTTGTATTGTCTTCTTAACCTTTAAACTTTATGGCCCTTTCAGATCATTATGATGTGAAGATGCCATGCCATCTTATCCTCTCAAAACTTGCAGATAAATGCCCTGCTGCTGTTCTTGCAGGTTTTTTTTGATTGATTGTTTATCATATTGAAGCTTTTTTCATTTTTTACTTGCAAATTATTTGTTATTGTTTCTCATGCAGTTCTGGACTCACTTGTTGATCCTCTTGAAAAGACCATCAGTCACAAGCCAAAGGCAGATGCAGTGAAGCAAGAAGTAGACCGTAATGAAGATATGATTCGAAGTGCTTTTCGAGCTATTGCTTCCATAAGCCGCATAAGGTTGTCATTCGTAACTCTTCTGAAATTTCTTAAATTCTTTAGAGATTAACAGGCTAATGATCGCCACTGGTTGGATCAACTAACAATTGGGATAATTGGTGGCAAAAAGCATGTTAGATAATTTGTGGAAAAGAATGCTTGCCGCTCAGCTACCTACTATAAATCTGGATAGAATTAGCAAGTTTTATTAAAATTAATGTTGTATTTTTTGGTCTTCGTTCTATGATATCCTTTTAAAATAGAATGTATTTTAAATTCAAGGAAGTTCATATTAATGGGGAAGCAAAAGTGATCCATTTCAACAGAGGTATAGCTTAGACAAACATTGGGCCTTGGGTTGTTGTCCATTATCTCACACTTGGTTTGATATTTTATCAGAAAAGAGAGCAAAGTTCTATTTCTCATTGGTGGTTCTTTACACCGTGTTCTTTTTGTTGAACACGTGTACTGATGACCAATTTCACAAGGATTTTATATGGTTTAGTAGCCCCTAGGCTCCTATTCTACAACCTATGATCCATTAGTGGATCTCTCTTGGGAAGACACTAACTTTTTCCTTCACGATCAAGTATTGGAAGTGGGAAGCCTCTTACAGGGTCACAATTACGATAGAGGAATACAAGAGAGCTCAATTACGAAGAAGGCTATTAATCGGGTATAACTAATTCTTTTTTGCTAATAGTGAAGCCTCTATCAAATCCTTTTATAACCTTTAATACCTCTTGTTGTAATTTATTCTACAACCTTTAATTCAGTTGACTACTATGTACCGCCAAGTGATTGAACTTAAATCAATTCTTGTGGATCACGATTGTTTCCTTCAGGGACCATTTCATCTAGCCTCCGCTAATTGACTGGCCATACGAACTAGATGACTAGCTGTTCACATTTAAGTCGACTACTCAGTTGATTCAACCACGAGTTGGGAAAAGGGCTCAGTCGACTGTTTATTTTGACTACAACTCATCTAATGACTGAGTTGTCTAAGTGGAGATTTACTTGCATGCCCCCGAGTACATTTTCTCATAATTCTCAACTCACTATACTGCTGTGTCTATCATCTATGTCAAACTTCTCGTTCCTTAATTGAACCATGCCTGTGGTTCACTCCTTCACATATGTAGTCCTCTTCAACTATCTTCCGTCAAGCTTCTTATCCCTCGGATGCATCGAACCCTTACCCACCCTTGACTCTCCCTATGCTATCCTTTACGCTCTACTTACGTGGCTCGTGATCTTAGGCACAATTGCACTTTGATGCTCCTAGTCCGTAATTCCTTGAATATTCCATACAATCCTTCTCAGATCTCAATGGACCTTGAGCCATCAAGTAACCAGGACCTTGGTCATGCACCAAGTCGTCCCTATGTGTCTATCCATTGTCCCTACACACTCAAAGACGTAGCAAATCACAAGATTGAGCCTAATGCAAACCTTTTACCCAACCATTAAAATCCAACGTCACATCAAAGCGTTTTGGGCATGATTGCATTAATAATCTCTCATTATTTATATTTGACAATTTGTTTAAGTTAGAGAAAAACATCTATAATAAAATATAACGAAATGCTATTGCCACAACGAAATAAGCATATGTAACATATACCATCCAATCTCACAAGGATTTTAAATGGTTTAGTAGGCCCCTACTATTCTACAACCTATGATCCATTAGTGGATCTCTCTTGGGAAGACACTAAATTAAACATATTCACTTCTTGAAGAGTTGGATGATTCTTTGTTTGAGTCATCTGAAGAGGGTTTTCAGTCCACCATGATGCCCTCAATGGTTGGAGCTTGAATTGCCTCCTCTTCCTCGATTTGTGGAGTTTCTTAACTTTCCTCAATTTTCTCGACAACCTCTTCAATTGCTTTTTCTACCTAGGCTCTCTTTTTGTTCAAGCTTTTCATGAAAATGAACAACTTATTGCCAAAGCTCTTTGACATCTTTGTATTCCTCTAGCTTTACTCAAACCATGGTTAGCTAAAATCGAAAGCATTCACTCCATACCTTTCTTGTCACCTCTGTACCAATCTCGACTTGAAACATCATTCACTTATTTTAAAAAGTCCTCTCTTAGTCTTAAGGAAAATTCCATCCATATTTCATGACTAGAGTGATGTGGAAATTGGTGTTTAACTATGTCTATGTTCTCCTCCATAGTCAAAACAAAACAATCTGTGGTATGGCAACATCTCGTAAACTATCTTGGCCATGATCTTGTTGCCCTCTTGGCAGTTACTCCAAAGAAGAGCCAATTTAGCTCTAATACCACTTGTTAGCACACCTTTCTCCTTCTAAGTTAAGTACTGTAGGTGGAGAAATTTCTTATAAGATTACAATTACAATAGAGAAATACAAGAGAGCTTAATTACAAAAGAAGGCTTCTAATTGGATTTGACTTGCGATTGGTGCAGTTGTCTTCCAAAATGGTATGGGGCAACTATGGGTTTTGATGTTTAGGCAAAGCGTTTTGAAGAGTGTTTGAGTGTGCAGGAACTTGCAAAAATACGCATGGAGCTTGTCAAATTCGTGCTTGATGAGGTTGAGTGATGACTCAGTGCTGACTTGACGTGGCTAAGGTGACACAATCAGTGGCGTGGAGGTCTGTAGAGATCAATAAGGATGGAATAAGACATTTGGGGGATTGCAGAATGAGGAGTACTGAGGTTGCGTTGGAGCAACTCTAGAGCAATGAGAAGTACTGAGGTAGCTCGATGGCTTGAGTTCGTAAGTGTTCAAAGAAAGTTGCATGAGACAAATTAAGAGATTGCGGGACGAGGAGCATCGAGACAACAAGGATGCCAGCCGATGGAGGTGGATTAGGTAGGTGAAGAGGTGAATGATGGCATGTGAAGCCGAGTGCTCGTTTACATCTGAGGGATACAACAAGCTGATGAGAGATGGCTAAGGGGTGAAGTCAAGTAGCGATGGCAAGGCTCCTACATGAGTTGTGAGTATTGAGTAACCTGTACACATGGGGCGAGGGTGGAACTCAATGTAGGTTGGTTCGACCTTAGAGTTGGTTGCTATTGGGAGACTAGTCGACTCATGAAACATGCAGGCGACTGATGAACCAAGCCCCAATGTTGTAGTTGGTTGGAGTTTGTGGTTTGGATCAGTTAACTGACATGGAATCCGGTCGACTGATGGATGAATTGAGTGACTTAGGGTTGGAGCCAACAAACATAATGATTCTATTTGTGGCCTAGTGTATTGAGTAGTCGGATGGTAATTTACCGGTCGATTGATGCTAAGGTGGATAAGTGGAAAGGACGTGACAACTGTTGGATCACGATGTAGCAGTTGATGAAGTAATCGATTGTTGGTCCAGACCGGGCACGACTGTTGGGCAACAAACCAGATTACAACAAGGGGTGTCTATGGATAAAAAAGGATAGCTCGGTGGAGGGTTTGTGGTTGGCAAAATAAAGTTGCTTAAACCCTATTGGAAGCCTCGTAATTCTTTTAATCTTATTTTTGGAATCCTTGTAATTTCTTAAGCTTGTAAGAGGTTTCTTTACCTTCGTAGTTGATCAAGAAGGCAAAAGCTAGTCGTACTTTCTGGGAGTTACTATGAATACTATTCCCCCTCGTGCCACTCTTCACACTCTTACGTGGTTCGCTATTTTACTCACAGCTACACTCTTATGGTCCTTCAAATGTCCCATACCGTCCTTCGATCTCAACGGAGCTTGAGGCACTAGGTAAGCATGACCTTGGTTGCTCCAAGTCATCCTCGTGTGTATCCACGGAGTCCTTGCACACTCCCGCACACATATCAAATCACAAGACAAAGTCTAACTTAAAATCTTTTTAACTTAAACTCTTTGTCCAAACTTCAAAATCCAAGGCTCCTTGTCTATCAGAGGAAGGTTGCACCAACATTTTTTTTTCTTTTAGAACTGTTAGGAGACTTGATATTTCATCTCTCGTCATGACTTGTTTGTGGCCTTTTGTATTTCTTTTGTACCTGTTGGTCACGATAGCAATGCATTTGATGAAAATAGCATGATCAATTTGGTCAACTGACATGTCAATGACAAGGATCTTTACACTCGGGAACACTTTAGCTTTTGAAGAAAAACTTGTTTGCTTTTTTTTGGTCTTGATATGATTCTAATGCTCTCCCTGATTTCTCAATACAATTTTGTATAACTTGAGGAATCCCATAAATTTGGATTTTTCCTAGATTGATATTATTCTTATTTCTTGATTGCTCAAATACATATATTTTTGGTTCATAAGATTCTCACAAGTTTAGAAAACTGTGCATTTATTGTTCTATGTTTGTGAATGTGGCTTCTTTTTCATAAAATCACGACTAATTGAAGTATGGTAAAGTATGCTGAATAGTTAATTTGGTTGTTTTTTTTTTTTTTGGCTAAATCTGTTTGGATCACATGTATTTTCTTTGTTTCTGAGTGATGTATTCAATTTGTCTTGCATAGTTTATGGAAGTATTTAAGATATATGTCTACTTTATATGAAAGTTGAAAGATATCTATGGATAGATTTTAATTTGAACTTTTGGTATGGTAATTTTCGGGCCAATGCTACCATGTGATATATAAATTAGAAGAGCTAAGTGTTTTTCTTGTTTGACGATGGATTTGCTTTTCCCTAGTTGAGCTTTCATTGTTACAAGGCCCATTTAGTAGAGGAATTGATGTGCAACGTGAAAACAGTTGCGCTTATTTTTGTAAGCAATTATTTATGACTGCATTTAGTTAGTCATAAAGTCCGTTAATATATACCGCCCCCAACTTCTTTTCTGACAATTTCTTATTTATTTCTATATTTATATGTCAGCGGAGGTGAATACAGTTTGAAGTTCAAGATGCTGATCAATAATATTTTGAACACCGCCGCACTTGCTGAAAAGTACAATTTTGTGCGCTGTGAGTGAATGATAGGAAAATGGTTGTTTCAGGCAAATCGGTAAGAATTCTATTAAACAATTGCAGGGTGGTCATGGAAAATGTTCTCTATTTGCAGAGGCATTATCTCAGTTACTGAAAATATTGTTTCTATTTTACCCAAACAAAATCTCAGACAGGGAAGAGCATAGGACAAGTATACAGTGACAGTGATGTTTTCACTAAATTTTGTAAATTCAAAATTCATAGTTTTTGTTACCCCTGATGCTTCAAGCAAAGATATGAGGTGTTGTTATCTTTCGTAGTAATCTTGGTTGGGAACCAGAGGGTTGGTGCTTCATGTGTTAGCTGCTCTCAATTGCATATTTGGGCTCGGGTTTGCTTTCATGGATGGCTAGGAATGAAAAGAATAGTGAAAAGGAATAAAAAAACCACCACATTAGAATTCGCCACTTGCAATTTATTGTTCCTTTGCCTCGCCAATTATTTTTTTAAATCAAGCCTTATGATCTTAATGCTGTTATTGGTATTAAAGAAACAAGGTTTCACAAGGTTATTTTTTTTATTGACTAGTGGACGAGATTTTAGTCTTACATTGATTAATAGTCGTTTCTGTAACTGCTGGAATGTGTGTAGATGATGATCAGTGGTTTTGCAGACCGTGGCCAAAAATTTTTCTAACCTAATTTTATTTGGGTTTCTGGCCCTGCTTGAATACTAAAAAAAATACTTGCAAGCTTAGACCAAAAATGCTATATATTGAGGAGCTAGAGTTGAGGATCAATCATGGACGTGGAGTTATGATAGATCATAGTTGTTTTCAAGAGATGACCCCATCTTGGAGGGGCCAATGGTGGGATTAGCAATCCCAGTATGCCTCCATGCTTTTCAGCAACCTAAAGCCTCTTTAAGAGTAAGCCTAGGTTCAGTGAGATGGCTGACGACTGCTTTTGATTGAAGGAGTCTTAGAAATGTTGAAGGATACTAGTATTTTGATTTCTTTGAAATGAGTTTACCAATTGTCTAGGCCAGTTACAATCTTTATTGTTGTTCCACCAACCTTGCTCCCTGATTAAACTCATGCTGACTTGTAATGAGCACCACATTATGCTTAGAGACAGATGGTATGATCAGGTTTGATGATTACGTTTCAGGATATTTGGAGCTTGTGGAACAGAGAAAGCTAGAAGAGCAGGGTGATACTTGCTAGAAAGCAAAAGGTTGCTCCATGAGCTAGCTACTTGCCATTGTTTATGAATTTGTTATTTGCAATTAGTGTGGACCATGCTGGATCTCGATGGAATCAATATTTAGGCAGAAAATTGTTGCTTGCTAGACTTGTTGCAATGATTTTTTATCATTTCATTGTTCTGTTTTGAATATTTGGTTTAAAGTCTTCATGGGGCCATGGTTTTTGGATAAGAAGGTTGTGGGGATTTTTTAAGTTGGGTTTAAAAAGTCTTCATGGGGTCTAATTTGAGCTCATAATATTCAAACTCAAATTAAATTGTCATTTTGTTGTATACAATTTTCGTTTGAATATGTTTAATTTAAAATTTGAATAATTCAAACCGAACTCAAGATAAAATGTACAATCCTAACGTTTTTATCTTAATTTAACTTAAACCGAACTTGAATAGTTTTCTCATCATTAAAGTTTTTTGCATAGTATTTCCATTATTATAAGGCCATTTCAAAATTGATTTGGTTTCGAGATGTGAAATCCATGATAAATCACCATCTAGTAGGATTATTAGGACACTAAATTCATGTATATTTACTGATTAATAAAGAAATAACACTTCCTCGTGATTTTATTTTAAATTTGGACATTTTGGCTCAACTTTATCTTAATTAGTTTTGTTGATGGAGCAGCTCCTTTTTCATATATAATATTTGGAAAATTCACTCCTAATCAACGAAACCACTTTTCCAAATGAGATAGTTGAGTAATCCTTTACCATCTTTATGATACGATGATAGACTTCCTTATAATGATGAGCTAAGGAGCTCTTGGTGAAGTGCTCTCAACTTGTTTTTTCCTAGTTGAACAAACCCTTCATACAGAGCATACAATAAACTCGTTATCATGTAGTTGAAGCGAAATAATTTATTTAAAATTTTTTGAGCATCCCAAATAAATAAGATCCTACATGTGCAAGACATAAATGTAGATCAAAAAGATTATTTAGAAGTTATACCTTTCCGTTGATGTTAAATGAAAAGAAATCATTTAGCAAGTTTCACCAAACTTGCTTCTATTAGTATCCATACTGAGATATTTTAAAGACGATTTCGTGAGCCACAAGTTGCATCTCCGTTTGATGCTAGTCAAATAGAAGAGACAACACAAAGGGCAGAGAGGTTGGCAACACAAAAGGAGAAGCTGACAACACACAAGGGGAGCCGACAACACACAAGGTGAAACTGGCAGTACCAGGAGAAGGTCGGTCAACAATTTAGGTAGCGACACAAGAGGAGACTGACCAACAAAGGTTGGGCAACACTTGGGTTGGCCAACAACTTGGAGGTGGGCGACACTATATTGAACATTTAAAATTAATCATTAATTATGAATAAATCTTGAGTGACACCTAATAGTACATCATGACTTCCAATTGATCGAAAAATCATAGATGACTTCAGATTATATTCTGAACCTTTCAACAACTACAATTATCAGTGCTTCTATTTCTTTCACCCAGCTTATATCGACTTGGTTTAGGACATGATTTATGTGTTATCCCTACTAGGTTGACTACGTCACACCTAACCCAAGTTGTAGTTCTTTGTCCTATGAATTTAAATTACTTAAAGAGAAAAACATACGTCCAAGAAGATCATCCTTTTGAAATGTTTGTTTTGGCCAAAGACTTATGAATAATAATCTTGACAAGAGCCATAGGATATATGTCTTCTTATAAAAGAATTGGTGAATCATCTGTGAGTTATTCGAACACCTTTAGACACATTGTCTTATAACTAATCATTCTAGAACTACACCTCCTAGGAGATGTTTAGCTAAGATGCCAAAGTATAAGCCTTCATGATCAAGATGACTTAAATATCTCAAGTCTAAGGAAACTTACACTTGAGATGTAATGAGATCTTCATTGACATGTAAAGAACTACATGAAGTCTCATAGTATATCATATCCGATGAACTAGTTACCCTTAACTAGTATTTATATATTAACTCTCAACATTCCTATGTTTCCAACCAGTGAGGATCAACTCCTTGGATTAACCAAGGAGTATGACATATGCTAGTCTCAAAGAATTGACGAGCATCAATTCATGAATTGACGATTTCAATACGTACATAATTATACATGATGAGATATCCATTAATTGTAATCCAATCACAATTTCTCTAATGCTATGCTTTGTATTGTGGACTATATTAATTGAGTTTAAAATTAAATGATAGACATATAGAATGTACACCCAAAAAGTAAATTTTATTTATCAAATAAATAAGACAATATTTAAGGCGATAGCCTTTATGACACCTTTCAAATATAATATACTCTTACTTAGCCTAAAGTTAATTGCCTTGGTATCTAATATCATAGGCCTCTACATGTCTCTCAAACTTATTTTGAGATAGAGATTTTGTCAAAGGATCTACTAGATTTCTTTCGGTGAAAATTTTCTCAATTTGTATTTCTTTTCTACTTATGATCTCCTGGATTAAGTGATAGCGACGAAGTACATATTTAGATCATTGATGAGACCCGAGTTCTTAGGTCTGTGCACTAGCCCCATTGTTATCACAGTGAATCGATAATGCTTCGACAATACTTAGAACCACTCTAAGTTCAATGATGAACTTCTTGATCCAAACTTCTTCCTTGGTCACTTCTAAAGCCATAATGTATTCTGTCTCAGTGGTATAATCAACAACGATTTCTTGTTTAAAACTTTTTTTAACTTATTGTGCTTCCATTTAAGGTGAATATGTATCCAAACTGAGATTTGGAATCATCTTTGTCCATCTGAAAGCTGGCATCAGTGTACCGATGTATAACCATATCACCTTCTTCATATACCAAGAACAAGTCCTTAGTTCTTCTTAAGTACTTAAGGATTGCCTTGATAGTCATCCAATGATCTATATTTGGATCAGATTTATACCTGCTTGTGACACTCAGAGCGTATGATACATCATGCCTAGTACATAACATAGCATATATGATTAATCCTATAGTTGACGCATATGGGATCTGACTCATGCACATCCTCTCGTCTTGTATATTCAGGCACATAGACTTCGAAAGGTGAATCCCATGCCTCATGGAAAGAACACTTATTTTGGATTCATCCATGCTAAACTGTTTTACACTTTATCTATATATATGTAGACTGTGAAAGACCAAGCAATCATTTTAACTATCTCTATAGATCTTAATCCCTATGATATATGTTACTTCTCCCGTGTCTTTCATGGAGAATGTTTTGGATAACTAAACTTTGACTGAATTTAGAATAGACATATCCTTTCCTATGAGCAATATATCATTACATCCAATACTAGGAATACGACCGCACTCCCACTAACCTTCAAGTATACGCAAAGTTTATCAGAATTTTGTGAGAAATTAACTCTTTAATGGTCTCATCAAAATAGATATTCCGACTCCTGGATACTTGATTCAGTCCATAAATGGATCATTAAACTTTACATATTTTATTTTTATCAATAGATGTGAAACCCTTAGGTTGTATCATATCACATCTTCAGATAGATTTCTATTGAGAAAAGCTATTTTCAGATTTATTTGCCATATCTCATAATCATAATGAGCTGCTATGACCAAGAGTATCTGAATGGATTTAAGAATGGTTATTGGTGAACATGTTTTGTTATAGTCAGCACTTTATTTTTGACGATAGCCTAACGCAACACATCTTGTTTTATAGGTAATCACATTACCATCTATGTCGGTTTACTTCATGAAAACCTACTTGCACCCAATAGGTGTTATGTCTTCTGATGGATCCACCAAGTTTTAAACTTAGTTTTCATATATGGAATCCATTTCTAACTTCATATCTATTAACCATTTGCCCCTTTATAAATATTTCATAACTTCTTTATACCTAGTAGGCTCCTCATCCTTTTTCAGTAACACATTTTTTGATTCACTTATGAGAAATCTATATCTCTGAAAAATTTGGCGTATCCTACTAGATCTATGAAGAAGTGGTTTATCTACAAGTTCAGTCGTCATCTCATCCTTATGAGTAATTGACTGAGATTCTAGACTAGACATCTCTTTCGTGTCTACTGGAGTCTCTTGAACTATCCCAAGTTTGACTTCACTCCCACTATTTTTCTGTAAGAAAAACTCTTTCGCTAGGAATACAATATGCCTTGAGATAAACACCTTTTGTTCCAAGGGATGATAAAATTGATATCTCCTTATTTTTTTAGGGTAACCAATAAATAGACATTTATTAGACTTAATATTTAACTTATCTGATAAAGTCTTCTTCACATAAGCAGGACTACCCCATGTTTTCAAATAAGACCAATGAGGTTTCTTACTAGTCAATATCTCATATGGAGTAGTAGAGGCTGCCTTAGTCGGGATCCTATTTAACAAGTAAGTAGTTATCTCGAGTGCATAGCCCCAAACAGATTCAAAAAGATTTGCATGATTCATTATCGATCTAACCATGTCCAACAAGGTTCGATTTTGTCTCTCTAACATGCCATTGTGTTGTGGTGTGTAAAATGGAGTCTATTAAGACAATATGTGATTGCCCCTGAGATAATCTTGAAACTCTTGGTTTGTATTCACCACCTTAATTTGATCGATGTGTTTTGATACTTTTTCCAAGTTGCTTCTCCACTTTATGTCTATATTCTTTGAACTTTTTAAAGGGCTCAAACTTGTATCCTAAGAGATAAACATACCCAAATCGTGAGTAATCATCGATGAAAGTAATGAAATATCTATAACTTCCTCGTGCATGAGTTGACATGAGTCCACATACATCGATATGTATAAAACCCTACACATCATTCTCTTATTCACCTTTTTCCTTAAAAGATAACTTAGTCATCTTTGTTGGGATATGCCCGATGCGATGTGTGTGGTAAAAACATATTTTGTAAACATGCACAGTGGAAGACTTAACGATAAATAAAATAATTTATTACATTACACATACCACACACATGCAAGATATAATTGCATAGACAAGATTATAAAATAAAATGAAATCGAATAACAATTATTCTAGGTATATCTTATGGATGACCTGTAACGAGGACATCAACCTTTTGAGACATTATTGAACCTCTCCTCTATTCATATCCATGCTGAGCTCTTTAAGATAACTCCAAGAGAACAAGGTTTTCCTTTGGAAGGTACTAGCCATGAGCAAAGGAGAAGGATTAAGAAGAGAAAGAAGAAGCAAAAGGAAGATCTTCTTCCTTTGGATGACTCACGGCAACAAGAGGAGAACCTCTTGTTGTGGCCGGTGGCAAGAGAGAGGGAGAGAGAGGTATTGGGTCTAGGTTTCAAAACCTAATCAAGCCAATAATAAATTGTTTATTAATTTCGTCTTAATAATATCAATATATAGTCCTCTTTAATGAGTTGGATTAGAAAGCCTAAATCCAACCCATTATGCCTTAACTAAAAATTAACTTATTAACCCCTTAGTTTGGTTCGCAATTAAATCAAGTTGGTTCATGGCTAAACCAAATTGGTTCATGACTAAACCAAATAGGGTCCAACTCTTTCATAAGATATGCGACCCATCCGCACTTTCGTTCCAACAAATATTTTTATATTTATCTTATATATGGTCCAACCAAACATTTATCTCTTGATTTGAGAATCCTATTCTCTAACTTATTTTACGTCTTTTAGAGACTCATAGTGCATGTGACTGAATAGGTTCCCGATTTATTTTAGTCGTCCATAATTAACTACTTAATTATGGAATGATCATGAGTAACACCTAATAGTACATCATGATCCCTAATTAATTAAAAAATCACAGTTGATCTAAGAACTAATTCTGAACCTTTAGCATACAATGAGTCATGCCTCGTTCTTTTCACTTATCTTATACCCACTTGATTTAGGACATGGTCTATGTGTCTGCCCCCACTAGGCTGACTACGTCACCCCTAGCCCAAGTAATACTTCCTCATTCCGCGAATTCAAATTACTCGTACATGTGTATAAAAGTCTCATACTCTTAACATGTGATACTTTGACTAAAAAATTTGAGTAATAATCTTAACGAGTGACCATAGGGTATACGTCTCCGCTCAAGGAGCAGTAAATCCTCTATGGGCTATCCAAACACATTCGGACACTTTGACTTATACCCAATCATCTTGGGTCCACACCTCCATGAGATGTTTGCTTAAGATGTCAAAGTATAAGTCTTCATGACCAAGATGACTTGTATAACTCAAGTTGAAGGAAACTAGCACTTGAGCTGCAGTAAAAACTTCACAGGCATATATATATAGAGAACCATATGAAAACTTATAGCAAGTCACTCCAATGAACTAGTTACCATAACTAGCTTTCACATTTAACTCTCGACATCCCAATATCTACAACTAGTGAGAAACAACTGCTTGGCCGAACCAAGGAGTATAACTCGTGCTAGTTTTATAGAATTGATGATGTCCGAATGCACCAATTTGATGATTAGGAAAATTCTAATACGTCCATAATTACACATGTAGAGATAATCATAAGTTATGATCCAATCACAAATTCTCTTATGTTATGAATTATATTGCAGACATTGAGTAAATGAGTTTAAGACTATTCAAACATATAATATGCACTCAAATAATGAATCTATATTTATAAAATAAATAGTAAAATCATAAGACGATTGCCTTAGGATATCCCTCAAAATCTAACACTCACACTTGGCCTAATGCCAATCAACACGATGTCCTAAATCATAAGTATGGGCGTGACTCTTAAACTTGCTTTATGGTAGAACCTTTATCAAAGGATCCACTAGGTTCCTTTCAGTAGAAATTTTCTCGAATTGTATTTCTTTCCTACTAATGATCTCCTTGATCAGATGATAGTGGTGAAGCACGTGTTTAGATCGCTGATGAGACCTAGGTTCCTTTGCTTGCACAATGGCTCAAGTGTTATCACAGTAAACAGGTAATGCTTCAACAGTGGATGAAACTACACCAAGTTCGGTAACAAACTTCTTGATCCAAACTGCTTCCTTTGCTGCTTCCGAAGTTGCAATGTATTCTGCCTCACTGGTAGAATTTACAATAGTGTCTCACTTGGAACTTTTCCAATACACTACGCCTCCATTTAATATGAATATGAATCCAGATTGGGACTTGGAGTCATCCTTGTTTATCTAAAAGCTAGTATCTGTTAGGACACTTGGCAGCCGGCTAGAGGGGGGGGTGAATAACCCCTTCACAAAACAAACAAAAATACCTTCCTCAAACTTGTAACTTAATATAACATTTGCATAAACAAAATAAGAAATAAACTGAAAAGAAAGAGGCACAGTGAATTACTTGATTACAACCGGGGAGGTTGTTAATCCAAGGCGAAAAAGTGCACTAACAAAATCTCCTCTGGGCGGAGAAGCCTCTGACAGCATTCAAAGCTCACAAAGCAAAGCTAAACTCTAACAAACTTAAGCACAAGTGTTGTTTCAAACTATTCTGTGTTATTGTTTAGCTTTGGGAGTAAGGTTACGTATATAGCCTTGGTCGGGGCGCTTGGAAGGGTTTCAGGCGCTTGGAGGGGGATAAAATTTTATCCCCTTCGTAATAGATCACGGTCAAACGTGATCGGGATAAACTTCGATTCCGGGCGCTCGGAAGGGTTCCGGACACCCTGACTAGGAAAGTCAACCAAGTTGACTTTTTCAGTCCAGGTCTTCCGCTCCGGTTTCGCTCACTTCGATCTAGGTCTTCCACTCCAGTTCCTCTTACTTGGGTGATCTCAGCCATCCAGAATAGGGCTCACTCGAACCCAACTTCCGGCCTTCTCGAGCAAGCTTTTGCTCCTGAGTTCTCGTCCCTCGGAAACGCTGTGCGCCTCCTTCTCGTCTGCCAGCGTACTCTTTCGCAACAACTCGTCCATCAGGCGCACCAAGCCCGTCGGCTCTCTCCTGTGTCGTCCTTCTTGCTAACTACATCTTTTGCTCAATATCCTGTGCTCCTAAGTTACTACACACTTAGACACAGGATTAAACACAACAGGACCTAACATAACTTATTTGATTACATCAAAACAACCCTGAGGTACTAACAACCTCCCCCTTTTAATGTGAATAACCCAAGTTAAGTTAGGGTAAACTAACATAAAGTAAAAGTAATAAATTTTTAATTAAAGTGCAAAAAATTAAGAAAGTTAAAACTACCTCCCCCTAGACTTAATCTTCCCTTCTTTCCCTTTGATCACATAAACAATGGGGCACCAAAAGAAATCTAAGGGTAATTTTTTCAAAAAATAGGAAAGTTTTTAGTTAAAAAAAAAAAAAAAAAAATCTGATTTTCAACATTTTGAAAAACTTATCAAGTTTTTGAAAAACTTTGAAAATTATTTTGATATCACTTAGAAAAAATTTGCAATAAGTTTAGAAACTTTAAGTTTTGCAAAAAAAATTTTCTAAGTAAAATTTTCTAAGATTTTTTTTTTCTAAGTTAAAAATACTGCAAAATATTTGAGTAACTATTCAAAGCATTATTTAATTATAATTAAATACTTTATCAGTTAGTCAATTAAATATTTTATTTCATTAATTGGCTTCCAGGCTATGGCGAGACACTAGACATTTTTGGTTATTGGTGCAACAACCACTTTCTAGATAAAGTCTCTTAAGAAAATTCAAACATTTAATTTTCTCGCTGAAAGCCTTAAGTCTAATTAAACTTTTTAATTTATAAAAGTTTTTGGAACCTAATATAGGTTCCTTTCTACAAGAATAATTATAAATTTTGGGGGTACATAACTTTTGAGAATTTTTCTAATTTGACCCCTGTGAAATCTAAGATACCAACTTAGTCTATTATAATTTTAGGTTTTAACATTTAAGCAGGTATGGTTTTTTAAGTTTTCTACTTGTATTTTCAATTCATCATTTTCCAATTTTAACTTTTTAAAATCTTCTAATAGGCAAGATTTGGCTAGAATTAATTTTAATTCTTTATTTTCTTTTTTAAATTTACAACAGTCTTTAGATAATAACTTAACAAATTTAAATAACTTATTGGGAGGAAGAGATCGTACCTGACTTACCTTGTCGATCTCATTATCCGTAGCTCCACCTGAACTACTGCTTTCTTCCAATGTCACTCCCCCATCATCAATGCTCTTGATGCTCATTTCGGATGAGCTTGCTTCGTTTTCATCGTCTTGATGACTTGCCATTAATGCAAGTTCGGCAACAACTTCAACTTCTGATTTGGAGGACATTTCATCCCATGCCACCTTTAGCATCTTGTACTTGTTGGATTGGATAGGCTTCTTGTTATACCCGTTGTCCTTGTCCTTGATCTTTAACTTAGGACAATTGTCTTTAACGTGCCCTTCTTCATTGCAGTGGTAGCATCTGATTGTTCTTTTCTTTCTACCCTACAGATGGTTAATTTTTCTAGATTTAAATAATTTTTAAAATTATCTTGCCATCATTACCGTTTTTCATCGTTCAGAGAGGATTCTGAATCTTATTCGTCTATCCTTGCCTTAAAGGAAACGTTGTGCTTCGACTCCTTCTTCGAATATGCACATCTCGTTTCATGGACTTCAAATATTGAAAATATTTCTTCTAAGGTAACAAGATCTAAATCTTTAGAAATAGTAAGCATCTACTAATGATGCCCACTCAGTAGATCTAGGAAATGCATTAAGCGCGTACCTTAGCGAATCTCGGTTGCTTACATTTTCTCTGAGATTCGTGAGTCCGGTGATTAGTTCCTTCATTCTCGAGTGAAGATGTGCAACGGTTTCTTCTGCTTCCAGTTTTATGTTGCTTAATTGATTCCTTAGCAGATCTCGTCTCGCGAGCTTGGCTTCGGACGCACCTTCATATAGCGCAAGGAACTTCTCCCAAAGATCCTTTGCTGAGTCTTAGGCGCCGATCTTATTGACTTCTTATGGCAGTAGGGTATTCAGCAGATGGAACTCTACTTTACCGTTTGCCACGAAGTCCGCCCGCTCCTTCTTCGTCCATTGGTATTCTTCCTTTCCTTCGGGTGCTACAAAACTGAATTTTATTATTAAAAGTAATTCAAAGTCGATTTTAAAGAATACCTCCATTTTCTTTTTCCAGCTCACGAACTCCCCCTCGAACTTCAGTGGATAGATGTGTTGGTATAAGTTGCACCAGAATCAAACCTAAGTTTTGATGTTATCAAAGGTTCAAGTTAAGTCTTGTTGTGATCTAACAAGTTGACTAAGTGTGTAGGCTGTTTACTCAACCCGGAAAGACCTAGTTGGAGGCTAGGTAGGAGAAGTCTTAGCAGATCGTGGAACCCAGGTGGAAAGACCAAGTGGGCCGAGAGGACCCGACACTTGACAGTGAGATTGAGAGGTCTGGAGGACCGAAGATCGAGAGAAAGTCCTGGCGAGCCGATCAAGGCTAAGTGAAAAGTCCAAATAGATCTGGAGGATCAAAGTTTGGCAGGTAGGTTTAGGTAAACAACTGGAGGAGCGATGGTGAGGTCATGTTCCTGAAAGGAACAACCTAAGGTCGCTGACCCAACTGAAGAAACCGAGAAGGTTTCTAAGTTGAGATAAAGACAGTTGAACTGTCTATTACTCATGCATTAGATATATTATTACTCTGCTAATATCTATTTTGCAAGATTATTGTCTAACACTATTTTGTAAATTCAGCCTGATCGGTCGATCGAATGCAGGTATCGGTTGACCGAACCAGGTTGACACAGACCAGATCAAACCAGAACTAAACAGAACATAATTTCCGATTTAAGCCTGATTGGTCGACCAAACCAGAGGATCGGTCGACTGACCAATGATGACATGGAAGCAAGCTAATCGAGCTGAAGCAAAGAAGGAGGATTGGCTGATCGGTCGACCGAACTAGGGAATCGGTCGACCGAACAATGAAGACATTAATGGTGCATTAATTCAAGATCTTGTCAAATAGGGAGGGTCACTGGTCAGTCGACCGAACCATTAAAGATCAGTTAATGCTAAAAAATAAGATCTCAGCGAATCCTAGCGAAGAAGGGAGAGAGCGGGATCGGTCGACCGAACCCACGGATCGGTCGACCGAACCCACGGATCGGTCGGTCGAATCCATGGATCGGTCGACCGAACATCAACGATTCTTATAAAAGAGAGCTCGAGGTCCAAGGCTGAATAACACATTCTGGTTGGTTCGAAGTTCATCTTTGTGAAAGCTGCTCATGTTACTGCTACTATAACTCGCAAGCAACTACTTCATTTAAGTGCCGATCAAGCTTCAACTTTAACATACTGTCGGTATACTTTTATTTTATTACTTGCATTGTACTTAACTCAAGTAAGATAGTAGGTTGTTACTATCTTACTCATTTTCTTGTATGCACTACTTCTTTCAGAGGTTTTTGGAAAGAAGAGTTTTAGTGAATTGCCCAACGGTGCGATCAAGAATCGCGGGTCTTAGAGTAGGAGTCGACCTAGGTTCTGAATCAAGTAACCCAATGAGTCATTTACTTTCCGCTGTATATTCTGATTGTCTTTAAAATGCTGAAAAGAAAAGTTTTTAAAAGCGCGATATTCACCCCCTCTATCACACTCATTCGATCCTACAATTGATATTAGAGTACTGTAGCTCTGAAAGTACTTAATCGTTTTTAGAGCACCTTTAAATTTTTTTTCTTTTCCCT
Source organism: Zingiber officinale (assembly GCF_018446385.1). NCBI lineage: Eukaryota > Viridiplantae > Streptophyta > Magnoliopsida > Zingiberales > Zingiberaceae > Zingiber > Zingiber officinale. The sequence goes on along the minus strand of NC_055993.1, from coordinate 114,554,850 downwards.
TATTTTTTTCTTCTTTTTCCAGCACTACTAATCCCAAGAAGAGAGTCTTCGAAATTTACTTATTTTATTTTTTGATACAAGGATGTCGAACTCTTATCAAGAAGGGTACAACACCGTCTGACCTCCACTATTTAAAAGAGAGAACTTCAGCTATTGAAAGAATAGAATGGAGTGCTATCTTAAGTCCGACATTGAGCTTTGGTTTACAATACTAAAAGGCTACACACCTCCAATGAACGATGGAATACCGCTAGAACTAGAAGACTAGACTCCCCCAATAATCAAGAAGGCACAACTAAACTATAAGGTGATCAGCACCATTCAGTGTGGGCTGACAATGGAGGAATTGAACTGGGTCGACCCCTACGACAACGCTAAAGAACTGTGAGACTGCTTGGTAAAGCTACACAAAGGGACCGATGAGTTTAAGGTAAATAAAAGAGACCTACTTTTAAATAATTTATTTAATATTAAAATGCTTCCCGGAGAAATGACTTCGCAACTACACGCTCGAGTAAAGGACATTTCAACGACCTCCATCTGATCGGACACAACCTGGAGAACCATGACACAATAAGATACACACTAAATGCTTTTCCGCGGAATGCTTTGTGGGCATCAATAGTAGATGCTTACAAAGTTTCTAAGGATCTTTCAATTCTTAAACCTGATGAGTTATTTTGCGAATTAGAAATACACGAACAATCTAACTTGAGCCAAGTCGAGAAAGGAGTTGCTTTGTATGCAGGTCCAAGCAAGGAAACCAAATCAAGAACAAAGATTGAATCAGAAAGTGAGTCAGATTCTGATTCAACAAATGAAGAAGAATTGATCAATATGGTCCGGAGATTGCTAACAAAGAAGAAATTCAAAAGAAGCTCCAAAAGGACACCAATCAACCAAATGTAAAACAAATCAGAAATGATTTGTTATGGATGCAACAAGAAGGGGCATTTCAAAAATGAATGCCCAAATCGGAAGGAAGAAAGGCCCAAGTCGACAAGAAAGAAGAAAGCCCTCCAAGCGACATGGGACGAGACATCTTCCGACGAATCCGATACGGAAAAATCGAAGTACTCGAGTCATCTTGCATTTATGGCAAGAAATGAAGACTCAAACCCAAGGAAGAATATGAGTTTGAAACCGACACTGAATTAGAGATCGACATCGAGTTCGAGAGAAGCCACGAATCCGTATCCATCTCTGAAAGTCTAAATATGATAACAATTTATTCAAAGTCAAATTTGCTTAAAGTAGTTAAATGTTTATTTAAAAAATTATCAAAATTTGAAAAACAAAATAACTTGCTACTTAAGGAAATAGACCACCTTAAGAAGCAAGTTAACTTGAATGACTCGACTAACCAAGTTCAAGTCGGAACTTCAACTCAAGTTGTAAAACTTGAGGAAGAAAATTTCAACTTGAAAGGTCAAGTCATGCGACTCAAGAAAATGTTGAAAAAGTTTGAACTGGGATCCAAGTATCTAAACATGATACTTATATCACAACGAGCTGTGTACAACAAATCAGGACTTAGCTATAAACCAAATTAAACAAACAAACCATATACACAATTATAAAATATATACATGATACTATAGTTTACACGTTTCTAACTATATAATCCCTATTATATATTTTATATTATATAAAATATTTTATTTCCATATTAATTAGTCATTCATCTATCATACATACATAGTAATATTTAATTCACATATTATAATTTATTTTAAATACGTTTATATTACATATTACATATGATACTATAATTTACACGTTATATATTTTATATCATACCAAATATTTTATTTCTATATCCATCTTTGAAAATTTCTACATACTAAGTTTTATCCCTAAATGGTAAGTCCTTTAATTCCTATATATATTTTATATAAAACCTCATACTAAGTTATGAAATCTTGAAATTCTTAGTTATTTTCTATAACATATTTCATTGGTTAGGTGTTTACACATGAGACATGTAAGTTGGCGTATAAATTCATATGCTTTTATTTACTTACTAGTTAGGTTTCATAAATGATAAGTCCTATATATTATTCTTATAGATCTTGATACTAAGTCTAAATAGAAACCGATCTCATGGTTATATAATTCCATGTACGAATTCCATATTTATATAAATCCATGTATATATTACCCAAACATGGTAATATTTTTAATTCATATTAGAGTTTCTTAATACTAAGTCATTAATTTGATATTGAATCAAATTATATATTTCCATATACATATTTTATTACATATTACATTACACGTTTATATTTCCTATATACCTATATTATATTATAATTTCTTATTTACACTTTTCTAACCATATAATTTATATCATATATTTTATATTATACCTAATATATTATTTATATTTTATTTCTATATTTACTACATGTTACATACATAACATATTAATTCTATATATATTTTCCTTATTCTTATATTTTATATTATATAATATATCCTATTATTTCCTTAATTGATTAATCCAAATTCTACAATTATATGTTAATTTAATTAATTTAAATCTATAAATAAATTCTTAATTAAATTGAATGAACCCTCTTAATTAACCATTGCTTTGCGAATATTACAGTTAGTTTATCTAAAGCATCTTTAATTTGGTTTTCAAGTTTATTGTATCCTCCATGAGCTAGTCATGATTCTCCTGTGGGTGTGGAGGCACTAGAGAAGATGGAAAGGAGGAAGGCCATGGAAGAACTTAGCAATTCACACACCTAAAGCCTCGACCGTGTCTCTTAGACACGATCGTGTCCACCCTCCAGAGGAGAAGAGCATGATCGTGTCAATTGACATGACAGTGCCAATTTGGCCGAGGAGAAGCAAGGTGAGGCCGTGTCATTTGACACGATCGTGTAATGTCAACTGAGGGCAATCAAGGTTGGGTCGTGTCGTTTGACACAACTATGCCAATCCGCCCAAGTGCATTCCAGTCATGTTCGTGTCTAAGCTGTGTTCAAAAAAAAATATTATAGCACAACACAGCTATGTCATTTCGACATGATCGTGCCAATTTAACCATGTCTATAAGACATGACCGTGGGTGTGGCCGTGTCCACCGTCACCCCCCTCTCATCTTTCCTCTTCTTCAATTCTTTCTCCCATTTTCACACCATAACTTTCTTCTCTGCTTAAGCCTAAGCATTTCTCTTCTTCTTCTTCATCCCCATCTCAAAATCTCCCCTCCAATATTCTCAGATCTCTTTTCCTTTAGATCAAGATCTAGATCTAAAGGTTTTCTCCCTCAAGCTTTCTTCTCCTCCAAGTTCTTCTCCTCTCCACCTCAAGATCTTTCTTCATTTCTTCAAGAACAACCTCTTTTCCTCTTTAATAATTACTCTCCCTCACTTGTCTTTCAATTATGTCAACCTTTTGAAAAGGATTTGACGAGGGAGTAGTGGATCTAGCAGAGGAAATTACCCAGAGAAGGATAAAGGCAAAGGGAAGACTATTTCCAAAGGCAAAAGCAAACGACTTCCATGCAACGAAGCTAACAACAATGAACATGACATTATTTTTAGAAACAATGAGCAAAAATCTAGATATGATTCTCTCGTTACCCAAAAAATTATTTGCACTAGATACTTGACCCTACTACCATGGAAGTTTTAAGAATTAAGGGGGATGTAGATTAATTAATTAGTGTCTTTGATTGGAATGATATGATGTATTCACATCAGCCAACATATCCCCACCTTACCCTTGAGCTTTTGATCTCAATAGAGATCCACTTCACCACCGATGAGGATTATATTAGTAATATCAGTTTTAAGCTGACGAACCAAGAATTTCAGTTGACTCTAAGCAACTTTAATAATTATTTTAGCCTACCTAAGGGGGATCTCGCAAGTTTGACTATAGTTTTAATAGCAATTCCTTTTGGAGCACAATTATTGGTTTAAGTGAACCCTACAACCCTTTTAGATCTAATGTTTCTCACATGCAGAACCTCATTTTCTGATACCTCCACTATAGAATGAGCAAGACTATCTTTGGTAGAGGATAAAGTGATGGGGTAGTTAGAAAGGTGGAGCTTTATTCTTTTGGGGTCATGCTTCATAAAATTAATTTTTATACCGAATTCTTCTTTTTGCATAAACAGTTGAGAAATTTGGGAAGGCAACCTCAGGATCTATTATTTTTGGTGGTTTGATAACTCAATTCGCTATAAAATTAGATTGCAAACTGGATGGTTTAGAAGTTATTCATGACAATCATAAAATCAATCTTGATACATGTCTTGCCATGAGAATGATATGCTGGGATGAGAATGGCTTTACCCTGCCTAAGAGGGATGAATTTCCATTACCTCTACCTTGCCCCGAGTGTACCATAGTTCACAACCCTACCAATTGGGTAATCACGGGCATAGCTCCCAAGTTTGCCCCTACTCCTGTGGAGTATATTGAGCCCTCATCATCTGAACACCCATAGCTATCCAGACATCCAAAACCTACTAGGTATTCTTTTGCCTATGGTACGGGCCATTCTAGATTTGATTTCTCTAATTTTCATACCTCTCTGGATTCATTTCATGAGAAGCATAATACCCAACAACACATGTTGGAGGGTCAATTACAAATTGCTTGATGGCTAATTCCAAGAGGTACGCGATCACTTCTAGTTCACGAGGAACTTTTAAGGCTAGGTTACTGAATTTATTCAAGACTACGACACTGAGCATGGGAGGATGGATGCCTTAGGTGTTCCATGGGTATTACTAGATAGGAAGTGACTACTCTTTTTTAATACCATGAATATACTAGCCAACTTTCCGGAATGTCTAGATTTCCTCCTAGACCACGTATTGCTCGGTCTAGAGATTGTTGGTTAGTCCTAGGAAAATCGTACCGGTTCCACTGTACAAAAATTTTGTACAAGTGTCGAACCTTTCCTTAAATAACCTATTGTGTTCTTTAGAAGTTAAACTAGGAATCGCAAACGGAACTTAACATTATTGATTCCAAATTTAACTTATCTGTTCTTAATGGTTTAGATTTGAATCGCAAGCGGAACTTAACAATATTGATTCAAATCCACCTACGTTATAAATTTCATTAAATATTAATTTCCAAAATTGGCTTCCAGGTTAAACATGGCGAGGCACAAGACCTTCTTTGATATGGGAGCAACCACCACTTCCTAGACAAAGCCTTTTAAGGAAAGCTAATATTTAATTTCCTTATATAACTCTAGGTTTAACCAAAAAGAACAATCGAATCACAAATTCAAAAAAATAAAGAAAACACAAACACGAATTACTAATTCAAAAAACTAGATCTAATGCCTCTTGTGTTTGGAATTCATACAAAGAAAAATAACTAGCATGATGCAGAAAATAATTGCTAATTATACCTTTTCTTTGCAAGCTAATGACCTCGAGATCTTCTGTCGTATTCCTTGCCTCGCCTTGGACGTCGTGTGGGCGACGATCCTCCAAGATGAACACCACCCAAAGCCTTCTTCTCCTTCTTCTAAATTTCGACCACCACCACCACAAAAGAAAAGAGAGCAAAGGGAAAGGGAGAAGGGAGAGGGCCGGCCACACCAAGAGGATCACCAAGCAAGAGAATAAGAATTGTATCTCATGAGGCCTCCTCACCCCTTCTTTTATATTACTTGCCCAAGGCAAATAAGGGAAGAATTTTTACAAAAATTAAAATCTTCCTCTTGTTTTTCCTTTTCTCTTTTTATTTTTCCTTTTCTTTCCTCTTGATTGAATCAATCACCAAATCATTGGATGATGATTTTATTTTTATTTCTATTTGGCTGGCCCCCTTGCTTGGGCACCAAGCAAGGGTGGCCGACCCCCTTAAAGAGGAAGGAAATATTTTTTTTAATAAAATTTTACAAGAAGAAATCCTCTTATAAAATTTTACAAGCTCTCTTTCCTAAAGTGGATGTTAAAAAGGAAAGTTTTAAAAATTAAAACATGTTTTAAAATTTAAAAATTCTCTTAAAAAATTTCTTTTTTTTTAACATGAATAGAAAATTTTAATTTTTAAAACTTCTCTTCCTTTTTTCTAAAACCATGAGGATGGTTAAAAAAGGAAAGTTTTAAAACTTTTAAAACTCTCTATTAAACCATGTGGCCTAATTCAAATAAAGAAAGTTTTTAAAATTAAAATCTCTCTTTTAAAATTTATAGTTTTCTACAAAGAGAAGATTTTAAAAATTCAAAATACCCCTCCTATTTGAATTTATTTTGGCCGGCCCCTACTTGCTTGGTAACCAAGCAAGAGGGTCGGCCCTCTTAAGGAGATGGTGGCCGGCCATTGCTAGGTCACCAAGCAATGGGCCGACCTCCTTTCTTGGACACCAAGAAGGGATTTTAATGAGTGGTTTATAAGGCACTAATGAGGCTACGACAGAGACCTAGAGGAGAAATTGGTTTTGACCTTCTGATGAGCTTGAGTATCTCGTGTTCTCCCCGAACACACAACTCAAGTTCATCAACAATAACTCATTCCACTAGAGTGTTATTGTTGCACTACCGCACCAATCCCAAATTACATTATGGGTTCCTTCTTACCATGAGTGTGTTAGTCTTCCTGTGTTTAAGATAACGAATGTCCACTAATTAAGTAAGTTATTGACAACTCACTTAATTAATATCTAGCTCCAAGAGTAGTACTACTCAACTTTATTGTCATGTCGGACTAAGTCCACCTGCAGGGTTTAACATGGCAATCCTTATGAGCTCCTCTTGGGGACATTCTCAACCTAGATAACTAGGACACAATTTCCTTCTATAATCAACAACACACACTATAAGTAATATCATTTCCCAACTTATCGGGCCTATTGATTTATCGAGCTAAATCTCACCCTTTGATAAGTTAAAGAAATAAATACTAAATATATGTGCTTGTTATTATATTAGGATTAAGAGCACACACTTCCATAATAACTAAGGTCTAGTTCTTTTATTAAGTCAGTATAAAAAGAACTTACCTAAAATGATCCTACTCAATACACTTAGAGTGTACTAGTGTAATTTATTAGTTAAGATAAACTAATACCTAATTACACTCGACTATACCAATGGTTTGTTCCTTTCCATCTTTGTCGTGAGCAACTGTTTATAATTTATAAAGAGCTGATAACATGATCTACTTTATAAATTAATTGAACAACTATATTTAACAAATAAATATATAGACATTTGACCAATGTGATTCTTTTATTTCAAAAATAAATATTTACAAAAGCTAGACTTTTAGTATACACTCCAACAGAGATCCACCTCCCTATCTTTACCCTCCCCCACGAAGTCCTCCTTTTCCCCCTCCTCCACCATTTTGATTTCATTAAGACGATAAAAGGTTTAAGTCTAGGGGGTGTTGTATATAATATCATTTTCTTTATAGTTTAGTTTAGTTTAGTTTTATTTTAGCTTATTTTCATGTCAGTTCTTGTTTTGAGTGTAGTCTTTCTTTAGTTGTGTTGATTGTCATTTTGGCTGTCTTTTTGGTTGATTTTGTAGCTTATTAAGAACATCCATCTTCACCTTACCGTTGGCTTGTTCAATGGCAAAACTGTTAGCATGTTTATATTTAGATTCTTGTTGTAATTTGAGATAGTGATAGTATGTTTAGCGAACTTCTTTTCTCTATCTCTAGTTGTAACGTTACGGCCCCTCAGCCCCTTGGGCGGCCACACTAGCTGCCCAACTGGCGGCCCCTGATGGTCCCTTGGGCAGCCACAATGGCGGCCCAACTGGCGACCCCTTATGCCATCATCCGACGACCCTCGATCGTGCCGTTACTCACAAGAACTTCCCACCCCTTCCCACCCCAGGATTCGAACTCTAGACCTCCAGGATAAGTACTAGAGTTTATGAATCCTGGTAGCCAAGTGAGCGCCCTCGCCGAATAACAAGACCATAAACTCATCATGGCCTCCTCCTGGGCATCTGGGTCTGGCTGGTGCTGTGCCCCCCTTCGCCAAGACATGACACCATCATCATCTACATGGACACCTGCTAATGAGAAGCTCCTAGGTCCTATGACGTCGAACTCAGTCATGGTCCAAACATTACCTCGGGTAATGTCACTATGTAGGTGGGAGAAATATGCCGTCAAAATATGACAATACGACATATGAACTCGAGCGCTGGTGATATATCCAGCTGAGTAGATAATGGTCTGAAAGATGTGTAGACTAATATCTATATCTAATCTATGGCAAAGAGCATACAAGAGAAAGGAATGAAATGGACGCATCATCGCTATGTCGCGAGTGGATAGTGGTAAGATGTAGAAAACTAAAATCCTATAGAGTGCATAATCATGAACTCGAAGGCCTACTGACCTAAACATAGTCACCGTGAGTACCCGCTCCCCTCCGAAAAAATACAAGTAAATCGTATCCAGAGTAATGTGTGAGTAGAGATCACCAAATGGTAGATCCCTAGGAGGGTAGCACTGAAAATGACACGTAGATGGTCGTAACCCTAAGAACTCCTAATAGTGGTAGGAGATAATGTAATATCCGTACCAGATACCCTAGTGATATAAGTGAGATCATCTACCCTAACCAAGTTATTATAAAATTCAGCACATAAATCTATGTTTACTAAACTGGTACAGTAAACAAGGTTTCGCAAGTTATAGTGGCTAATAACCTCTACAACTGGAACACATGAACGTAAGAAAAACTCTCTATCTAGGCACTTAGTCCTAATAGGCACATAAATAGTTGACTCAAACTTAATCCTAAGTTTGTCAGTAGGGAACCTAGGGTCAATACTAGCAGTCGAGGGCCCATCACCAGATCTAGAGCATTTTCTACATTATTTAAAAAAACATACTTAAGCGAGTAATCAGTGAAATCTTTAAAGAAACTTAGGAGGAAAAAGAGAGTTACCGAGGCATCGTGACTAAAGTTTTAGAGATGATGACCTCGATTGGTTCGCAGTAGTGTAATAATCGTGAAATGAAGTAAAATTTTAATTTTGATTACTCTCGCGGTAAAGCTCGGAAGGAGCCTTAACAAGAGTGAAGAGAATGTGGTGCAAAGGGAGAGGGCACCCTTGCCCCCCTATATATAGGGGGTCGCGGGCGCCCGGACCGTTCCCGGGCGCCCGGGATCAGGTGGGGCGGGGCACCCGGAGTCCTTTCCGGGCGCCCCAGAAGGGAATACTAGGGGCGCCTGCCCCTGGGTTTTGACCTCGTTTTTTTAAAAAGATTTTTAAAATTTTTAAAAGAATTTTTAAAATAATTTATAAAAGGATTTTTAAAATTTTTAAAGAGTTTTTAAAATGATTTTAAAAAAGTTTTTTAAAGTTTTTGAAAGAGTTTTAAAAATAATTTTTAAAGTTTTTGAAAGAGTTTTTAAAATGTTTTTTAAAAAATATTTTTAAAGTTTTTAAAATAATTTTTAAAAAGATTTTTAAAGTTTTTGAAAGAGTTTTTAAAAGATTTTTAAAGTTTTTGAAAGAGTTTTTTAAAATAATTTTTAAAAAGATTTTTAAAATTTTTGAAAAAGTTTTTAAAATAATTTTTTAAAAAGATTTTTGAAAGAGTTTTTAAAATAAAATTTAAAAATATTTTTAAAGTTTTTGAAAGAGTTTTTAAAATAATTTTTAAAAAGATTTAAAAAATTTTAAAATAATTTTTAAAAAGATTTTTAATGTTTTTGAAAGAGTTTTAAAAATAATTTTTAAAGTTTTTGAAAGAGTTTTAAAAATAATTTTAAAAATATTTTAAAAGTTTTTGAAAGAGTTTTTAAAATAGTTTTTAAAAAGATTTTTAACGTTTTTGAAAGAGTTTTTAAAATAATTTTTAAAAAGATTTTTAAAATTTTTAAAAGATTTTTTAAAATGATTTTTTTAAAAAAGATTTTTAAAATTTTTGAAAGAATTTTTAAAATAATTTTTAAAGTTTTTTTTGAATTTAATTTAATTTAATTTATTTTAATTTGATTTGATTTAATTTAATTTAATTTAATTTAATTTTATTTGTTTTGATTTAATTTAATTTAATTTAATTTGATTGAGTCCTTAGTCATTTCACCCGATCTTCGTTTTCAATCAGGTAATTCTATAATTTTGTGAGATGAATTAGGTTTAATTTTAGGGTTTGGTTTAACTTTGTGTTAGATTCAGGTTTAGCTTTAGATCCAACAAAAATGACGTTCTCTGGATAAACTTCTGGGCTATGGTGAGTCACTTGGACATCATTAGAGTAACCATGCCTTCGAGGTTTTCCAAATAGTCCTATCCATTGGAGTTAGTACAGAACCTTGGTCTAACTGGTTAGGATCCATAAAGGATAGCTTCGGTCAGTTCCACTTAGCTAAATGCACCAGGTCGAAGCTATATCTTCCTAGACATGCATAGACTGAGCTTCCCTAACGTACTATCATCCAAGACTTCACCAGTACCATAGGTCAAGTTAAACTTGGTCCCTTTCTAATTAGTCCTTATTACCCTGCAGAGTAGGTTGGTTTGGGTTACCCTGCCGGGTAGGTTAGTTTTGGAGGTGCCAACTATTCTGGAGCCTCCCCCTGAATTAGTGGCCTTTAATTTTTGGTTCTTGGTTTATGTTTGTTCTTTTTGTAGTTATAATTTACTTGATGATATTCTAAGTCTTGGTGTGACTTAAAATATTTAGATTTAGATTTTGTTGGTCTAGGTTTGTATTTTAATTTCTGATTTGATTTATTTGGTTTTATATAATGTATTTTTTCTTTGGATATATAGTATTGGTTAAGTCCTACTTGTGTGGTTAGGCACGCTTTCGGAACCCAAGCTTTGCTTGATTGTTTGTGTTGGGTTATTAATGATTTAAATGTTTTATTTGAACTTGACTTGTAGCCAAGTCCGGTTTTGTTGTAGGTTGTTTTTTGATTATTTAAAATTAGATCTAAATTCTTAGATCTAGTTGTGAATTTTTCTAACATTTTTTTTTAATTTGTTAATTTCTAGTTTTAGTAATAAATTTTCCTCCTCAAGTGTTGTGTCTTGAGTTGGATTTGGATTTTTGATTTGTTCCTTGAGATTTTGTTTTTCCTCAAGGAGCAATTTATTTTCTTTTTCTAGTTTAACTAATTTACTATTCAAGCATGAAATAATTTTAAAATTTTTTATTTAAAATAAAATTTACCTCGTCGGGACCTTCAGAAACGAGTATGGACTCGTGGCTCGATTCAGGTTCGGACCTGTCTTCCGATTCTTCGTCCGATTCTTCTTCGAGGGCCATAAGCGCGAGGTGGCTCTGGTGCTTCTGATCTTCAGCCTCCAATTCGTTCGAGGAGGAGTCATCCCAAGTCGCTTTGAGAGTCTTCTTCTTCGATGCTTTTGTCTTGTCGCTCTTTAGTTTTGGGCACTCATTCTTGTAGTGTCCCTTTTTGTTGCATCCGAAGCACGTTACGTTCTTTGGTTCGGGGGAGTTGATTTTCTGCAAGTCCATCTTGCTGAAGCTGCTCTTTCTCCTGGTAAACATCTTCCTTACCAGGTTCACTAGGTACTCTTCATCTTCAGTCTCCTGATCCGACTCTTCTTCGAGTTCAGGCTTGTTTTTAGATCTCTCTTTAGAAGAACCTGCAAACAAAGCTATACCTTTCTCGGTCCTGGCGTTAGTTTGCTCATGCAGTTCTAATTCACAAAAAAACTCATCTAATTTAAGTTTGGATAAATTTTTAGAGATTTTGTAGGCATCCACGATAGATGCCCACAAATTGTTGCGTGGAAAAGCGTTCAAGGCATACCTTATTAAGTCTTTGTTCTCCATTTGATGTCCTATTGCGTGGAGACCATTGAGGATGTCCTTAATCCTTGCGTGGAGCTGACTTGCCGTTTCTCCTTCCTACATTTTAATGTTAAATAACTTATTTAATAACAAGTCGCGTTTCATTACCTTTGCGTCGCTTGTTCCTTCGTGTAGCTCGATCAACTTGTCCCAAAGTTCTTTCGCATTCTGGTGAGGTCCTACCTGGTTCAGCTCTTCCTTCGTCAGTCCGCATTGGAGCGTGTTGAGTGCTTTGAATTTCGTTGAAGCTTTCTTCTTTATATCCGAAGTCCACTGTTCTGGGTCCAGTGGGACTCCGGAGTTGTCGACCGGCATCTTGTAACCTCTTGTTACGCTGAACCATTGGTCGAAGTTCGTCTTTAGGTAGACTTCCATCCGCTTCTTCGAGTATGAAAACTCATCCCCGTTGAACAGGGGAGGACGTACTGTGCTTAGGGGATGTAATCGAGCCGAGCCGAGCCGAACTCTTGGATGGTTGAGTTTGGCTCGTTTATAATCGAGCCGAGCTCGAGGTTTATTTAACGAATATATTCATGGCTCACGAGCTTATTCGAGCTTTTATCGAGCCTAAATGAGTTTAATAAATATAAATTATAAATTTAAATATTCATTAAAAACTAAATTATATATTTTAAAAAATATATAATATTCTTGTTAAAATTTATAATTTTATTCTAATAAATAAATTTAATATATTTGTTTATGTTTTTCATAAGTAGAATGTAAAATTTATAAATTCAATATCAAAACTATTATTTTTTTATTATCTAAAAGTTGATTCATGAGCTTAACGAACATGTTCACGAGCTAACGAGCCGAATATTGTGAAGCTTGAGCTTAGTTTGTTTATCTTAACGAGCCTCATTAAATGAGCTCAAACGAGCTTTTATCGAATCGAGCTTCGAATAGCTCATGAGCGGCTTGGCTCATTTACACCCCTAACTGTGCTGAAGCCTTCAAGTTGAGACATCCTACACACAAATAAAGAGAAAGACAAACAGAGTCCCAAGACTAGGTCTTGGATTAGTAGTGCGGGAAAAAATAGAAATAAACTTAAAAACTGATTTGGTGTTGCACCAAATCAAATTAGTAGCAGCGAAAAGAATTCCCAAACAGGTAATAATACCAGTTTGGGATAAATACGAAAAATTGAAAATCAGAAAAGAAAGGAAAGAAAATTACACCCCCTGTCTGATTGGTGGTTGCACCAAATCAGAGCGGTACCTGCTCTGATACCACTTGTTGGATCGTAGAGTTTCGCTAGAGGGGGGGGGGGGGGGGAATAGCGATTTAAAAAATTACGAGAGAGTAAGCACAGCGGAAAAAGTAAACAAGCCAAAGAGAACACAAGGATTTACTTGGTTCGGAGCCTTTGACGACTCCTACTCCAAGGCCCGCACACAAGGGTGCTTTCGATGGGCAATCACTAATAATTTGAAACTTATTACAAACTACGTACAGGAATTATATAGTGAAAGAAAACCGACAATTAAGAAAATAAGACAGGAAATAAACCAAAACTTCGTCGGAGATCTTTTCGCAGCGTCGCAGGAGCACACGAGAGTAGATTCTGAGTTCTGTTCTGACTCCAGCCTTGACCCTCCTTATATATGAGGTTCGGGGCACCTGGAACCCTCATGGCACCCTAGTTGTGATATAGCCGATCCAATCAGTGAACTCCACGCGGCGAAATGATGTTGGGGATAAATTTTTACCTCAGGGCGCCTGGGTACCTCCCGGGCGGCCGGACCTCCGGGCGCTTGGAACCATCCCGGGCGCCCGGACCCTAGTTTTCCAGCATCTTCCTGTTGGTGCAACCTTAGGTCAAGGTTGACCTGGGTGACCCGACTCGAGTTGACCTGACTCGAGGTATATTTTGATGTTTGACAAGAATAGAGAAGTTGTATTTTGATGTTTGACAAGAATAGGAACTTGGGGGATTGTGGGTGCAACCTTTGGTCAAGGTTAACCTAGTTGACCCGACTTGAGTTGACCTGATTCGGGAAAAGTCCAAGTATGGAGACTTGGCACGGAAAAGTCCAAGCAGGGAGCTTGGCACGGGAAAAGTCCAAGCAGGGAGCTGGGCACGGGGAAAAGTCCAAGTATGGAAGCTTGGCATGGGAGGTCGGAGAGGGCTCGGTAGCTCGTTCTCTGGACTGGATGGAGTCGGAGAGGGCTCGGTAGCTCGTTCTCCGGACTAGGTCAGAGAGGGCTCGGTAGCTCGTTCTCCGGACTAGGTCAGAGAGGGCTCGGTAGCTCGTTCTCTGGACTGGATGGAGTTGGAGAGGGCTCGGTAGCTCGTTCTCCGGACTAGGTCAGAGAGGGCTCGGTAGCTCGTTCTCTGGACCGGACGAAGTCGGAGAGGGCTCGGTAGCTCGTTCTCCGGACTAGGTCCGTGAGGGCTCGGTAGCTCGTTCTCTGGACTAGGTCAGAGAGGGCTCGGTAGCTCGTTCTCTGGATCGGACATGGAAGTCGGAGAGGGCTCGGTAGCTCGTTCTCCGGACTAGGTCAGAGAGGGCTCGGTAGCTCGTTCTCTAGATCAGGAAGGCTTTAGGGTTTAAGGCTGGGAAATTGGATCGGTCTGCTGACCGATCCAGTGATACTATGGGTATCTGGATCGGTCTGCTAACCGATCCAGTGATACACTGATTCTCACTGTGGGTCATCTGATCGGTCTGGTGACTGATCAGTAACCAAACAGATTGGGAGAAGGAATAGGAGGGATCGGTTTGTGGACTGATCCACCTATGGCCTGATCGGTCCATAGACTTATCAGGGCTCTGCAACCAACTCTTTGTGAGAGTTGGGATCGGTCTGGGGACCGATCAGCCTAGGGCCTGATCGGTCCACAGACCGATCAGGGCTCTGCAACCAACTCTCTGTGAGAGTTGGGATCGGTCTGGGGACCGATCAGCCTAGGGCCTGATCGGTCCCCTGACCGATCAGATCCGTCCTGGATCGATCAGGGTGGAGCCTGATGAGTCACAACGGCTAGATTTCTGTGTCTGTGTCTTCTTCTTCGCAGGTTCATATAAATCAAGAGGTGGAGGGCCTCTAGATGTAAGTAGTGACTTCTTCTTGCTCCGCGATCGTAGCTTTGTTGAGCTCTCCACTGCTGAAGCTTCGTGTGAGCTTCCCTCGGCTGGACTCCAACTGATCAGTTGCTGCTGTTGTTGGCATCCGTGAAGTGGTTGCTTCTTCACCAGTCGACGAGAAGGCAAGCAAACTAGTGTTTTTACATTCATATTGTTCTTGGCTTCTTGCTTTATCTTTGTACTCCGATCTTGCTGTTGCAAGAGAGATTGTGGCGAGGTTTCTCCACCCAGAAGGAGTTTTTATTAGCCGATTTTCCGGGGTCTCATCCACTGATGGATTGATAGGATTCGTCCACCTTACGGACACGCCGAGGAGTAGGAGTATCATCTTCGAACCTCGTTATATCATCGCGTTTGAGGTTTGATATTCTCCTGTTTCGTTTCTATCTTTTATTTCCGCTGCACTAACTAAAATTGTAGGAAGAAACGTGCATTTGGGGTCAGCTATTCACACCCCCCCTCTCTAGCCGCGTCCGAAGGTCCTAACACTTCCTTCCTGCAAGAAAACGTCAGTTCAGAGGCAAATATATAATACATATGTCCTACAAAATAAAGTGTTAGCACAGTTTAAGTTCAACAAGTAGAGTATGACTTAGATTCTATCTTTCCGAGACCGGAATCTAGTCAAGATCTCGACTTAGAGTTCCGAAATGGTTCTAAGTCGGATCGACGCCTAAGTTCCCTTCCCGGGAGTGTGCCCTCACAGTTACTCCCCTCTAGTGACTTACCTTTACTTACCTGCCAGATGTC
Source organism: Zingiber officinale (assembly GCF_018446385.1). Classification (NCBI taxonomy): domain Eukaryota; kingdom Viridiplantae; phylum Streptophyta; class Magnoliopsida; order Zingiberales; family Zingiberaceae; genus Zingiber; species Zingiber officinale. The sequence goes on along the minus strand of NC_055993.1, from coordinate 114,539,216 downwards.
CGGTCAGCCCTTCGACCCGTCTGGACTTCGCGCCAGCTATCCGGTCAGCCCGTCGACCCATTTGGACTTCGTGCCAGCTATCGGGTCGGCCCGTCGACCTAGCTAGACTTCGTGCTAGACATCAGGTCAGCCCGTCGACTTGTTTGGACTACTCCTGCACACTCAGTCAGAGTGTCAGAAAATATCAAAACTAACTTAACCTATTTTATCATTCATCAAAACTTGAGTTAGACCGTTAGTGCTAACCGCACAAATATTTCCCTCTCACCGGCCATTAGATAAACAAGGAGAGGAAAGGCAGACGAGAGAAGAAAAGTACTTACAGCGAAGAGCCACGGAGAAGAAGGTGAACAATCGAAAGCGAAAGAACAATGAAGAGTTGAAGGAAGAAGGAGCAGTGAGAAGTAACGACGGACTACCTTTAGGGTTTATAAATCAAAACCCCTAGGATACATCGAAGACCGAGCCAGAAAAATGAAATGGCGCCACATACATCAGCCGTCAGATCAAGGAACAAAAGTGATTTGGGGAAGCGTGCAAAAAAAGCATGCGTCATACATTATGAGAAGTTAAGGTTGCGGGACACGCGTCCACCCCCGAGGAAAGGGAATTTATGATGAAAATGACAGTAAAATCATGAGGAAGGATATGTGAGGTGGTGGGCCTTGCTTCATAAAGACCATGTCTTGGGAATCAGAAAGTCCAGGCGGGAGCCTCGGGAAGTGAAGAAGATGACAACGGGAAAGCCGATCAGAATTAGGCGCCTCTGCATCTCCTTAAAACCAGAATAAAGTTTAGATTTAATTAAAAACTTTCTGAATTACACTTTGTGATTGCAGGAATATTAAACTAAGTCCATTAGCCCATCTTCTGTTGAGTCACAAGTGATACCGGCCAGATTAGAATTTCTGGGCAGATCTTTAGGCCAGAATTCTTGGGCAGATCTCCAGACTAGAATTCCTGGGCATATCTCCAGATCAGAATTCCTGGGCACATCTCCAGATCAGAATTCCTAGACAGATCTCTAGACCAGAATTCCTGGGTATATCTCCATATCAGAATTCCTGGGCACATCTTCAGATTAGAATTCCTAGGCACATCTCCAAATCAGAATTCCTGGGCAGATCTCTAGACCAGAATTCCTGGGCAGATCTCCAAGACAGAATTCCTGGGTACATCTCCAGATCAGAATTCCTAGGCACATCTCCAGATTCGAATTCCTGGGCAGATCTTCAGACCAGAATTCTTGGGCAGATCTCCAGGCTAGAATTCCTGGGTATATCTCCAGATCAATATTCCTGGGTACATCTCCAAATTAGAATTCTTGGGCACATCTCCAGATCAGAATTTTTAGGCATATCACCAGACCAGAATTCCTGGGCAGATCTCTAGGTTAGAATTCCTGGGTACATCTCCAGACCTTAATTCCTGGGCAGATCTCTAAGCCAGAATTCCTGGGTACATCTCCAGATCAGAATTCTTGGGCACATCTCCAAATCCAAATTCTTGGGCAAATCTCCAGACCAGAATTCCTGGGCAGATCTCCAGGCCAGAATTCCTAGGTACATCTCCAGATCAGAATTCCTGGGTGGGTCTTCAGATCAAATTCCCTATCAAGAGGCTGGATTACCTCTCTTTCGGGATTCCAGACTTTCGCTCTAGTGCGAGTTATAAGTGAGCCTGCTCTCACGCCTCCAGACTCTCGCCCCAGTGTGAGTTATAAGTGAACTCGCTCTCATGCCTCCAGACTATCGCCCCAGTGTGAGTTATAAGTGAGCTTGCTCTCATGCCTCTAGACTCTCGCCCCAGTGCGAGTTATAAGTGAGCATGCTCTCACGACCAACGACCTTTCGGTCGATATTCCAGACTCTCTCGCCCCAGTGCGAGTTATAAGTGAGCCTGCTCTCACGTCTCCAGACTCTCGCCCCAGTGTGAGTTATAAGTGAGCTTGCTCTCATGCCTCTAGACTCTCACCCCAGTGCGAGTTATAACTGAGCATGCTCTCATGCCTCCAGACTCTCGCCCCCGTGCGAGTTATAAGTGAGCTTGCTCTCATGCCTCTAGACTCTTGCCCCAGTGCGAGTTATAACTGAGCATGCTCTCATGCCTCCAGACTCTCGCCCCAGTGCGAGTTATAAGTGAGCTTGCTCTCATGCCTCCAGACTCTCGCCCCAGTGCGAGTTATAACTGAGCATGCTCTCACGACCAACGACCTCTCGGTCGAGATTCCAGACTCTCTCGCCCCAGTGCGAGTTATAAGTGAGCCTGCTCTCACGCCTCCAGACTCTCGCCCTAGTATGAGTTATAAGTGAGCCTGCTCTCACGCCTCCAGACTCTCGCCCCAGTGCGAGTTATAAGTGAGCTTGCTCTCATGCCTCCAGACTCTCGCCCCAGTGTGAGTTATAAGTGAGCATGCTCTCATGACCAACGACCTCTCAGTCGGGATTCCAGACTCTTGCCCCAGTGCGAGTTATAAGTGAGCCTGCTCTTAGGCCTCCAGACTCTCTCCCCAGAGTGAGTTATAAGTGAGCCTGCTTTCATGCCTCCAAACTCTCGCCCAAGTGTGAGTTATAAGTGAGTCTGCTCTCACGTCTCCAGACTCTCGTCCCAGTGCGAGTTATAAGTGAGCTTGCTCTCACACCTCTAGACTCTCGCCCCAGTGCGAATTATAAGTGAGCATGCTCTCACGACCAACGACCTCTCAGTCGGGATTCTAGACTCTCGTCCCAGTGCGAGTTATATGTGAGTCTGCTCTCACGCCTCCAGACTCTCGCCCTAGTGCGAGTTATAAGTGAGCCCACTCTCACCCCTCCAGACTCTCTCCTTAATACGAGTTATAAATGAGCATGCTCTCACGATCAATGACCTCTCGATCAGGTTTTCTGACTCTTGCTTCAACACAAACGACCAGTAAGCATATTTTCATATTCAGCAATTCATGGGTTCACACAAAAGGAGAAGTGCCAAAGAAGAGAAGGAAACACAAGAGAAAGACATGAACAAAGACCCACAACCTAGCCCGATCGACGTTTATTTGATAAAGTTTGAAAGACATTCTTCAAAATACATATTATCACACTAGGAGTGCAAGTAGTTCCAACTTCCCTTTCAATTAGCAGGGTCAAGTCGACACTGAGAGTTGGATTGTCTGCCTGACCTGCTTGCTCCAACTTGGCTCGTACCTGGATCAACTCCACCTTGATACACTGAATGGAGCGATGTTGCTAGGCGATAATTTCATCTTTTAGTCGACTTTCTTCTTGGAGAAGGGTCAGAGAGTCCTCATGTTTTATCTTCAAATAGGCGATAAAGTGAGTCTGGCTCTCCAGATCTGCATGAGCCTTATGCTTCAAGGCTGCCTCAGCTTGAGTCCGGGACTTAACGGCTAGCCAAAGTTCTTCTATCTCTCGACGAAGGGAAGACTGAAGGTCCTTGCTTTGTGTCATCTCAAATAAGGCTTCATTCTTCTGGGTGAGTAACTGAGTCAGATGAGTTAGTTGTTGGCGCAAAGATGACACTTCATCAGGCTTCACTAGGGATTCCATGGTGGGAAGGAGTACTAGGAGGGCGTAGAGGTGTGAGAAAGATTAGCTCTTTTTAAAGAGAGAGATGTGGAGAGTCATCCTCGAGGAGTGCAACGACCTATAGGAAATGGTATCACATACAGGGGCATGTGGCGTATTCCAAGAGTTGGGAATTGAGGCAGCTGCACAGACAGACAGGAAAGGGCACAACATCTGAGGGCATGGTAAGCTCCTAAAAACCTCGGGAAAGGGAGCAGTAGTTGAAGTCGTAGTAGCGAGGCCAAGTGGAATCGGAGTCTGGTCTAGTCAGTCGGACCTGGGCCTCCTTCGACTAGACTTAGGGGGGAGGCTTGTGATACGGTGCATGAGGGTAGGTCCGATCTTCAAAAGTCAAGGGGGCGTGACAGTCAGAAGTCAAGGAAACGTGGCAGTCAGAAGTCAAGGAGATGTGACAGTCAATATGCGGAGTAGGACTGCCCGGGGCCATCTAGCATATAAAGCCAGGGCGGGGTCTACCGGTTGGGAAACCAGGTCTGCTGCAGGAAGTGTGATCAGGACCAAGCCCTACTTGGCTTTATCGAGCGGGTGTTCTCAAATTAGAATATGTGAACAGACTCGTCATTTTCGGTCAGGTCTGAACCATAAAGAACAACAGAGAGGGACTCTGGTCGTGCCTTTCCGCCTATTCAGCCTGTTCATTAGCACTTAGCATATCGACCCGGGCTATTTTGATGGCACCTGGGCGGGATAAAAGGCGCTACGCGACAACAGGTCAGGGAATCATAACCACCTGTAGGAGAATATCTGCTGCATGTCAGGGAATATTCCAACGGTTGGAGTCATCTTCTAGTGGAACCTTCCTCCCGCCTATAAGAGACGACCACGTGTCCTCCACCACTTGACAAGTCCTGACACCCGACACCCTCTGACAAGGGTCAGTCTCCAGAAGGTACACACTGTCATATAAAAAGGGACGTCCTTTCTCTTACGCAGGTACATTCACTCGCACACTTGTCTACTTTTCTTCTTTCTTTGTACACCGTTCTTCTGGGAAAAAAGTACTTGACTTGAGCGTCAGAGGGTTTGCTCCGGGGACTTTTTCCTTGGTTCTTGGTCTCTAACGTTTCGTGTGATTGTCTGAGTGTGTGCAGAGTTCTAGTACCGTCGGCGCAGGCTCAGCAGTCCTTCAGGGCCACGTGGGAGTTTGTTCTATGAAGCCCTGGTAACCGCAACATCAAAGTCTCCTCCCCGTCAACGCCATCGACACTTCATCTGGCCTTCGTCTGACTTAGACTCCGGACAGGATCGCCCTCTTTTTTATAAAATTCAATGGATGCATTGTTATACTTTCCAACAGCTCTGTTAGCCTCTGCTTCTTCAAAAACATCAAAACGTTGATAGTGCTGGGAAATTGCAAAAGCGTAGTTCTTCCGCCACTAGAATCTCTCAGGAACTTGATAGGGATAATCCACAACAAGCTCAAGTTTCCCATCGATCCAAAGAGAAAATCAGGCATTTGGGGAAAAAAACTATGAAGCAAGAGTTTTGGAACCTTTCTATTACTCCTCGCATCTACGTAAGAAAGCTTTCGCACCGCCACCACTTTCCACAAACCAACTCTTTTGATATCAACTGGGCCACTAGAATTTTTTTATGTATGTTTCAGTTTCTTCGTCAACAAACATATATAGAAACATGATTTTTTTTCCTTGCAAAATCACTGAGATATTCTTTGGTAGTTGCAATATATTGTAATTCCCAAAAATAGCAGAAGCTACAACAACATCATGGCATTTCTCCATCTCAATAAGATCAGCTTCGTCTATGTCGAAGCCAGTACCTTGACTAGGTTTCTTTCCCTTGGCATATCCACACCTTGACTAGGTTTCTTTGCCTTGTCAAATCCACAGTGCACTCTCATTGATTCCTTTATATTGAAAGATTCAGTCCTCTCCTGTAATGAAGGATGCCCTCCAAATATCGAACCACTGTTTGACTCATTTGCTATCAAATCATCTTCTAAAACATATCTTAAATTCTTAAGAATAGGAAAAGCTAACGGTGATGGTGGTATAACAAACACAACCTGCTCTACTGGAACATAACAAAGGGGATATGGGCGTGGACCAATGCACTTCTTATCTGTTGGTGGTGGAGGAAGAGAAAAATGTTTCACAATGATGACATATTGAGAGAAGCATCATAGCAGAATGCTGAGTTGAGTTGTAAGTTCATATGGGTTACGATGAGCGAGTTTTTCGGGTGTCATGATAATTAAAGCCAAGAAGAGATGGTGGCGCCTAGATCTGGTCGAGCATAAGGTTGTGTGTATACCCGGACGGGAAGGACCAGCCGGGCGCTAAGATACTTAGCCTTATCTAGGATATAGCATACGATTGGTCAGACGATGACCGATTGAATATAAGTTTCTTTGTATAGGCTCGGGTGGAAAGTACCGGCTGGGCCCAGAAGAGCTTAACTATATCAAGCCTTCAATATATAAATAGTCAGGTAAAAGCCGACCGAATGAAGACTTCGATGCATATGCCCGGGCAGATATAAGTTCGGCCGAGTCTAAAGGCATTTAGACTTATTTAGTCTATGACATATGATCAGGCCGACTGAATGAAGGCTTCCATGCATATGCCCGGACAAATATAAGTCCGACCAGACCTAAAGGTTTTTAGCTTTATTTAATCTATGACATATGATCAGTAAGACAAAGGCTGATCGAATGAAGGCTTCCATGCATATGTCCGGATGAATATAAGTTCGGCCGGGCCTAAAGACATTTAGCCTTTTTAGTCTATGACATATGATTAGGTCGGCCGAATGAAGGCTTCCATGCATATGCCCAGATGGATATAAGTCTGGCCAGGCCTAAAGACATTTAGTCTTATTTAATCTATAACATATGATCAGGCCGACCGAAGGAAGACTTCCATGCATATGCTAGGACGGATATAGGTCCGGTTGGGCCTAAAAGCATTTAGACTTATATAGTCTATGACATATGATTATGTCGGCCGAATGAAGGCTTCCATGCATATGCCCGGACGGATATAAGTTTGGCCGGGCCTAAAGACATTTAGCCTTTTCGAGACTTTAATATATGAATAACCGCGTGAAGGCTGACTGAATACAAGGTTCTATGTATGTGCCCGAGCGGACATATATAAGTCCGACCGGGCCTAAAGGTATCTAGCCTTTTCAAGTTTGTATAATATGAAAGGTCGAACGAAGACTGATCGAACACAAGATACTAAGTCTAATGTATTCGCTTGATCGGAAAAAGTTAGTTGGGCTTAGAGGCTTAACCCAGTCAGGACTCTAAAATATGATCGGCAAGATAAGGGTCAATTAAACATAATATTCTTTATATATGTTCAAGAAGGCAAAGATCGACCGAGATACATTCAATAGAAGATACTCTTAATACATGATCAACTTTATGATCGACCGAGATACATTCAACAGAAGATACTTTTAATACACGACCGACCGAGATATATTCAATAGAAGATACTCTTAATACACGACCGACTTTATGACCAGCCGAGATACATTCAATAGAAAGGGCCATGCTCAGGATATGACGAGCTTAATGATCAATCCATATATATCTAAACAGATAAGCAGTCGACAACTTTATGACAGCCTGGCAAACCTGTCGGGAACTATTCTCTTGAAGCTTCTTCATTCTTTAAGCGATTACAGTGATATACTCTTTTGCATATGTCAAGGATTCAAGTCAAAACAACAAAGAGGGTACATCTGGGGTAGAAAAAAAATTCCTTAGAAGATTATTGGACGAAGTCCATGTTGTACTTTGCTCATCTTCTAACAAACTCTAACAAACCAGGGACCATCTCATGATCGTGGAGGTTATGTGAGGTGGTATAAAAGGAGAATCCTCTTCGCTAGCAAGGGACGCAAACACAAGTACTTGCATATGAAACTAGACTTGCTGGCATCTTTTCCGTTACCGTTTTTCTTCTTCAACATTTAAGCGAGGAACTGACTTGAGCGTCGGAGGACCTAGCGAGGGTTTCCAACCCCGGTCCTAGGTCACTAATGCCTTGCTGGATCGACTGCGTGTGTGCATGGTCACCAAGGAGTTCTTTCAGATCTTGAGAAGCTTGCCATCCCTCAATCGCCGGAGCCAACACGCCATCTCATTGCCTTCAGAAAGGATCATAAGTAATTCCAAAATTTTCTATAGAACGAGTAGCAATATCGACCTTAGGTTCTTTTGCAAGAAAAATGGAAGGCCTATCATTATTCAATAATGGGCTTTCAAGAATTATAATATTCTTGGCATAATCTATGAAACCCTTGTAGAAATCCAGTCATTCAGATTCATCGACTGGAATTGACGAGATGTCAAAATTTTTAGAGCAATAAAGGAAGGCGTGTCAATATCTAATGTTGACTTGCTAGGATTTACAAAGCTTAATACATGATCTATGAAACCCATGCTTGAGTTAGAGCTTATTGGCACATCTTCACCTTCCATCTGAATAGAACTCTCATATCCTCAACGTCCTCATTAATTTCTTCTTTCTTATCATTGTCATAAACTGGATTACCGATTATTTTGATCTTATCATCGTTGAATTCATCCACCTCCTTGTCGGATGAACAGATGAATAGATATGGTTGTAGGCTGTAAAGAAACTTAGAGATTTCAGTTCTCATATATATCTATCTCCTAATGCCCGCGGGGAATTTTTTCTTCATAAGCATCCTCCTTCTTTCCATCACCAATTTCAACATCTTAGTTTGTCTGGTGATGGTGTTGGACTGGAGTTCTTCTATTTTAGTTTCAAACCTCGTCACGATCCTTTCAGCTAGCTGTTCCACAAATCCTACCATCCGTTCCATCCGTTCATCAATAACTCAAACCTGCTGCTCCATATCACGATCAAAAGCGTAGTCAATGCATCACTGTCTTCTCGGTGACATGCTTCCACAAGATCAACTCGTCTTTGATACCAACTGATGCAGTCGATAACTATCGATTCCATTGATTCGCGTACAAATATCGGAAGTGATCTTCTATAGCCTGTTAATTCAAAGGGGAAGACTAGGGAATAGGGAAAACACCGCATTCCAAGAAGGAGACGACGACTAGAATTTTCAATAATTAAAAAACATCCTCAAAACATTAAACGAGCCACTTATATAGACAGTGTTGGACCGAGTCTTCCGCTCGCTTGGGTGATCTCTGCCATCTGGAATAGGGCCCACCCGAACCCAACTTCCGGTCTTCTCGAGCAGGCTTCCGCTCCGGCTTCTCGTCCCTCGGAATCGCCGCGTGCTTCCTTCTCGTCCGCCAGCGTACTCATCCGCAGTCTTCGTCCCTCGGTCATACCCGGTGCCGACCTTCTAGCTATGTCTCTTGCTCCTCGAGCAGTCTTTCGCTCCGGCTTCTCGTCCCTCGGAACCACCGCACACTTCCTTCTTGTCCGCCAGTGTAACGACCCGCCTTCTACTGACTAGGCTGTGAGGCCGATTGCTACATTATGCTGTGCTAAATTACTATTGCGGAAATCTGGATTGATTAAAATTTTACTAAATTGATTACTATAAAATCTGAACTTAATATTCTAGGTGTACCTAGGAGTTGTACACATGCTAGGGAAGATAATCTATGCCTCTCGGATGTCCTGCTAGCTGTAATCAGGCATTTCAATCGATCCATGAATCGATTGGGCTGTCGGATCGATCCAGTGATCGATCCAGCTTGATACTGGCACGGAGAAAACTCGGATCGGTCGGTGGCCGATCCAAAACTATTGCTTCTATACGGTGGATCGGTCTCGACCGATCGAGTCTATGATCGATCGGTGACCGATCCGTTAACTCACCGATCGATCGGTGATCGATTAGTGAGCTCTATACTCCTCGCTTCTAGATTGGTGGTGGCGATCCATATGACGCTAACTCTGCATTGGCGGTTGGATCGGTCGACTAACCGATCGATGGCACAACCAATTCGATTGATCAGATCGATCCGGGTTTCGATTTGAATCGAACCGGTTCAGCACTTGTTCGTGCCAAAATCTCACACAACAATTATATAATGCATGGAAAACGTTCTAATATCTATCAACTAGCATTCTAACATGATATAGTGCGAGGCTTATTAATTTATAGCATTTAAGCCACTAGAAATGCGTAAAGGTATCTTAAGAAAAGAAACTAAGTTCTTAATTTGCTAAACTCCCTAAGGATCTTCGTTCCAAGTTCCTGCCACACACACCATCTCTGCATTGACCTCCAGCTTCCTCCGCTAGTCCATCTTCCCTTTACCTTTATCTGCAGTATAAGGGAAAATAATATCTGTAAGCTTTAAGCTTAGTAAGAAACCAACTACCTCACTAAAATATGCAACGATGCAAACATGTTTTTAAAAAATGCTATTTAAAAACATGCACTGAATTTGTTAAAGCATGGCATACTGAAGTTACATGGCATAAATAGTGAAACATGGCATGCATAATAAAATCTAAGCATGGAGCTATCTCATGGTATCAACTAGGAGAACTAAACTGAAACTGACACTAAAACTGAGCTAACACTATATTCACATAACTAGATTACGAGTTTGAAAGCTATTATCATAATAAGTGAAAATAGTAATCATGCTGTTGTTTGGGCCCGGCAACTGTACTTGCTGTGCGCGCATCCCTAGCTAGACCCGGGTTTGCAAGTCCCGCATTTAGTAGGGTTTACTAGGTTATTTAAACCTAGGGACCGACTATGGGAGCCCAGCCCAATGGATATCTAATCCTGTACAGTGCCCCTACTGAAAATAAAATACTGAATCATAGCTAATTAATTTATCTTGCTTTTACTAGGTTATCTGAACCTAGAGGCGACTGTGGGTGCCCACCCATTGGACCGTAGCCCCATATAAGCTGTAGCAAGACTAACTAAACTATTTAAATGCTTCTATTGCATTTACTGAGCTATTAGAAATGTCTACTGTAGCATTTTACTGAGCTAAGCATTTTATCGAACACTTGGTGTGCTCCAACTCTCCTCTCTATTAGGGAGACCACCTCTAGGCACCCGACAACGTCTAGAATCTCCAACTGAAAGGAGAAAACGTGTCTGGCCCATCTAGAGGTGCTCAACTAGATCCCTAAACCTGAAAAGGAGGGTTAAATACACCCTATGCGTCGAAAAGTCTACATATAGCTAATTTAAAAGCATTCAATCGTACGAAAAGCTACTTATACTGCAGGTGAGGGGTTTCTTACCTCCTGTTCGGATTTTCTTACGATTCTAATCGCTAGATTTCCGGAGGAGACGATCCTTTCGACGATCTTCTCGCGTCTAAGCGTTCTTCTCGCGGAGGGGAGCGTCCTCGTGTCGAAGTCGTCGCCGGAAAGTGCCCTTGGACGGAACCCTAACCTTGCTTGTGGTTGGCGCCGAGAGAAGGAGAGGAGAAGGGGGAGTCGGAGGTGAGGGTTTGAGGAGAGAAAAGTTACGATCCAAAAATAACTCTTCACTTAATTTCTCCCTATTTATATTAAAGGATTAATTCGCCCAACTCTAATATAAATTTAATTGCCTCCCTTTCCTTTCAGCACGACCCTGCTGGGTTCAACTGGTTACTAACATTATCCGTAAACCATAGGTCTCGGGTTCAATTCCCGCTTAGGCTGTTTTCGTTTTCTATTTATTTTTGCTACTTCCGTTACTCTAAAAATTCTGTAAAAATATCCTAAAATTCCAGAAAAATCATAGAATATTTCTAAAATAGTTTTGAGAATTTTCGGGCATTACAATCCCCCATACCTTATAAAAAGTTCGTCCTCGAACTTAGAATAGTCTGGGTACTTCTCTAGCTTCCGTCTCCCAAGTTGCCTCTTCTGTGGTGTGTGCCAATAACCTTGACTAATGGTACTTCCTTGTTGTAATTTCTTAACTGCTCGGTCTATTATCTGAATAGGCCAACTATCATAGCTGAGGTCTTCGGTACCGACTGGGGCTCAATCACTGGGTGGCATCGGGTATGCTTCTTCACGTAGAGACATGAAATACATTGTGGACGGTGACATTTCCTGGGGTAGCTCTAGCTCATATGCTACCTTGTCCACTCTTCTGCTGATAAGGTATGGTCCCACATATCTGGGACTTAGCTTGCCCTTTTTCCCAAACCGCATTACTCCCTTCATGGGAGCTACTATGAGGAACACTGAATCCCGAACTGAGAACTCTAAAGGTCTGCGCCGTGTATCAGCATAGCTTTTCTGGCGGCTCTGAGCTGTCTCTATCCTCTGGCGGATCTACTGTATAGCTGCTGTGGTATCTGCTACTAGATCTGTCTGAAGTTCTTGTTCCTTCTATTCACCACTCTCATACCAGCAGATTGGAGATCTACACCTCCGCCCATAGAGAGCCTCGTAAGGTGCCATGCCGATGGTGACCTGATAGCTATTGTTGTACGCAAATTCTGCTAAGCTCAGATATTTGCACCAACTTCCTTTGAAATCTAGGTCACATGCTCGAAGCATATCTTCGAGTACCTGATTTACTCGCTCTGTTTGACCATCCATGCGAGGATGGAAAGGCATCTTGAACTTTAACCGTGCCCAAAATTTGTTTGTACACACTCCCGGAGTGTGATGTGAACCTCATCTCTATGCGAGATAATGGTTCGTGGGACTCCATGTAATCTAACGATCTCCTTGAGATACAGCTAGTTGTTCCATGGAGTAGGATATCACGATAGCTAAGAAGTGGTTTTAGTCAATCTGTCGACTATTACCCGGATGGTATCAAAACCATTCGTGGTTACGGGTAATCCCGCTATAAAATCCATAGAAATGTCTTCCCACTTCCATTACGGTATACATATGGGCAAAACTCCCCGGTCTACGATGTTACGCTTAACCCTCGTGAGTTAGGCGGTCTTGATATATCGGCGATGTCTCTCTTCATCCCAGGCCACCAAAAACGTTTCTTCATGTCCTGGTACATTTTGGTGGAGCCAGGATGCATCGCATAGGGAGTCTTGTGAGCCTCGTCTAAAATCTTCCTTCTGAGTTCCTCCTGATCTGGAACACATAATCTGTCGCCAAAATACAACACCCCGCTAGCTGACACTCTGAACTCTCCGCTCTCTGTTCCTGCTAATCCTTGCTTGACTTTCTGAATTTCAGGATCCTGTTCCTGAACTGTCTGGATGTCACCAAGCAAGGTCGACTCTAAGGTCATAGTAGAGAGCTATCCGACTATGAGTTCGAGACCGAAATCTATGATCTCTTTCTGTAGGGGTGGTGATATGGCTGCTAGAGATAATAAGGTAGCACTGGACTTCCTGCTAAGTGCATCTGCTACCCTATTGGCTTTCCCTGGGTGGTAGAGGATATCTATGTCGTAGTCTTTGACCAGTTCTAGCCATCTATGCTGTCGCATATTCAGATCCTTCTGAGTGAAGAAGTACTTCAGACTCTGATGATCTGTATACACTCTGCACTGAGCTCCATACAAGTAATGTCTCCAAATCTTGAGAGCGAACACCACTGCTGCAAGCTCAAGGTCATAAGTAGGATAGTTCTTCTCATAATCCTTAAGTTGTCTGGAGGCATAGGCGATCACCTTGCCATCTTTCATCAGCACTGCTCCTAGTCCCAACTTCGAGGCATCACTATATATGTCAAAGCTATCTGCGTTCTCTGGTAGAGTCAGAATAGGTGCACTGGTCAATCTCCTTTTCATTGCACTGCTGTTCCCAATCCTCTTTGAAATTTTCTTCTTTTTTAGTTCAAGTCAGTGGGGAGGCTATCTGGAAAAGTCCTCCACGAACTTAGTAACCTGCTAATCCCAGAAAGCTTCTGATCTCACTGGCGTTCTTGAGTCTTTTCCAGTTGCTCACAGCTTCTATCTTACTGGGGTCTACCATGATACCATCCTTTGAGATGATGTGACCCAGGAAGGACACCTGATCTAGCCAAAATTCACATTTGGTGAACTTGGCGTACAGCTGATTCTGCTGAAGGGTCTGCAATACTATTTTTAGGTGCTCTACGTGTTCTTCCTGAGTTCTGGAGTAGATAAGGATGTCATCGATGAACACGATAACGAACCTATCTAAATATTCTCTGAATACCCTGTTCATAAGGTCCATGAAAGTAGCTGGAGCATTTGTCACGCCAAAGGGCATGACTACGAACTCGTAATGTCCGTATCTAGTCCTGAATGCTGTCTTGGGTATGTCCCCTTCTTTAACCTTCACCTGATGATAACCTTATCTGAGGTCTATTTTAGAGAACACTGTTGCTCCCTTTAGCTGATCAAACATGTCATCTATTCTGGGAAGAGGATACCTGTTCTTGATTGTGACTTGGTTCAGTGCCCGGTAGTCTATACACAGGCGCATGCTCCCGTCTTTCTTCTTCACGAACAATACAGGTGCTCCCCATGGTGAGTGACTAGGACAGATGAAGCCCTTGTCAAGCAGCTCCTGTAGTTGCTCATGAAGTTCCTTCAGTTCTACTGGAGCCATGTGGTAATGTGCTTTGGAGATATGATTTGTACCGGGAATGAGCTCTATCTCAAATTCGATCTCCCTATCTGGTGCTAGGCCTGGTAACTCTTCAGGGAAGACTGCTGGGTAGTCACATACGACTCGGACCTCTGCTAGCTGTTGGTCCTGGTGCTGACTACGTGTGCTAAGAACCCGTACATCCTGAATCCATCAACCTCGTGCCTTCATAGCTGAGAGAAACTTCTTGGCCTTTCTCCTGGGTTCTCCAAAATTTGAACTGTACTTCCGCTCAGGTTGGAATATTTCTGTTTACGGCACTCGATGGAGGCACCGTATTTGATCAAGAAGTCCATCCCAAGATGACGTCGTAGTCGGTCATATTAATCACTATCGATCGCAAATGAGCTCTCTCTGCTATAGTGACCGACACCGCTCTGAGCCAGTGCGTAGACGCCATGATTTCTCCCGAGGGTAACGTCGTAAGGAACTCGCTACTGAGTACCTCTGGAGGTATTGCTTCTCAAATGCCCTGGATATGTATGAATGGGTTGCCCGATGTCGAATAAGACGGTTGTACTTTCTTTGTAAAATACTAATCGAACCTTAACAAGCTGTCGAGGTATTTCTGCGTCCTCTCGGTGAGTGAGTAGATCCTTTCATTAGTCGTAGCTGGAGGGGCTTCTAATGCCCTGGCTGATATGTGGACCATCTAAAGCGACACGCATCGATATGAGCGGTGGCTGGCCTCCATCTTGAATCGGTGTGGTGAGGAAAGGTTGGTCTTGTTTGACACCTGCTTGGCCATATGCCCTTCTATCCGCATTCAAAACATCCTCGTGTGCCCTTCGACAAACTCCAGGATGGAATTTCCCACAAGTAGCACACTTTGGATAACTGGCTTTCTGGCTGGCCCTTCTTTTGGGTAACTCCCCGGTTTGCGCTTGTTGCTAGAGTTCCCTTTCCGCTAGAGCCATGGGGCTGTGGCCCTGCTGCTTCGAGTGCCTGAGCCTCCTTGACCTTTAGCTTCCGAGAGGACTTGCTTCTGCTTGATGCTATTCGGTAATGCTCGGTGATTGAAACCGCTCACTAATTCTTACGTGATTTGTGGCCTATGAGCCACCGACCACGTTCATTGCTATTTCGACATCGACATCTTGAGCATCAACGGATTCGTTCCCTTTCTGTCGACTAATTCGGGCATAGGCAAGCCAACTGTTGAATTTCTCCACGGCTTCCTCAACTGATAGGTTGCCTGACGAAACTCGGTGAACTTGTCGTAGTGACGGTTGGTGACCCGCATGTGAAAGAACTCCTCAAAGAATTCCTTCTCAAGTCGCCCCATGTCATCCGGTTCCTTTGGGCGCCGCTCGATTCTCTCCACCACATACGTGCATCTCTGTCCAGACGGAAGGGCGCACTTCACCTTCTCATGTTCGGCGGTCCGAGCTCCATCGTACTTTCGGTGTTTTGAACCATGCAGGCATCCCATAATTCATTCTTTGCAGAAATTCTCCGCTTGACTCTCTGCCACCGGATCGGATAGGCTTCTCTCTGCTGCTGGGACTATTGGTGTGTAGGCTGGTGGTGGAACCTCTAAGACCACTGTCGCTAAGTTAGGTTCCGGTGACGGTGGGAGTGTTCTGTGACTAGTCTTTAAGGTGGCTATTTCTGTTCTTTATTCGAGCCACTAGTCTTTGTAAGGTGCAGGGAGGCCTTTGCTGCCTCATCTGGGGCTCGTGGTGGTGCCCTTCTAGTGGGCGTCCTCGTGCCATTTCTAAAGACATCGGGACATACATGACTAACACAAGCATAATAGAAACTATTGTTATCATGTTAACTACTATCATAAACAAGCATGCTTTAGTTATCTATATGTAAAGACCAGACTACTGGGTACTAGGCTGTGAGCCGAATCGCTACATTAACTACTGTAACGACTGTGCCTACTGTGCGGACTGGGTAAATGATTTCACTAACTGACTAAATTAATTGGGAAATCTGGATTGATTAAAATTTTACTAAACCGATTATTGTAAAATCTGAACTTAATATTCTAGGTGTACCTAGGAGTTGTACACATGCTAGGGAAGATAATCTATGCCTCTCGGATGTCCTGCTAGTTGTAATCAGGCATTTCAATCGATCCATGAATCGATTGGGGCTTCGGATCGATCGGGATCGATCCAGATCTGATCTCATGGAGAAAACTGATCGGTCGGCTGACCGATCCGAAGCTATATTGCTTCTATATACGGTTGGATCGGTCTCCGACCGATCCGAGGATCGATCGGTGACCGATCGGTGAGCTTATACTCCTGTTGGCATCCGGATCGGTAGGTTGACCGATCCATAACATAACTCTACATTGCGGCGGATCGGTCGGTGGCGATCCGATGCTAACAATCGATCGATCTGTAGATCGATCTGGGTTTCTGATTTCGAATCAGAACCCCGGATTTCAGCACTTGTTCATGCCAAAATCTCACACAACAATTATATAATGCATGGAAAACGTTCTAATATCTATCAACTAGCATTCTAACATGATATAGTGCGAGGTTTATTAATTTATAGCATTTAAGCCACTAGAAATGCGTAAAGGTATCTTAAGAAAAGAAACTAAGTTCTTAATTTGCTAAACTCCCTAAGGATCTTCGTTCCAGGTTCCTGCCACACACACCATCTCTGCATTGACCTCCAGCTTCCTCCGCTAGTCCATCTTCCCTTTACCTTTAGCTGCAGTATAAGGGAAAATAGTATCTGTAAGCTTTAAGCTTAGTAAGAAACCAACTACCTCACTAAAACATGCAACGATGCAAACATGTTTTTAAAGAATGCTATTTAAAAACATGCACTGAATTTGTTAAAGCATGGCATACTGAAGTTACATGGCATAAATACTGAAACATGGCATGCATAATAAAATCTAAGCATGGAGCTATCTCATGGTATCAACTAGGAGAACTAAACTGAAATTGACACTAAAACTGAGCTAACACTATATTCACATAACTAGATTACGAGTTTGAAAGCTATTATCATAATAACTGAAAATAGTAATCATACTGCTGTTTGGGCCCGACAACTGTACTTGCTGTGCGCGCATCCCTAGCTAGACCCAGGTTTGCAAGTCCCGCATTTAGTAGGGTTTACTAGGTTATCTAAACCTAGGGACCGACTATGGGAGCCCAGCCCAATGGATATCTAATCCTGTACAGTGCCCCTACTGAAAATAAAATACTGAATCATAGCTAATTGATTTATCTTGCTTTTACTAGGTTATCTGAACCTAGAGGCAACTATGGGTGCCCACCCATTGGACCGTAGCCCCATATAAGCTGTAGCAAGACTAACTAAACTATTTAAATGCTTCTATTGCATTTACTGAGCTATTAGAAATGTCTACTGTAGCATTTTACTGAGCTAAGCATTTTATCGAACACTTGGTGTGCTCCAACTCTCCTCTCTATTAGGGAGACCACCTCTAGGCACCCGACAACGTCTAGAATCTCTAACTGAAAGGAGAAAACGTGTCTGGCCCATCTAGAGGTGCTCAACTAGATCCCTAAACCTGAAAAGGAGGGTTAAATACACCCTATGCGTCGAAAAGTCTACATATAGCTAATTTAAAAACATTCAATCGTACGAAAAGCTACTTATACTGCAGGTGAGGGGTTTCTTACCTCCTGTTCGGATTTTCTTACGATTCTAATCGCTAGATTTCCGGAGGAGACGATCCTTTCGACGATCTTCTCGCGTCTAAGCATTCTTCTCGCGGAGGGGAGCGTCCTCGTGTCGAAGTCGTCGCCGGAAAGTGCCCTTGGACGGAACCCTAACCTTGCTTGTGGTTGGCGCCGAGAGAAGGAGAGGAGAAGGGGGAGTCGGCGGTGAGGGTTTGAGGTGAGAAAAGTTACGATCCAAAAATAACTCTTCACTTAATTCCTCCCTATTTATATTAAAAGATTAATTCGCCCAACTCTAATATAAATTTAATTGCCTCCCTTTCCTTTCAGTACGGCCCTGTTGGGTTCAACTGGTTACTAACATTATCCGTAAACCATAGGTCTCGGGTTCAATTCCCGCTTAGGCCGTTTTCGTTTTCTATTTATTTTTGCTACTTCCGTTACTCTAAAAATTCTGTAAAAATATCTTAAAATTCCAGAAAAATCATAGAATATTTCTAAAATAGTTTTGAGAATTTTCGGGCGTTACAGCCAGTGTACTCTTCCGCAGCGCCTCGTCCCTCGGACGCACCACGTGCCGTCCTTCTCGGTAGCTACGTCTTCCGCTCGACTACCTGTGCTTCTAAGCTCCTGCACACTTAGACACAAGGTTAAAACAACACAGGACCTAACTTAACTTGTTGATCACACCAAAACAACCTTGGGGTTCCAACACTCTCCCCCTTTTTGATGTGATCAACCCAAGTTAAGCTAGAGTACAAATAGACATGAAAATAAACTAACTAAATTTGGAATTAAGTGCAAAAAGATAGAAAATTATCTACCTCCCCCTAAACTTATACTTTTCCTTCTCCCCCTTTGATCACATAAAAAACTTGGGGTTCCGAAAAGAATCTAAGGGTAAAAAAATTTCTAACTTTCTTAAAAAAATTCTAAGTTTGAATAAACTCTAAGTTAGAGAATTTGCAAAAAAAATATTCTTTGAAGAAAATTTTTCTAACTTAAAAAAATTTTAAGTAAAAAAATTATGATTTTAAGAAATTTTGTAAAAAAAATTTCATTGTCGATCTCATTGTCCGTGTCTCCCCCTGAACTGCTGCTTTCTTCCGACGTAGCTCCCCCTTCATCGATGCTCATCTCGGAAGAGCTTGAATCGCAATCGTCGTCTTGATAACTTGCCATTAATGCGAGTTCGGAGAATGCCTCGACTTCCGATTCGGACGACGTATCATCCCACGTCGCCTTTAGGACCTTGCGCTTTTGGACAGACTTTTTACCTTTGTCCTTGTCCTTGTTCCTCAGCTTGGGGAAGTTGTCCTTGACGTGCCCTTCTTCATCGCAGTGGTAGCAGCGGATGGTCCTTTTCTTTCTGCCCTGTGGATGGTTAGTAGTTCTAGATTTACAAAGCTTTTTAAACCATCTTACCATCATTACCATTTCCTCGTCGTCGAGAGAAGATTCTGACTCAGGTTCGTCTCTCGATGCTTTGAGGGCGACGTTGTTCTTGGGCTCCTTCGTACCTGCACATCTTGATTCGTGCACTTCAAATGTCGAGAAAAATTCTTCTAGTGTAATTTTTTCTAAATCTTTCGAAATGTAAAAGGCATCTACTAGTGATGCCCATTTTGAATTTCTCGGAAAAGAATTTAAAGCGTACCTTAGCGAATCTTGGTTACTTACCTTTTCTCCGAGATTCGACAATCCGGTGATGATCTTTTTGATTCTCGAGTGCAGATGCGCAACTGTCTCGTCTTCCCTAAGTCGCAGGCTGGTGAGCTGATTGGGAAGTAGATCCCGTCTAGCGAGCTTGGCTTCGGACGTTCCTTCGTGTATCTCAAGAAACTTCTCCCAAAGTTCCTTTGCCGAGTCGTAGTTCCCGATCTGGTTAACTTCTTGTGGCAGAAGAACGCTTAACAGATGGTATTCTGCTTTGCCGTTCGCCACGTAGTCGACCTGTTTCTTTTTCGTCCATTGATTTTTTTCTTTAGTGTTGGAACCCCAAGGTTGTTTTGGTGTGATCAACAAGTTAAGTTAGGTCTTGTGTTGTTTTAACCTTGGGATGACAGAGATCACCCAAGCGAGTGGAAGACTCGGTCCAACAAGTGGTATCAGAGCCAAGGTGCTTCAAGAGGACTAATCGCTAATCGAAGTAAAGATAATGGCCGGACCAAGCATCTACCCGCTGAAATTCAAAGGGGATTTCACTACCTGGAAAAGGTGAATGCAGGTATTCTTTACAACTGATTTTGAATTAATTTTAATAATGGAATTTGGCTTTGTAGCTCCAGAGGGCAAAGAAAACAATCAGAACTCAAGCAATTCTTTCAACACTTCTGTACTTCGTTTGTAATTTAGCTTCTTTTTGTGCGCTTCATCGTTGTACAAGGCTTCTCCGCCCAAAGGAGTTTTTAGTGCGATCATCTTCCTTGGATTAACAACCTCCCCAGTTGTAACCAAGTGAATTCCAGTGTGCCTTGTCTTTTCTGATTTATTTTCTTTTAGCTAATTTATGCAAGTGTTAATTTAAGAGTTCAAGAAGCGTTTACGTTTTTATTTTCAGGCTATTCAACCCCCATTCTAGTCGGCCGCTGCGATCCAACATACGACAACCCTAATTATACAAAAGACTAAAATACCCTCAAAAGTCTAACTCAGTAAAATACTAAAAAAAAACTAAAATTACTCTTCTATTTCCGCATCAATGCTTTACCAAGATCTTTCATTTCAAAATTACCCAATAGAAAATGACTTGATTGCTTGCAACATACCTTGATTATTACTTCTAGCAATATGCCATTTACATACAAGACAAGTATAATTAACTTGCTCCCATTAAACTTGGTATATATGCATTGCTCCACAGGGTTCTCTTTAAAACCAAATGAATTAACTGCCTTATCAAATTTTCAGTACCATTGACGGGACACTTGTTTCAAACTATAATTTGACTTTTTTAATCTACATAATAGGTGCTTTGAGTCCGCAGACTCAAAGTTCTCCGATTGTATCATATATACAGGCTCCTTAATGTCACCATTAAGAAATACAATCTTTGCAACCATCTGGTGTAACTCTAAATCAAAATGAGCTACAAGTATCATGATTACCTTAAATGAGTTTTTCGTTGACAAGCAAGAAAGTCTCATTGTAATTAATGTTTTTTTTCTAAGTGAATCCCTTGGCAATAAGGAGAACCTTATACTTCTTGACATTGCCCTTGTTTGGTTTTAAATATTCATTTGTAATCAACGCTTTTCATACCTTAAAACAATTCGATAAGTTTCCAAATGCTATTGTCTTTCGTAGGCTTCAACTCATCCCTCATGGCTTCGATCCACCTCTTAGGATTAGAGACTTATTTGAATTTTTGGAAAGATGTAGGATTACTTTTCAATTCTATGTCAAAATTATGTTCTCGGAGATAAACATAATCATGGATAACTGTAGATTTTCGTTCACTCATGAATAACCTTAAAGACACTTGTTGTTGAGGTGGTTGAAGTACTTGTTCATCAATATGAGACAATAACTCTACCTGAATGGAAGGTTCCTCCAATTGCATTGGAGTAATACATGTATATCTTGGTTCACTACTCCTATAGGATGTGCAATATCTATAATATGGGGTATGAATGTCATACCACTACTCATTTCACTTGTATTGACCATAGGAGGATTGCCAATGCTTTTCTCAAAAAATATATCCCTAACCTTAGTTCACCCATTGTCCTCAATAAACTTGGTATTTTTTGTCTCAAAAAAGACATATTTGAGGGGTCATAAAATTTATATCCCCTACACTTATCAAGGTATCCCACAAAATGACAGCTCACTTTTCTTAGGTCTAGTTTCTTTTGATTAGGTGTAACTTCAGTTGGACAACCTCAAATGTGTAAATGCCTAATTCTAGGCTTCCTATCAGTCCACATCTTATATGGGATTTTAGACACTGTCTTACTAGGGATTTTATTAAGTAGGTAAACTGCAGTCTTAAGTGTCTCACCCCACAAAGGCCCTGATAGACAAGTGAAAGTCATTATACTTATCACCATGCCTTTTAGATATGATTTCATCACTCAGTTATACCATTCTGACTGGAGTACCATGTATAATACATTGAGGGACGATCTCACACTCTTTTAGGTAGTTCGCAAATGGTCCAGGACATTGTTCACCTGATTTGTCATACTGACTATAGTATTCTCCACCACGATCAAATCTAACTATCTTAATTTTCTCACCTAGTTATTTTTCAATTTCGGTTTTAAAAATCTTCAACATGTTTAAGAATTATGACTTCTCATGAATAAAGTATAAATAGTTTGTTAGGGGATCGGTCGGCCGACTTGAAGGGGGTTGGATAGATGCCCCCCCCAAATCCTCGCTTTCTACACTTGTTAGTATGCACAGTGGAATATACAAAACAAACAAGCTAAAGGAAATTAAACTAAAGACAAGAAAGAATGCAAACCAAGCTACACGATCATTTACGTGGTTCGGAGATAAAGCTCCTACTCCACGACGTGTCCTTGAGGTGGACGATTCTTATCCGTCGATGGATTACTCCCCGGAAGACCTCCGGCTAGCTCACGTAGCTCCTTGTGGATGGAGAAACCTCACCACAATTCTCACCAAGGACTCTTTACAAGCTAGGGCACAGGTAGACTACTAATAGAGATTAACCACCTCTATTTCGTCAACCTCAACCAAGCTTCCAAGGCTTGGTTATATAGGCCGCGGGTTAAAAAACCCCGCCTACCAGTCGACTACCAAAACATGCAGTCATCTATCCTCTTTGGAAATTCGACCGTTACATCCCAACGACTTGATACCAGTCGACTGCTAAAACTAGCAGTCGACTGCTCCACACTGGTTGAGCGAACAGAAGCATTCTGTTCGCTCCCAGTCGACTGCTCAAGTCGACTTCACCAGTCGACTGATGAAACATGCAGTATACTAGTACCGAGTACATTCTCTCACAGCACTCGGACCCTCACCCTTACGACTTATTTGACGCTTCCTTCGCAGCCTTGACCTTTTGCCTTCAAGCCTACTTCCTCTTTGGCTCTCGTCCCTCGGATGCATACAAGCCCGCGGCTCGTTCCCAATGTCATCCTTCGCGTATGCCTCGAAGTCGCTTCCCTTGGCCCTTGTCCTCGCTGCTTTGTCCACGGTCCCTTGGATGCTCTATCCTTCACCGGACCCGAAGCTGTCAACCTGAGTCACATGTGTATCCTGCAGTCCTGCACAACTCAAGTACACATATCAAATATAAGGGTGAACCTAACTTAAACTCTTTACCCAAACACCAAAACATATGGTCCCGCGGACCATTGGGATTGCTCCAACAATATCGTGATACAAACACCAATTACTTCATTGACATGACGTTTAGCTCGAGATAAATATGGTGAAGATAATTAGACAAATATTATTGACTACCTAGAGTCAAAAGGTAGGATATAAAGTGAGTTGATGTTAAAGAGAACTAAACTTTTAGAATTATTAGGCCCTTTCCTATTCATGAATCGGCGAGCCTGTACAATCTTTCTCTACCATTTTCACTAGCAAGACTACATGGTACCTCTTTATCCACTACAGTGAAAGGTAATAATCCACACTCTCAAGATTCTTCTAGAACTACCCCATATAATTTAAAGGGATATAAATTATGAGGTGTTTCGTCCAATATAATGATCCTTTGCATTGAGAGTCAGGTGACCCGTGAAGTATTACACATATTTTAGAAATTGATTCCATGATCTATTATAGTAACAACACATATAAGTACTAGGTGTGTCAATTACGATACCTCTTTATCTAGATGCTACTTATAAAGAGTATCTATACCACATCATCGACTAAAGGAGCATCAACCTTGAAGTGAAATGGGGGTGCATCTAATGAAAGTGGTATGACAATATCATTTTGATTGGAAGACTACCTAGGAGCATGAGAAAGATATACAACAATAATTTCCTCCCCTCTTTCCTTTGGGTACACTATAAAAATTTAGCGAACCAAATTTCTTCTTGGGGTAGGATGTTATATTAACTAAAAAAATAAAGGGTGTAATTGAAATTTTTAAAAATTTCTTAGAATTTTTTGTAAAAGTGAAATTAAAAGGTAAATCTCTAACTTATTCTTCTCCTCGCAAGGTCATTTCCCTCAAAGAATTATATTTATTTTTCCAAACCCTAACTTCCTCATCTAAATCCAAAAACTCTCCTCATGACACCACTATTGCATGTCATCCCCATTGTTGCATGCCTTTGCCGTCGACAAAGCCATCATCATGACATGCCACCATCACTACCCCCATCACAAGTTGTTGCTGTCGTCGTCGTCGCTCGAAACTACGCATGCCAGAGCTTCCACCATCTTGTTCCTCTTCGATTTTCCTTCTCAATCTCTCTCATGACCTCCCAATTTGCACCAAGAATTGGCATGAATTGTGAGTGAGTGCGAATGGAAGAAATACATTGATGCATTTATTTTGCGCCCTTCATCACTAGCTTACGGTGAGATGAAGAGAGGTAAATTAGGTACTGAACGACACCTAAGTGTGAAGGTTATTTGTCGCAACCATGGTTTGAACCCTTGCCAATTAATACAAGTCTACCATTTGGGTACCACTTGGAAGAAATACACGTGGCAAAACGCGAAGGGCTCGCCCCCAGCCCCGCTCATCGCCAGCCGTTCCCAGGATCAACACGGAGTAAGTAAATCAAGGTGATTGAGGAGGCAAGTGGACCGAGGGGGGTGGGGGATGAGTTATACGAGTGTAGGGATTTACACCCCGTCAACCCCGAGATTTGACACTTCAACCTCAAGTGATAAATGCTCATCCATTTATCACTTCAGTTATGCTGGTGGGAGCCACTCGGAGGAAATACATGTTGGCAAAAGGTAAACACGCTAGCCTCGATTGCCCCCACCAGCCTGTTCTAGGGCCAACACGGTGGAGGTAAATTATGGGTGACTACTAGACTTAGAATAGTGACTGGTGCATGAGAGAGAAATTTACCTCAACTATGTCGAGATTCGAATCCCAGACCTCAAGTTGACAATATCTCATGCACTAGCCACTAGATTACTGGGAAGAAATATATGGTGGCAAAAGGCGAATACGCTTGCCCCCAGCGCCCCCACCAACCCGTCCCAAAGCTAACACGGAGGAGGTAAATCACGGGGCGACTACTAGCCTTTGAAATAATGACTAGCACATAAGGGAGGTATTTACCTCGGCTATGTCGAGATTCGAACCCTAGACCTCATGATGGCAACACCTTATGCCCTAGCCACTAGACCATCTCAAGGGGACTATTTGGAAGGAATACATGGTGGTAAAAGGCGAATACGTTGGCCCCCAGCGCCCCCGCCAACTCGTCCCAGGGCCAACACCGAGGGGGTAAATCACGGGCAGCTACTAGCCTTTGGAATAGTGACTAGCACATAAGGGAGGTATTTACCTCGGCTTTGTCGAGATTTGAACCCTAGATCTCATGATGGTAACACCTCATGCGCTAGCCACTAGACTGTCCCGAGAGGACTATTTGGAAGAAATACATGGTGACAAAAGGTGAATAGGTTCGCCCCCAATACTCCCGCCAACCCGTCCCAGGGTCGACACGAAGGAGATAAATCATGGACGACTATACGTGATCGTTCTTTTCTTCCCCTTTAAGGCATCCATCACCTTAGGAACAATCACATGAATCGGGATAAATTTTAAGCTTTGTTCGTTGTTGGCAACGAAGGCATAGTGCACTTGATGCATTTAGATTTTTCTCATATAGAGGTGCATAATATGATGCATTTCATTATGAGTAATTGTTCACCATTCACTCTCATATATATAGTGCATCTTTTTTTTTTTTGATGAGTTGTAAGCATTTAGGATTATGAGTCATTCATCCTATTTATAGACGATACATATTTATTAGGTAGATTATAAATCGTTCAATCTATTTATATATAATACATATATAATTCGTATTAGATGGATTGTAGATTATTTATCTATTTTATATATAATGCATCTTTTACTAGGCCAATGAAGAAACTAAAATATTAAGATAAATTGTATCAAAGAGATTAATGAGTTAAGAACAGTGGAGTTATTTCAAAAGTATGCATGCAGTAAGTTTGTTAGCTTTGATATATAATTGCTCTGACATTGTTGTAGTTCACACGACGAGTAAAGCTAGTGTTGCGGCAAGTCTAGGCAGTCTAGCTCATACGGGGTGTGACATAATTTTTAAATTTACAAAAGCTTGAAAAAAAATTATCACAAGCTTATTATAAAGCTTAGAGCAGGGTTGATATTATAAAGCTTATTAACCAATACCATCAATAAACTCCTAGTAGTCATATCATTCATTTTGGGGACAGGTTAAGTTAGTTAGTGCGGAGTAAAGTTATTATTATAGGATAAGAGTTCCTCCTTTGTACTGACTAATTATAATTTTTCAATTTAACTCTTTACAGATAGTAATGAGGTTGATCGTATTATACTTTTTGCTATCATAGTACACCTTTGATTAAAAAAAAATATCAAACTTTTAAATGGTGTGAGTTCCATTAGGCAATTTTATTCAAAACGATGAACTTAAAAAACTCCAAATTCTTTCAACATAAGAATAATATTTTTTAAAAACCTCCTTAATGTATCGTGCTTAAACAAGCAGAGCCAAGCTGAGTCGAGTTTTAGGGTGATCAAGCTTGTTTGATAAGATAACTGAGCTGAGCCGAGCCGAGCTTAAAATGAATCAAGCTTTTAAAATAAGTGTTCAAGCTTGACTTGGTTTATTTTTTATGAGTTTGAGCTTGTTTGAAGCTTGACTTGAGCTTGATTCGTTTAGATGTTATCAATCTCTCAATTTAAGTTTGGCTTGAGCTTGGTTCGTTTAGATGTTATCAAACTCTCAATTTAAGCTTGGCTTGAGCTTGGTTCGTTTAGATGTTATCAAACTCTCAATTTAAGCTTGACTTGAGCTTGGTTCGAGCTTGGCTTGAGCTTGGTTCGTTTAGATGTTATCAAGCTCTCAATTTAAGCTTGGCTTGAGTTTGGTTTGAGCTTGGTTCGTTTAGATGTTATCAAACTCTCAATTCAATTTTGTTTGATTGTTTGAAACTTTAAATTGTTTGATTGGTTATTAAGATTGATAATTTAAATTTATTTATTTATTTATGTTATTTTATTTTATTATTTATTTAGCATATTGAAAAAAAATTTATTAATAAATATGATTCGTGAACATTATTCACGAACGTTAACGAACTATATGTGTTCAAGCTTCTTTTTTAGCTTAACGAGCCGTTTAAACTTATTTATTTAATTAATCTTATGTATATTGAATGAATATAAATAAACTCTTATCAAGTCGAACATCAAACTTGTTCACGAACACTTAGTTCATTTATAACCCTAACGCTGAAAGATCTAAATTCAATTGAGACCAGTGATCTTAGATATAAATTCTATAGTGTAAATTGAGACGTGAATTAGTTAAGAGGATTAAAAAGAATAAATATGAAATTAAGAATAAAAATAATATTTTAATCTTAGATCTAAATTCTACAGTGTAAATTGAGACGTGATTAGTTAAGAGGATTAAAGAGAATAAATATGAGATTAAGAATAATCTATTTTCTTTAACAATAAACATACCGTGCTTTCTTTTTTTACAAAATCAGAATACCAAGAGATTATTTCAGTGAATTAAACTCGGGAGGAATTTAATTACCTTTTTTCTATAACCAACCATCTTGCCATCTAAAACCGTTCAGGCCAAGCTACACTTGGTTAAAGACCCCCAAAATCAATATTCCTTCTTTCTAGTTTCCTCCAAGCTCTCCTTCTTCTTCATCGTCTTCCTCTCCAACTCGAAGCACCGCCCCAAATTTATCAACGAGAATGTCAACCACAACCGGTGCCAAGTCCTTGCAGGGCACCGCCTTCTTGTACAGCTCCCCGAGGTGTGAATCGCTCCCAATTCTCCCACCCAAGTAGATGTCGACGCCTTCGCACGCTTTGCCCTCTTTGTCCCTCGCCATGCACCCCATGAATCCGATGTCAGCCACCTGCACCTGCCCGCAGGTGTTGGGGCACCCGGTCCAGTGCATCCTCACTGGCATCTGCAGCGCCACCCGCCTCTCCACCTCCTCTGTCACCTTCAGTGCTCGTGCCTTCGTCTCGATGATAGCCTGCCCACAGAACTGATTTCCCGTGCACGCCACCAGGTTTCGCATCAGCAGTGACGGTTGCGGGGAGAACCTCTCCTTCAGGAGCGGTTCTGAGAGTAGCGCATCCAGTCGCGAGTTCTTGACGTTGGGGATGATGATGTTCTGCTCGACGGTGAGTCGGAGCTCGCCAGAGCCATACTCGTCGGCGAGGCGGGCAAGCTCGAGCATCTCGTTGGCCTGGAGCCGCCCCACCGGCACATGTAGGCCAACGAAGGAGAGACCAACTTGCTTCTGGGGGTGGACGCCGAGTAAGCTCCTTCTTTCCCATGGCTTTTGCACCAATTCCTCTTCGACTGCTCTGCCCAACTTCTTCTCTGGCATCCTTTTCTCCACCTCTGATCTGAATACTTCCATGCCCTATTAGAGTAGAACAATTAGCATCACCCGGAAAACGATTCTCTTGCATAAATTCTATCCATTAAAGAAAGGATGAGCAAGGAAACTAACGAGTTCATCGATGAGCCACATCATTCGGGTCTTCTGTCGGTTGCCTCTGCTACCGAGGTCGCGGTAAGCCTCGAGAATGGCTTTGCACAGTGGGACGACATCGTCGGAGGGGACCCAAGCATCAAGAGGGATGGCCTCAGCGCATCTCTTAGGGCTAAAGAATCCACCAACAAGGAGATTGAAGCCGAGTTTTCCATCCTTGACGGCGGGCATGTAGGCGAGGTCATTGATGTGAGGATGCTCAAAGAGGTCATGAGATCCCACCACGCACACATTCCATTTCCTTGGCCTATTTGCAAATGCACCGACCGGCGATGAACAATTAGCAAAAATTAAGTAGCGATTAAGAGAAGAAAAAGCGGAGAGACTAATCGAGTCGTTACAGGTTGGTGAAGGCGGGGTTGCCCCGGGAGTTGTCGGTGACGAGTTCAGTGAGAAGCTGGGTGTAGGGGCGGGTGTCAACGATCTCCAGAGGATCGATGCCGGCGAGGGGGTTGCCGACGGGATTGCGGACGTTGTCCATGCCGCTTTGGAGGCTGGTGAGGCCGACAGCGGCGAGGCCTTGCAGAATGGTGGGCACGTCGGGGAGGACGACGCCGCGGATCTGCCAATTCTGGCGGGTTGTGATGTCAACGCATCCCTGCTCGCCGTAGTTGGCCACGACGCTGGCCAGGTACCGCGTCTGCTCGCTGGTCGTCACACCGTTGGGCAACTTCAGCCGCATCATGAATCGCCCATCTGCACACGAACTGATTAATATCAATTGATCTATAACGAGAATCGATAAATATGGATGATGTTCCAAATCTTGAACTTATAAATTGAAGGACCTACGGATTTCACTAGTACCGGAAAAGTGAAATGAATACTGACATTGATGCTTGCGGCGGTGGAAGAGGCCGAGCCACTTGAGGCGGACGTCGATGTCGTTCTTGAAAATCTTGGATGCGTCGATCTCCTCCATGCTCTTCGCTGACAGTTCCAGAATCCCGTCCTCCATCACCAGACTCATCGGCTCCTTCTCCAACTTCACCTTCTCCTGCGGGTTTATCCCGGTCCGGTACTTCTCCTTCAGCACCCAGTACCCTCCTTCCCGCTTCTCTACTCGCGGATCCAACCTCTCCTCACCAACCGCCTCCTCCGCCGCCGAGGCCTCCGACATCGTCGTCGCTGCCGTTGGGGGGAGGTTTACCCAGCGCCGCCGCCAGAAGGTGCGCCGCTGGGGGGGAGCCTGAAGTAGGAGCTGCTGAAGGATCGACGAGGAGGCCATCGGGAAATCTTCTTTGCGGGTGCGGGGAGTGGTGGTTTGTGGCCACGGAGAAGGGCATATTATAGATGTGGCGGAGATGGAGACGGCGCTTGAGAGAAATGGAAGGGAAGGGCGCGGCAGTGAAATGGCTTTTGGGCGCTGCAGAGGGCCATGACAAAAAATAAAAGTTGTATGTTAAGGATCGGTTTAATAAAGGTTCGGATTGAAGTAGGAAAGAAATTAACGACGGAATTAGATCCGACCCTGAGTCGGGTCCAAATTGAATTCGGTCTGGGTGGGCTTGTAACTGAGTCAACGGATTGGATATCCATTGACCTGGTTTTCGGACCCGAACTGTAATTCCGGACTGATTACGGTTCCATTCTAAATTAACTGTCGAACTGACGGTGGATTAGGCGTGTTTTTTATTTTATTTTTTTTTAAATTTTCTATTAAATAATTATCTTCCTAATCGATCGTACTATATCTATACTAAGAAATAGATTCTTTGATTATATTATTATTTTAATAATTAGAAAAAACATTTATTAATTAATTAATTTATATTTCTTTATCTCTAAATAATTTTATATATTAATTAATTATAATTAATATTTTTTTCCTATATAATTATTCTTAATGGTGGAAGAGTATCCGAGTCTCATAAATAATTTTATAAATTTATATATATTTTAAAAAATAATATGGTAATCTTAAATGATTATAATAAAAGGTGAATATATTCGTCCCAGCGTCCCTGTCAATCCGCCCCAAGATCAATACGGAAGAAATAAATCAAGGGTCAGATCTCATTATGACAATAGCTCATGTGTTAACCACTAGACTCATCCGAAGAGACATAATAAATCAGGTATAAATCAATAATTTTAAACTGCAAATTATAATCTTCAAATCATTAATCATAACCTTATAATTAAAATTAAGGGTTGACTTTTAAAAGCATCAAGCTGTCAAATCGTCGATTTCAAATTGAGAAGACGGATCTGCAAAAAAAAAAAAAAAAAAAAAAAAAAAAATCTTTAAAAAACCAAAACAAAAGAGAGATAAAACAATCCTGCGGGCAGCCCACGGAGAAGAGTAGGAAAATAATTAAATATGTCGTTTTCGCAGCCGCACGAGGCGGCACGATGCCGCCCGCACAAGGCCGCCTGCGCAAAGACATGACAGACGGAAAAATGGCTTTCTATCTAATTTAGATGGATTAAAAATATCTAAAAATTGATTTACGAATACATTTATAATTCACTCATCCCTTATTTTATAATTAATAAACATCGAAATGGAATCTATCCCTTTTCATCCGGTTTTTTTTTTTCTCAATTTTTAAATTCATCCTCTCAAATACGCTGCTTGTAACAGGATAGGATTTCAGATATCAGATGATAAGAAGAGATGAGATGGGAAGTGAATGTGTCTAATTTTGTTAGACTGATTAATCCTGAGAATGATACAATGTGTACGAAAATTTTCCATCCACGATCAAAATAAATTTAAAGTGCTCCAACGGTACGGCATCTGTCGCTCAGTGACTGAGTGGAGCTATGAATTAATGACATAAATTTAAAAATAATATTTAATTTTGAGTGGATTACGAATTAAGGCACCATTTTTATTTATTATAATTAGAAGGGCAATTGCTAGCAGTGAGTAATGAAAATTTAATTTAGATTTGGTTAATTTAAAATTTTTTATTTTTTAAATCTCAATTATTTTAATTTATTTGATTTGGTGTTAATTATAAAATTAAAAATATAATTAAACTAATTAAATTGAATGCTGTACTATGATTAATCAACTATTCCGAAGGGTGTCAAAAATAAATTCGATCCGACAATCCAACCCGAGTCGATCAGGTTCCGATTGGATATTTCAGGTTCGGGTCAAGTTCGGGTTGGAGGGTTGGAGTGTTAAAAATTTTCGGATTAGGTCGGGTTCGGTTCGGGTTGACCCGGGTTGACCCAGATTGACCTAAATATAGGGGTTAGTGGATTTTTTTTGAGGTTAAATTAAATTTTATTTTGAAAATTGTATGATAATGATAGAGTATTGAGATAAAAGTAGAGAATTAAAGGAAAAATATTCTAAAAAAATCATTTTGAATCGGATTTTCGGGTTATCTAGGTTGGGTTCGGGTTGATCGGGTTGGTCGGGTTCGAGTTCGGGATTAGGTGTTTTGGGTTGAACTCGGGTTCAGGTCGGGTTTGGGTTGAGTTTAAAATAAAAAAAACTCAATCCGACTCAACCCGACCCGACCCACCCGAATTAACACCCTTAACTATTCCATTCATCTTAAGTTTTTATGAGTTGTGTTCCGAGACTATGGTGTCACAGTAGGATATTTAGGTTGTCACCCAGTAACTTACGGTTCGATCTTCAGTTATGACGTATTTGTAGAAATTTTTCTTTCAAATAGGGAGCGCAATCAAAGGATGTTGGACTTCTGGGTTGACCGTCGTGTGTACTTCCTGATTTACACTGGTGGTTGGTGGAAAACTTCCTTCGGGTCAAGCTGATTATCCCAGGAATAGTCAATGAGGCTAACTGGGATTATCATTTTAAATATATCCCCGGGACTATGGTACCGAGTAGGACATCCAGATTGTCACCCAGACACTCACGGTTCGATCTCTAGTTATGACATATTTATAGAAATTTTTTCCTTAAATGGGGGGAGGGCAAAATAAAAGGATGTTGGACTTCTGAGCTAGCCGCCGCGTGTGCTTCTCGATTTACTTTGATGGTCAGTGAGAAACTTTCGTGAGGCTAAATCGCTCATCCAGGAATAACCAATGAGGCTAACTAAGATTATATTTTTTTTCCAAGTTTTTATGAGTTGTGACAATTTGAATAAATATATAATCGTAGCCAGCTGTCCATATAATGGTCGACTTATGATGCATCATAAGTCAATTGCTTTGGTACAATTAGGTTTGATTTGTTTAATTTTAATTAGGGCGGTAAACAAGTTGAGTAGAGTTGAGCTTTAGGATGTTTAAAGTTATTTGATAAGGTCATCAAGTCGAGTCAAGTTGAGCTTAAATTGAGCCAAGTTTTTGAAATGATTATTCAAGTTTGGCTTGGTTTATTTTTTATGAGTTTGAGCTTGGTTCATTTAGATGTTATCGAGCTCTCAATTTAAGATTGGATTGAATTTGGTTCGAGCTTGGTTCATTTAAATATTATCAAGCTCTCAATTCAAGCTTATTTGATTGTTTGATTGGTTATTGAGCTTGATAATTCAAATTTATTTATTTTATTTTACTGTTTATTTAGTGATCATGTTCGAATGAAGGAAGCCGGAAAGCCGGGGATGGGGTGACCGTTGACGAGATGAAGACTTCAATCCTGCAAAACAAAACCAAATCAGGGAAGAGGCCCTTGGCGTTGACCCTTCGACCCTCAAGTCAAAATCAGGAAGAGAATGAGTAATCAAGAAAATGATAAATCTTGCATTCTTCATACCTGACATATCCTTTTATACATTTTTCTGTGATCGTTCATCTGCCCTTATTTAATGATATTAATTGCCAGAGGAAGACTTCTTTATTTTGACTTCTGTGCATTGATGATAAATATAGTGTTCTTCTTTGCCTTGACTTCTTCATATTTAATGATAGACGGCATATTCTCTTTTACTTTCTTGTCTCCTCCTGTGTAATGTGATTCAAGCGACTCGTTTTCCTACCGACCGACCCATGATGCCCCGACTGGCCAGGTGATGTCCGATCAACCACTCCTTTGCCGACAGGGATAATCGTAAGCCCAGCATTGATCGCCTTGACTTTGACTGACACCGTGTCAATTAACCCATAACAGGTGGGCCCTTCCTTATCACCACATCACAAGCCTCCCTCTGAAGTCTAGTCGAAGGAGGCTACAGGTCCCACTGACTAGACAATTGGTCCTTGGTGATTTTTACGTAGATCGGAATGTTCGGTCCCTACTGTCTGATCGGGGCTTCAACCAACGCCGCTCAATCATTGTCTAATCATGGTAAATGGACAATCGGAGTGTTTGGTAACCTGTTCTCTATGCAGCGTGGGGCAATGAGCGGCGATACTCGGAGAATTCTCCAAACGCGCTTCTTCGAGCGATCTTGGTTGTCGCTGATGTCACCCATATTTCTCGAAGTCCGTGTAAATTCTTGACAATTATGGCTGAGAACATGGCCATTCCTTTTAATTAAATTCATTAAATGCTACCCGATAACCGCATGCCACGTGTCCCTCTTTCTACCGCCACATGCCTGACAAGATAGACGGATATCCTCTGCTGACGTGACTAGCACATCTTTGAATTCCATGGTTAGATCTTCTTCTAGGTTTTCGAAACCCTGGATCAGACGGTTGAGAGCGATCGACCGTAAGGTTTATAAGCCTCACGTGTGCCGTCGTCTTCTCCACTTCGTGCCTTCTTCTTCGAGCTTCACCGTTATGGCATTCCGCTTATTCGCCTGTGATCCTCCTATACTCCGGTAATCTCCCGCTTCTTAGATCGATTCTGCATGATCTTCCTTGTAAGGTTTTCGATCGATTCGGTCTAGTGTTCGTTGATCGTTCATCTTCAATCTTGTTCTTTCATTCTTTCGATGGCAAGCTCATCTCAGCCTCCCACCGTCGTCCCTAGACTCTGGTACACCTCTATTGAGTCTAGGTTTAATGCAGGCGACGCGGAGAGTATGAGAGTTGCATATGAAATTCCGCCTAACTATCAAATCGGTCTTCCTTCTGCTTTTGAACGAACCGCCGCCCGATTTCGTAACATTTTTCAGGGACCAATTTACCGTCAGTCCGCGATTTCTGATCCACCCTTTCTTCTCAGTCATTTGCAAATATTTTCGTATCTCCTTACATCAACTAGTGTCGAACTCCTTTCGACTACTGTGTGGGGTCGTCGTTCTATTCTGCCTTCACGGCATTCCCCTTACTTCTTGACTCTTCCATTATTTCTACTATCCCAAGTTGTTCGAGCCGAGGACTTTTCTTTTACAAGCCTGAGTGGGTATTGTTTTCTTTGATAAGATGCCATCTTCCAATAAACATTGGAAGGACTACTATTTTTTTGTTTGCTTTCCTGAGCGGTCGGACTTCTCGACCTAATGACAATTAGAAGCACCAAATCCTCCAGAGCTCAAGAAATACAAGAGCCGACCGGACTATCTCCATGCAACTTCACAATTGGCCGGTCAAAAATTCCATATTCACAAATTGCTGCATGAGGGAGTCCTCTACGTGTTCGGCTTGAGCCTGATCTACATGAAGCTTCCGTTCAGCCTAGGTACGCTCCTTCTTGGCTTAACTTTTGAATCTAATTGATTTTTTTTTTATCTCTTTTGCAGCTCAAGTCATGTTGCGTGCACGTTTGACCAGCAAAACTAATTTTACGGATGCTGAGATCAATGCAGCGATTGTGGCTGAGTTGGAGAGCTGCAGTTTGCGACCGATCGGCTTGCAAGAAGACCCGCTCGGAGAGAGCGAGAGAGTGCCAGCACTAGTGAGTGAAGGGATAGCCAGCCGAACACCTAGCGGTGGAGCGGTTGGTGCATCGAAGTCTCCCCCTGCTCGGCTGCTGGTGGTTCTAATTGAGGGGGTGTCGGACTTGGTCTCTTTTGGGGAGCCACTGATAAGCCGCAAGACGTGCTAGGCGGAGGCTACATCCCGCTCCGCTTCCTCCGTTGTGCAGACCCCCACCAAAACTAGCTGCGGCTTCCCTCCGTTGAACGGGTTGAAACTGTTGGATCGAGAAGCGCTAGAGGGGGTGTGAATAGCGCTCGTGGCTATCTTGTTCGATTATCGGAATCGTAAGAATTATCAGAGTAATTAAGCAGCGGAATAAAACAAAGTAAGCACACAGAGACAGGAGGATTTTTACTTCGTTCGGAGCCTTGATCGACTCCTACTCGAAGGCCCGCGATCCTTGATCGCTTCCGGTGGGAAATAACTATAAGCTCGTTAAAAGATTACAATTATGAGTACAAATAAAAGCTATAAATATTATACCGACAACAAGAAATGCTAATTCTGAAGCTTCGGGTCGTCGGGCAATTGTAGCAGCACTTTGGAGCGTCTTTTGGAGCAGCACGTTGATGAAAGATCACTTGGAATTCGTTGGTCTGAAGTGCTGGTCGAAACCCCCTTATAAAGGGTGTTCAAGGCGCCTCCATGCTGCCTCGTCTTCCGCGTGGATCAAAACTGACCTGGTCGAATTTCATCCATTCAAGGCGCCTTATAGCCCTCTCAAGGCGCCTTCTGCCTTCTCCAAGGCGCCTCCAATGGTGCTTCGCAGCCAGCTCAGCCTTTGCACCCGAGGCGCCTCCAAGCTCCATGGAGGCGCCTCGGACACTGTTCATCCGAGGCTTTAGGTTGCTCCTTTGCTCCTGCAAGATGCGTTAGTCCCAAACACTATCCTGCAACACAAAGTTAGCACAATAAACATTATAAAAGAAGTATGGACAGTCTCCGGATTGTCCGAGTCTGACTTCGGGTTTCCAACCGGAAACCCTAAGTCGACCCGATGCCTACTGTTCCCTCTACGGGGAACGCGTCCTCACCTACTCCACTCAGGAGATTTACCTGTTGCCAGTCGATCCTCCAGATCGACTTTCCGGACTTTCTGCTGGACATCCGCTTCCCCGGCTAGTCCAGTCTTTCACCTGGTTCGCGACACCAGGACTTTTCACCTAGGGTTACCACCCCCTAGGACTTTTGCCTGAAGCCATCGACCTGCCAAGACTTTCCGCATAGGGTTACCACCCCCTATGACCTAGGGTTACCGCCCCCTAGGGTTTTCCCTTTGCCTAACCGCAGCTAGGACTTTCCTGAAATCCTCAAGTAGACTTGTTAGACTACAAAACATCTTAACTTTGAATTCTTTGCCGTTATCAAAACACGAGTTCGATCGTCGGATGCTTCCCGCACCAACAGAAACTTCGACGCCAGCTCCCGTCATGGCGACCGTTCCCCCTACATCATTTGATCGGACACCATCCCTTTTCGGTTTGCCCCAAGGAACCATTTGCACACCACCAGTTGCCTTCATGGCACCGCTGAAGATTCAAAAGTTTAGAATCTGACCGGTGTCAACGTCTCAGCCGTTCGACAGAGCCACCTCAGCCCAATCAACCCCGAGCGGCTAGCGAAACATAACAGAGGTTATCCATCTTTCGATTGAGGAATGACGCGAGTCGGACGACGCTGAATCCCGAGCCCTTGAGCATCTAATAATCATTTAGGTGCCACTCGCACAGATATGGGCGGACACCCGAGCCCGCGCAGCGGACATGCCTCCGGGGGCGCTCGCGGACAGCCATACCTAGATGTCCATCGGGGTAAGTTTTTTTGTATGTTCTTTAATTGATCCTCGATCGCCTCTTATATTTCTCTGGTTCTTCGCAATATTGGTTGGAGAGTCTGACCATGTGCTAGAGACTCGCATTTTTGGAACAGAAAGTCAAGCAGCTGAAGGTGCCGAGTGGCCAATCATCTGCTTCTCAGACGCAACTGGAGCAGATGAATGTTGAGATGGCTCAACTAAGAGCCGATCTGGCCAAGAGCGCTGAGTAGCTGTAGGCGTAAAAAGGCAAGAGCACCGAGCATGCGACCCAGCTGGCTCGTCTTAATAAATAAGATGCCTCCTTTGAGTCAAAAATCCACTCAGCAAACACTTGAAAGCTCCGAGCCATTGAAGATCTAGAGATAAAAAACAAAGAGTATCGAGTGTTGGCTCAGAATTTGAAGGATGCTGAAACTGCGTTGAAGGCCTAGAGAGATGGACGATCGGCCGAGTAGACTGCAGCAAAGGCCCAGCTCGATGCTAAGGATGAAGAGCTGACCAAGTTAAAGGAAGAGTTGGAGGCCTCCCGAGAGGCCCTAGATACTTATCAGGGAGCTAAGCCGAGTATGTTTGAGCTTATGAAGCAAGCCTACATCCGCTCGGATGCTTTTAATGACAAAATCGTCGATCGGGCTCTTCATCTGTTCGACCTTGCGATTGAAGGGACATTCGGCCAACTCAGGGAAGGCGACTACCTCCCCGCCGCTCTATCAAGCAAGGTCATCAGTCGGGACAAACTGATTGAGTCGCTGCCCGATGATGTCTTAGCTTATCTGGATTGAGCTAGTTTCAGCGTTTTGCCTTTGTAAAAATTTTGAAGTTTTAATGAATGTTTGTCCTTTCGCCTAACCTTTATTCTCTTCCCTTTATTTTCTTCTTAGTATTTTAACTTTTCAGCTTGATTTGCAAGTGTCGCGTAAACTCGTGTGGCCTCGTGTTTCTTCCGATCAGCAACGGATTATCTATTTAGTCGGTTGATCCATTTTATTTTCAAAGTTGTTGCTTGACCATTTTAGTGAAGATATGAGTTTAAGGTCGCCGTTCGATCGCTGATGAAAATAGGGGTTTAAGGTCGCCGCTTGACCGTTGACGAAGACAGGGGTTTAAGATCGCTGCTCGACCATTGATGACGATAGGGGTTTAAGGTTGCCGCTCGACCGCTAACGTAGATAGGGGTTTAAGGTCACCGCTCGACCGTTGATGACGACAGGAATTTAAGGTCGCCGCTTGACCGTTGATGGAGACATGGGTTTAAGGTCGTCGCTCGACCGTTGATGACGACAGGAGTTTAAGGTCGCCGCTCGACCACTAACGTTGATAGAGATTTAAGGTCGCCGCTCGACTGTTAATGGAGACAGGGGTTTAAAGTTGCCGCTCGACCGTTGATGGAGACATGAGTTTAAGGTCGCTGTTCGATCGTTGATGGAGATAGAGGTTTAAGGTCGCATCGGGCAGAAGAGGAGAGGACGAGGGCGCAATTTCCAGTGAAGGAGAGCTCGGGAAATGCAAGTATCCTTTCCTCTGTAGGTACGGGTACGACTCCTAGGTGAGTCGATGCTGGTTTTATGTGTGTCGATAGCGTTTTTGAGTGTGTTGTGCGTTGATTTCGGAGTTAGGTCATTGTGAGCCGATTTATCAATGTTATTGCATTCTTGCGAGGTTTTTGCAATCAAGAGTAACTATATGCCAATCTTGTGTGCGGTTGATTTGCTCGGTTGTTTCGAATTTCACGGAAGCAAGCGATTCTGCGTTTTCAGTGGGATTTCTTGTGATTTCTGCATATGTGAGCATGGATTTCTTTTGGGATGTGGATCCATATTGCTTGTTTTCTTTAGATTTAACCGAGGAATGCGGATTTGATAGTGGGGGAATTTTCTTGTGTGAATAAACAGTTCTGAAGAAGTCTCCGTTTCCTTGATTTGGCCTTGTTTCTGTTGCCCAAATCTTTCTTTCTTGTGGTTGTAGAATCCTCTGATTTAGTATGTCTGAAACCTTTGATAGGGATCGATTTTTGACCGCTAAATGATTTGAGAATCTATTGTGTTGCTGAAAAATTTAGATTGAATTTATATAGTTTCCTGTCCAGATTTATGTATTGGATGTTGATGTTCATAATTAAGATTTTAGTTAGCTGTTGCGACCATGTATCTATGGTTTCACTGATTTATGGGCATGCATAACTTGGACTTGAATCTTTCTGTATATGTTTCACCTTGAGCATTAATTATCTCTGTACAAGTTAGTTTTAAGGTTATCTGGATCCTGCATTTGTCATTAGGCTTAATAGTATAGCTTTTTGGTTCAATACATATTGCTGCAAATACTTGGTCACCGGTATAAATGTGTTTAGCCAAGATTATGGTTCAATTATGGGAACTCCGATCATACTCAGCTTAGTGTATCTATGCAGGAGTCTGGTATCAAGATCATCAGGTTCATGTATCAGTTTAGTTTAATGTTGATTCGGTATATCCTTAGCTATAGAAAACAAATGGTACCATGTGTAGTGTGCAAATCAATTTTTGATACTTAATGGTCAGTTAAAGAATGGATATTATGTGTATGTCCCCACCTGTATGAATTGCTATGATTGAACTATACTATGTTATGTGTACTTGCTCTAAATTATTGCCATACATGTTTGATTGCTGACTGGAAATGAGTCTGTACGTACAATTCATGCTTAAAGTATGGATACTATAGTCATATAAAGCTTAGTGTGTTTATGCCAACATAGAAACAAGATCACCACACTTAAACACTTGTCAAGATAAAAGTTATTTCTGCACATA
Organism: Zingiber officinale; assembly: GCF_018446385.1. Taxonomy (NCBI): domain Eukaryota; kingdom Viridiplantae; phylum Streptophyta; class Magnoliopsida; order Zingiberales; family Zingiberaceae; genus Zingiber; species Zingiber officinale. The sequence goes on along the minus strand of NC_055993.1, from coordinate 114,499,416 downwards.
CCTTACTGTTGTGATCAGTATATAATCGTGTTTAGTGTAACATTTCATTCCTTGATGCTTAAAGGTTGATTGAAAATGAAGGGTGTTTCCACATAACTATGTTATTTGTAGCTGACCTGAAGTGTTAGAATGTAATCATTGATACTATACCTCACTGTAGATATGACTAAAAATGACACATTTGAATGGTGACACAATTGAAGTGTTATAGATATGTTCTGAAAGATTTTTCCTAAGTAAAAGTAATTAGATGAATATGGGTTTAAGGAGTGCCGATACGAGTTGGGTGTCTTGGGATGAGCTTCAAGGAGGGTCCTTCCTAACATGAATGATGACTGATAAATGACTAAAAATAACTGACACCTAAGAGGTATCTCTCAAGGTTTATGACTGATAAGTGACTGTGTTCTCTAATGGTTCACCACTATAACCCCATATTTATCTCTTTATGCTCTATTGAAGTTTCTCTTATTATGCTATAATTTAATTCCCTCTTTGATTGATGCATATGCCTTGGTAGCCTACTTTGTATCTACTTATGAAATATACTTATTGGGTCAATGGACTCATATTGTATTCCTGCACAGGAGAAGTGAGTGGCATTGGGACCGTGCTAGAGGACACGAAGGTGGAGTGGCCGAGAGGAGGAGATGGAATAAAAGCCACACTATCCCGGGCCGCTAAGCATGATACTTCATTGAAATTTTGATCGTAACAAGATTAAGAACTTTTACATAAAAATAAAAGAAAAATATTGTAATAAAAAAGTAAATTTGAATTTGAGAATATTATTGCTATGTCCAAGTTATGAACCCTAGATACGGATTTGTTTCAAAACAAATTTATTTAATAATGGAGATGATCTTTCTTTTGGCTTCCCCTGGATTATAGCCTCGATAGAGTCTATCAAGGTAATGAATTTAATCCTTGGGGATCCAATCATTACTACAAATTGAGGCTAAGACATCATCCCTAAAGTGTTATTTTTGGCCATATAAATGTTGCATTATACTTAAAGTAACGCTTTTCATTCTATCTTATCAGATCCTGTCATGTTAGATATAATGCAACACTTTTGTCATTTTATACAACACTTTTTTTAACTATTGCGATATATAGCAAAGGCAACACTTCTCTATATGTGACACTTTTTTCTTCTAACAACAACACTTATTCTTTTGTTACTCTTAAACAATTGCAACACTTTTGACTATTAATAGCAACATTTTTTATAATTTTTTTAATCCAATAATGTAACATTTTTTTCATTAAATGCAACACTTACCCATTAATAATAACACTTATTTTTGCATCAATATATTATTGATAATGCAATTTTATTATCCAATCAAACACATTTGTATAAAATAGATTATTCAAAATATGATCATTATATTGCAAAAGTACCACATTATATTCTGCTTAAGAATTTTACAAAAACCCAACAACTGACCTCTACAAATATATAGCCAACTAAAGCACTATACAAAAGCCATCAATTAATACCTTCATGAATCCCCAAAAAAGGCAACGATACATTTACAAAAAGCCAACAATACAAACTCTTTGCTTGCCTTAAAAAAAAATCACATAGGTATCCAAAATGTAACACTCATTCCCATTCCCAACTATAATGGCTGCTTAGCTATCCAAAATGCTTGTCGCCTACAAGAAAAGCATCACAATGTGGACAATAAAATTAAGAATAGAGATTTGATCATGTAGCAAAAGTAATAACCTTTGTGCACAACTGACAATATATCTAAACACACCTTATCCAACCACCAATTTTCAACTAGAAAATAACCTTTGTGCTCCACTGCAAAGAAGTACCAAACCTCATAGCACAACTAGGAACCAACCATATAAAGAATGATAAACTAAGTACTATTATATGAGAAAAATGCATGCGAACGCACATTGGTCTTAGAAATTTTGGAAAATAAAGGAAATAGTAGTGAAATGGGTGTTAGCGAAAAGCAAGAGGTAAAACATATACAAACACAACGAAAGACTCACATGTTACTAGTCCAAGTAATCTCCCATGCTATAAATTTGCAATTGTGCTAAAATTATCATAATTCAGAGCAAAAAATTATATAATTGAGCATTAAACTTGCAAAGTCAATAGCAATAATAAATAGCTATCAACAAAGCCACATCAGGAAGAACTAAACCTCAAGCATCAAATTGTAGCAAGTGGGTAATTTCCATAGTCAAAATGAAATACTTTTCTATGATTATGAAGTCTTGCATTACATATTGAATCATTGGAAGTCATTCAAAACATAAAAAAAAGCTTGTATTATATCCAAAGACATGCATGATTGAACCGTTGTAAATAGGTATAGCTCATTCATATGCATTTTTTTTTCAAATAAACAATCATAGTTCACTAAAAAACTAAATAATCATATCCAATCATTAAGAGTTCAACAAGTGAAAAAAATAAAAATAAGTCCTATACATAACAGGTGGATAAAAGAAAGGGATAGTTCAAAATTTTAGAGCTACTCATATTGTTGAAGGATAAAATTTAGTTCATAGATGGATTGAAAAGTAGCAGGTGATGCCAATTCCAAGAGAATATTAGTTAAAGCTACCTTCAAGCAACTAAATCATAGCAATCTTTCATGATGAAAACATACCAAATTCATCAACATGATCAATTGGATAATAAGTCTATCCTTAACCCACTGATCAATCCAAATTTACCCAAATCAATATACTACAACCAAATTCCAACTTCTAATTAGAGATAACATAGGTCAACAAAAATTAGATTAAGAGATTTGTTACCCAAATTAGACAGCCGACTTCCTTCCTCTATGGTGGTGGCTCATTGTGGCCGACGGGGCAACTGTATCGCGGGCAATCTGGTTACGACAGCTTCGATGATGTAAAGGCGACGCCCGTAGACTTCCGAGGAGACCGGTTGTGGGGAGGTGATGGTGATGTCAAGTGGCGCGTCATGAGATGGTGGCAGCTTTCCTTCCTGTAGTGTCTCGGCTCTCCGATGACAACCCACAATAGTCGTTCGTAGCCCCCTTTCGTGATGGTAAAAAGGGTGGAGGTAGGCGAAGCGGTGACGACGACTTTGTCGAGAGATCGAGCATTGGCGACTTCGAAGGTGCGATGAGCGCCGCACAAGAGGGACAGAGGGCATCACACAAGGGAGGCCGGGCGCTCTCGCTCGTGGCCGAAGAGGGGTCGGCAATGACACTCACACCACGGTCGGCGGTATTGGCTCGAGGAGGAAGGGACGGTGGCGGTGCGACGAAAGGAAGCTAGGACACAGCCCACGACTACTTGGGTTGGGTGACGACCGAAGACGGCGATCAGTGGTGCTGCAAGGGCAGCGACGTCGGCGATAAGGGCAGTGCGGTGAGTTCACGAGAGAGAGAGGGACGGATGGCGACGTCGAGTGAGAAAGGGAAATCGGGAGAGGAATTAGGGTATGGAACTTAGTTTCCATTATTTACATTATATACATACGTAGATTTGAATAATTTAATGAAGTCAATTAATTCCAATTTAATTATTATTCAAATAGGATTTCTTTTAAGACACGTTTTAGTAACTTTATTTAAATTTTTAAAAATCTCTAAATTTTTTTTTATAAATTTATTTCTTTAATAATATTTATTATTTAATTATCGTATCTTGTAATAATTCATTAATATTTTCATGGATTCTTGGAACATCATCATCATCTAAATCTCTTGCAGTTTTCAATGATAATGGATCCTCTCCATGAAAAATCCACAAACCATAATTTTCCACAAACCCCTCACTTTTCACACGATTATACACCTAACGAAGATGTTCAATTCACTAGAGACGTTCGCGGAGAGGGCTTCGCCAGAGATGTTCAACGGGGAGACATAGTTTAGGTTGGCGTGCAGCAGAGAAATTTTATTGAGAGAGCATGAGGAGGAGGTTGCGAGTTTAGGGTTAGAGCAGAGAAGTTCGGTGGAGGGAGGGGAGGAACACACGATTCTAGGGTTCATGTGAGGGAGGTTGCGGGTTTAGGTTCGCGTGAGGGAGGTCGCAAGTTTAGGGAGGGAGTTCATGAGTTTTGTTCACGCATCGAAGCTCTGTTTGGTGAAAAATAGTTGCTGGCAGTTTGTGAAAAATAAACATGCCATTCATCCCGGTTGCTATAGATATTACTACTACCGCAACACATTTAAAAAGTGTTATGTATTCCTGCACTATTGCAACACTTTTACAAAAGTGTTGCCTTTTCTAATATCAACTGCAACACTTATAAAAAATGTGTTGCATTTTAGTTATAATGCAACACTTATTTGAAAGTGTTGCATGTTTTTTCCAAAACTTGATATGTGACAACAATTTACTAAAGTGTTGCTCCCAAAGTGATACCTTAGGCTCATTTTGTAGTAGTGAATATTGACCAAGTTCAACTTGATTAATCATGTTAGACTTGGGGACCCATGCTTGGACTATTCTTCTATTTGATCGATTCACTAAAGACAAGTATGATTTGAATCCATTTCTAGCCTTGTATCCAAGTCCAGTTCAGTTGTATAAAGCCCTTTATTTTCCAAGAATTAAATCAAGATTCTTGGAACCCAAGATGAACCGTTTTAACGTGTCCTTAAGTTCCTTCACTTGACTATTCAAATTGGAATTCTCTTCCTTAAGTTGTTGGACTTGAGTTGAGGTTCCTTCTTGAATTTACACAATCAAAGAACTCGAGCTAGTCACTTCCTTAATGATTGTTACCTCCTTTTGGAGTGACTTGACCCGGAGATTGGATTTAGCCAATTTTCTTAACAAGTATTCAATTAAATTTTATAATTCGTCTATTTGAGTACCAACGAACAGAGAACTTACAAAGTGGCTTGGCCCTTCAGCCACGGAGACAGATCCGTGGCTTCTCTCGAACTCGGTTTCTAATTCCGCTCCGATTTTGGACTTGGACTCAGTTTCGGCAATGTACACTCGTGTTGGTAGAGCAACGAAGCTTGCTTGCTTATGTTCTTCTTTGTCTGACTCTTTCGATGACTCGAACCAGGTTGCCTTCAAAACCTTCCTTCTTCCTTGCTTCTGGTTTGGACATTCAGGCTTGTAGTGTCCCTTCTTGTTGCAGCCATAACAAGTAACTCTAGATTTGGCCTTCGTGTTCAATTGAGTCACCTTTTTCTTTTTAACTACTTTTCGAACTAGTTTGACTAGTTTAGTGGTGATTTCGTCTTCTTCTGAGTCTGATTTATATTTGGACTCGGGTTTAGCCCAGTGCTTGGTTTTTGGTTCCCGCGTTCTACTTGTTCCTGCAATCAAAGCAATACCTTTCTCGACCCGAGTAGTATTGTTTGTTCGTGAAGCTTGAATTCAAAAAATAATTCGTCTAATTTTATTAAGAAAAGGTCCATGGAAACTTTGTAAACATCTACCATAGATGCCTACAAAGTATTCCTCGAAAAGGCATTGAGTGTATACCTGATGACATCGCGGTTTTCCACCTTCTGACCGATTGCGTGGAGGCTGTTGAGCAAGTCTTGAATCAGCGCGTGAAGTTGGCTTGTCGATTCACCTTATTACATTTTTATATTATACAGTTTATTTAATATGAAATCATGTTTACTTACCTTCGTGTCGGAAGTCTCTTCATGCAGTTTAATTAGCTTCTCCCACAACACCTTTGCGCTTGAAAATGGGCTGATTCGGTTCAGCTCTTCTTTTGTTAGGCTGCATTATAGGGTTCGAGTCGCCTTGGCATCAACCTCGATTTTCTTCATTAGACTTGTTCCCCATTTTATGCATGATACTAGTTTTCCAGCGCCGTCAAGTGGAAGCACGAAGTCGGTTTGGATGATTATCCACATTTCTACCTCGGTCTTCAGATAGTACTCCATTGGGCCCTTCTAGTAGTTGAAATCTTCTCCAGAGAATAGTGGTGGCTGAGCAGTGCTGTAGCCTTCTTTGTGGGCCATTTAGAAAAAAATCTTGCACACAAAAAAATTGACAAATGTCCTAAGACTTGGTCTTGGATTAATAGTGCTGGAGAAAAATAAAATAAGGGTATTTCATGAATTTCAAGAAAAAATAATAAAATAATAAAAAAAATTATTGTGACAAATTTCGTTAAATGTGATATTTTATCAATTCTAACTAATGGTGAAAAAATGAAAATGAATTTTTCAAAAAATTTGGAAGGAAAAAAATGAAAGATGTAAGAACATTTTTTAAACACAAACGATATACAATTTTCTTTTTTTTTTTAAAAAAAAGAACCCCCTACTTGATTGGTGGTTTTACCAATTCAGAGAGGCCTAGCTCTGATACCAATTGTAAGATCATTGCGCTAGTGGAAGGTGAATAGTACTCATGGCTAATTCGTTTCAAAAAATACGATCAGAGATAATGCAGCGGAAAGAAAGATAGAAGGAAAAACAAACACAACTAACACAGTTTGCTTTTTTACTTGGCTCAAAGTCTATGATGACTCCTACTCCAAGGCTCGTGATCATTGATCGCTTTCATTAGGCAATTCACTATCAGTTCGGCAAATCTTTATAAAGACAAATACAACAGATTTATAATCTAAGTGCAGTAATTAAAAGTATACCAACAACTTCTGGGGATCTAGAAGACTGTGCTTTCAGTTATTGGAGTTGCGTCACACTGTCATCAAAGTTGTGTTGCTCGTTTATCAGAGCAGCATCATTCGGTAGTCAGAGTCGCGTTGTGAAGTCGTAGGAACATTTTTGGAGCAGCGCGCAAGAAAGCAATCACAAATGCAAGTTGCGTTTTTGTCTCTTAGTGGAATACTACTTTTATAGGCTATTCCGGGCGCCTAGATCCCTTTTGGGTGCTTGGATCGTGACGTTAGCCCATCCAATCAATGCGCTCCAACCTGGCAATGAGATAAACTTTGGCATTCCGGGCACTCAGGCGAGATTCTAGTACCCAAACCAGCTCCGGGCCCCTGGATCAGCTCCGGGCCCCCGGACCCCTTCCGGATACCCGGATTAACTTTTTCAGCAACCTATTTTCTACAAAATAAAGTTAGTCAAGACAGTATAAAATATATGTAAAACATGAATTTGGTAGTCTCTAACTGTCCGGTTCTAACTTTGAGTTTCGTTGAAACTCAAAGTCGAACTGATGCCTACTGTTCCCTCCTTGGGGAACGTGTTCTCACCTTCTCCTCTCAGGAGAGTGTACCTTTTTGCTAGATCGGTCCTCCAAACCGTTTAGACTTTTGCTTAGCATTCGAGACTTCAAGTCTTCATACTGAACGCCGCTCCACGACCCGTTAGACTTTCACCTGGACTGTGACCACCAAGATTTTCACCTAGAGTCCCCAACTCTAGAATTTTGCCCAAAGTGCTCAACCCACCAAGACTTCCCTTACCTAACCGTAATTAGTACTTTCCTTTGCTTAGGTTACCTCCCCTTAGGACCTAGGGTTACCTCCCCCTACGGGTTTCCACCTGCCTAGAATCCATTAGGACTTTTGCCTAAGAACACTTAGGAATTTCCTACAAGCTCATTCAACCTTGTTAGACAACAAGTAACCTTAACTTTGGACCTTTTTCCATAATCAAAACTTAGGTTCGATCATCTGGTGCTCCCTGCACCAATAGATTTCCCTATCTTCTTGACCTTGGACATAACATCCTTGCCATAGTCATATGCAACCCCAGTATATTTCTTCTTATTTGGCTATGGATGACTCTCTCTTTCTATGATCATTTGCCACCCTAGTATATGATCTCTCCTTGACCTTGGAGGAACTAGATCAGTATCCCAAACCCAATCTATCATTATTGGATTTTTGGCTACCCAACACCATACCTAATCCCTTAGATCCAATATTGAATCTCTTAAGGAATTTTTTTAACTTATCAAGTTTTGCCTTCAAAGCTTGATTTTCCCTTTCTAGATTCCTAAACCTAGAGTCAACATGTCCACTATGGGCATTCCTAGACCTACCCATTTTTCTAGGCATATGTCTCTCCTTCTTGGGATTTTTGCCTAGGTTCTCCATTACCTTCTTCTCCTCAGGTAATGAGAATTTAACATGTTTAGGTTTATCATGAATTGATCTCCTAGGGTTATGATCTACATTTACCCTATTTCTATCTAAAACCAAAATTTTGCATGATTAAATAATGATAATTATTCCTAGCATGCATGGGAGAATAAGAATTTGAATTATACTTCAAATTAGGGTATACCTCCCTTACCCTTGAAGCTCCCCCTCAACTTGAGCTTCTCTCCCATTTCTTTAGATGTGCAAGCTTCTTGATCTCCCTCTTCTTAGGGTATTTGGTATGATAGTGTCCCTTCTTTCCATACGTGAAGCATACTATGTGCATCCTCCTCCTTTGGGCTTCTTCATTCCTACAACCCTGGTTAGTGTTTAAATTAACTTGAAGAGGTTTAGGAATTACTTTCTTCTTACCCAATTGGCACATACTCTTGTAGTGTCCATTCTCATTGTATCTGAAGCAAGTAATGTGGTATTTTGACTTCACTTCAGTGGGGGTGCTCACTAGGTTAACTTTCATGACTTCTTCTTCGCTTGGCTTGAATTCTTCTTCAACCCTTAAGGATGTTTCATCATCCACACTTGTGGATGACATTTCTTCATCATTTTCCTCTTCGGATGTTAAGCATGACTTAACTTCCTTTTTCTCATCCTCAACTTGAGCAATTAAACCCATCTCCTTAGGTTCTTATTCTTCTTCTTGTGTAGGCATAAGTTATTTGCTTAGAACTTTCTTCACTTTGCTCCACAAATTGTAAGCATTCTCATATTCACCTACATCACTTATCACGTTAGAAGACAAAATATCAATTAAAATCGATATTACCTTTGAATTTGTCTTTGACCATGAAGTTTGCTCTTCCGTCCAATATCGTGGTCAGAGTTTCTTCCCATTCTTATCTCTTAAAACTTCGAACGGATCTTCCACCACCATCATTGTGCCCCAATCCGTCTCAAAGAATGTCTTCATTGTTAGGACCAAAAGTAGCTAGAGGGGGGGGGGGGTGAATAGCTCGTCGCGTTCGCTCGTTGCTCGACGTTGCTTGGCGTTGTTTGTTTCTTCAAGAATATGCAGCGAAAAATACAGAAACAAAACACTCAACGCTAACACTAGGATTTTACTTGGTATCCACCTCCAAAGGAGGTGACTAATCCAAGGATCCACACCACGCACACACCCTCCACTATGAATAACACTCCTTTATGGTAACTACCAAAGGCGGAGAAGCCTTACAACACTCTCAATACAAGAAGAAGAAAGGGAAATACAAGATAAGCAAAAGCTTACAAGATGTGCAGTAAAAACCCTAACCCTAACTTCTCTTCTTGTTGTTGATCCGCCTCTTGACTTGGAAAACCTCCAAGATCCTTCAAGAACTGGCGATCTTAGCTTCAAGAGCGCTGTGGAGGAGTTGGCGAGAGATCTGGAGTGAATCGGTGAAGAGATACCGAAGACAACGTCCGCCTGCGGCTATAAACCCGACGCAACGGTCAGATCCCGATCGATTCGAATGTTCCCAATCGATCGGGGAGGCTTTGGATCGATCCATGGATCGATCCAGAGCGCCTCTGTGCTCTGGAAAAACGCCTGGATCGATCCACGGATCGATCCAGCGCTTATCGCGCGAAGCAGTCGCGTCCCAATCGATCCACTGATCGATTGGGACCTCTGGATCGATTCACTGATCGATCCAGAAGCTCTCTGTTCGCTGGGTAAGGTCTGGATCGATGCACGGATCGATCCAGAGCCTGAATCGATCCACTGATCGATCCAGCACTTGGTTTTTGCCAAAAACCAAGTCTCAAACCTCCCTAACCAACATCCGGTCAACCTTGACCTGTTGGAACATTATGCCTGGCATCTGGTCACTCCCTTGACCTGCCAGGACTCCCCACCAAGTGTCCGGTCAATCCCTTTGACCCACTTGGACTTTTCTTGTCGTGCCAAGTATCCGGTCACTCCCTTGACCTACTTGGACTTCCACCAGATGTCTGGTCAACCTTGACCCATCTGGATTTCCTCATGCCAAGTATCCAGTCAATCCTTTGACCTACTTGGACTTCCCAACACCAGATGTCCGATCATCCTTGATCCATCTGAATTTTCCCTTGCCTGGCTTCACTCACCAGGACTTTCACCTAGTTTCACTCACTAGGGTTTTCCATCTGCCTAGCTTCACTCACTAGGACTTTCCATCTGCCTAGCTTCACTCACTAGGACTTTCACCTGGCTTCACTCACCAGGATTTCCACCTGGCTTCACTCACCAGGATTTCCTTCTGCCTAGCTTCACTCACTAGGACTTCCCAGTCAAGTATCCGGTCACTCCCTTGACCTACTTGACTCTTCTTCAATCAATATCTTATTGTCAAACATCTAAACTCAAATCAAGACTCAGCTTGGTCAACCAGGTCAACCTTGACCTGAGGGATGTTGCACCAACAATCTCCCCCTTTTTGATGTTTGACAATACCACAATAACACTTACAATACCACATGTAAGTTAAGCTAATCCCATAGCCTCATTCTTCATGCCACTAGGTAATGAACACATAAGTTAGACTTTTCATTCTCCCCCTAAGAGGGCAAACTCCCTCTAGGAAATGAAAGCCTAACTTACTCCCATTCACAAGTCCTTTCATTCTCCCCCTATTGGCACACATCAACCCCCTACCAATAAAACACATCAACCCCCTACTAATAAAACACATCAACCTATCTTTGGACACACATCAAACTATGCTCCAATTTTGGGCACACTTCAACAACTCCATTTGTTGAAGACTCTCCCCCTGAAGAGTTGCTCATCGTTGTTCACAACATCGCTTGTTGTGACCAACACGATAATGAAGGTCCCATATTAATGAAGGTCCCATACCCTTCATTTATCCTTAACTTCTCCCTCAATGTAGACAAATACCCAACCTTGAGCATTTTCTAACCACGTGAGTTCCCACTTGAAATAATGAGGATACTCACTCCCCATTTCAAGTTCAAAAACTCATACATGAGCATTTTCTTTACAGAAGGTTAACCACCTTCCAAGGTTTATGAAAAATAATTTTTCATGTCTTTAAAGAGTCCATCCCCCTAAAGACATGGTGGTAACTTCTGTCATTGCACCAACAATGACTTGGAATCCCTAAACCTTTAGGAAACCCAAATTTAGAAGTTTTGAGGTTCAAATACTCAAAATTTGAAACAAACCTCAACCTAAACTTCAATGAAGCCTTCCTTAACCAATCCATCCTTGTTTTCACATGAAAACACCCTTGTATGTATACAAATGTATTTTGGGGGGTTTGGAATGGTTACCTAGACTCAAAGAGGTTCAAAGATGCTGAAATCAGGCCTTCCCAGCCAAAATCAGCAACTTGGATCGATTGAAGTTGGGTTCCAATCGATTGAACCTTTCTGAATCGATCCACTGATCGATTCAGATTCCCTGGATCGATCGGCTGATCGATCCAGCGAGTTTCTGCTCGCGGGAGACTTGCCTTCCGAATCGATCCACGGATCGATTCAGGAACTCCAATCGATCCATGGATCGATCGGAGCTCTGATAGTTGCTGAAATTCCATTTCAGTCAACTTCAGAAACCCCTAGAAAATTCTACAAAAATCCAAAAATCATGAAATTTCGTGTAGACATTATTTAGGGCATACTTATTCATGGAAAAATAGTTTTCTACGAAAATACATCATATTTTCAAAAATTGACACAAGATTGAAAACTTGCTAAAACTTTAGCGTTTTCTTCAAGTTTGTGTCTAACTATTTAATGGTGATTACTATCAAAAGATAGCCTTCACCATGGTTTTCCAAAAGCATTTTTAAAACATTTTCAAAACCAATATCCCATCATGTTCCTTAGGCATAATGCACATGACTTGTACATTAGCTTTCCCAATGATGAGAAAACACATAACTATGTGTTTTGATGAACCTAAAAACTCAAAAGAATGCACTAAATCAACATCTTGAGCTTTGTTCATCATCCTAACATCTCACTTGTATCTAATGTGCATTAAACCACATACAAGTCACCTTATAGTCTTTGTGAGATGTAGATTTTGGTTTTGCCCTAATCTAGGGATCATGCATATCTATCTAGGCATTTTAAAGGTATTAGACATCCACCTAGGATGTCACTTGTTAATAAGTGTTGCTAAAATGCCATTTGTCCTTAATTACAAGGAATTAAACTAATGCATGATAATGTTATGGCATACATCAAAATAAAATAACTTTCAAAAGAAAGATTCCTATAACTACATGATGTATGAATGTCATGACATGGTATTTTTGGATTTTGCATAATAAAACATGAATGCAAAAATAGACATGATGTCATGGCATATGATGGGCAAACAATCATGGCAAGATTTAGCATAAATAAAATATACCTAAATTAACTATCTAAGTATCATTAAAACCTTAGCTAAACTTACAACTTAAACCTCGATTGCCCTAAAGTGCTTCAAGAAAAATGCCAAAGCCTAAATTGGCATTTCTAATTCCCTTGATTAATTTATGCCAGTCGAAATTAAGCATATCCTCAAATGTTGACATATTTCATTTTTCACAAAAGTAGCACTTTTAAATTAAGGCCCGGATTGCCTTAAATTTCCTAAGAACATACCAAAATCCCAACTTGGTAGTTCTTATGAATTTCCCAATATGTGCCATTTAAGATTAAAATCAATTCTTCCACCATTAGACACATTTTACTCTTTCAAGGAGTAAATAATACTTCCATTTCATTTTCAAAGGTTAACAAACCTTGAAAATGCTCCTTGAGTGTCAATTTCCTCAAAGTTGGGTTAACTACCCTTCTAATCGGAGTTGACACTCTCTAACCCATTTATGGAGTAGAGAAAATGCTCCTAGGAACCCAACACCTATTGGTGCTCCTTGGATGCTCTAGGTACTCACTAGAGATAACTTCCCTAGATACCTTCCTAGTGACCTTGTTGGGCTTCTTAGAAGCCTTGGTCACATTTTCTAGGTCAACTCTAGGGATAGCCTCCCTTGTGACCTTGTTAGTGACTTTCTTAGACTTCTTAGAAGTCTTAGTCACTTTGGTTGCAAAGAGACTTCTAGGGATATCTTCCCTTGTATCTTTGACTTGACCTCTAGACTTAGGGTTTGTTCCATAGCTATATGGAACCCTATGATAACTAGGCACATCCCTTTTAGCTTTAGGTTTGTATCCCAAACCTCTATGGCCATTGGATGACTTTTGTACCCCTAAACCTGGGTCATGCTCATTTTGCCCTTTTAGGATATTTTCCATCCTTTTTAGGGTCTTTTCCATTTTATCAAGTCTTGATCTCAAGACTTGATTTTCTATCATTAAATCCTTAGTTTTTGATTTCTCATTACACCCATGAGCATTTTTGGTTTTGGGCTTGTATCTATTATCCTTAGTGTTCTTGCCCAAGTGTCCATCTACCTTCCTAACCTTAGGTTGGGTAGTTTTGGCATGTAGGGCCACATGCTTTTCCTTAAAGCCCTCATGCTTCCTATTCTTATGGTAAATTGCATTAAAATGATAAAAATTAGAACTATCATGCTTTTTACCATAATGTAAAGGGGTAGGCTCAATAAAAGATACCTTCTTCTTTACCTTGGAGGCTCCCCCTTGACTAGTGCCTCCTTGAGCCTTGACCACCTTCTTCCCCTTGGGGCATTGACTTCGGTAATGCCCCTTTTGATTGCAAGAGAAGCATATAATATGCTCCTTGCTCTTCTTTGTGTTGGGGATGATCTCCTTGGGCTTCACCTTGCCTTTTGTGCCACTTGGCCTTTCTTCTTGGCCAATTTAGGGCACTTGTTCTTGTAGTGCTCATGTTCCCTACACTCAAAGCATATAATATGATTTTTATTATTAATTGAAATATTTATACCTTTGCTTGTAGGGGTGGCATTTTCTTTGGATCCGGAGGTAGAAGCTTCCTCTTGATCGGACCTTGATTCTCCTCCATTTGATTTTTCTTGACTTGTGGAGGTAGAATCTTCCTCCTCCTCTTTGTCTCTTGACCCGGATATAGAAGCTTCTCCTTCTTCTTGATCCGGCGTCACCAAGGATTGCTCCCCCTCAATCCTAGAGGTGGAGGCTTCATCATCTTGAATATGAAACAAGGAGTATGCTCCCTCCTTGTTCCCTTCGTTGCATTCCCTTGAGGATGAAGCTTCTTGGATTTCCTCTTCTTCGGAGGTTGAGCATCTCTCAACCTCGGAGTCCTCCTCTTGGTCTTGCTCCAAAGAGTCACCCTCTGGATACTTCTTGCTCTTGTACAGTGGAGGGGATCTCTTCATGAAGCTTGACCAATTTGCTCCATAATTCCTTTGCATCTTCAAATTCTCCAATTTTGCAAAGGATGGTGCTTGGCAATAAATTGACCAAAAGCTTGGTCACTTTGTCATTTGCATCGCACCTTTGGACTTGCTCCGAGCTCCATTTGCTTTTCTTGAGAAGCTTGCCCTTCGAGTTTGTTGGAGCTTCAAATCCTTCCATTAGAGCAAACCATTGCTCTATCTCCATCATAAGAAAGTTTTCGATTCTTGATTTCCAAGAATCGAAGCTCGTGGAAGTGTATGGTGGAGCCACCCTTGTGTCAAATCCAAGTCCATCTTGGAATTGCATCTTGAAGTTGAGCCTTTTGATTTCTTTGACTTTGATGAATTTGCTCTTACTTCTTCGCCCTTTAGCTTTTCTTGTTATGCTTGACCCTTCCGGCGATGATTCCGGTGAAGAGCGACCTTGCTCTGATACCACTTGTTAGGACCAAAAGTAGCTAGAGGGGGGGGGGTGAATAGCTCGTCGCGTTCGCTCGTTGCTCGACGTTGCTTGGCGTTGTTTGTTTCTTCAAGAATATGCAGCGGAAAATACAGAAACAAAACACTCAACGCTAACACTAGGATTTTACTTGGTATCCACCTCCAAAGGAGGTGACTAATCCAAGGATCCACACCACGCACACACCCTCCACTATGAATAACACTCCTTTATGGTAACTACCAAAGGCAGAGAAGCCTTACAACACTCTCAATACAAGAAGAAGAAAGGGAAATACAAGATAAGCAAAAGCTTACAAGATGTGCAGTAAAAACCCTAACCCTAACTTCTCTTCTTGTTGTTGATCCGCCTCTTGACTTGGAAAACCTCCAAGATCCTTCAAGAACTGGCGATCTTAGCTTCAAGAGCGCTGTGGAGGAGTTGGCGAGAGATCTGGAGTGAATCGGTGAAGAGATGCCGAAGACAACGTCCGCCTGCGGCTATAAACCCGACGCAACGGTCGGATCCCGATCGATTCGAATGTTCCCAATCGATCGGGGAGGCTTTGGATCGATCCAGAGCGCCTCTGTGCTCTGGAAAAACGCCTGGATCGATCCACGGATCGATCCAGCGCTTATCGCGCGAAGCAGCCGCGTCCCAATCGATCCACTGATCGATTGGGACCTCTGGATCGATTCACTGATCGATCCAGAAGCTCTCTGTTCGCTGGGTAAGGTCTGGATCGATGCACGGATCGATCCAGAGCCTGAATCGATCCACTGATCGATCCAGCACTTGGTTTTTGCCCAAAACCAAGTCTCAAACCTCCCTAACCAACATCCGGTCAACCTTGACCTGTTGGAACATTATGCCTGGCATCTGGTCACTCCCTTGACCTGCCAGGACTCCCCACCAAGTGTCCGGTCAATCCCTTTGACCCACTTGGACTTTTCTTGTCGTGCCAAGTATCCGGTCACTCCCTTGACCTACTTGGACTTCCACCAGATGTCTGGTCAACCTTGACCCATCTGGATTTCCTCATGCCAAGTATCCAGTCAATCCTTTGACCTACTTGGACTTCCCAACACCAGATGTCCGATCATCCTTGATCCATCTGAATTTTCCCTTGCCTGGCTTCACTCACCAGGACTTTCACCTAGTTTCACTCACTAGGGTTTTCCATCTGCCTAGCTTCACTCACTAGGACTTTCCATCTGCCTAGCTTCACTCACTAGGACTTTCACCTGGCTTCACTCACCAGGATTTCCACCTGGCTTCACTCACCAGGATTTCCTTCTGCCTAGCTTCACTCACTAGGACTTCCCAGTCAAGTATCCGGTCACTCCCTTGACCTACTTGACTCTTCTTCAATCAATATCTTATTGTCAAACATCTAAACTCAAACCAAGACTCAGCTTGGTCAACCAGGTCAACCTTGACCTGAGGGATGTTGCACCAACATTCATCTTCATCATCCAATAGGTGATGTCCCATAAGCCTCCTCCTTCAAACATCAGAGGTGTTATCAAGTCGGCCATCTTTTGCTTCCACGGTGGTTATTCCAAAGCAAAACGTCCTCACTCTAATATCACTTGTTGAGAATCTTGTGGCCGATTAGAAGGGGGTTGAATAGACATTGCCCCCAATTTGATTGTTTCCTACGTGTTCATTAGCTTGCGCAGTAGAAATATAATACTAATATGAATACAAAAGCTAATCTAAAGACAAGAAGAGAAATGCAAACCACTACACGTTGTTTAACATGGTTCGGAGATTAGGGCTCTTACTCCATGGTTGTCTGTAAGGTGGACAATTCCTATCCGTTGGTGGATTAGCCCCCGGTAAACTCTGGTTACTCAAGCAACTCCTTGTGGGTGGAGAAACCTCACCACAACACCAACTAAGAACACTTGGACACAAAGGAAACCTTGAGCACTTAGTGACTACTAATTAAGCTTTAACCAAGTCTAATTTCGTCACCTTGTCCAGCCATCCCAAGATCCATCTTATAGAGCTTGGGAGAAATAGCCTTGCTATTTACCATTACCAGTCGACTGGTTCTTACACCAGTCAACTGGTGCCTGGCGAACGACTCTCTTAATGGCTCTTTACCAGTCGACTGGTCTTGCACCAGTAGACTAGTACCTGCCGTTTAGGCATATAAACTCTCTATGCTCACCCCCAGTCGACTGATCCCAGTACTAGTCTACTGGCACAACCCTAAACCTAGGGTTTCCCTTCCCGAGTACATTTCTCTCGCACTCGGATCCTCACGACTCACTGGACTCTTCTTCACAGATTTGACCTCTTTCCTTCAAGCCTACTTCCTTTGGCTCTCGTCCCTCAAATACATTCAAGCCTGTGGCTCATCCCCAATGTCATCCTTCACGTATGTCTTGAAGTCGCTTCCCTTGGCCCTTGTCTTTACTGCCTTGCCCACGGTCCCTTAGATGCTTCATCCTTCACTGGACCCGAAGCCATCAAGTTGAGTCATATGTATATCCTGCAAACCTGCATACTCACATACACATATCAAATAACAAGGGTAAATCTAACTTAAACCCTTTGCCCAAACACCAAAATATATGGTCGCACAGACCATTAGGATTACTCCAACACACTCAACGTCTTGGATAAGCTTCTTCTCCCTTCTTCTCTTTAGATTGAGTTTTGATGCTTATGATTTCATTATCTTTGGATTCTTTCCTCCTTGTTACAAAGTAGATCTTATTATTCTAGGATTAAGGGAGTAATTATGATGTGAGATTGATGTATACTCTTGGATTTTCCAATTTCCTTTCCATATGATATTTCTTATGCCTTGTATTCATTCGATCTAATGTGTGTGAGATGTGTTTGTGCTTAATTCTCATGTTTAGTTGAATGATTGTATGGTTTTCTTCATCCTATAGTGGGGATGCTCTAGATCGTATGACCGAGGGTTCCTAGTGAAAAGGGTAACCTTTTAATCGGACATTTAGAGTATCACCTCGAAAGGGAGAGTAATTCTCTACAATGAAGTGTAAAATTAAGCTTAATGAGTTATTTCTATATTCATGATATTAAGTGTTTTGTGTATTCTTATGGATGTATAACCGGAGATCCCTAGTAACAAGGGTAACCCTTTTACGGGACTTCATAGGAATCACTTCCATTAGATAACATTGGATGTTAATAGAGATGATACTCTGACATGACCACCGCGGGAAAATTTTGGTAATGAATCATCTTCCTACATGTGCATAGGAATAGAGGATGGGTAATTGGTGATCCTTAGTTCATTGATTAGCATAACAATAAAACTTAATTCCTAAAACATTTCCCTCACCAAAGTCCTCAATCAATCCTCAACTCTCTCAAGCTCTCTCTCTCTTTCTTCCTCTTCCTTTTTCTCCTAATCTTGTTTCTCTTTATTTTAGTGCATACATTTTTAACCATCGATCGTTTAGATAATTCGTCATGATTAATTTCTAGTGTTTATATCCAATCCTTGTGAGTTTGATATATTTTATTACTTGATGATAACCGTACACTTATGGATTGTACTCATCATTGTCTTCCTTAATTTGAATTCTGACAACGAGTTCTTCTATATTCATCTCCTTCAGCTTATGCTTTAGGTAATTCTTGAAGTTCTTCCAGTTAGAAGGCAACTTCTCAATGATCGTTGCCACCTAAAAGGTTTCATTTAGCGTCATGCCTTCTGGATGAATCTCTTGTAAGATCACCTGAAGCTCTTGGACTTGGCTAATCACTGACTTGGAGTCAATCATCTTATGGTCTAGGAAGCAGCCAACAATGAACTTTTTGACCCCAACATCCTCCGATTTGTATTTTTTGTCCAGGGACTCCCACAATTCATTTGTCATTTTCTTCTCACAGTACATAATGTATAGCAAGTCGATAAGATTGTTGAGGATGTAGTTTCGATATAGGATGTCACGCCCCAGAGGAGTCCTTGCAAGACAAAAATCTGGCAACATATCCCCTGTACGGGTGACAATATGAAACATTTCTACATACAAAATATACATCAGCCACATACGGCTGGGATATATACACAACCACTCAGTTTAATAAGCCTACACGACTGAACGTAAACACACAGCAGCGGAAGACATAAAACGATACGAACGTAAAGCCAACAACGACACTAACAAAAATACCTGCCATCACAGACTTGACTCAAAATTCACATCGACTTATTGAAAAATAAAATACACAAAATCAATATACCACCACAAACGATAACAAAACCAAAACGAAAACTATCCTCGAGTGTGACGTGGGGCTGGCAGCCGGGACTTTCCAAGCACCCATGACTCATCTACTTGTTACCTGGCGAAAGAAAACCAATTTGCGAGGTGGTGAGTATTGGAACTCAACGGGTAAGGAAAGATAGTGCATGAACATAAATTACAACTAAAAAGTGAGCCAAGAGTATACAGTCTCATAAGAGGAAATAGCAGATACTACAATAGAATCAAAATAAATGCTCATACCTGAAACCATATCCTATGCTAGGTATAGTAGGTCAGAACTGGTACTAATCTGCTACAGTACTGCTCATAACTACAAAGGTAATAAGCATGGTATATACAAATTTCCAATGACTAAACATCTACAATGAGAATATACAGGTAATAAGCAAGGTATATACAAATTTCCAATGACTAAACATCTACAATGAGAATATATCTCAACACAAGTAAGCATATCAGCATATGTGAACAACAGCAGTAAGTAAGCAATAACAACATATATAGACAGCAACAGCCAAAACAAATATAATAATAACAGCGTATGCACGGATGGTTACTCCCGCCCACCTCTCTTCACCATGACCCCTGTATGGTCGAGAGGCCGGGTCAGTGATAGACTATACACCACTCCAGCTACCACTCTCACGAGTGGTCGAGGGGACAGTTGCATAGTAGCTAACTAGCTACATCTGCGATGGGGTCCCTGTTGCTCGTAACTCCAGCTACCACTCTCCATGAGTGGCCGAGTGCGGCACGACAGGACAAGCGACATTAACTCCAGCTACCACTCTCTTGAGTGGCCGAGGATGCAGCCCTGGTCAACAACTCTCTCGATTGCAAGGGAGAATTGGTCGTTGACATGCATGTCATGACATGATGCACCAAATTCAACAATCATCATACAAATATAAATAAAATTAGGTATGCTACATGAAGCCAGCATGCTCATTATAGTACGTAATAAACAACAGTCAAAGTATACAAACATGGTATCTAGTATCTGC
Organism: Zingiber officinale; assembly: GCF_018446385.1. Lineage (NCBI taxonomy): Eukaryota > Viridiplantae > Streptophyta > Magnoliopsida > Zingiberales > Zingiberaceae > Zingiber > Zingiber officinale. Next base: position 114,479,347 of record NC_055993.1, on the reverse strand, counting down.
TACTAATCATGAACAACAACAAGAGACTGTATAGATATGGAAACGAATATCTCAAAGATCACGTGGAAATATCAAGCGTTGGAAAAATAAGAGTGGAGTCAAGGTAAACAGTTCTTATCCAAAATAATTCATGCACTAAGGTCAAAGTACTAAAATAAAACAAAGCAAGAAGTACCCGCCTTTAATATGTAGCTCAAGCTAAACAATCCCCACGTCGGAGTGCTCATCAAGAAATAACATCCTGCAAATTATATATTGTACAACTTAGCTAATTTCATAAGCAACAACTAGCCAAACTCAAACCCAACTTAATTAGGGAAAACCCCTAATCGAAATGATCATTAATTAACCCTAATTAATGATAATCCAATAATCTTCACTCAACCGATTGTTTCATCTTCCAATCCAAATTCCTATTTAGTAATTCGTATATAGCTGGACCTAACATCGAAATCATCTCCACCATACAAGAATACCATCTCGACTTCAAATAGACAAATCAAATCAGAAACTCCAAATTTGACCCGAACTTCCAAATCAGACACAAAGTTCCAGCAACATTGGAACCCATCACAGCTTCAAACTCGGCTCATAATTTCCCAAATCCAGTCTTGCCTTCTACACGAACAAATCAACATAGAAGCACAATTCAACTACCATATCATGTCCTACCAAAGCCTACTGAGAAATCTGAAATATGCATCAGAAACCAAACCAAATCCATCTAACACATTCTGTCCGAAATCTGTAAACACAGAAAAACCAACGCAAAATGCATCACGATCCTCTGAACAAAAGCCTAGTCATCAATTCACCAAATCAAAATCCAACGACCTACTTCCACAGATTCGAAAGCAAGAAGGGAAAGGAACAAAAGCATTCTCCACCAATACCCTAAAGCACCCAAATCCGATCAACAACACCAGAACATCGCATAGGACGGCTAGAGCATCACGACAAAAGACCTAATTACGACTCAATCCACAAATTGGGCATCACCAACAAGCAATTAGACTCCTCCTAACAACCTAATCATCACCTCACAGATCTCCTACTATCACCTAGAAGTATACTTGCCTGACCAGTTAGGGCACAGCTTGGAGAGAAGAGGGTCGGCGGCTGTGATCTATGTGCTCGTGCGAGGGAGTAAGAGCAAGATCGCCAACTGCTGCGATGCTCGCACGCGAGGAAGGAGGAGACTAGCGGTTGGGCTCGTCTCTGGTGTTGGCGCGAGGGGTGGCAGGTAGCTGCGATATGTGGTGCCCGTGCGAGGGAGAAGAGTCGCGGCTGGGGTGCTCGCGTGAGGAGGAGAGAGCTGGCAGCGTCTTGGCGTTCGCGTGAGGAGGGCCAGCGGCTAGGTGGTGCTCGAGCAAGGAAGAAGGCCGGCTCAGGTGCGGGAACTTGGCGGCTATGACTCGACGAAGAAGAGAATCGGCGACGGCTTGGGGAGAAGAGGCTCGGTGAAGGAGCGGAGGCGACGTCGCGAGGTGAGGCTCGGGAGAAGAAGGGATTCGGCGCAAAGGGAATTGGGAGGAGGAGATAAGGAAAAGAAAATAAATAAAAACAAAACCTAGTTTTTGATTGAAACTTAGGTTTTATTAACACAATCAACTCCTTGGGTATTCCAAACGGATTTTTTCAAAGCTTATAATTTTATCCCCTCAAAATACGCCTTACGGGCTCCGATTAAATCCCTGAAAATTTCTAAAATTTCTAAAAATTCTAATAAGATTATTTGTCAAATAATCTTATTATTTAATTATTATTTGGGTGTCGTATTTTACATAGGAACTCAGACTTGTTCCATTTATCGTCTGTGGTGATGATTTTCACATTATTTACACCCTTAGTAAATTTGGGAGGTTCCTCAATCGAGATCCATGTCAGATTCAGCGAGGTCAGGTAGAAGAACATCTTCTATTGCCACCACTTAAAGTTCAACCTAGTGAACTTCTCTGGCTTTTCTCCATATGTGATTGGTATATTTCCAATCAGGGTAGAGGAGGTTGGCATATGTTGAGCTTGTTGTATCTCAACATCTTCTGCTACCATCTCAACAAAGTGAATCTATTTTAAGATTGCTAGAACTTTATCCACAATATGCCGGAGGGATAGTACTTATCTGTCAAGATGGCTTGAGATGATAATCTCAAGCTGTTGGCATGACTGAATAGGCCAATCGCTAAGTTGGTGCATCGACGAGTGCTCAGAGTGGCGAGTCAAGGATGCTGATGATGACGGTTTGAGACAGACGTCAAACAAATACGGAGCCTGAGTTCAAGTTGCGTGAGGAGAGTCGCCTAAGGAATAAAGAAGTCGAGCCCTGCAGTGAAGCAGTCTCCTTAAAACAGATTCAACTCCTCTGATGATGCTAAGAAGTCACACTTGGACGTTTATTTCTCAGGATAAAATCGTGAGACCACGACACAACTTAGTACAAATTGACATAGCAAACTAAGTGTATATCTAAACGTTATCACAAGAATCTACCGAGTAAAAAATTGTACGATAAAATGGAAGGAGGACGAAAATGAGAAAATATCTCTCTTTTCCTAAGCTCTCTGTGTCTGCTCTTGCTTTCTTCTCACAAAGAATTGCTCTCGTACTTGCTTCTATACGAGACTCAGATGTGTTTATTTACAAGCTGCACCTCCTTTTAAAGGAGTGCCCAACATGTATGTAAGAGCACATGCACATGCACATGCACATGCACATGAGCAAGTAGCAAAGTGAAGCAGCAAGCAACGTGGACGAAGCAAGATCATGCTTATGGCAAGCAGCGTGGATGCTTGCGTTGGACACTTGTTCATACAAAAACACATATCACTTGCGCAAGTAAGTGAGAACTGTGGTAATAATACTGACTGATTCATATGGCATGTTATGCCCTGACCGCGGTTCACTGTGTACAATAACGTTCATATAAGAACCTTTGAATTGGTATAATTCAAGCCCTGAAGTCACACCCTCTTTTGCACAATCGCTTAGTAATATCACTCAACTAATGTGTAACTAATAATTCATAATTAAGTCGTATTTCTATTCATATTTTTTTCAACAAAGAACAAGGGGGAACATTAATTGAATGCAAAATAGTAATTGATTAGAACATATTGAGTCTCATATTATAATTCTTTAAGTCTTCCTCGTAATCTCTCTTGCATATGCATGTTGTAAGTGGTTTTTTCACCACCAAAGATTGTCTATGAAAAGTAAATTTTCCGATAGGGTTCTAAACCATAATTATCTGCCTTTGTTACCAATTGGTATTCATGTGAACTTACTAAGTGATGTAGGGGATGGAACTCCGGGCACGACATTCGAATTAGAAATTCGTAGAGAAAGACATAGATAATTTGTAAACAAAGAGGAATTACCTTTTATAATTTGTTTATTCAAATTAAAATCAAACTCAATATTAATCATGTCCTTTTTATAAGAGTCCGATCCTTATAACCATTGTTTAAATAACCTAAAAAAAAAAAGTCATCAGAAAAGTCACAACAAAAAAAGGAAAAAATAAAAAGAACTAATAAAAAAAGATAAATCTAAACTAACTTTAAGAAAGGAACATTAATCCTAAAAAAATAGAGATAAATTAATTTTTAGGGAAAAAATTAATTTTAAAAATTTGACACAAATAAAAGAAAAGTTAAAAGACCAAATCTATAGTTTTGGCGATCTAATTTACCGATTTCATCTCAACTGGACTCCGAATAGAGTATTACATATTAAGAGGCAACTGACTAATCATTTTCCTTATAAGTAGTTTCGATCTTCGTTCTTCAAGATTCAAAAGGAAGGTTAGTAGTCTTATTTTCTTCTCGTAATAGCTCGAAGGGGAACATAATTGTGTTGAATGATATGAGATGATTGTGTCCTTGGATGCTCCTGCATCATATGCCCCAGGTTAAAAAAAAAACTCGTCATTGAGTTCAAAATAATGTCTTCAACATCCATAGTCTCCCTTTTCTTTGCATTGTCTTCCAATATGGCATGAACTGCATCTTAAAATAAGATCTAAATCTCAGGGTCATCACCATAAAGTATCTCATCAACTTCATCATCAAATACCAGTTCACCAAATGCCTCGATCTTGACTTCATTGTAAATTGGATTATCGACAATTTCAATCTTTTTGTCCATATCTTTCTTAACAAAAGTTTTATAAAAATTAAAATAAAAGAACTTACGACCATTAAGATTTTGGGCACTGCGACCAGAGTGTGAGATTTTCTTAATCGGAACCTGTCTATCACGACTTCGACCATACACCTCACTATCTTCAAGATCTTACACCACTAGACGTTGGGATAACTGTGTGATTTGTTTTTGTAGATCTTCGATGAGCTTGTAAGATATGCTTCGATCCTAGTTCAAGACTTCCTCACTCGGAATCTATCTTTCATGACCACGACCTCAACTATGATGATCATCCATGGATCTAAGGCTCTGATACCAACTGATGCAGGGGAAGGAACTACGAGCGTGACACTCGAATTAGAAGTTTGCGAAGAAAGACATAGGTAGATAATTCGTAAACAAAGTGGAGTCGCCTCTAAGTTTAAACAAAAATAATTTGTTTATTTAAATCAAAACCAAACTTAACTTTAACCACCTCTTTTTTTTATAAGAGTCCTAATCCTTATTTTAAATAATCTAAAAAATAAAAAAAAATCACAACAGAACAAGAAAAAATAAACTAACTTTAAGAAAATAAAATTAATCCTAAAAAATAGAGATAAATTAATTTTTAGAAAAGAAAGCTAATTCTAAAATTTACAACAAATAATGGAAAAATCAAAAGACTAAATCTATAGTTTTGATGACCTAGTTTACCGATTTCATCTCGTTTAGACTCCGAATAAAATATATCTATGCCAGGAGGTCATAAATTAATCATATTCTTTATAAGTAGTCTCGATCGTCCTTCTTCAAAATCCAAAAGGATGGTTGATATTTTCATTTTCTTCTCATAACTGTTCGAAAGGGAACATAGTTGCGTTAGATTATATGAGATGATTATATCCTTGGATGCTCCTGCATATATCACTAAGTTTGTACCAAAAATAGGATTAATTTATACATATAGGAACCGTTATTATACCCGGTGCCAACACGGGAGAGCTGATTGATTTTTTTGCTATCTTAATTTTAACAATTTTGTACTATTAGTATCTATCTATATTATTTAGAATTAAGAAAAAACAATAATGAGACAAGGAGAGGCATGTAGTAGGTACACATGGTGTCTTGAAAGAAAGAAGAACAGTTAGCCCGTGAAACAGGAAGGAAGGATGGATGGGGTTGGAGAGCGGTCCAAAAGCAGATGAAAAGACAGGGAACGGTCCTGCCATCCCCATGGCGTCCCACGGCCACCAAACATCAAACAACGGTCAACTGCCGGTGTGACCGTCCCATGTGAGTGGGAGCCTGACCTCCCAACACACCACTGCTCATCACTCATCAGGTTCATTGCATATATCCTTCTCACCACGAAGCTCCATCGTCTTCATCACTGCGCTAGCTACAATGTTACGTTGTGCTAATTAGTTTGATGATGTCTGAGAATTAAATACAATGCTGTCGGTGGCCGGGCGACGATTTTATGTGTTTTACTGCGACAATAAAGGAGAAGATTCTGGGTATGATCTGTTCGTTCAGATTTCAGAATGGATGCTGTCCGTCGTCACGTGATTGTCGGAATGCATGGCAGAGTCAGATGAGAGACATGATACAAATTAGATGCATTATTTTTCACGTATTAATAGCATTTTAAGGTAAAGTTAAAAGCTCGCGTCTCTTTTTGTTTTAATCATTGAAAAAACAAAACATTTTCATCGGACTGCCAAAAAGTATGTCACTCGCAAATTACGTAAATTAGGAAGGATTTTATCCAGTAACAATGATATTAGGAAGGATTTTATCCAGTAACAATGATATTATAAAAAAACTTAATACAATCTTCCAAACGTATAGATGAAATCGTAACCTGGTCGGTTTCTCTAGGATGATCCTCATTTTCTAAAAGGGAAGTTGAGGTAATCATTGGGACATTTCATATCCGTTGAAAATCAATCCAAATCTCTTAACAACACCTTTTATGAATCAAATATGTCAGTCTGTGAGGATAAAAAGAGAAACATAGAGCCTATTATTATTAATATTATTATTATTTTAATTGGTACCAGGTATCTTGTTCTTCAAACTAACTAATAATGGGGTGAGTAATCTAGTCTTACAAAAATTTTCCACCGACCATCAGAGTAAATCGAGAAACGCTAATGGATGTCAATCTAAACCGCTAGTGTTCTTATGTCAGCTTTTCATTGAAAGGTGAATGATCTGATCATTGTACCTTTATCTCTACATAAAACTAGTATTATATCAAAAACTGATTATACTTCTCTTAAATATCACATAGTTCTTGTTATATGACACGAAGAAAGATAAATTACTACGTCAGACGCAGAGCCATTATTAGAACCTTAAGAGATGGTCTAAGCTAGTAATTTTGGACAGTTTTTTTTGGGACACATCCTGTGATCGATCTAAAGTGATAGAAATCTTAAAAAATAGCAGTTGCATCCTCTACTCATCACTTTATTTATTTATTTATTATCTGTATAGTAATTTTGGTAGAAAAAAATTCATATCCTATTAGTTTCATGGATCTGTTGTATTTTTTTTATATATATATAATTAAGGTATTCATGTTTTATGGCTTGACTAGTCATGAAGATGAATAACCCTCTCCTTAGTTTGTCCATGGAATAAATTCTATAAAAAAGAATCATATCCTATTAGTTCCGTGGATTTATTCTAATTATTTTTTTAATAATTCAGATATCCATGTTTATAGCTCGATGTGCATGAGTAACCTTCCTTTTGATTTACTCATCGAGTAAATTTAGAAGCACAAGTGACCTGACAGACTAGAAGCTCAGTTGTTTCAGTGGTTCGAACACGATGACACATTCCTTATCGGTCTTATGATTCAAACTTTCGATGCATGAGATATCTGTTTGTGCCTTATGGTCATGCCTACTTATTCTAATCTATTAGTTCTTATATTTGAGTAGGATGACGATATACATTTTTGTAAAAAACTGCTATATGAATTCAACTACCTTTATTTCATAAATAATTTTTTTTTCGTGTTATCAAATCCCTCCTGACTTATTCTAAACATTTGGTTACCAACTTTGATTGATTTAGGTCTATGTAGCGCATTCAGCTAAAATTACGATATGGACCTAAATTTCCCAACCTAAAGACTAAAATAATGGTATAATAGTCAACCTAAAGACTAAAATAATGGTATAATAGTTAGACTCTTTAATGGATAATCAAAAGATCTAAGATTCTAATTTCAGTTGCGGTGCACTATAGATGATGTGTGTAGATTATATGTTATTTTGTATTATTTAACGTACATCTTGCTGTATTCATTGCCATGCTTTCGCACCTTTAATCATGTTAATTTCAGCATAATTACTATTTTACGTTTAGAGATCTGCTCGGTGTTTATTTTCATTTTCAGAAGTAGTACTTTGTAGCAGCAAAGGATTCAAAAGACGTAAAAGAATACTTCCAGAGCCAAATTAGACCTAGCAATGCCTTGAGGCACGGTCAGGAGAAGATCTGGAAGGTGACCGTGCTAAATGGCATGACAAAGGAACCAGCAAAGTCACTGGCCATGTCAAATGGCACAGCTAGGAAGAAGAATCAGCACCAGACAAGATATGGCTGTGTCTCAGAGCATGGCCAAGAGCTAACCCGTGTAGTTTTCCAGAGCTGAAATGGACTCGCCCGTGCCCAGAGGCACAACCATGTCTCCACAAGATCAGAAAATACATTTTGAAGATCAGGCCTTGCCAAATAACACGACCCAGAAGGTGAAATAGAGTAGACTCCACTTTAGCAATGTCATTATGCCAAATGGCACAGCCAGATGCTAGAGATAGGTCTGGACTAGGGGTGCAAACGAACCGAATCGAGCCGAATATGCAGAAAAATTTAAGGCTCGAATTCGGCTCGAAATAAGTATATTCGAGTTCGAGCTCGATTCGAAGCTCGGAAAATTCAAAATGTTTGATTCGAGTTCGGTTCGAATTAAGGCTCGGGTTCGAGTTCGGCTCGAAATATTCGAACATGTTCGCGAACTATTCGAATTATTGTTCGAAAATATGTTCGAAAGGCTCGAAATTTATTTATTTAATATATATTTAACTTATATTAATAAATATTAAGGCTCGCGAGCGGCTCGCGAGCGGCTCGAACAATATCATTTGGGCTCGAGTTCGGCTCGAAAAAAAGTTCGAACATGTTCGAGTTCGGCTCGAATTCGATAAATTCGAATACGAATCGAATATTTTTCGAGCCGGCTCGAAAAGCTCGCGAGCCGGCTCGATTCGTTTGCAGCCCTAGTCTGGACCATGCCAAGAGGCACGACCACCCCATGCCCTCACCTCTATATAAGGGGCACTTGATCCCCTTTGATGAGGAGGAAGATCCAAGATGGGAGGAGACCCTCTAGGTCAAATCCTTGTATCCAGAGGCATCATCTGGGTAATCCGAGGCTGTTCTATTACTCCATCCTCGTCGACACTCCAAGATCTTCACCCAAGGACTTCACTTGACATCAAAAGATAAGTTTCTTCTCCCCTTCCTTAGGGTTCTTGAAGTTCTTATGGTTTTGAGCTCTTGGACTGTAGTTCTTCCAATTATGGATTAGATTTATACTGTTTTAGGATGTAGAAAGTAATTGTAATGTGTGGATATTGTAAACTCTATTGAATTGCCAATTTCTTTATTTGATGAAGCTTGTATGACACTTGTTTCGTTTGATGAAATGCTTACAAGTAGGCTTTCTCTATGAATATGAATTTATCTATCTAGATTGCATTTATATATACATAGATATAATCTCTGAACTAGATACATTGCTATGTATCTATATCTAAGCATGAACCTGAATTTTTATTGAATAGATGCATAGATTGCTACCTCTTTTGAGTGTATGCTCTAATATAACTCGGGATTGCTTTAGGATGCTTGTTTAACGTTGAGTATCTAAGGTAACTATCCTTCTATATGGAACGTAACCTACTAAGGGAGAACAATTCTATGTATGGATGATTCTATTACTTGACCTACTGAGCTTTCCCTAATCATATACTATGCAAGTGACCTACGTAATCTAGAGACGTAAACCCGGGGAAGGCTTTGTGACAGAGGTACTATATTGAAAACTTGGACTCTCTAAGTGTCACGCCCCGGAGGAGTCTTTGTCAGAAGAAATTTCGGCAGCATCTCCCCTGTACGGCGGACAATCTGAAACATTTCTACAAGCACTATATACCTCAGCCACATGCGGCTGGAATAATAACAATAAAAGAAAACAAACACCACGCAGTTAATATCAAATTCAGACTCTGGCTGACATAACCACGCAGTTAAAAATAAAGCAGCCCACTCGGCTGTACCAAAACCAAAACACAAAACTGCTAGCCGGCTAGACTTACACAACCAATAACATAAATACAAAATACCACATAACAACGTCAACACTCCGAAAATAAAACCAGAGTACAGAGCTAAACAAACTGATACATAAAACAAACAAAACATACGTGAAACCGATAAGTCTTCTGATGTGACGAGCAGACAAGATGCTCCAAGCGACACCATAAATAACCTGCACCGAAAAGATAGTGTCAACGGGGTGAGTTCAACAACTCAACTAATACCAATGGACATGAGTAGTAAGATATATCTAACGAAACAAACATGGAATACAACTTCCTAATCATATATAGGAATATGTAAACCGAAGGTAATCGAGGAAGTCAGACTCACCAGAACTCCTATCCGCATAAAAGGGTCACAAACCGAAGTGTCAATAATCCCGTATGCAGTCAAAGGTATGCATCCAACCAAAGTGCAGCAACCAAATGCAGCAAACACAATCACAATAATATAAATACATCAATGCATATGATGCTAATGATGCGTCCCGGTCACCCCTGACAGTTCTCTCACACACAAATGGCGAGACCGAGTGGGTAGGGCTATGACAACTGCGCACTTTGCGTCACTGCTCCCGATGAGTGACCGAGTGGACGGGATGTTGCCGGAGTACTCCTGTCCCGTGACCCCAAATCATAAATGGGGAGCTCAATGCTCTCAACTCCACACGATGACGGGAGGTATCTCTGCCGGCTACCACCCTGAGTCACCGACCAACGGAGCCAACAGAGTCCACCGTCCCGGCTACTACGCTACACTAAATGTCACGAGCCAAACAGAGCGAATCGATCACGGCGGGTCATATGACCAACTGAGCTAAACAATGTAACCGCCACACACCGCCTCGATATACCACTAAACCATGAGTGGGGGTGTGTGCAGTACATGTAACTGGCGATGAGCTCAACCATAGTGGAGCCGACAATCGCACAGCATGCAATCATGATGCATGTCACTATGCATAACAAAAACTGATCAACATAACCATATCCATATATACAAAATGGGTACTGTAAAAGCGATGGTCACATACCAAAATCTATAGTACACAGGTTAGATAGAATATCAAAAACCTATGTCCTGAACATAATAAGTATGGAATATCCTGATCAGCATAGAAAAATTCATATATACATAATATGGGTACCACAGTATCAGTAGGTCAATCCATGGATCTAGGGCATACAGGTCCTCTATGGTATAGCAACCTAGATCCTAAACATATCTCCTTCCATAACATATGTACCAACAATATGCACATATCAAGAATCAAGGTCTAGGTACACGAATCATATATGATATACAAATAGAGGTACACAAGCCAGTCACGGCACAAAACCTAAGTATCAGATAATCTCGATACACATGACTGAAACCAAAAGTCCAGAACCTAGTCCTAACCTCAGTAAAACATGGTATGTCACTTATTCTAGAAACTAAGATACTCATGGTAATACAGTACTCATGGCAATAAATCACATGATATAAGCACGGATACATCACAAGCGATAAACCTAACATGCTATGGATATCAAACAGTGACTTACCAAAGACAAACATGTTCATTGCTTGTAGTTATAAAATACTATGCATATCCAAAGACAATATCATAAAAGATAAGTCAAGAGATACCCGCCTCAAATGTAGATCGTGTGTCCTCTAACCAGAGCTCTAGTCTCAAATCAGAACCTGAAATAAATATACAATCAATCACTTAGGTTTATCGTAGATCAGATAATGCAAGCCAAAACCTCAATAAATCCAATCTAACAATCTCATCATTTTCTTCCAAAAATCCACCCAACACTTGATAATCATTTTCTGTTAATATAATCCACCTTAACAATTCCTCAAGTAAATGATTACCAATGAATCTAAATCTATAACTAAACTACAATCATACAGCAACAGATTTGTTGAAACCCTAATCCTCAGTACAAAACTCACCTCAACAGATGAATTGTGATTGATCCACAATTGAAGAGCTGCCACTGTATGCTGGACAAGAACACCTCAGCGCGAAAACCACCTTGCTGGATTCTCCCCTTCTGGTAAAAAATCAACCATAAGATCACGAATGGAGATCACGGATCATATCAAGGAACGAAAATCACTAGTCCAACCACAACCTAATTCCAACCAAATCTATTCATCTTACCTTTTCAATCGTCAGTGCTGATCACAGACCCAGCGAAGGAGAACCAATCTCACTTACTGCCTCCCAACCAAAACGCCCAGATCAACACTACACCGAAAAGATTGAGGAGGAGATCAAAGAATCAGTAACAGGTCTACGACCGGTGAGGAAATGAAACATGAATCCAGTGGAGAGGGGAAATTGATGTACCTCCCTGATGGCAACCACCTCTACCCTCTTTAAATCCGTGAGTGAGAGGGAGAGTTTGCCCTAATTCCGTCAACGACGACAACACCCAACAGCAGTTGCTTTCGCAACAACAGAGTGGAGGAAGGAGTGGTGTCTCACTCGCTAGCCGGCAATGTCAGCGACAGGACTCGGACAGACGGCGTCGACTGCGATGACTGTGGCGTCGGGAGTGGGCCGTCGACGCTAGGGTAGAGGGACGAGCTCGGCCGGCAGTGGCTCGGGGAATTCGGTGGCTGGCGGCTGGGGCACAAGAGGAAGATGGCCGCCGGAAATCGGGTGGTGCCGACCGGTTAAGTCGACGTCGTTGGAGGGGAGAGGGAGGCAGCAACGCTAGGGATGAGGAACGGCTCGGCCGGCGGTGGCTCGTGCTCGCCGGCACTTGGGCAAGGATAGAGGTGAAGGAAACCGCCGGCGCTAGGATAGTTAGGGCACAGGATGAGTTCTGCGGAGGAGAAGAGAAATGGCACGCGGGGAAGTTTGGGGCACGGCGACATAAGAGGATAAAAAGAAAATAAAGAAAAGAGAAAACAAAAAGGAAAAATGAAACTTTTCCTTGCTTAAATTGGGTAACCTAAACAGATTTTCCCCGGGCCCCGTTTCTGTCCCCGTAAACTCGTCCATACGAGCTCCGAAAAATTACTGAAAAATTTCTAAAAATTCTAGAAAATTCCCTTATCATTATTCGCCATTTTTCCGGTATTTTACATTCTCCCCCACTAATAAAAATTTGGTCCCCAAATTTTGTTATCTACCATCAGCAAATACCAACAATAGGTAACGAGTATAAATGCTGAACGGTAAATAAAATCACATATCTCAAATGAAAAATGGGGTATCGAGCTCGGATAGTATCCTCGAGCTCCCAAATAACCTCCTCGTCCAAATGATACTGTCATCCGACTTTAACCAGTCGGATAGTCTTGTTTCGCAACTAATACTCTTTCTGGTCTAGAATCCGTACCAGAACCTCCTCATAGGTGACGTCAGGCTGAATAGAAACTGAGATATCTGTCAGCACATGTGTCAAGTCGGATATATACCTCATCAGCATAGACACTTGGAATACGTCATGATCGCCCGCCAACGCTGGTGGTAGCACTAAACGATAAGCTACCGCTCCAACCCTTTCCAAGATCTGGAAAGGTCCAATGTATCGCAGGCTAAATTACCTCTGATGCCAATTTCTTCACCCCTTTTCGTGTGTGAAATTCACAGAAATACCTGGTCGCAAATGGAGAACTTTAAAAGTCTCTGACTCCGGTCAGCATAACTCTTCTGGGAAGTGCGCTGATTTGGTTAATCGATCAACGATAACCCAAATCGCGGCATACTTCGTTGTGTCCTCGACAAACCCACCACAAAGTCCATAGTATTATGTTCTCATTTCCACTCAGGAAATAAAAATCCGCTGAAATAATCCGGCAGGTATCTGGTGCTCATCCTTCAACTTCTAACAGACAAGACATCTTGCTACAAAATCTGCGATGTCTTCCTTCACACTGTTCCGCTAATAGGAACGCCTCAAATCTCGGTACATGCGGTTCCACCTGAATGGATCGCAAATCGAGAGCGATGAGTCTCATGAAGTAGCTCCTGCAAGACTAGATAAGACTGGGGTACGCATAATCTGCCTCGGAAGTATATAATACCCTCCTCGTCTCGTGTGAACTCGGTCTACTGCCCGGAAGCTATCTGACTGCAAATAAACTGCAAATACTGATCAACAGCCTAGGGCTCTCGGATCCTCGTCCTGATCGACGACTGAGCAACCATGGTAACCAGAATACCCTGCTCTGTCCGTCCCCACTCCTCAAGGCACAGTTCGGAGAATCCCTAAATCAAGTCTGTGACCACCACTCGGGTGCAAGCTAAAGTCCCTCTGGACTTCCTGCTAAGTGTATCGGCAACCACATTAGCTCTCCTCGGGTAATAGCTAATGGTACAATCATAATCTTTCAGAAATTCCATCCATCTCCTCTGTCGGAGGTTAAGTTCCTTCTAAGTAAACAGATATTTGAGACTCTTATGGTCAGTGAGAATCTCAAATGTACCGCCATATAAATAATGTCGTCAATTCTTCATGGCAAAAATAATGGAGACTAGCTCCAGATCATGTACAGGGTAGTTCTTCTCATGCTCCTTCAACCGACGAAAAGCATAGGAGAATACTCTATCATGCTGCATCAGAACGGCGTTCAAACCCTGAATAGATGCGTCGATGTAGAGGACATATCCGTCCTCTCCAGAAGGTAAAACCAAAAATCGAAGCCGACACTAGTCTCCACTTCAGCTCCTAGAAGCTGGTCTTGCATTCCACAGTTCAAGTAAACTTCACGCCTTTCATGATCAGGCGTGTAAGTAACATAGCAATCCGTGAAAAACCCTCAACGTATCTCCGGAAATATCGAGCCAAACAAAGGAAGTTGTGAGCCTCTTCTATAGACTCCGTCTACTCCCAACGGTAACAACCTCGATCTCCTGTGGAACCACGGTATACTCCTACTGGTGACCGTGTGTCTCAAACATCTCACAGAAGAAACCAAATCAGCACTACTGATAATCACATATACATGTTCTCGTCGAAACATCTTTAGATCTATGCAAAGGTAGTGTACGTGACTCACCTCAGATCCGTAATAAATCACAACATCGTCAACAAAGACAATGGAAACTGATCCAAACATTCTAGGGATACCCCAATCATCGAGTCCATGATAACATCTAGGGCACCACAAGCACTAATGGTAAAACCAAAACACATAATGTCCGTCTCACAGACATTCCTAACCATAAGATCCTCAACAATAAACAGATCTAATCACCAACGATATATAATCACCAAAGAATAGAACCTCCAGTGTGAGAGCAATGCTCTATCACACGAAATACCACAAATGTGGAAGCAACGCTCTACCACAAGAAATCCTCCATATGTGGGAGCAACGCTCCACCACAAATAATCCGAAAATGTATCTGCAATAGATATGGGAGCAATACTCCGCTATAAGCAATCCGCAATAGGTGGGAGTAACGCTCCACCACAGACAATCCATAACATGTGTGGGAGCAACGCTCCACCACCAACAATATATAAGTGTCCAAGGCACCTAACTATCTAGCTAGAGACTGCACGAGATCTCTCTACCACAGATCTCTGTGGGTAGCCTAGGGTATAACCATCCAGTAAGCAAATCAAATCCATAGTCAACTCTATCATCCTCCTAGTGGGTCGGTCACCCACTAACGGGAGAATTAGTTGACAGCGTAAAACAACCAATAACATAACGTAGATACCAAGCATTCTACATTCAACATAGGTAGAATCATCATGATGCTACCAACCATACATCTGACACACGTGCACACGCAACATATGTATGATCGACATAATCCCCCAATTAGTACACACCAAAAATACTCACATCATAGGTGTAAATCACCGTTATACCTCCAACAATGTATACCGAACCCGTGTGCATATATCATCGTAGGTAAAATCAACAATACCCCTCAAACAACACTCACATGACAAATATACACATATGCCAAGAGTATAATCAACATATACTTCGAATAAGGCATACTAAAACCCAGGTGCATTCACAAATCATACATAATCAACAAGATACCTCAGATACCACACCAAACACATAAGTACATATCACAACACCGATGTAGTCGACAAGATACATCCAACATGAACTCACACCCATGTGCACATACCACGACACAGATTTAAATCAATAAGATACCTCCAATATGTCAATCAGGCACGTACAGCTAACTAAATAACTATAATCCACAAGGAACCTACAATAACCATATCTAGATGGGAATACCCACACTGTCCACAAATGAACTATCCATCATAGAACTCCTTCAACTCATAACAATCATATGTACACTTCATAGATATGCATAATCAGCATATTTAATCCAATCTATCACACAAACCCTATGTCATCTTCTAAGTTATCCAATTAGGTACATACAGTCTAAAATTACAGTACCCATGGAATAGGATACACCGATCCTCTATCAACTGACCAAACCGACAATAGTATACGATCAACTCCGTCTTTTCCACGTCAGTACAAAACTTGTACTCAAATGTGCTCTAGATATCAATTAAGGACATACAACCCAAAGATTCAGACATCTAGAAGTAAAGTAGGTTAATCTGCTACTGATCGAATCAACACAACTAATCGATCATCTACTAACTAATCAAGAATAAATAAAGCCTCTACAAGCATCTAAGGTAAATACATTCACGACCACTAAATCAACATGTGTAAATCAGTTTTCTATTGACCGATCTAACCAGAGTACATTAATCATCTACCGACGAAAACTAATTAAAGTATATCTGTATTCTACTGGCTGGGTCATCTAGAATATATAATTACTAGTCACTACCTAGCTAATAATAGCAGAGGCTGGTATGTGCCTCAATCTGCTAACCAACTAGTAATAACAGAAACTAAAACTACTGGTGTATGATATGAAAAATCTCCAGAAACTGTAATCCCTCAATCTCTATTAAGGTCAATCAAGATCAGTGGCTAACCCATCACATATAATATATGCTACAACAACCAGACAGGTACTAGTAAAGAGTGCTAATACATGTTATAGACTGTAATAATGAACAGGGCATAAACTAATCAAAAAGGTAGGATAACAGATACCAACATACCTCCTATAGCTTAGAGATGTCCTGCTGCTGCCAGATCCCAAAATCCGAAAAGTCACATCGAGAAGATCAAAACACGAAATCCGAAATACAAGGAAAATAAGACTCGTAAGTCGATCTCTGATACCAAATAAATTGATATCAGAACAAATCTCAAAAATCCAGAACACATAGCAAGTATCGTATACCTGCTCTGATACCACTAAATTGTCACGCCCCGGAGGAGTCTCTGTCCGAAGAAATTTCGGCAGCATCTCCCCTGTACGGCGGACAATCTAAAACACTATATACCTCAGCCACATGCGGCTGGAATAATAACAATAAAAGAAAACAAACACCACGCAGTTAATATCAAATTCAGCCTCTGGCTGACACAACCACGCAGTTAAAAATAAAGCAGCCCACTCGGCTGTACCAAAACCAAAACACAAAACTGCTAGCCGGCTAGACTTACACAACCAATAACATAAATACAAAATACCACATAACAACGTCAACACTCCAAAAATAAAACCAGAGTACAGAGCTAAACAAACTGATACATAAAACAAACAAAACATACGTGAAACCGATAAGTCTTCGGATGTGACGTGGGGACCAGCAGACAGGATGCTCCAAGCGACACCATAAATAACCTGGTACCTGAAAAAGATAGTGTCAACGGGGGTGAGTTCAACAACTCAGCGAATACCAATGGACATGAGTAGTAAGATATATCTAACAGCAACAATCATGGAATACAGCTTCCTAATCATATATAGGGAATACGCAAAACTGAAAGGTAACTGAGGAAGCTGTACTCACCAGGAACTCCTATCCAGACAAAAAGGTCGTCAAACCGAAAGTGTCAATAATCCTGTATGCAGGTCAAAAGTATGTATCCAACCAAAATGCAAGAACCAAATGCAGCAAACACAATCACAATAATATAAATACATCAATGCATATGATGCTAATGATGCGTCCTGGTCACCCCGTCAGTCCTCTCACACACAAATGGCGAGACCAAGTGGGTAGGGCTATGACAACCGTGCACTCTGTCACTGCTCCGATGAGTGACCGAGTGGACGGATGTTGTCGGAGTACTGTCCCGTGACCCCAAATCATAAATGGGGAGCTCTATGCTCTCAACTCCCGGTACACGATGACGGGAGGTATCTCTGCCGCCACACTGAGTCACCCGACCAACGGAGCCAAACAGAGTCCACCGTCACGGCTACTACGCTACACTAAATGCCAGCGGAACTGACCCGGCTACCACACTGGGTCATATGACCAACGGAGCCAAACAGTAGAACCGCCACACAATTGCCCGATATACCACTAAACCATGAGTGGGGTGTGTGCAGTAAATGGGCTCAACCATAGTGGAGCCGATAATCGTGCTAAGATGCAATCATGATGCATGTCACTATGCATAACAAAAACTGATCAACATAACCATATTCATATATACAAAATGGGTACTGTAAAAGCGATGGTCACATACCAAAATCTATAGTACACAGGTCAGATAGAATATCAAAAACCTATATCCTGAACATAATAAGTATGGAATATCCTGATCAGCATAGAAAAATCCATATATACATAATATGGGTACCACAGTATCTGTAGGTCAATCCACGGATCTAGGGCATACAGGTCCTCTATGATATAGCAACCTAGATCCTAAACATATCTCCTTCCATAACATATGTACCAATAATATGCACATATCAAGAATCAAGGTCTAGGTACACGAATCATATATGATATACAAATAGAGGTACACAAGCCAGTCACGACATAAAACCTAAGTATCAGATAATCTCGATACATATGACTGAAACCAAAAGTCCAGAACCTAGTCCTAACCTCAGTAAAACATGGTATGTCACTTATTCTAGAAACTAAGATACTCATGGTAATACAGTACTCATGGCAATAAATCACATGATATAAGCACGGATACATCACAAGCGATAAACCTAACATGCTATGGATATCAAACAGTGACATACCAAAGACAAACATGTTCATTGCTTGTAGTTATAAAATACTATGCATATCCAAAGACAATATCATAAAAGATAAGTCAAGAGATACCCGCCTCAAATGTAGATCGTGTGTCCTCTAACCAGAGCTCTAGTCTCAAATCAGAACCTGAAATAAATATACAATCAATCACTTAGGTTTATCGTAGATCAGATAATGCAAGCCAAAACCTCAATAAATCCAATCTAACAATCTCATCATTTTCTTCCAAAAATCCACCCAACACTTGATAATCATTTTCTGTTAATATAATCCACCTTAACAATTCCTCAAGTAAATGGTTACCAATGAATCTAAATCTATAACTAAACTACAATCATACAGCAACAGATTTGTTGAAACCCTAATCCTCAGTACAAAACTCACCTCAACAGATGAATTGTGATTGATCCACAATTGAAGAGCTGCCACTGTATGCTGGACAAGAACACCTCAGCGCGAAAACCACCTTGCTGGATTCTCCCCTTCTGGTCAAAAATCAACCATAAGATCACGAATGGAGATCACGGATCATATCAAGGAATGAAAGTCACTAGTCCAACCACAACCTAATTCCAACCAAATCTATTCATCTTACCTTTTCAATCGTCAGTGCTGATCACAGACCCAGCGAAGGAGAACCAATCTCACTTACTGCCTCCCAACCAAAACGCCCAGATCAACACTACACCGAAAAGATTGAGGAGGAGATCAAAGAATCAGTAACAGGTCTACGACCGGTGAGGAAATGAAACATGAATCCAGTGGAGAGGGGAAATTGATGTACCTCCCTGATGGCAACCACCTCTACCCTCTTCAAATCCGTGAGTGAGAGGGAGAGTTTGCCCTAATTCCGTCAAACGACTCCTCCTTACTAGCGACGACAACACCCAACAGCAGTTGCTTTCGCAACAACAGAGTGGAGGAAGGAGTGGTGTCTCACTCGCTAGCCGGCAATGTCAGCGACAGGACTCGGACAGACGACATCGGCTGCGATGACTGTGGCGTCGGGAGTGGGCCGTCGACGCTAGGGTAGAGGGACGAGCTCGGCCGGCAGTGGCTCGGGGAATTCGGTGGCTGGCGGCTGGGGCACAAGAGGAAGATGGCCGCCGGAAATCGGGTGGTGCCGACCGGTCAAGTCGACGTCGTTGGAGGGGAGAGGGAGGCAGCGACGCTAGGGATGAGGAACGGCTCGGCCGGCGGTGGCTCGTGCTCGCCGGCACTTGGGCAAGGATAGAGGTGAAGGAAACCGCCGGCGCTAGGATAGTTAGGGCACGGGATGAGTTCGGCGAAGGAGAAGAGAAATGGCACGCGGGGAAGTTTGGGGCACGGCGACATAAGAGGAGAAAAAGAAAATAAAGAAAAGAGAAAACAAAAAGGAAAAATGAAACTTTTCCTTGCTTAAATTGGGTAACCTAAACAGGTTTTCCCCGGGCCCCGTTTCTGTCCCCGTAAACTTGTCCATACGAGCTCCGAAAAATTACTGAAAAATTTCTAAAAATTCTAGAAAATTTGCTTATCATTATTCTTCATTTTTCCGGTATTTTACACTAAGTTACTTTTGTTGGATCGGAATAGTGCAATAGAGAGGGGGGGGGGGTGAATATCGCGCTTAATACTTTTCTTATCGTATTTTAAAAACAATCAGAATATGCAACGAAAAGTAAAATTCTCAGTTTGGTTACTTAGTTCGAAACCTAGGTCAACTCCTATTCCATGGTCCGTGATCATTGACTGCACCGATGGACAATCCACTAAAACCCTTCTTTCCAAAAACCTTGGAAAGAAACAGTGCGTACAATATGCAAGATAGTAACACCCTACTATCATGTAATAGTTTAAGTACAATGCAAGTCTAAATAAATATACCGACAATAATAAAAGACGAAGCTTGGTCGGGACTTCTGAATGGAGCAGCTTGCGAGTTGTGGAGCAGTAACACGATCAGCAGAAGCTTGCACAGATATGAATTTCGAACCAAAACAGCGTTACTCAGCCTTGGACCTCGAGCTCTCTTTTATAAGAACCGTCGATGTTCGGTCGATCGATCCCTGGGTTTGGTTGACTGAACCAGCTCCCTTCCATCTTTGCTGAGATATGATGCTGATTCAATCTTCAACATTAACTGATCATGAAGGGTTCGATCGACCGATCCTTCTTTTCGGTCGATCGAACAGTATCCTTCCCTGTTCGTCGAGATTTGCTGAGATGTGCACTTAATGCCGCATTGATGAGATGATTTGTTCGGTCGACCGATCTACCCATTCGGTCGACCGATCAACATTGTTTCCTTCTACTTCTGATCGATCTGAACTGTGCTGAGTCATCAAGGTTCGGTCGTCCAATCATATGGTTCGGTCGACCGATCAATGTTTGACTAGACTCTGTTTTAGTCTGAACTTGTATCTGCTCTAAGTTGGCATTGTTCGGTCGACCGATCCTCGGGTTTGGTCGACCGATTAGGCCGAACCAGCAAAACAGTGTTAGACAATAATCCTGCAAAATAGATGTTAGCACAGTAATAATACATCTAATGCATGAGTAAAAATAGACAGTTTAACTGTCTTGATCTCAACTTAGAAACCTTCCCGATTTCTCCAGTGGATCAGCGACCTTAGGTTGTTCCCTTCAGGAACTCGACCTCACTGTCGCTCCTCCAGTTATTTACCTCAACTTACCTGTCAAACATTGATCCTCCAGATTTGTTTGGACTTTTCACTTAGCCTTGATCGGCTCGCCAAGACTTTCTCTCGATCTTCGGTCCTCTAGACCTCTCGATCTCACTGCTAAGTGTCAGGTCCTCTCGACCCACTTGGTCTTCCCACCTGGGTTCCACTATCCGCTAAGGATTTTCCTACCAAGCCTCCAACTAGGTCTTTCCCGATTGAGTAAACAGCCTGCACACTTAGTTAACTTGTTAGATCACAATAAGACTTAACTTAAACCTTTGACAATATCAAAACTTAAGTTTGATTCTGGTGCAATTTGCACCAACAATCTCCCCCTTTTTGATGTTTAGCAACTAAGGTTCAAAGTTAAGTTAAAATATGCAAAAATAAATAAACAAAAACTTTAATTCTCCCCCCTGAGTTAAACATCTCCCCCTAAATTCACTATCTCTCCCCCTTTGACACACATCAAAAATAGGGGAAGCTAATAAACAGTTTTAAAGAATTGAAGTAGAAGTTTGATAAAAATGTGAGAGTGAAAGGCTTTTTAAAAATTTGTAAAGTTATAGATTACCAAAATGTGAAAACAAGAAGTTTGAACACTCTGTAAGATTTGAAAATTTAAGGTAATGATTTGGAAAAGAGAAGCTAAAAGTAAAAGTTTGAAAATATACTTAAGTTATAGCAAAGTTTTTTAAAGAGAATAATTTTAAAACCTGAGAGTAAAGTTGTAAAAAAAATTAACAAAGTTAGGATCGTAAAAATAAAAGTTTCATAAAGTTATAAATTTCGAAATTTTTTCAAAAAAATAGAATTTTAGAAAATTTAAGGAAAGACAAAATTTGAAAATTTACAAAAAAAAAAAAAATAATTAGAAGGTGCTTGAAAAATATTGAATATTTTATAAAAGAGTAAAAATTTAGATATAAGCTCCCCCTAAAATTGATAACATCCTAAAAGTCCAAGCATGATTTTAAAAACTAAAAAATATCCTTATGATGAAATATCAATCCTTTGTATAATGCTAACTACCACAAGATAGTAGCTATCGACTCAGGTTGGTCAATTTGAGTATTTAGAACTAACTAGGTTGTTACTAGCTAGTAAACTCAAACTGATCAATGTATATTATTTAAAGCCCATATTTATAGCGATGCACTGACTTAAGCATTTGAAATCTTAGGCTAAGTCCTAAGCATCCCACCCATTCTAGGTTGTACAAGCAATGAATCCTAATGTGCTTGTGAGATGCAGACTCCTAAAACTATAGGATCATGCAATTCTACGGGAAATGCCTAAGCTATTCCAGAAAGATAAAAGATTTGAAATAGATTTTGAAAATAAAAATTTGAAAGGGGGATTTTTACAAAAATAATTTGAAAAACTACTAAGTAATATTTTTAAAAACCAGTTAAGAAACCTATTCTATAAACGACATGTAAAGAATAATTAAAAACAACTGAAGAAAGATTAGTACCCTAAAGACGACATAGTCATAATGCAAAGTATCCCATAAGTACAAGTCATAAATAATAGTTTCAGAGGTCACTCATCCTTATCCACATCATCAGCTCAAAAATAATCAAACATCCTCCGCTGCTCCCTCTCTAATGCATCAGTATGATCTATCATCTCCTGACGAAAGTCTGCAATTTATCCTTGGAGAGAGTTGTACTGATCATTCATCTTAATTTCTAAGAATTCAAACCGACTAAAAATGTCATCTCGAAGATGACTAAATAAATCACTAGTCGGTGGGGGAGGTGCATGGGAACTGCTCTGAGCCATATCAAAATAAGGTGTTAAGGCATATCCTTGATTGATAATCGGCGGAAGAGGTACTTCAACTAGAATAGACCATCTTCAGCAACAACTTTCTCGACAGCCGATGGAACGTAATGTGGATGGGTCCGTTTATACACAAGACCCTAGACACTAGTCCTAATCCCAGCCAAAGACAACTGTATAATCCCGACAAGATCAACGTCAGAAAACTCAATTAGTTCACCACGGTGAACTCCTACCCCTTAAGAAGTAATGTAAGCAGTGAGGACATAACACTGGATCATGTGGACTTTATTCGAGGTGTTGTACCCCGAATAGTAGATAATAGATCGGAAGACCCAGTACCCTAAGTCAAAGTCAAGATGGTGCCATAGTATGTACATCAAAAAAAGATGAACAGGACGTAGAATCCCCTGATCCCTAGATGATAACGGGTGAATACATGATATAACCATCTTATAAAGGGCATTGCCATTTGGACTCAGTGGTACAGTAGACATCTTCTAAGGACGTGCCCCCTAAAAAAAATCGGTATACATAAGATCTAGAGTTAGATGGGCAAAAGGAGCAAATAATGTGTCGGGAAGGGAAGCACTAAAAAAGATACGGTTGTTAGTTAGAGCCCTAGAGCCAATCATATGATGATTGTTGTATGGACTCATTGTATCATATTCTTGCATATAAATAAATGCATTTCTTTATGATTATTATACTTACTTGTATTGGTGCCAAATAACGAAGTATAATAGCGTCCTTGAGTAGAAGGTTTTTATCTATATCAATCGGTTGGTTGAATTAATAGTGAGATGTATAGAGAACACTACTCTTAATCATTCCTAGTCAAGTATTAACATTCAGGGACAATGTTAATGCGATGAGACTAGCATGTAGGTCAACTCGATGACTTGATCTCACAAGTCATGGATATAGAGATATCAAGTTGACACATGGGTATGCATTGGAGAATGTATACTAAATGACCCACTATGAGAAAGTATCATGGATCGTTATATGAGTGTCATATACTTTCTCATGTGGCTATTAGTATGACTATTAGTCCTTAGACCTGAAGTCACCATGGTTTCCTACATAAGGAGTTGCATACTTTGGCTTCGTCAAACGTCACCCGTAACTGAGTGGACTATAAAGGCGATTACTGGATATGTAACAAATTATGCGGAGGGATGTGAGTGATGTAGATGGGATCTATCCCTCCTCCTATATGACGGGAGTGACATCATTATTCTTGATAGAGTGAGACCACTAAGTGCATGACCATGCCCAAATGAGTCAATATGAGATATTGAACTCATTTGTTTAGAGTGAGTCTACTTGGAGTTCAAGATATAGATTGATTAGAGGATGGCACGGTCTATGCCTCAATTTAATCAATCTAGATGTCAAGGATAGAAGGACATTATCATATATTGTGAAGGGTCACTTAAAGGAGGGCTTTTATTAAGGGGGAGTCTAATATTACAAAGTTAAAAGTTTCCAGCTTAACTGTTATTGCATTTAAAGTTTATTTACTTAAGCTTGGTTAACTTTATGCACTTATTACAAATGTTGTTTTTTTCTTAACTTTGAATTGCGTGTTGCCATAATCAAAAAGGGGGAGATTGTTGGTGCGGGAAGCATCCGACGATCGAACCTAAGTTTTGATAATGGCAAAGGATTCAAAGTTAAGGTGCTTTGTTGTCTGACAGCTTTTACTGAGTGTTTCAGGAAAGTCCTAACTGCAGTTAGGCAAGGTAAAACCCTAGGGGGTGGTAACCCTAGGTCATAGGGGGTGGTAACCCTATGAGGAAAAGTCTTGGCAGGTCGATGGCTTCAGACAAAAGTCCTAGGGGGTGGTAACCCTAGGTGAAAAGTCCTGGTGTCGCGAACCAGGTGAAAGTCTGAACTGGCCGGTGAAGCGGATGTTCAGCAGAAAGTCCGGAAGCATCGAGTGCCGAGCAAAAGTCCAGTCGATCTGGAGGATCGTACTGGCAACAGGTAAATCTCCTAAGTGGAGTAGGTGAGGACGCGTTCCCCGTAGAGGGAACAGTAGGCGTCGGGTCGACCTAGGGTTTTCGGTAGGAAACCCGAAGTCAGACTCGGACAGTCCGGAGACTGTCTATACTTTATTCATCATGTGTACTGTGCTAACTTTGTTTTGCAGGGTATGTGTTTTGAACTAACACATTTTTCAGGAACAAAGGAGCAAGTTACAACTCGGATGAACAGTGTCCGAGGCGCCTCCATGGAGCTTGGAGGCGCCTCGGGTGCGAGCTAGGAAAAGGCCAGCGCAGCAGACTGGAGGCGCCTTGAATGGAGCTCAAGGCGCCTTGGACCGGAGGTTGAAGGCGCCTTGGATAGGCTGAAGGCGCCTTGAACCAGATAGAGTTCGACCAAGTCAGTGCTGATCCATGCGGGTGACTCGGCTCGTTCAAGGCGCCTTGATGAACAGTATAAGGCGCCTTGAACCCTCTTTATAAGGGGTCTCGACCAGCAGCTCTCTACAACGATTTCCAAGCGATCTTTCTGCTACAAGCTGCTCACGAGACGATCCCGAAGTGCTGCTACGAGACACCGACGACCCGGAGCTCCGAAATCTTCAGATTACGATTTTGTCGTCGGTATAACTGTACTTTTTCAATTACACTTAACTGTAATACTTGTATTTTTATAGAGCTTATAGTTGTTGCCCACGGAAAGCGATCAAGGATCGCGGGCCTTCGAGTAGGAGTCGTCACAGGCTCCGAACGAAGTAAAAATCCCTTGTCTCTTTGTGTCATTTTATTCCGCTGCGTGTTTTTACTCCGATAAGTTTTGCGATTCGAAAAACGAATTAGCCGCGAGCGCTATTCACCCCCCCTCTAGCGCGTCTCGATCCAACAACAATTAGTAGTCACAAGGTGATGTTGGATCTCAACATTCTTGTAACTTGGGTAGTAATGATGTGTTGCTAGATACCGCTCATTACTTATGCTTCTAAATGGGTTTAGGAGCATTGCCAACATTACAAGAACCTATAGGGTCACATACAAAGGGAAATTAGATGGAGAATGAGTTCATATGATGAACCAAAAGGATTAGGTTCATATGATGAACCAAATTGGATTAAGAGTAATGCAAATTAAACTAATTGAGTTGGACTCAATTTGATTCATGTGTCCAATGAGTCTAATTTAGATTATGACTCATTGAATCAATTTAATTTAATGAATAGAGATTCATTAAATCAAATTGACTTGAATCTATGGTTGGATTTGATCAACCATGGGAGATAAATGGGTCAAGTTTGACTTGACTTGAGAGGGAAGGTGAAGGGTCAAGTTTGACTTGACCAAATGTCACTTCATTGGTCAAGTTTGACTTGACCAAAACCACTTGGCATGGGCTAGCCAATCATGGTGTTCCACATCATCAAGGTGTGCCACCTAATGAGGGAGATCAAGAGCCTTGACTCTTGATATTCCATGGAGGTTTATAACCTTCCAATAAGTGGTCGGCCACTTTAATTAAGGAATCAAGAGCATTGTGTGCTCATTCATTCCTTCTTCTTCCTCCTCTCTTCTCTTCTCTCCCTCTCATCCTCCTTGGCCGAAACATCCAAGAGTGCTAGCACACTCTGTAGGACTGTTAGGCCGGCTAGAAGGGGGGTTGAATAGCCCTGTAAAAAATAAACAAAGACCCTTCCTGACTTTTCAAACTAACACTTGTAAAATAATCAAAGCAGTAAATTAAAAGCCAAAAAGAAAGAGGCACAGTTGTTTACTTGGTTACAACTGGGGAGGTTGTTAATCTAAGGAAAGGATGAAGCGCACTATCAATCTCCTTCAGGCGGAGAAGCCTCTTACAACGTTGAAGCACAAAAAGAAAGAAGCTAATCTAAACAGTGGAAAGTGCACAAGCGTCGTTATAATTTCTGAACTCATGAAAAGCTTCTGGACCAAGGCTATATTTATAGCCTTGGTTGGGGCGCCTGGAATGTTTCGGGCGCCCTAGGGGGATAAATTTTATCCCCCAACGTTCAGATCGAGATAAATCTTGATCTGGTCAAAAACTCTGGTCCGAGCGCCCGGAAGGGTTCCGGGCGCCCCGGACTGCTCCGAGCGCCCCGGAGCCAAAAGTCAACAGTGGTTGACTTTTTCGTCCAGGACCTCTGCTCCGGTTCGGTTCGACTCGGTCCGGGTCTTCTATTCCGGATCCGTTCGCTTGAGTGATCTCTGCCATCCGAAAAAGGGCTCACCCGAACCCAACTTCCGGTCTTCTCGAGCGGGCTTCCCTCCAGCTTCTCGTCCCTCAGAATCACCGCGTGTTTCCTTCTCGTCCACCGGCGTACTCATCCTCAGTCTCCGTCCCTCAGACGCACCGCGTGTCATCCTTCTCGCTAGCTGCGTCTCTTGCTCCCCGAGCAATCTTCCGCTCCAACTTTCGTCCCTCGGAACCACCACACGCTTCCTTCTCGTCCGCCGGTGTACTCTTCCGTAGCACCTCGTCCCTCGGACTGCCGTTCTTCTCGCTAGCTGCGTCTTCCGCTCGACTACCTGTGCTCCTAAGCTCCTGCACACTTAGACACAAGGTTAGAAACACATAGGACCTAACTTAACTTGTTGATCACACCAAAACAACCTTGGGGTTTCAACAATCTCCCCCTTTTTGATGTGATCGACCCAAGTTAAGGTAGGGTCAAAATAGATATGAAAATAAAACAGTTTATATTGCAATAACGTGCAACAACATAGAAAAAATTAAATTTTTAAAAAATTTCAATTTTCAATTTCAATTTTCTACCTCCCCCTAGACTTATATTTTTTCTTCTCCCCCTTTGATCACATAAAAAATTGGGGTTGCAAGAAAAATCTAAGGGTTGACACTTAGAAAATTCATGACAATCTATTTCAATAATTTTCAGGGAAAAAAAATATTTCCAAGTCAAGGAAAAATTTCTAAGTCAAAAACTTTAAGTGAGAGAATAAGAATAAATCCTGACTTAGGCAGCTTTTCAAAAAAAATTTCTATGTAAAAATTTAAGCAGAAATAAAAAAAAAACTTTTAACTTTGGAAATAATAATTTTATTTTATTTTTTGTTAAAAAAATTATTCTCAAGTTATTGCCAGTTCTCTAATATCAGTATGAAATTTAAATTTCCATTTTAATATATCATAATTTCTTAAATCACACTTTTTCAGATTTAAGGCAACGAATATTAAACATGCAAGAAATTGTATTGACAAAATAATTGGTAACAATTCGTTTGATAATTTTTCTAATTTGCAAGATTCATTCGACAAAATATTTTGTAACTTGCAAGAATCTTTTGGCAATATTTCTGATTTGCAAAATTCTTTTGACAAAATAATTTGTAATTCACAAGAATCTTTCATCAAAACATTTTGTAATTCGAAAAATTCTTTCGATAATATTTCTAATTTGTAAGAAGAGTTCGACGGTTGATTTTCTAATCCGAAAAACTCTTTCGATGATTCAATTTTTAATTTACAAAATTCTTTCGGCGATATTTTGATTGATTTAACTAAATGTTAAGAAGGTGGAGATCATACCTGACTTACCTTGTCAGCTGTTGATTCTCCTCCTGTTGATTTGCTTTCTTCTAAAGACTCTCCCCCTTTCTCGATGCTTGTCTCGGTTGAGCTTTTTTCATCTTTAGGTGGGTCTTCTGCTATGATTGTTGTTTCGGCAATTTTTTTAGTCTCGGATTTGGCTTCTTCTGATTCTTCATGAATCTTCAAGAACTTTTCTCAAAGTTCTTTTGCGCTTTTGTACTCTCCGACTCTGTTGATATCTTCATTTGGTATTACGGTTAGAATGTGAAATTTAGCTCGCCCGTTTGCCATAAACTCCTCACGTTGCTTGTCGGTCCAAAGACATTTATCGATTTCTTCTCCGTACGCGTTCTTCGGTTCTTCATAACCAAATTTCATTATTAAAGAAATACCAAAATCTGAGTTAAGGTATACCTCAAATTTTTGTTTCCAAACAGAAAACTCCCCCTCGAATGCAGGTGGGTAGACGCTATCTCCGGCCATTGTTTTGTTACTTCAGACGGCAGTTAGTCCTTCTTGAAGCGTCTCGGCTCTGATACCACTTGTAGGACTGATGGGTCGGCTAGAAGGGGGGTTGAATAGCCCTGTAAAAAATAAACAAAGACCCTTCCCGACTTTTCAAACTAACACTTGTAAAATAATCAAAGCAGTAAATTAAAAGCCGAAAAGAAAGAGGCACAGTTATTTACTTGGTTACAACCGGGGAGGTTGTTAATCCAAGGAAAGGATGAATCGCACTACCAATCTCCTTCAAGCAGAGAAGCCTCTTACAACGTTGAAGCACAAAAAGAAAGAAGTTAATCTAAACAGTGGAAAACACACAAGCGTCGTTACAATTTCTGAACTCGTGAAAAGCTTCTGGAAGGTTCCGGGCGCCCTGGGGGGGGGGATAAATTTTATCTCCCAATGTTCAGATCGAGATAAATCTCGATCTGGTCAAAAACTCTGCTCCGGGTGCCCCGGGTTGCTCCGGGCGCCCCGGACTACTCCGGGCGCTCCGGAGCCAAAAGTCAACAGCGCTTGACTTTTTCATTCAGGGCCTCTGCTCCGGTTCGGTTCGGCTCAGTCTGAGTCTTCTATTCCGGATCTGTTCGCTTGGGTGATCTCTGCCATCCGGAAAAGGGCTCACCCGAACCCAACTTCCGGTCTTCTCAAGCGGGCTTCCCTCCGGCTTCTCGTCCCTCGGAATCACCGCATGTTTCCTTCTCGTCCGTCAGCGTACTCATCCGCAGTCTTCGTCCCTTGGACACACCGCGTGCCGTCCTTCTCGCTAGCTGTGTCTCTTGCTCCCCGAGCAATCTTCCGCTCCAGCTTTCGTCCCTCGGAACCACCGCACGCTTCCTTCTCGTCCGCCGGTGTACCCTTCCCCAGCACCTCGTCCCTCGGACTGTCGTCCTTCTAGCTAGTTGCGTCTTCCGCTCGACTACCTGTGCTCCTAAGCTCCTGAACACTTAGACATAAGGTTAGAAACACACAGGACCTAACTTTACTTGTTGACCACACCAAAACAACCTTGGGGTTCCAACACACTCTAGGTGTTTTTCTTCCATCTCTTGTCCCGTGTGGATACTTCTAGAGGTATGTACACTTGAACACACTTGAGATCCGACGGACCTTGGATGAGTGGGATTTGCGAAGGGCTTCGCTTCAAAGGTATACTTCCTTTCATGTAGATCTAAGGTAGATCTAGGATTACAAACATGTACATGTAAAATTTTAAATATCTTCGCACGGATCCAGTGGCAAAACTTCGGGGTTTTCGCAATGCAAAAAGTAATTTTCGCGGCCCAAAAGTCCCAACAACGGTTAACTGAAGGTTGGATTCGTAAAAACCTGAGTAACATATCAAGATCAAATAACATTTCTCGGGTTGCAACTCTAGTCCTATAGTGATGGGGGTCAAGTTCATACAAGTTGTGATAAAATTCAGAACAGAGAATGAGATTGTAAGCATGCCGACAAAAGACAATGCTATCGAGTTGAAAATGTTGAGTGATGTCTATGGCCTATGGATAGTATGTTTGATAGAATTGAAGATCAAGACAACGAGTACCGATTATCTTAAATTTTTTATTTCGAAAAGATTATCGTAATTCTTCAGAGGAAAACCTAAGGTCTTGGTTGGGATTTAAGGAGCTAGCCTCCCTTTGTGCAGTTGTACGGCTCTTTTCACTAGTATGAAGGAAATAAAATAAATAACTTGTATACAAATATGGAAAGGAAAAGGGTCGGAAGGTGTTTACCGAGGCATTATTGGGCTCCAAGGAAAGCTAGATCCGGCGAAGAAAGCGTCGAAAACCAAGAAGAAGTCAAAAAAGAGAAGAGTGGGATGAGGCTTGGGTTCTGCCCGAGCATCGTATAAATAGAGTTGGATTGGTCGACCGATAAGGGGTTCGGTCGACCGACACCTTTAATTCGGCGTCCTTTACGACTTGTTAGTCGACGTCCGATCGACTGATCCACGGTTCGGTCGATCGATAAATTTACTATCGTTGAGATTCAAATTAGGTTTTTGGTCGACGGAACCAAGGTTTAGTCGATCTAATAATTGAATAATACAGCGATAATTTACTGTTTCGCTCGATCGATTAATGGGTTCGATCCATCGAACCATTAAATTTAATCAATTTACCAGGTATTATTTATTTGGTCGACCGAACAGGTCATTCAGTCGACGGAATTTTTTTTAATTAAGTTGTTAAAATAAAATTTATTAAGTTTTTTAATTAAGTTTAAAATAATTTATTAATTAAGTTTTTAAATGATTTTTAATTAAGTTTAAAATAAGTTTTTAATTAACTTTTAAAATAATTTTTAGTTAAGTTTTAAAATAATTTTTAATTAAGTTTAAAATACTTTTTTTAATTAAGTTTTTAAATGATTTTTAATTAAGTTTTTAATTAAGTTAAAAATAATTTTAGTTAAGTTTTAAAATAATTTTTTAATTAATTTTTAAAATAATTTTAGTTAAGTTTTAAAATAATTTTTAAATTAAGTTTTAAAATAATTTTTTAATTAAGTTTTAAAATGATTTTTAATTAAGTTTAAAATAATTTTTTTAATTAAGTTTAAAAATATTTTTCAATTTAGTTTTAAATAATTTTAGTTAAGTTTAAAATAATTTTTAATTAAGTTTTTAATTAATTTTAGTTAATTTTTAAAATAATTTTAGTTGAGTTTTAAAATAATTTTTAATTAAGTTTAAAATAAATTTAGTTAAGTTTTAAAATAATTTTTAATTAATTTTTAAAATAATTTTAGTTAAGTTTTAAAATAATTTTAGTTAAGTTTTAAAATAATTTTTAATTAATTTTAGTTAAGTTTTAAAATAATTTTAGTTAAGTTTTTAAATAATTTTTAATTAATTTTAAAATAAATTTATTTAAGTTTAAAAATAAATTTTTAATTAAGTTTTAATTAAGATGAAAATGAGTTTAGTTAAGTTTTAAAATTTTTTAATTAAGTTTTAAAATAATTTTAGTTAAGTTTTAAAATAAATTTTAATTAAGTTTAAATAGTTTATTTAAGTTTCAAAATAATTTTTAATTAAGTTTTTAATTAAGTTTAAAATAAATTTAGTTATGTTTTAAAATTATTTTTAATTATGTTTTAAAATAATTTTAGTTAAGTTTTAAAATAATTTTAGTTAAGTTTTAAAATAATTTTTAATTAAGATTTTAATTAAGTTTAAAATAAGTTTTTAATTAAGTTTAAAATAATTTTTAGTTATGTTTTAAAATAATTTTTAGTTATGTTTAAAATAATTTTTAATTAAGTTTTAAAATAAATTTTAATTAAGTTTTAAAATAAATTTTAATTAAGTTTTTAATTAAATTTTAATATAATTTTTAATGAAGTTTTAAAATAATTTTTAATTAAGTTTTAAAATAATTTTTAGTTAAGTTTTAAAATAATTTTTTAATTAAGTTAAAAATACTTTTAATTAATTTTTTAATAATTTTAATTAAGTTTTAAAAATATTTTTTAATTAAGTTTTAAATAATTTTTAATTAAGTTTTAAAATAATTTTTAATTTAATGATTTTTAATTTTTAATTAAGTTTTAAAATAATTTTTAGTTAAGTTTTAATTAAATTCTTGTTAAATTTCAAAAAAGGTTATTGACCCATGTTAGATTCAAACTTAGCTTTGGGTTAATCAAGCAAGTTTTACAAGGATAAGTTTTCAGTGTTGGTGCGGGAAGCATTCGACGATCGAACTTTAGTTTTGATAATGACAAAGGGATTCAAAGTTAAGATTACTTGTTATCTAATATGTTCATGAAGCTTGCAGGAAAGTCCTAAGTGATACTTAGGCAAAAGTTCTAGCTGCGGTTAGGCAAGGTGGAAACCCTAGGGGGTGGTAACCTTAGGTCTTAGGGGGTGGTAACCCTAGGTGAAGGAAAAAACCTAAGGGGGGTAACCTTAGGTCCTAGGGGGTGGTAACCCTAGGTGGAGAAAAACCCTAAGGGGCGT
Source organism: Zingiber officinale (assembly GCF_018446385.1). Taxonomy (NCBI): domain Eukaryota; kingdom Viridiplantae; phylum Streptophyta; class Magnoliopsida; order Zingiberales; family Zingiberaceae; genus Zingiber; species Zingiber officinale. The sequence continues at coordinate 114,446,237 of NC_055993.1, read as the reverse complement.
CAACCTTAGGTCCTAGGGGGTGGTAACCCTAGGTGGAGAAAAACCCTAGGGGGCGATAACCCTAGGTCCTAGGGGGTGGTATCCTAGGCGGAAAGTCCAGTTGGTCTGGAGGACCTTACTGACACTAGGTAATCTCTCCAGAGGAGAGTAGGTGAGGACGTGTTCCCCGTAAAGGGAACAGTAGGCGTCGGGTCGACCTAGGGTTTTCGGTTGGAAATCTGAAGTCAGACCCGGACAGTTCGGAGACTGTCATCTACTATCTTTCCTATATTTTATATGTGCTAATACTTATCTTGCATGGTAGGTTATTGTTTTGGAGCTAACACATCTTGCAGGTACAAAAAACCATAGTTAAGCCTCGAATGAACAATGTCCGAGGTGCCTCCATGGAGCTTGGAGGCGCCTCGGGTGCAAGCCGAAGCCAGCTGTCCAGAGGAGTTGAAGGCGCCTCGGACGTAGCTGGAGGCGCCTTGGACCAAGGCTTGAAGGCGCCTTGAAGAGGCTTGAAGGCGCCTTAAACCAGATAAGGTGAGACCAATTCTGTGTTGATCCACGTGTGCGACTCGGCGGCTTGGAGGCGCCTTCAGCACAATATAAAAGATGGTCTCGAGGCAAAACTCAAATAATCAAGTTCTAAGCTTCCTTTCTTCAACGTGCTGCCAACGAGACGACCTAGAAGTGTTGTGAATTGACACCGACGATCCGGAGTTCCGAATCTTCAGTTTTTCCTACTATCGTTGGTATAATTTAGTCGTTTCCTTTAATCATTGTACTTCATCTTGTAAACACATTAACGAGCTTATAGTTGTTGCCCACCGGAAGTGATCAAAGATCGCGAGCCTTGGAGTAGGAGTCGCCACAGGCTCCAAACCAAGTAACTCCTCGAGTTCTTGTGTGTTTGTTCCTTTTATTTCCGATGCTTTAACTCTCGAATGATTTCCGACTCCGAAACGCAAAATAGCCACGAGCGCTATTCACCCCCCCCCCCCCCAACCCCTCTAGCGCTTTCGATCCAACATTCAGTTCAGTGGTGAGGCATATGATCTTCTTGTGTATCAAAGGTTGGCCACTTGCTGAATACTTTTCAAAATAGTCCTGCCCCAAAAACTTAATACTAGGTTTTGGTCTAATTAGCCCATGTTTGACTGGGGTAGCTTCGGTCAGATCTGCTAAGTCTAGTGCACCAGGTAGAATACTCAAGATTCAGCCTAGACATGCCTTCGACAATGCTTTCTTGACGTACTATCATCCCAATCCATTCCGGTGCTATGTTATAGGGTTGGGTAAACCTTTTTAACTAACCATTCTAAGCTAAGTAAACTAAACCTACTCCTAATCATGCTTAGAGATTGATCAAGTTGGTTGAACCATTTTTCTACGTACTCCCCCTGAGTCATAGCTTAGATATAGTCTATCTAAGTAATGAATTTGACTCATAGGAATCAAGTATAAATTTGGTTTGATTAAACATTTTATTGGAACTCATGCTTGGACTTGACTTTTAACATTTTGACTAATTAAGGACATATATGGTTTATTTGTTTGATTTGGTTTATAACCAAGTCTTGATTTATTGTACACGGCTTGTTGCGATCCAAATACCATATTTAGACACTTGGACCCCAGTTCAAACTTTTCTAACGTTTTGTTGAGTCGCTCGACTTGTCCTTTCAAGTTGAAATTTTCCTCCTCAAGTTTTGCAACTTGAGTTGAAGTTCCGACTTGAACTTGGTTAATCGAGTCACTCAAGTTAACTTGCTTCTTAAGGTGATATATTTCCTTAAGTAGCAAGTTATTTTGTTTTTCAAATTTTGATAATTTTTTAAATAAACATTTAACAACTTTAAGTAAATTTGACTTTGAATAAATCATTACCATATTTGGACCTTCTGATGCGGATCCGTGACTTCTTTCGGACTCGATGTCGACCTCGGATTCGGTGTGGTTTTCGGACTTGTACTCTTCCTCGGAATCAGATTCTTCGTTTCTTGCCATAAAGGCAAGATGACTGGAATGCTTCATTTCTTCCGCATCGGATTCCTCTGAAGATGACTCGTCCCATGTTGCTTGGAGAGCTTTCTTTCTTCTTGTCGACTTAGGTCTTTCTTCCTTCTAATTTGGACATTCCTTTTTGAAATGCCCCTTCTTGTTACATCCATAACAAATCATTTCTGATTTGTTTTGCATCTGGTTGAGTGATATCTTCTTGGTGCTTCTTTTGAGTTTCCTTTTTGTCAGTAATCTCTGAACTATGTTGACTAGTTCTTCTTTATTTGTTGAGTCGGAGTCTGATTCACTTTCTGATTCGACCTTTGTTCTTGATTTGGTTTCTTTGCTCGGACCTACATACAAAGCAACTCCTTTCTCGACTTAACTCAAGTTAGCTTGTTCGTGTAGTTCTAATTCACAAAATAACTCATCTAGTTTGAGAATTGAAAGATCCTTAGAAACTTTGTAAGTATCCATTATTGATACCCACAAAGCATTCCACAGAAAAATATTTTGTGCATACCTTATAGTGTCACGATTCTCCAAGTTGTGTACGATCAGATGAAGGCCATTGAGGATGTCTTTTAGTCGAGCGTGTAGTTGCGAAACCGTCTCTTCGGGGAGAATTTTAATGTTAAATAAAAGATCTCTTTTACTTACCTTGGACTCATCAGTCCCTTCATGTAGCTTAACCAGGTAGTCCCATAGTTCTTTAGCATTGTCTAGAGGCCGACTCGGTTCAATTCCTCCATTATAAGCCCACATTGAATAGTGTTGATCGCCTTGTAGTTTAGTCGTGCCTTCTTGATCATTGGAGGAGTCCAATCTTCTGGTTCTAGTGGCATTCCATCTTTCATCGGAGGTGTGGAGCCTTTCAATATTATGAACAAAAACTCGATATCGGACTTAAGGTAGCACTCCATTCTGTTCTTCCAATAGCTGAAGTTTTCCCCTTTGAAAAGGGGAGGTCAGACTGTGCTATATCCTTCTTGGTTGGAATTTGACATTCTTGAATCAAAGAAAATAACAAACATATTTTTAAGACTCTCGTCTTGAGATTAGTAGTGCTAAGAAAAAGAATAAGAGAGAGAATTCTAAAAAGAAAAGAAATAAGTAAAAAGAAAAAGTTTTAAAAGTGCTTTGAAAAATGGTTAAGTATTTTTAGAGCTACAAGGCTCTGATACCAATTGTTGGATCAGAATAGTGCGATAGAGGGAGGAGGAGGGGGTGAATATCGCGCTTAAAACTTTTCTTATCGTATTTTAAAAACAATCAGAATATGCAGCGGAAAGTAAAATACTCAGTTCGGTTACTAGGTTCGAAGCCTAGGTTGACTCCTACTCCAAGACCTGCGATCCTTGACCGCACCGATGGGTAATCCACTAAAACCCTTCTTTCCGAAAATCTCAGAAAGAAGCAGTGCGTACAATATGCAAGATAGTAACACCCTACTATCTTGTAAGAGTTTAAGTATAACGCAAGTTTAAATAAGTGTACCGACAATAATAAAATACGAAGCTTGGTCAGCACTTCTAACTGAAACATCTTGCGAGTTGTAGAGCAGTAGCACGATTAGTAGAAGCTTGCACAGATATGAATTTTGAACCAAAATAGCGTTACTCAGCCTTGTACCTCGAGCTCTCTTTTATAAGAACCGTCTACATTCGGTTGATTGATCCCTGGGTTCGTTCGACCGAACCTGCTCCCTTCCATCTTTGTTGAAATTTGATGCTAATTCTATCTTCGACATTAATTGATCATTAAGGGTTCGATCAACCGATCTTTCTTTTCGGTCGATTAAACAGTATCCTTCCCTGTTCGTCGAGATTTGATGAGATGTGCACTTAATGCCGCATTTATGAGATGATTTGTTTGGTCGAGCAATCTACCCATTCGGTCGACCGATTAATCTTTGATCGGACTCCGTTGCCTTGTTTGGTCAAGCGATCCTCCGGTTCGATTGACCAATCAGGTTGAACATGCAAAATAGTATTAGACAATAATCCTGCAAAACAGATGTTAGCACAGTAATAATACATCTAATGTATGAGTAAAAATATACAGTTTAACTGTCTTAATCTTAACTTAGAAACCTTTCCGGTTTCTTCAGTTGGATCTGCGACCTTAGGTTGTTCCCTTCAGGAGCCTGACCTCACTATCGCTCCCCCAGTTATTTATCTTAACTTATCTGCCAAACATTGATCCTCCAGATCTGTTTGGACTTTTTACTTAGCCTTGATCGGCTTGCCAGGACTTTCTCTTGCTTTTCGGTCCTCCAGACCTCTCGATTTCACTGCCAAGTGTCGGGTCCTCTCGACCCACTTGGTCTTTCCACCTGGGTTCCACGATCTGCTAAGGTTTTTCCTGCCTAGCCTCCAACGAGGTCTTTCCCGGTTGAGTAAACATCTTGCACACTTAGTTAACTTGTTAGATCACAACAAGACTTAACTTGAACCTTTGACAACATCAAAACTTAGGTTTGATTTCGGTGCAACTTGTACTAACAACTTTTTCACTTGATTGCTTACTTGGTTACTAGCAGGAAAAGTACTCTGATACACCATCACGGGGTGATATTCAGTAGTAATTTAGAATGTCTTGCAATCATATAAGTGGAGAGCTATGAATGGGTGAATTCGTAGCACAACATTCACCATTACAATGAAACCAATGGCATAGAACATCTTCTGAATTAAGGATTTCCTTAGTTATCTTTCTTTTATTTTCACATCTTAGTTAAAAATCTTAAATCAAACGATTATCGATTCTGTCTAGCTAAATTCGAAGTGTAAAACCAATTAATATTTAATCCTCAGTTCTCGTGGGGATCGACTTATATAAATTTTATTACTTGATGATGCCCGTTCACTTGTGGGATTCACATCAAGTTTTTGGTGATGTGGGAATCATCTATCCCAATTTCGACAGTCGATGGGTATGCCTGGTACATGTGGTTCCTAAGAAAGGGGGTGACAGTGGTGAAAAATGCAAATAATGAGTTTATCCATATAAGGATAGTCACAGGATGGTGCATGTGTATTGATTATCGAAAATTTAACAAAGAACCTAGAAAGACCACTTCCCACTTTCGTTTATTGATCAAATGCTTGAAAGACTTGCAAATCATAAATATTTTTGCTATCTGGATGAATATTCTGAATTCTTTCAAATCCCTATTCATCAAAATGATCAGGAAAAAACTGCATTTACATGCTTATATGGGACATTTGCTTATAGACAAATGCCATTTGACTTATGCAATGCTCTGGCTATCTTTCAGAGATGTATGATAACAATATTCTCAGATTTAATAGAAAATATTATGGAAGTATTTATGGATGATTTTTTAGTTTATGACACTGACTTTGATTCCTTCTTATCAAAACTTTCTAAGGTCTTGCAAAGATGTGAAGAAATGAATTATGTGTTGAACTGGGAAAGGTGTCATTTCATGGTAAAGGAAGGAATTGTTTTGGGGCATATGGTATCAGAAAGAGGGATTGAGGTTGATAAAGAAAAGATAGAAGCCATCGAAAAATTGCCTCCCCCAGTTAATGTAGAAGGGATCAAGATTTTCTTGGGACATATTGAATTTATAGATGATTTGTAAAAGACTTCTCAAAAATCTCAAAGTCCTTGACTAATTTATTGTTAAAGAATGTCGAGTTTTTCTTTGATCAAAAGTTCTTTGAGGCATTTGAAAAGATAAGAAAAGAATTAATAACTGCTCCTATAGTTCAAGCTCCAGATTAGAATTTTCCTTTGAATTATTCCGGGCACTTGGAAGGGTTTCGGGTATCCGGACAGTGTCAATATAGCCCCCGCTGGGTGAGGTGCCCAGACCATCTAGCGCCCGGACCAAGTCCAAGTGCCTTGACCAAAGTCAACCTCCCAATTGACTTTTTGGTCCGAGCTCTTGCTCCAGTTTTGCTTGCTTGAGTGATTTCGGTCATCCAAAATAGGGCTCATCTGAACCTATTTTTTGGCCTTTTCGAGCAACCTTCCTCTTCGACTTCTCATCCCTCGAAACTTCCGCGTGGTTCCTTCTCATTTGCCAACGTTCTCCATTCTCTTGGGTGATTTTGGCTATCTAGAATAGGGCTCACCTGAACCTATTTTCTGTCCATCTCAAGCAACTTTCCACTCCGACTTCTCATTCCTTAGAAACATTGTGCGCTTTCTTCTCGTCCACCAGCATACTCTTTCACAGTGCCTCGTTCCTCGGATGTGCCGAGCCTGTCAACTCTCTCCAGTGTTGTTCTTCTCGCTGGCTACGTCTTTTACTCGACTTCCTGTGCTCCTAAGTTTCTACACATTTAGACACAAGGATATCAAAATATAATAGGACCTAACTTGACTTGGTTGATCACATTATAACTATCACGGGGTACTTACAATCTCCCCCTTTTTGATGTGAGCAATCCCAAGTTAAGTTAGGGTAAATCACAAACAAGTAATAGTAATAAATTGCAAGTACATGATTTTCAAAAAAAAATGCACCCTCCCCCTACACTTAATTCTTAATTCTCCCCCTTTGATCACATTAAAAATTGAGTATTCCATGAAAATAACTTTAAAACAAATTTAAATCAGAGTTTAAAGAATAAAAATAAAGTGATTATTATCCATAAAAATCATGAACTTTTAAATTCCAAAAATATAAATTTTTATAATTTATAAACCATTAAAAAATAATTTTAATATTATTCAAAAATTTTGAGAATTTTTCTAGCTGTTAATCTTAAATATCCAAAGCTGAAATAAAATTTTTACAAAAAATTGAATTGAATTTAAGCAGTAATAAATTTTTTTCTATATAAAGATTCATTTTCGCTATAATTTTCTTAAAAATAGTTTCTAAGCTCAAAAAATTATGAGAATTTTTTTGATAATGTAATAGGGAAGTATTTTTATTAAAAAAATAAACTTTCACAAATTTAATTTTTGAGAATTTTTAATATTAAAAATTTGTATTTGGAAAAATAATTCATAGAAAATTCACCATCTGTCAAAAAAATTTAAAAATATTTTCTTAGATAGAGAAAATGATAAAGTTTCACAAAAAAGTAAATTTTGTGAAAAAAAATAGCACTGCAAGATATTTTTGAATTGAAAAATATGAATTTTGTTAAAAAAATTCATAGAAAAATAATATAACAGTCAAAGAATTTAAAGTTTTATTTTCATAAATGAGTAATAAAATTTTCTTTCTCAGAAAAATTAAATTCTAATTAATTTCAAATAGAAATCATGTAAAGAAATTTATTTGATAATTCTAAGCAAATAAAAAGTATGATATGCAAAAAAAAAATTTAATTTATGCTTTATTTTGGAACCTAAAATAAGTGCCTTCCAACCGTGTTAATCAAAATTTTTTTAGGAATATACTTTCGTGATAATTTTCTAATTTGACCCTGATAATATCTAAAATGTCAATTTATTCTATTATAAATTCGAGCTTGTTGAACATGTGAGCATGCAAGATTTTTATTCCTATTTCCAATTTTTAATTTTCTATTTTTATCTTATCGAAATCCTCTAATCAACAAGACGTTGCTAAAGTTCCTTTTAACTCATTATTTTATTTTAATAATTTTTTATTTGCTATTTCTAATTTGCAAGAACTTTTTGACAACATTTTTATAAATTCAAACAATTTATTCGGAGGTAGAGATCGTGCATGACTTACTTTGTCGATCTCAGACGCTCTCCTTGAAGAGCTGCTTTCCTTTGACGTTGTTCCCCCTTTATTGATATTCTCGATGATTATTTCTGATGAGCTTGCTTCATCACCTTTTTCGTGACTTACCATCAAGCAAGTCCGGTGTAGGCTTCGATTTCTAATTTTGATGAAATTCGTCCCATGTCGCCTTTAGGTTCTTGTGCTTTTTTTGGGTTGCCTGGGTTACCTTTTTGTCATTTTCCTTGTCCCTGTTTTTGTTCTTCAGTTTTGGGCAGTTGTCCTTGACGTGCCCTTCTTCATTGCAATAATAGCATCTTATCTTTATTTTTCTTCTATTACCCTGTACTTGACTAAACTTATTAGTTTTAATAATTTTTTTGAATTTTCTTACCATAAAGACTGTTTCATCATCATCGAGAGTCGTTTCGAATTCTGATTCATCTGTTTTTATCCTTGGGGTAATGTTGTGCTTAGGCTCCTTCTTTAGATCTACACATCTAGTTTCATGCACTTCAAGTGTAAAAAATAATTCTTCTAATGTACTTACTTCTGGATCCTTAGAGATGTAATAAGCATCTACTAAGGTTAACCATTCAAGATTCCTAGGAAATGCGTTAAGCGCGTATCTTAGTGAATCTTAGTTGGTTATCATTTGTCCAAGATTTGTGAGTTCGGTGATGAGTTCCTTGATCCTTGACTAAAAGTGTGCGACAATTTCGCCTTCTTCTAGCCAAAGGTTGATGATCTGGTTCCGAAGTAGGTCCTATCTCGCGAGTTTGGCTTTGGACATACCTTCATGTAGCTCTAGGGACTTCTCCCAAAACTCCTTTGCTGATTCGTAGGCGCTGATTCTGTTGACTTCTTGAGAAGGTAACACGCTCAGTAAATAGAATTCGGCTAGTCCATTTGCTATGAAATCCGCTTGCTCCTTCTTGGTCTATTGATATTCTTCTTTGTCTTTTGTACCTACAAAATCATATTTTAATATTAGTAATAAATCAAAATCTTGAAGAATATCTCCATCTTTCTTTTCCAAATCACGAAATCCCCATCGAACTTCGGTGGGTAGATACTTGGTCCAGCAATTTCTTATGCTTCGGTCGGCAGTTAGTCCTTCTGAAGCGACCTCGCTCTGATACCAATTGTTGGTCCCCTTGGTAGTCGGCTAGAGGGGGGTGAATAGTCCTGCATAAAATAAAATAAAATACCTTCCTCAAAACTTATAGCTTTATTAGAACATACACTTGTACAGAAAAGAAACTAATTAAAAAGAGAAAGAGGCACAGAGGTTTTGTAGGGGATCGGTGACCGACTAGAAGGAGGGTTGGATAGTTAGGTCATGTAACGCCCAAAAATTCTCAAAACTATATTAGAAATATTGTACGATTTTTATGGAATTTTAGAATATTTTTATGATATTTTTAGAGTAACGGAAGTAGCAAAAATAAATAGAAAACGAAAACGGCCAAGCGGGAATTGAACCCGAGACCTACGGTTTACGGATAATGTTAGTAACCAGTTGAACCCAGCAAGGCCGTGCTGAAAGGAAAGGGAACCAATAAAATTTATATTGGAGTTGGGCGAATTAATTCTTTAATATAAATAGGAAAATTAATAAGTGAGGAGAGGATTTGGATCGTGATTTCTCCTCACCCTAGCCCTCACGCCGCACCTCTCCCTCTTCTTCTTCCTCTCGGCGCCAATCCTAGGGTTCTCTCCCTAGGGCCCCAAGGTCATCTTCCGGTGACAACTCCGGCACGAGGACGCTTCCCTCCGCGAGAGGAACACGTAGACGCAAGAAGATCATCGAAAGGATCGTCTCCACCGAAATTCTAGCGAATAGAATTGTAAGGAAATTAGCATACGAGGTAAGAAACCCCTCACCTGTAGTATAAGTAACTTCCGTTTGATTGCATGCCTTTAGTTTAGTTATATGCAGATTTTTCGGCACCCAGGGTGTGTTTAAACCCTCCTCACAGATTAGGGATCTAGTTGAGCACCTCTAGATGGGCCAAACACGTTGTTCTCCTTCAGTTGGAGGCTCTAGACGTTGTCGGGTGCCTAGAGGTGGTCTCCCTATTAGAGGGGAGAGTTGGAGCACACCAGGTGTTCGACAAAATGATTAGTGTAGCTAAATACCACCTCAGATATTTTTAACAGCTCAGTTAAATGCATTAGTAGCATTTAAATCAGTATATTAGTCTAGTTTCAGCTTACATGGGACTACGATCCAATGGGTGGGCTCCCACAGTCGCCTCTAGGTTTAGATAACCTAGCTCTAGGTTCAGATAACCTAGAAACAGCAAAATAAGCAATTAGTAGCTATATTCAGTATTTTATTTTCAGTGGCACTGTACTGGACCAGATGTCCATTGGGTTGGGCTCCCACAGTCGTCCCTAGGTTCAGATAACCTAGTAAACCCTACTAAATGCGGGACTTGCAAACCCGGGTATAGTTAGGGATGCGCGCACAGCAAGTACAGTTGTCGGGCCCAAACAGCAGCATGATTACTATTTTCACTTATTATGATAATAGCTTTTAAACTCGTAATCTAGTTATGTGAATATAGTTTTAGCTCAGTTTTAGTTTCAGTTTCAGTTTAGTTCTCCTAGTTGATACCATGAGATAGCTCCATGCTTAGATTTTATTATGCATGCCATGTTTCAGTATTTATGCCATGTAACTTCAGTATGCCATGCTTTAACAAATCCAGTGCATGTTTTTAAATAGCATTCTTTAAAAACATGATTGCATCGTTGCATGTTTTTGTGAGGTAGATGGTTTCTTACTAAGCTTAAAGCTTACAGATACTTTTTCCTTATACTGCAGATAAAGGTAAAGGGAAAATGGATTAGCAGAGGAAGCTGAAGGTCAATGCAGTGATGGTGTGTGTGGCAGGAACCTGGAACGAAGATCCTTAGGGAGTTTAGCAAATTAAGAACTTAGTCTCTTTTCTTAAGATACTTTTACGCATTTCTAGTGGTTTAAATGCTATAAATTGATAAACCTTGCACTATATCGTGTTAGAATGCTAGTTAATAGATATCAGAACGTTCTCCATGCATTATATAATTGTTGTGTGAGATTTGGCACGAACAAGTGCTGAAATCAGGGGTTCTGATTCGAAATCAGAAACCCAGATCGATCTACAGATCGATCAGAATGGAGTTGTGCCACTGGATCGGTCAGCTGACCGATCCAGTCGTGAACAGAGAGTACCGAAGCTCACTGATCGGTCAGCCGACCGATCAGTGAGCCACTGGATCGGTCTACCGACCGATCAGTGTACTCCTGGATCGGTCGGTAGACCGATCCAGCCGCATACAGAAGCAATGTGTACTCCTGGATCGGTCGGTAGACCGATCCAGCCGCATACAGAAGCGATATAGCTTATGGATCGGTCAGCCGACCGATCCAGAGTTTTTCTCCGTGCCGGTATCAAGCTGGATCGATCACTGGATCGATCCGACAGCCCAATCGATTCATGGATCGATTGAAATGTCTGATTACAGCTAGCAGGACATCCGAGAGGCATAGATTATCTTCTCTAGCATGTGTACAACTCCTAGGTACACCTAGAATATTAAGTTCAGATTTTACAGTAATCAGTTTAGTAAAATTTTAATCAATCCAGATTTCCGCAATAGTAATTTAGTACAGCATAATGTAGCGATCGGCCTCACAGCCTAGTCAGTAGAAGGCGGGTCGTTACAGGTCACTCCCAATTTGGTTTCTTCTCTACAAAGGTTAGTGCATAGTGGAATATACAAACTAAATTACAAACAATATATAAACATGAAGCATAAAATCTAAGCTCCCCCTTAACATATGCTCTCAACCTTAATTTTTAAGTTTTGCACATAAGTAGGTTTCTAACTTAAACCTACCCATTTCTCTTCCTTTGACACCATCAAAAAGATTGTACCAAACAATCATACACTATATGACATCAAGTCTGACCAAATTTTGACCAAAAATTTGATTTTAGAAAACAAACAGAATGTTGGAAAGCTGGTACTTGTCAATTGGTAACTGATGCAGTCGACTGCTACACAAGTAGCCCGAATTTCAACCTTCTGAAGTCAACTTTAGAAATGCATAAAAAATTTCAAAAAATTTAAAAAATCATGAAATTTGGACAACATATATCTTGAACTTTCCTTTAACTAAGAAAAATATGTTTTTATGAAAATTCAAAGTATTTTTGAAAATTTCACCAAATCTCAAAATTCTCGAAAACATGCAAGTTTATATCAAATTATACCCTAGTTTTAAATTCATATTTTCTAAAATAAACTATACCATAGTAAAGAGAACATAGAATTATTTTTAAAATATTTGAAATATCCAACTATGATCTATGGGAAAGATGTCCATTAATTAAACATTTGCTTTCGTCATAATTGGCCTATGATCACTAAAAATTGATATATTTCATAATTCATCAAAATGTCATAAGCATAAGTGAATTATTAGTATCATCCTATCATCTTACAATTATATTTAGAATAGAATGCAATTCATTGTGAGATGAAATGAAGATAACCTCTACTTAGCCCGCTTTATCATGAATTTCTATCAAGGCTAAGTGCTCCCCCTTAAGGTCTCAAGTCAACCACATAGAAAAAAATTAGAATTATGACTTCCATAGTTGACTTGACCTAAAATCCTCTAACCCTTGAGGATTGATTTTGGCACCCAATAGAAGTTCTCTCTAATTGGGTTGACCAAGTACTCCTTAGGGATCCATTTCCTACCTATGGTCTTTGTCTTGGATTGCCCCCTAGCAAGTAAACAATGGTAGGCTTTCTCATTTTCTGGCTCATTGTATCCTATTCCCATTTTGTTAAAGCTTGCCCTTTAGCTCCCAATAATCATGCTTAGGGTATTTGAGCCAATTTCAAATTTTCTAAGGGCTTTGCTAAGGTATGCTACCTTTTCCCTTAATTCTCTATTTTCCTCTTCTAGACATGAATCATTTAAAATTGAGGAAGAAGAAACATGCACATCATTATCCTTAATAGACATGAATTCTAATTTTTCTTTAAGCATGAAAATATCATTTTTCAAAGATTTGTTCTTCCTTTTTTTCCTTAAACAAATCATCATTTGTACTTGAAATAATTTTAATTAAAACATGAGGAGGAAGATTATATACCTCACTTACCGAGACGTCCAAATCCGATGTTTGCCCTCCCCCTTCACTTGAGCTCCCTTCTTCATCTTCACTTGAGCTCCTTCCTTCTTATTTTTCGGATGAGGTAGAGGCTATGTCATCAACTCTCATTAATGCAAAGTGGCATACATGGTGTTCTTCTTCCTCTGATGATGATGGATCATCCCATGTAGCCTTTAGGTTTTTAACCTTCTTCCCCTTTTCTTTTGTCTTCTTCTTCTCTTAATTCTTCTTTTCTTATTTCTTCTTCAAGAGGGGGCATTTATCTCTTATGTGTCCTTCTCCTTGACAATTATAGCAAATGATCTTCCTTGTCCTATTTTTGCTTCTTGCACTTTTCCTAGCATGAGATTTGTTAGATGAAAAATTTTTAAATGCTCTTCTCATTTTTCTTACCATATACACCTCTTGATCGTTATCCATTGAGGCGCTTGATTCTTCGGAGTCGGAAGATGGTGGAGATAGAGATTTCTTCTTCTTCCCCTTTCCCTTGTTTGCCACAAGGGCTACTCCTCTTGATCTATGGGCTTCTCCATCTGGTCCTTCAATCTGAGTCTCATGAAGCTCCATTGTTGAGAAGAATTCATCTAGAGAAGATTTCTCTAGATCCTTTGAAATGTAGAACAAGTCTACAATTGAGCTCCATGTCGAGATTCCTGGGAAAGCATTGATGGCTTTCATTATGATGTCTCAATTTGTAAGTGTCTCACCTACACTTGTTAGTCCATTTAAAATTTCCTTAATTCTAGAATGTAAAATTGATACATTTTCTCCTTTTTTCAAGCTTGATATTGGTGAGTTGAGTTCGAAGGAAGTCTCTTCTTACTAATTTTGCTTCTGATGTCCCTTTATGATGATCCACTAGCTTTTCCCATAATTCTTTGGTGCTTGAGTAGTTTCCAACCCTTGGTACTTCTTATTGGGGAAGGACATTTAGTAGATGATGTATTACTTTTGAATTTGCTAAATGTTCTTCCCTTTGCTTCTTGCTCCACCTTATTTTCTCGAGTATCTCATTGTTGTGATCCCTAGGCATTTCAAAATCATTTTTCATGATTAGCATGATATCAAAATCAGTTTCAAAAAATACCTCCATTCTCTTCTTCCACCAAGAGAAATCTCCTTCGAATTTTGATGGGTGAATGTTTGAGCCGGCCATGTGTTGATGTTGCTCTTCTCGATGATTAGTCCATTGAAGGGCATCCTCACTCTGATACCACTTGTAGGGGATTAGTGACAGGCTAGAATGGGGGGTTGGATAGCTATGTCACCCCTAATTTGGTTTCTTCTCTACAAAGGTTAGTGCGTAGCGGAATATACAAACTAAATTAATGAAAGAAATAACTAAAAAACACAAAACTGCTAACACGTTCGATGTAACGTGGTTCAGAGATTGCTTTCTTCTACTACATGACTTGTCCTTGAGATGGGTGATCCCTTAATCCTTTGGTGGATTAGTCCTCGACAATCTGCGGCTAGAGCTTTCTCCTTCTCAGTGGAGCAAACCTCTCACAATGATCTCTTCCTCTTTACAAGATGAAACTTAGGTTTGGAGAAGAAGAGAAGACTTGGAAGCTTTGGGAAAAGACTTAGGAGTTATTCAATGAGCATGAGAAACCTCCTTCATGTCCCAAAGCTCCTCTTTTATAAGTTGAGAGAGTTGATCAATAAATCAACTCAACCCGACATCAGTCGACTGGTCCATGTACCTGTCGACTGATGTAGCCATTAGACACAGCCAACGACTCTCTACAAAACTCTTTTTCTGCTAACGGCCATATACCAGTCGACTGATGTTAACACTAGTCGACTGATCTTCGCAACCAATGACCACAGAACCTTTCTATGCTCTTCATGAATTTGGATCAATCGACTAGTCCAAGTACCAGTCGACTGGTATCTTACATTCACTCACACTCATCCTTTCTGGAGTGACCCTTGAAGCCCACTTCCTCGTCCTTCGTTCCTCAGATGCACCCAAGCCTGCGGCTCCTTTCCAATCACCCTTCATGTTGCCTTAAAGTCCGCTTCCCTCAGCTTTACTCCGTTGCTCCTCCTCCGGCATCCCCTCGAATATCTTCCACCACCCTTCAACGACTCAAGGATCTGAGGCCTAGGATGAGCTTCCCAAACATGGTCGCACCAAGTTCCTCATATGTTTCACCAAGTCCTGCAAGAGTCAAACACATATGCAAGTCTAACTTAAACTCTTTGACACACATATCAAAATACTGATCAAACCCAGGTCGATTGCACCAACAGGTTTTACTTGGTTTGCAATCATAAGATTGTTGATTCAAGACATTGAAAGTCCACTAAAGTCTCATTCAGACGGAAAAGTCTCTTGCAACAGTCAAAGCACACAATTACAAAGCTAAACTCAAATAGAATTATTTACAAGTATTCTTTTTAGCTTCTAGGATTAAAGCTATATTTATAGCTCTGATTAGGGCACTTGGAAGGGTTCTATGTGTCTAGACGTGGATAAAATTTTATTCAAGTCGCAATGGATTTTGACACATTAAGTTTTGATAAACTTTCTATTCCGGGCGCCTGGAAGGGTTCTGGGCGCCCAGACGATGTCGATACAGCCCCCGCTGGGCGAGGCGACCTGGGGCGCCCAAGTGATTCGGGCGCTCGGACGAGGTCTAGTCGGCCGGACCAGAGTCAACCTCCCTGTTGACTTCTCGGTCCGGGCTCTTGCTCCGCTTTCACTCGCTTAGGTGATTTCGGCCATCTAGAATAAGGCTCACCCAAATTTATTTTCTGGCCTTCTCGAGCAACCTTCCACTCCAGCTTCTCGTCCCTTGGAACTGTCACGCGCTTCCTTCTCGTCCGCCAGCGTACTCTGCTCGCTTGGGTGATTTCGGCCATCCAGAATAGAGCTCACCTTAATTTCCGGCCTTCTCAAGCAACATTCCACTCTGGCTTCTCGTCCCTAGGAAACGGCGCATGCTTCCTTCTCGTTCGTCAGTGTACTCTTCCACAGTACCTCGTCCCTCGAACACACCGAGCCCGTCGACTCTCTCCCGTGCCGTCCTTCTCTCTAGAGCGTCTTTCGCTCGACCTCCTGTGCTCCTAAGTTCTTGCACACTTAGACACAAGGATATCAAAACATAACAAAACCTAACTTGACATGGTTGATCACATCAAAACTATCACGGGGTACTTACGGGGTCTAGATGTTCAATTCCCAACTGACCCATCTAGACTGAATTGCTAAGCTACAACTCCCACTGATTCAATTTTGACTTATTTAATAAGTTGTTAGCTCCCAACTGACTCCACTTGAACTTTTTTACAAAGCCTTCAATTATCTACTAACTCCAATTGAACTCTTTTACTAAGTCTTTAGCTCCTAGTTGACTCTACTTAGACTTGATCTACCTAATTTCCAACTAGCACTTTCTTGCTTGGTTTCTAACCAAGACTTATCTCATGCCTGATTCCCAATCAGAACTTCAGTTGCTTAGATCTACTAGAACTTAGTTACTGTCTGATTCCCAACTAGGACTTTAGTTGTCTAACTTCACTAGGTCTTGACCACTTCCTAATTTCCAACCAGAACTTCATCTTGTCAAGTAACTTGCTCTTGCGCAATTGATATCAACTTATTAGATTTTAATAAACATAACTTTAATGTTAGTCATATATCAAAACTTTGAATTTAATCCTATGCTCCCAGCATCAACACTTTCTTGCACTCATTCTAGCAGTGGATTTTGGCCCACTGGTTGATAGTTCAAGTTATTAAAGAGTGAACAATCTTACCATAACTTCAATTGCACACCATGAATGTGAACAAATTCATTAAGCCTCAAAGAAGCAACTATTCTTAGAATGCCAAAATTCTCATTTGGTCCCACCGGCATCTATAGGTTAAAACAGAATTTGTGTTCGACCTTGGATGTGCCAGCCTCTGTCACATATATACCATCTTCCACAGCTGATGCATCATCCCCTGGTTCCATGTCCTGTCTTAATTGCATTCTTGTGTGACCATCTCTGTCCCAGCATATTCACTGTGATGGCGAACCTATATTATATTTCCTTGATACACAAAATCCGCTCTTTAAGACTTGTCCAATACTTCAGTCTGTCGGCAGCAGAAAAGAGAAACAAAAAACGAAAAGAAAAACTGTCTTTATCCCAAGCTAGTGGTGGCACTTCTGCTCAGCAACAAGGTCCAATCATGAACTGACCTTTTTCCGGATTTGTATGAGCTACAGTGCGTTTTCATCAGAAAAATGAGAATTAACGAGTTAAATTCCGTGGCGTTTCAATAAATTCTTGGCCTCACATGTGATCCATGTGAACTGAGCTCTCGCGGTTATAATTGAAACTTGCAAATACCAACGCGCAGATTTTCTTCCCTGCATGGTGCAAGTGCAATGAACCAGGATCTTTGCTTTCAAACTGATTTCGACGACACCCAAATATGACAAGTACTTGAGGAATCATTATCACCATAATGAAACAAAAACAAGTAGATAGTTTGATTTTTATAATGTTGGAAATGTAAATAGAAACAAAAAAACAAGTAGACGAAAGAAGAGTGTTCCATTATGAATGGGATACTTTAGTTTTATACTGAGAGTTTTATAATGTTATGATTGACTTATTTTGAATCATAACTAATGAAAGTTGTAAATATGTATGAGTAGAGATTTTCTCTCATGTATGAGCTTGCAAGGGGTGCAAATCAAGAGATAAAATTATATTAAATTAAGTTGACTCGTGTGTAAACATGACTTGTATACGTCAAATGACAAATTGGTTGAGATAAAATTTGCTTAAGTGAATCAGCCAATATTTTGTCACTTGAATTTCTTTTTTATTTGTTGCTCAAGTATGTGACAGATGTATTAATGTGGTGTAAGTAATGATGAATTTGTAACTGCAGGCGTTAGAACCCGAGCAAATGAAAGCAATGAATGTTCATTACTGATTCATTCAATGTAACAAAGGATATGTGCTCTTATGACTAAACTAAGTCTGACTCATATGCAAGCACAACCTATGCGTGTCGAATGTTGAACCGGTCGATATAAAATTTGCTCAAACGAATGAACTAATAACATTTTGTCACTTGAATTCTTCTTTTGTTTGCTACTTAATTAAGTATATAACGGATGCATTAATGTGCTGATTAATGGTGAATTTGTAACTACGGGTGACGAGTGTAATCAACGGTGAATCCATAACTGTGGGCATTACGACCTGAGCGGAGGGAGGCAATGAATATTCATTACTCAACCATTCAATACAGTCAAGGATTTAAGTTCTTATATAAAGAGGTTTTTCCTTTTGGCAGAGGGATATAGATGCATTGAGAAGTAGAACAAAAGTTCCATCCACTTTGTTCTTTGTTCTTTTCCTTGTTTCTTGATAAATAGATATCCAAAGTAACCTTCAAGTACAGTCGGAAGGGACGAATTTATTTTAAGAAAATTATATCAAATGCAGGCCTGGGATCTTTCTCTCCCAACTTGGCTCTCAAACAGCAATGACCCACTCAAACTTAGTTGACTCGATAGTTGAGTGACTCAACAACTCGACCACTCGGCAGCTCGAACACTCGGCTGCCCCACTCAACACTTTGTAGCTCGGGCATTCTACACCCCAACTCGGCAACCGGCTTGCGTTGCATTCAGCTTCTCACTCGGACTTGGGAAGCACTCAGAGCACTCGAATATCGCAGCACTTAGAACCACTTGGGAGCATTCGACCAACAACACCCTATTGGAAGTCCAATTCGAAGCTCGACAGTCGACGACTTAGCTCGGGCAGTCAACAACTCAACCACTTCGACCTCATGACATTCGTCCTCTAGCGGCAGTCTTCCTACTTAGAAACACCACTTGGACAACCTAACAGATCAAACTAACTAGCTCAATCTAATAACTTGAGATTATTAATTTAAACTATCCCAATAGATAAATCTAAATTATTTTGTATAATTTCAATTAAAAATATCTCTATTATCTCTCACAACTAGATTGTGGAATATTATCCGGTTTATAATACTCAAAATTCATATTTAGTTTTTAGATTTGTTAAAATATAATTATTTTGTATTATATCCTTCTTTATCAATAATCCATTGTTTATTCATCGACAATTTATTGTTATTAAACAGTTGAGTGATTTGCTGACTTCGACGACACTCAAATATGAAAAGTAAGCACACTATACTTTAATATCAATTTAACTCTTGTCACGTATCTACTGTAATTTATTGAACCACATAATTAGATTTTTATAATACTCGTATCCAATTTTTATATTTATCAAAACACACTTATCTTCAGTCTTATTCACCACTATCTATTCACCAACAATTGATTGATAGGAGATAGTCAAGTGCTCGATTGTTATCATTATTTGACCGTACATAATTCATTAGTCGACTGTTAAATTTTCTACGCTTCTATTTCGTGGTAGGATTATTACATAACTTTCAAAATATCTTAAAGTTACGTCAATTTTAAAAATTCATAATTCTCTTTTTTTTTTAATTGGCTAATCAAGAAGAGAATATTGCACGGCTTTCAAAATATCTTAAAGTTATGCCAATTTTTAAAATTACGTCTGAGAAACAAAGAAAATATTTTACAATTCCATCAGTGATCCGAGAGCCATAGTTCTCTATTTAAACTATAAAAACTATGTCTAAGAGTATGGTCACATTGAAGATGATGTAAGTGCAATTGACTTGATTTGAAATGTTTCTGAAATATCTAAGATTATCAAAGTTTTAATCATCGTGAATGTAATTACGCCATTAGACCTAGATTTTATAACTTAGTAGGAGACCTAAGAATTTTTAAAATTGATATATATAGTTTTAAAATATTTTAAGAGATATGTAATGGTCTAGCCACGTAATGAGAGTGCAGAAAAATTAGCAATCAACGGATGAGTTTTGGACACTCGACTAGTGATCACAAATCTAATACAATAAATTTAAAAAATTGTTTCAACTGTCTAATAGCAGACAATTAGAGTGAATGAATAGTCGACGAAGAAGAACCTAACTAGAAATAATTATATATTTTGATAAATATAAAAATTGAATATTGTTAGGATCAAAAGTAGCTAGAGGGGGGGGGGGGGGGGGGTGAATAGCTCGTCGCGTTCGCTCGGTGCGCTTCGTTGCTTGGCGTTGCTTGTTTCTTCTTGGATGTGCAGCGGAAAATACAGAAACAAACACAAAACGCTAACACTAGGATTTTACTTGGTATCCACCTCACAAGAGGTGACTAATCCAAGGATCCACACCAACGCACACACCCTCCACTATGAATAACACTCCTTTATGGTAACTACCAAAGGCGGAGAAGCCCTACAACACTCTCAATACAAGAAGAAGAAAGGGAAATACAAGTTAAGCAAAAGCTTACAAGATGTGCAGTAAAAACCCTAACCCTAACTTCTTCCTCTTGCAATAGATCCGCCTCTTGACTTGGAAAGCCTCCAAGAACCTTCAAGAACTGGCGATCACGTGCTTGTCGAGAGTGTAGGAGCTGGAATGAATCGAGAAGAGCTTGTAAAAGATTCCGAAGACCACGCTCGCTGCGGCTTTAAACCAGCGCCAGCGGTCGGATCCCGATCGATTCGAATGTTCCGAATCGATCGGGAGGCTGGATCGATCCACGGATCGATCCGAGCTTCTGCTCAGAAGCGCGCTGGATCGATCCACGGATCGATCCGGCGCTTATCGTCAGCGGCATCGTCCCGATCGATCGGTGATCGATCGGGACCTGATCGATCCACGGATCGATCCGAGCTTCTTGGGAAGAATGGATCGATCCACCGATCGATCCACGGCTGATCGATCCACGGATCGATCCGACCGGTTTTTGCCCAAAACCAAGTCCCAAACCTCCCTAATCAACATCCGGTCAACCTTGACCTGTTGGTACATCATGCCTCGCATCTGGTCACTCCCTTGACCTGCTAGGACTCCCTACCAAGTGTCCGGTCAATCCCTTTGACCCACTTGGACTTTTACTCGTCGTGCCAAGTATCCGGTCACTCCATTGACCTACTTGGACTTCCACCAGATGTATGGTCAACCTTGACCCATCTGGACTTCCTTCCTTGCCAAGTATCCAGTCAATTCTTTGACCTACTTGGACTTCCCCAACACCAGATGTCCGATCATCCTTGATCCATCTGGATTTCCTTCCTTGCCTGGCTTCACTCACCAGGACGTTCACCTAGCTTCACTTACTAGGGTTTTCCATCTGCCTAGCTTCACTCACTAGGACTTTCACCTGGCTTGCTTCACTCACTAGGACTTTCACCTGGCTTCACTCACCAGGATTTCCACCTAGCTTCACTCACTAGGATTTCCTTCTGCCTAGCTTCACTCACTAGGACTTCCTAGTCAAGTATCCGGTCAACCTTGACCTACTTGACTCTTCTTCGATCAATATCTTATTGTCAAACATCTAAACCCAAACCAAGACTCAGCTTGGTTAACCAGGTCAACCTTGACCTGAGGGATTTTGCACCAACAATCTCCCCCTTTTTGATGTTTGACAATACCACAATAACACTTACAATCCCACATGTAAGTTAGGCTAATCCTATAGCCTTCTTCTTCATGCCACTAGGTAATGAACACATAAGTTAAGCTTTTCATTCTCCCCCTAAGAGGGCAAACTCCCTCTAGGTAATGAAAACCTAACTTACTTCCTTTCATTCTCCCCCTATTGGCACACATCAACCCCCTACTAATAAAACACATCAACCCGTCTTTGGACACACATCAACCTATGCTCCAATTTTGGGCACACTTCAACAACTCCATTTGTTGAAGACTCTCCCCCTGAAGAGTTGCTCATCGTGATCACAATTTCACTCATTGTGATCAACTCAATACTGAAGGTCCCATACCCTTCATTATTCTTACCCCTACATTCTCCCCCAATGTAGGCAAATGCCCATCCTTGAGCATTATCCAATGAAATCACTGAACAATGAGGATATACACTCCTCATTCAAGTTCAACCCATGCTCAACCTTGAGCATATTTTAAACAGAAGGTAAACCACCTTCCAAGGTTCATGAAACATAATTTTTCATGTCTTTAAAGAGTACCTCCCCCTAAAGACATGGTGGTAACCTCTGTCATTGCACCAACAATGACTTGGAATCCCTAAATCTTTAGGAAACCCAATTGTAGAAGTTTTGAGGTTCAAATATTCAAAATTTGAAACAAACCTCAACCTAAACTTCAACTTAGCCTTCCTTAACCAATCCATCCTTGTTTTCACATGAAAACACCCTCCTTATGTATACAAATGTATATTTAGGGGTTTGGAAAGGTTACATTGACTAAAATAGGTTCAAAGTGCTGAAATCAGGCTTTCCCAGCCAAAATCAGCAACTTGGATCGATTGGAGTTGGGTTCCAATCGATTGAACTGCTGAATCGATCCACCGATCGATTCAGAATCCATCGATCCAGCGAGCTACTGCTCGCGAGAACTGCCTTCTGAATCGATCCATGGATCGATTCAGACACTCCAATCGATCCATGGATCGATCGGAGCTCTGATAGTTGCTGAAATTCCATTTCAGTCAACTTCAGAAACCCCTAGAAAATTCTACAAAAATCCAAAAATTATGAAATTTCGTGTAGACTTTAGTTAGGGCATATACTATCAAGGAAAAATAGTTTTCTATGAAAATACATCATATTTTCAAAGATTGACACAAACTTGAAAACTTCCAAAAACTTTAGAGTTTTCTTCAAGTTTGTGTCTAACTATTCAATGGTGATTACTATCAAAAGATAGCCTTCACCAAGGTTTTTCCAAAATCATTTTGAAAACATTTTCAAAACCAATATCCCACCATATTCCTTGGGCTTAATGCACATGACTTGTACATTAGCTTTCCCAATGATGGGAAAACACATAACTATGTGTTTTGATGAACCTAAAACTCAAAAGAATGCACTAAATCAACATCTTGAGTTTTGTTCATCATCCTAACATCTCACTTGTATCTAATGTGCACTAAAACACATACAAGTCATCTTATAGGTCTTGTGAGATGTAGATTTTGGTTTTGCCCTAATCTAGGAATCATGCATATCTATCTAGGCATTTTAGATATATATTAGACATCCACCAAGGATGTCACTTGTTAATAAGTGTTGTTAAATGCCATTTGTCCTTAATTACAAGGAATTAAACTTAATGCATGATAATGTTATGGCATACATCAAAATAAAATAACTTTCAAAAGAAAGATATCCTATAGCTACATGATGTATGAATGTCATGACATGGTATTTTTGTCTTTTCATAATAAGTCATGAATGCAAAATAGACATGATGTCATGGCATATGATGGGCAAACAATCATGGCAAGATTTAGCATAAATAAAATATACCTAGATTAACTATCTAAGTATCCTTAAACCATTAGCTAAACTTACAACTTAAACCTAGATTGCCCTAAAGTGCTTCAAGAAAATGCCAAAACCTAAATTGGCATTTCTAATTCCCTTGATTAATTTATGCCAATTGAAATTAAGCATATTCCTCAAATGTTGGCATATTTCATTTTTCCACAAGAGTAGCACTTTTATATTAAGGCCCGGATTGCCTTAAATTTTCTAAGAACATACCAAAATCCCAACTTGGTAGTTCTTATGAATTTCCCAATATGTGCCATTTAAAGATTAAATCACTTTTTCACCACTAGGCACATTTTACTCTTTCAAGGAGTAAATAATAGTCCCATTTCATTTTCAAAGGTTAACAAAAACCTTGAAAATGCTCCTTGAGTGTCAATTTTCTCAAAGTTGGGTTGACTACCCTTCTAATCGGAGTTGACACTCTCTAACCCATTTATGGGGTAGAGAAAGTGCTCCTAGGAACCCAACACCTATTGGTGCTCCTTGGGTGCTCTAGGTACTCACTAGGGATAACTTCCCTAGATACCTTCCTAGTGACCTTGTTGGGCTTCTTAGAAGCCTTGGTCACATTTTCTAGGTCAACCCTAGGGATAGCCTCCCTTGTGACCTTGTTAGTGACTTTCTTAGACTTCTTAGACGTCTTAGTCACTTTGGTTGCAAAAATACTCTTAGGGATGACTTCCCTAGTATTCTTGACTTGACCACTAAACCTAGGGTTTGTTCCATAACTATATGGAACCCTATGATAACTAGGCACATCCTTCTTAGCCTTTGGTTTGTATCCCAAACCTCTATGGCTATTTGATGGCTTTGACTTTCCTAGCCCTAGGTTTTGCTCATTTTGCCCTTTTAGGATATTTTCCATCCTTTTTAGGGTCTTTTCAATTTTATCAAGTCTTGATCTCAAGACTTGATTTTCTATCATTAAATCCTTAGAATTTGGTTTTTCATTAAGTCCATGAGCATTTTTGTTTCTAGGCTTGTATCTACAATCCTTAGAGTTCTTGCCTAGACTTTTACCTACATTCCTAGCCTTAGGTGTAGTAGTTTTGGCATGTAGGGCCACATGCTTTTCCTTAAAGCCCTCATGCTTCCTATTCTTATGGTAAATCGCATTAAAATGATAAAAATTAGAACTATCATGCTTTTTACCATAATTTAAAGGGATAGGCTCAATAAATGTTACCTTCTTCTTTACCTTGGAGACTCCCCCTTGACTAATGCCTCCTTGAGCCTTGACCATCTCCTTCCCCTTGAGTCATTGACTCCGGTAATGCCCCTTTTGATTGCAAGAGAAGCATATAATATGCTCCTTGCTCTTCTTTGTGTTGGGGATGGTCTCCTTGGTCTTCACCTTGCCCTTTTGTGCCACTTGGCCCTTCTTCTTGGCTAATTTAGGGCACTTGCTCTTGTAGTGCCCATGTTCCCTACATTCAAAGCATATAATATGATTTTTATTATTAATTGAAATATTTATACCTTTGCTTGTAGGGGTGGCATCTTTTTCTTTGGATCCGGAGGTAGAAGCTTCCTCTTGATCGGACCTTGATTCTCCTTCATTTGATTTTTCTTGACTTGTGGAGGTATAAGCTTCTTCCTCCTCTTCTTCTCTTGACCCGGATGTAGAAGCTTCTCCTTCTTCTTGATCCGGTGTCACCAAGGATTGCTCCCCCTCAATCCTAGAGGTGGAGGCTTCATCATCTTGAATATGAAACAAGGAGTATGCTCCCTCCTTGTTCCCTTCGTTGCATTCCCTTGAGGATGAAGCTTCTTGGATTTCCTCTTCTTCGGAGGTTGAGCATCTCTCAACCTCGGAGTCCTCCTCTTGATCTTGCTCCAAAGAGTCACCCTCTCTGGATTCTTCATGATCTTGTACAGTGGAGGGGATCTCTTTATGAAGCTTGTCCAATTTGCTCCATAATTCCTTTGCATCTTCAAATTCTCCAATTTTGCAAAGGATGGTGCTTGGCAGTAAATTGACCAAAAGCTTGGTCACTTTGTCATTAGCCTCGCACCTTTGGACTTGCTCTTGGCTCCACTTGCTCCTCTTGAGAACTTTACCCTTTGAATTTCTTGGAGCCTTGAAGCCTTCCATTAGAGCAAACCATTGCTCTATCTCCATCATAAGAAAATTTTCGATTCTTGATTTCCAAAAATCGAAGCTCGTGGAGGTGTATGGTGGAGCCACCCTCGTGTCAAATCCAAGTCCATCTTGGAATTGCATCTTGAAGTTGAGCTTGTGAATTCTTTGACTTTGATGAATTTGCTTCAACTTCTTCACCCTCTAGCTTTTCTTGTTACGCTTGACCCTTCCGGCGATGATTCCGGTGAAGAGCGGCCTCGCTCTGATACCACTTGTTAGGACCAAAAGTAGCTAGAGGGGGGGTGAATAGCTCGTCGCGTTCGCTCGGTGCGCTTCGTTGCTTGGCGTTGCTTGTTTCTTCTTGGATGTGCAGCGGAAAATACAGAAACAAACACAAAACGCTAACACTAGGATTTTACTTGGTATCCACCTCACAAGAGGTGACTAATCCAAGGATCCACACCAACGCACACACCCTCCACTATGAATAACACTCCTTTATGGTAACTACCAAAGGCGGAGAAGCCCTACAACACTCTCAATACAAGAAGAAGAAAGGGAAATACAAGTTAAGCAAAAGCTTACAAGATGTGCAGTAAAAACCCTAACCCTAACTTCTTCCTCTTGCAATAGATCCGCCTCTTGACTTGGAAAGCCTCCAAGAACCTTCAAGAACTGGCGATCACGTGCTTGTAGAGAGCTGTTGAGCAACTGGAATGAATCTGAGAAGAGCTTGTAAAGATTCCGAAGACCACGCTCGCCTGCGGCTTTAACCGACGCGAGGCGGATTCCTCGATCGATTCACGAATCGATCGGGAGGCTGGATCGATCCACGGATCGATCCAGCGCCTATCGTGCGAAAGCGCTGGATCGATCCACGGATCGATCCGGCGCTTATCGCGCGAAGATCGTGACCCCTGATCGCGAATCGGGACCTGATCGATCCACGGATCGATCCGAGCTTCTGATTTGGAAGAATCCGGATCGATCCACGATCGATCCACGACTGAATCGATCCACGGATCGATCCGGCGATATTTTGCCCAAACCAAGTCCCAAACCTCTAACCAACATCCGGTCAACCTTGACTGTTGGTACATCATGCCTCGCATCTGGTCACTCCCTTGACCTGCTAGGACTCCCTACCAGTGTCCGGTCAATCCTTTGACCCACTTGGACTTTTACTCGTCGTGCAAAGGTCACTCCGTTTGACCTACTTGGACTTCCACAGATGTCCGGTCAACCTCGACCCATCTGGACTTCCTTCCTTGCCAAGTATCCAGTCAATCCTTTGACCTACTTGGACTTCCCCAACACCAGATGTCCGATCATCCTTGATCCATCTGGATTTCCTTCCTTGCCTGGCTTCACTCACCAGGACGTTCACCTAGCTTCACTTACTAGGGTTTTCCATCTGCCTAGCTTCACTCACTAGGACTTTCACCTGGCTTGCTTCACTCACTAGGACTTTCACCTGGCTTGCTTCACTCACTAGGACTTTCACCTGGCTTCACTCACCAGGATTTCCACCTAGCTTCACTCACTAGGACTTCCTAGTCAAGTATCCGGTCAACCTTGACCTACTTGACTCTTCTTCGATCAATATCTTATTGTCAAACATCTAAACCCAAACCAAGACTCAGCTTGGTTAACCAGGTCAACCTTGACCTGAGGGATTTTGCACCAACAAATATCTGTTTTATATATTATAAAAATTTAACCTGTATTGTCGTATTTAATATATGTTTATTTTTTTTGAATAATTTAGATATAAATCAAAAAATACTCGTGAAGATTCACCTAAACCGTCAATATCCTTAAATTTACTATTCTATCTAAGAAAAACCCTACAGCACATCGAAATTAAATAAAAATTTTAATTATCTCATTAAATGTTTAGAAGATCTAACCGCTAAACCGCAGTTCCGGAGAATATTTGTTTAGTCCATTGTTGGTCAAAGTGTTTACACGTAATTGGAATGATTGGTGATAAGAGTGGATCGACACTGGAAAAATCTGTCCTTTCAGTGTTGACCGAATCGAGGCGAAGATACGGGCGATTGGGCGTGCCCCACCGGGCCTGCCGTTGCAGCGGTACGCGGAGCGATGATTGACCGAGGTTGGAAGGTGTGGATTGGCAACCAAATTTAATTCGCTCCAGTTATGAGCCCCGGTACGACCGACCGACCTACCGACCGACGGGCCCCACGCCTGTCCCCTCACCAGACCCTCACCTCTCCACCGTTTCCAACCGTCACGCCATCTCACAACACACGTATAGCAAACCTGTAACGACCTTCCCTCCCCCGCCATTGATCGAATCATATTGGTGGAGACACATTCAAGTCGTTCACGTAATGAGAATTAGAATGATTATAATTTATATCAGTCTCTTTCTCAACTTTTCGGCTGGAGCAGAGAACCTGAAACAGGCATCGATCGGCTTACAGCTGAGAGCGACTGCATTCCTAACGGTGTTTAATTAGTGCTCAGCAATAGAAAAGTTAATTAGTTTGAGGGTCTACATCGTGTTCGAATGGAAGGGTAAATTTGAGTTCGTCATCGGTAAATATTTGCAATCTACTGATTTATTCACAAACATGGTGCAGATAGGCCATAAAAGAAGGCTACATCATGACTGGATATATGAAACAAACACAGAAGAAAGAAAGAAAGAAAGAAAGAAAGAAAGTAAGGGTGTGGAAGTGTTCCTGCGGGAACTCTTCGTCAACAGTAAAATGGTGCACCACTTCATAAAACTCACGGTGGAGTGGATGGTCGCTAAGAATGAATGATCGATATGCTGTACGGCAATCAGTTAATATGATGCATGAATCCCTGTTCCTGGAGCTGGGACATGGCGTTGATGCAAGGGTAGCTGATTCCGGCCAACGGCAGCCGGTATGTGGCTGCCGGCAGCATCCCCTGGGTGACCGCAGCCATCTCCAGGGATCGGACCTGCGTCTTCAAGTACTTCACGTACTGGATGGCCTCGTCGAGCATGGAGGCGGTGTCCATCTTGGTGCCGCCGGGGACCATGTGCTGCAGGATCCGCATCCGCTCACTGATCCGCTCCCGCCGCAGTCGAGCCGCCACGCTCTGCGGGTCCTTGGACATCCTCATATTCCGCCGCTTCGCCGGCCGCACCGTCTCCGGGTCCACCTGCTCCGGCTGCGCCGCCGCCACCCGGAATACCATCTCGCTCATCGAAAACTCTGTCCCGTCGCCCGACGCAGCAACCGGGCTGGTCGTGATCACCGGCGACGCCGCCGTACTCGCGTCGTATAAGCTAGGACCGAAGGGCGCGGCTGGAAACATGGGCGAGGCAGGGCAGGTGGGGGGAGAAGCGGCAGGCACAAGGGCCTGCTGTGGACGAGTTCCGGCGAGATACTGGCCGTCCGGGAGCAGGAGAAGTGATTCATCTGCCAATTGCAGCATCATGTTCACCCAGTCCATCTGGGTCTCAGGCGAAGCGACCAAGAAGTCTACGTCCATTTGCGAGATCGAGGAAGTGATAGAAATGGAGAGGTATCACAAACAATAAGCCAGCAGGTGAAGGGAGTATCAATCCAGTTGGGTGGCTATTTATAGCAAGGAGGCAGGATCAGAATCTAATTCTACCGCGGCCTAAAATTGTAATAACCAATGATAACTTCTTTTCTCTATTAATTTGGATAGAGAAGAAGGGTGGTGGCCAGTGGGTCTGGCTCACTAATTGTGATTAAAGTGGAATTCATTAATGTTCATGGATTTTGTTTATCTATCTGCTGCCAATGGCGTCGCTGCCAATTACTGGGTCCGACCTGCTGTGCGTGAACATGGCATGATGTCTAAGCAAGCAGGTTAAAAGGAAGGCGCTGGTCCAAGTTTGTTCGGCACATGTCACAATGACATCAATAGATGCTAGTTAATTTTAACTATTTACATAAAGAAAAGGTGAAATTATCTTCAAAGATGTATATATATTTTGTTGGAAAATATACCTAAGAAACTAAGATGTCCTGCCACTCAAAGATGAAGCCAAGAATATAGCCGATGGGGTCAATAGCCGAGGGGTAAGACAAAAGTTAATGATATATAATTTCAAAACAGTCAATAAATATACCTTAAAAAAATCACACTAAAATTATAATTATTCACTATGAGAATTCATGATTTGAAATAGTTGCATAATAGCTTCATAGTCAATTCCATTAAAAATATCTTTCTTAATGTATGAAATCATACAAACATTAAGCTAATCATCTTCCATTCGATTGTACAATCGATATTTTATGATCTTCATTGCATAAAATGCTTTCTCTACACTCAAGTAGCAACTAGCAAAGTCAATATGTTAAAGTAACAAGCATATAAACTAAAGGATATACCACATGTCTTCTTGTTTCTATCATTTTCGTAGCAAAGTTTGCAATCTCATCAACTGCTGAAAACTCACTGCTTGAACACATATCAATAATACAATTCTCAAGTTGATTATCAAGTAACACAATATCATGTTTAGAAAAATCCTTAGGATATAATCTAGCAAAACTGATGAGATTTTTTTTTATTGAAAGTAGAGAATGAGTCCCTAAGATTAAGACATCCTATACAATAAAGTAATTTAGTATTTGTTTAAGAGAAATAGCTATTAAGCTCCATAAGTTGTTTATCTAAAATAGCACAATATAACTCATAATGATAATGACACTATATTTTTTCATCACAAGTGCATGGTTAAGTCATCAAATAATAAAAATATTGATCCCACAAAAATTGTGGATTAAGCACTAGTTAAGTCTACAAAGTAAATTATCTAGACTATCAAATATTGTTTGAAAGCTTAAGACCTAGATATTAAGAGAGAGAGAGAGAGAGAGAGAGAGAGAGTTGAGAGAGAGAGAGAGAGAGTTGAGAATAAGAGGTTCGGAAGATGTGAGATTGGAAATTAAAGTTTGTTGGGAAATGATTCTAAAATTTCGGTTTCATTGCAATGCTAGTTAATATACTATGAATTATCCATCTCCTATCTTCTATGTTTATGCTCTTATAGGGATCCTAACTAAATACCGATACAACCTCATGATGGCTACATCGGAGTGTTTATCCTGTTGGATTTCAATGTTATTAAGTAGAGGAGGTAACATAAAAAATCTGATTAAATGGATACCTCGTGTCATATGAGGATCCCCCACCATATAGTCTAAATTACATAAATCACTTCCTAACATGGAATAGGGAAAAACCCATTAAGCTCTAATTAGACAATCCTTTATAGAGAATTAATCTTCATTTCAAGAAAATGTTCTAGAAGCTTCGATTAAAGAGATACCCTCTAAAGGCCTCTCGGTCATACGATCTAGAGCATTTCCTCTACATGGAGAACAATATTTACATTTATTCAATTAAACAATACATATAAGCAATCAATCACCACACGCGCATTCAATCAAATAAGAATAAGGCATAAACATGCCATGGAACTAGGAAATTGTCAAATCCATAGAGTTTACATCAACATTACATTATAATTACTTCCTACTATTGGTGTAGGGAGCACCAAACTATCAAACCTAAGTTTTGATTATGATAAAAGGTCTAAAGTTAAGGTTACTTGTTGTCTAACAAGTGGGATTGAGCTTGCAGAAAAGTACTAAGTGTTCTTAGGCAAAAGTCCTAGTGGATTCTAGGCAGGTAGAAAACCCTAGGGAGAGGTAGCCCTAGATCTTAGGGCATGGAAACTCTAGGTTATGACAAGTCCTAGCTGTGGTTAGGCAATAAAGTCTTGGCGAGTTGAGCACTTTGGGCGAAATCCTAGAGTCGAGGTCTCTAGGTGAAAATATTGGTGGTCATAGACCAGGTGGAAGTCTGAATGGGTCGTGGAGCGGACGTTTAGCATGAAGACCTGAAGTCTCGGACACTAAGTAAAAATTTAGATGGTTTGGAGGACCAATCTAGCAAAAGGTAAACTCTCTTTAGAGGAGTAGGTGAGGACGCGTTCTCCGAAAAGAGAATAGTAGGCGTCCGTTTGACCCAGAGTTTCAGCAAAACTCAAAGTCAGAACCGAACAATCGGAGTCTATCAAATTCATATTCTATATACTTTTTATTGCTTGGACTAAAATTATTTTGTAGAAAATAAGGAGGCTGGAAAAAGTTGGTCCAGACGCCCATAGTATGGGTGCCCAGAGTGTTGGTGCGGGAAGCATCTGACGATCGAACATGTATATTGATAATGGTAAAGGGTTCAAAGTTAAGGTTATTTGTGATCTAACTGTTGGTTGCTACTCGGAATATCGTACCGATTCCCCTATACAAAAATTTTGTATAAGTCCTGGACCTTTCCTAACAACCTATTGTGTTATTTAGAAATTAAATTAGGAATCGCAAACAGAGCTTAACATTATTGATTCCAAATTTAACTTATCTATTTTTAGAGGTTTGGACTTGGATCGCAAACGATGCTTAACATTATTAATCCAAATCCACCTATGTTACAAATTTGATTAAATATTTATTTCTGTGATCGCCTCCCAGGTCAAACATAGCGAGGCACTAGGCCTTCTTGGGTATAAGATCATCCACCACTGCCTCGTCAAAGCCTTTCGAAGAAATTCAATATTCAATCTAATTATAGTAACCCTAGGTTTAACCAATAAGAACAATCGAATTACAAGATCGAAAAAGAAAAGAAACACAACTCCGAAACCTAGAATCACTAGCCTCTTGTGTTTGGAATGCATACAAAGAAAACTAGTATGATGCGGAAAAGAATTACTAGTTATACCTTTCTTTGTAAGCAACAACCTCTTGATCTTCTATCGTATTCCTCTTTTTATATCGGATGTTGTATGGGCAACGATCTACCAAGATGAGAACCACCAAGCCTCCTTCTCCTTGCAAGTTTCGGCCACCAACCTTAATGCTCCAAGGGATGCTAGAACAAAGCCTCCTTTCTATCCTTCTTCTCCAAGCTAGAATCGGCCACCACCAAGCTCCAAGAGATGTGTTCGGCCACAAGAAGAAGAGAAGACAAAAGGAGAGGGTCAGCTACACTAAGGAAGAGAGGAGAGGAAAATAGAAGATATGTGTTGTCAGGTGAGGCACCTCTACCCTCTCTTTTATATTCCTTAGTCTTGGCAAATAAGGAAATTTAATTAAAATTAAAATTTCCTTATTTTCCTTGCCACTGGTTAATAAGGAAAATTTAATTAAAAATTCCTTTTCACCCTTTACATGGTCGGCCCCTTCACTTGCTCTAAATAAGGCAAGTTTTAAATACAAAATTAAAACTTCCTTATTTATTTCCAGAAAGTTTTAAAATAAAAATTTCTCTTTAAAAAATTCCCTTCATGGTTAGTTATAAAAGGAAACTTTTATAAATTAAAATCTTTCTATTAAAACATGTGGATGATTTTCAAAAAGGAAAGTTTTCTACAAAATTAAAATCTTTCTTTTAACTACAAATAAGGAAAGATATCAAACATTTCTCTTAATCCTTTGTAGAAACTATAAAAGGAAATATTTAATTTTTAAAACTCTCTTTTAAATCATGAACATGGTTATAAAAAAGGAAAATTTTATCAAAAATTAAAATCTTCCTTTTAACTACAAATAAGGAAAGATTTATAATTTTAAACTCTCTTTTAAAACCATATCTTCCACATAAGAAAAGATTTTAAAATAAAATCCCTTTTATTTTTATATGGCCGGCCACACCTAGCTTGGACTCCAAGCTAGGGCCAGCCACCTTAACTTGGCTCAACCTTTGGCTTGGACGGCCCAAGCTAGGACTCCAAGCTTGCTTGGCCGACCACCTAAGGTTGGGTAAGAAGGTGGGTATAGGTGGGTATAACACTTTATAAATAAGAGGCTACGATAGGGACCGAGAGGAGAAATTGGTTTTGGTCTCCCGATGAAATTAAGCTTCCTGTGTTTGCCCCGAACACCCAACTTAATTTCATCAATAATAATTCATACCACTAAGGAATTATTATTGAACTACCGCATCAACCCCAAATTATATTTTGGGCTCATTATTATGAGTGTGTTAATCTCCCTGTATTTAAGATATCGAATGCCCATTAATTAAATGAGTTACTGACAACTCACTTAATTAATATCTAGCTCGAAGAGTAGTACCACTCAACCTTATTGTCATATCGGACTAAATCCACCTACAGGGTTTACATGACAATTCTTATGAGCTCCTCTTGGGGACATTATCAACCTAGATTACTAGGACATAGTTTCCTTCTATAATCAACAACACACACTATAAATAATATCATTTCCCAACTTATCGGGTCTTTTGATTTATCAAACTCAATCTCACCCATTGATAAGTCAAAGAAATAAATACTAGATATATGTGCTTGTTATTATATCAGGATTAAGAGCACACACTTCCATAATTATAAAGGTCTTATTCTTTTATTCAGTCAGTATAAAAAAAACTTACCTTAAATGGTCCTGCTTAATGCACTCATAGTGTACTAGTGTAATTTATCAGTCAAGATAAACTAATACCTAATTACACTACGACTATTCCAATGGTTTGTTCCTTTCCATCTCAGTCGTGAGCTACTGTTTATAATTAATAAGGAATTGATAACATGATCTTCTATGTGTGACACCACACACCATGTTATCTACAATATAAATTAATTGAACAACTACACTTAACATATAAATGTAGACATATGACCAATGTGATTCTTTATTTCAAAATAAAATGTTTGTAAAAAGCTAGGCTTTTAGTATACACTCTAACAATCTCCCACTTATACTAAAAGACTATGTTGTCATAAACGCTACCATACATCTGATTCTCATTCCTTTAACATGCCGATCGAAAGCTTTTGCCGGAAGGACCTTAGTGAAAGGATCTGCCAGGTTATCCGCTGATGCAATCTTAGCGATAACAACTTCTCCTCGCTTTACGATGTCTCATATCAGGTGGTACTTGCACTCTATATGTTTACTCGCCTTATGGGCTCGTGGTTCCTTCGAGTTTGCAACTGCACTGCTATTATCACAATAAATTGTGATGATTTTGGGTAAACCAGGAATCACATATAAGTCCATTAGAAAGTTCCTAAGCCATACAACTTCTTTGGCTGCCTCAGAGGCTGCCACATACTCAGCTTCCATGGTTGAGTCTGAAATGTATTTCTGCTTAACACTCCTCCATGCAATGGCTCCACCTCCTAAAGTAAACACATAGCCTGATGTAGACTTACTATTATCCCTATCTGATTGGAAGTCTGAATCTGTGTAACCCACAGGGAGCAAATCATCTGCTTGGTAAACTAGCATATAATCTCTAGTCCTTCTCAAGTACTTTAATATATATTTTACAGCAGTCCAATGCCCCCTGTCCAGGGTTACTTTGATATCTTCTAACCATGCCTACGGTAAAGCAGATATCTAGTCTCGTGCACAACATAACATACATTAGGTTTCCAACAACTGAAGCATAAGAAATTGCCTTCATCTCCTCTATCTCCTTTGATGTCTTCGGAGACATCTCTTTAGATAAAGCTACTCCATGCTGAAAAGGTAAGAAACCTTTCTTGGAGTTTTGCATGCTAGAACGAGCAAGGATTGTATCTATATATGAAGCTTAAGATAGGCACAACATCCATTTCTTGTGATCCCTTATGACTTTGATCCCAAGAATGTGTGCACATTCTCCTAAGTCTTTCATATCGAATTATTTGGACAACCATACCCTTACGTCCGATAACACTTTGACATTGTTTCCAATTAACAAAATGTCGTCTACATATAGTACAGGAAATACCACCACATTTCTGCTACACTTCTTGTATACATAGGACTTTCGGACACTGAATAAATCCATAGGTTAGGATTACCTCATTAAACCGGATATTCCAAGATCTTGAAGCTTGCTTCAGTCTATAAATAGACCGATTAAGCTTACATACTAGATGCTCTTTGCCCTTTACAATAAACCCCTCTTGTTGCTTCATATGGATGTTTTCTTCAAGACTTCCATTAAGGAAAGCTATCTTGACATCTATTTGCCAAACCTCATAATCCATATGAGCGGCAATGGATAAGAGTATCCGTATAGACTTAAGCATAACTACCGGTGAAAAGGTCTCCTCATAATCGATTCCCTCTTTCTGAGTATACCCTTTCGCAACAAGCCTTGCTTTGAAGGTTTCTACCTTCCCGTCTGTCCCTCTTTTCCTTTTGTAGATCCACTTGCATCCAATGACTTTTACACCATTTGGTGGTTCTACAAGCTCCCAGACCTTATTAGAATACATAGATTCTATTTCAGAATTCATCGCTCTTTGCCAAGATGCTGCATCTTTATCTTGGAATGCTTCGTCATATGACCAGGGATTAGGTTCTTGTTCTCCAGGGATCAAGTCCTAAGACTCTCCTAAGAACATGAATCTTTCAGGTTGCCTAACAACCCTCCCACTACGACGAGGCACTGTCTGTAACTGTGCATCATTTGTGACACATGTTGCAGTTTCTTGTGGTACTTCATCTTGTACTGTTGGTACTAAAGTAGACGTGTCCTCTCTAATTTCTTCTAGAACAATTTTACTC
Organism: Zingiber officinale; assembly: GCF_018446385.1. Classification (NCBI taxonomy): domain Eukaryota; kingdom Viridiplantae; phylum Streptophyta; class Magnoliopsida; order Zingiberales; family Zingiberaceae; genus Zingiber; species Zingiber officinale. Next base: position 114,410,297 of record NC_055993.1, on the reverse strand, counting down.
ATGGGCTTGTGGTCCATTATATAGTCTTCTTCTAAAAATCGGGCATTGGTGCTAACAATGACCTTCTGATCTTTAGGACTGTTAAATAAACCACCTTTCGTTCCTCTAGGATAACCCACAAACAAGCAAACTTCTATACGAGATTCTAACTTATCAGCATCTATTTTCAGCACATGTGCTAGACTACCCCAAATTCAAATATATCTCAGACTGGGCTTTCATCCATTCCATAATGTTGGGACCGAAAAGTAGCTAGAGGGGAGGGGTGAATAGCTCGTCGTGTGCTAGGTGCTCATCGTTGCTTGTTTCTTCAAGGATATGCAAAGGATATACAAGAAACAAAAACATACAACGCTAACACTTAGGATTTTACTTGGTATCCACCTCACAAGAGGTGACTAGTCCAAGGATCCACGCACACACACACACCTCCACTAATAAACACTCCTTTTCGGTAACTACCGAAGGCGGAGAATCCCTACAAGTTCACACTACAAGAAGAAAGGGAAAGGATACACAAATACAAGCAAAAGCTTACAATGAGTATAGAAACCCTAACCCTAGCTTTCTTCTTAACTGTAGATCCGCCTCTTGACTTGGAAAACCTCCAAGAACCTTCAAGAACTGGCGATCTGATCTTTGTGGAGAAGCTGTGGAAGTGCTGAAGTGAGCTGAGATGAATCAGTGAAGTTCTACTGAAGGAAACACTCGCCTGCAGCTAAATACGACGCCAACGGTCGGATCCCGATCGATTGGATTGCTCCCAATCGATCGAGGAGGCTTTGGATCGATCAACCGATCGATCCAGAGCGCCTCTGTGCTCTCTGGAATAGCTTGGATCGATCGGCTGATCGATCCAGGGCTTATCGCGCATAAACAGCAGCTCCTAATCGATCCACTGATCGATTGGGACCTCTGGATCGATCCACGGATCGATCCAAAGAGGTTCTATTCGCGAGGACTCACCCAATCGATCAACTGATCGATTGGGCATGATCCAATCGATCGGCTGATCGATCCAGATCTGCTGGATCGATCGGCTGATCGATCCAGATCTGTTGGATCTATCCGCTGATCAATCCAGATCTTCTGGATCAATCCGCTGATCAATCCAGATCTTGGTTTTTGCCCAAAAGCAAGTCCAAAGCCCCCTAAACCAACATCCAGTCAACCATGACTTGTTGGTACATAAAACCTAGCATATGGTCACCATTGACCATCTAGGACTCTCTTACCAAGTGTCCGGTCAATCCCTTTGACCCACTTGGACTTTTCTCCTCTTGCAAAGCATTCGGTCAATCCCTTTGACCTACTTGGACTTTTCTTCCTCGTGCCAAGTATCTGGTCAATCCCTTTGACCTACTTGGACTTTCACTAGATGTCTGATCAACCTTGACTCATCTGGATTTCCCCATGCCTGGCTTCACTCACCAGGACTTCCCTTCTGCCTAGCTTCACTCACTAGGACTTCTCTTCTGCCTGGCTTCACTCACCAGGTCTTTCACCTAGCTTCACTCACTAGGATTTTCACCTGCCTTCACTCACCAGGATTTTCCTCTGCCTGGCTTCACTCACCAGGACTTTCACTTAGCTTCACTCACTAGGATTTCCTCACTGCCTAGCTTCACTCACTAGGTCTTTCACCTGGCTTCACTCACCAGGATTTTCCTTCTGCCTAACATCCCAGTTAGGACTTCTCAATCAAGTATCTGGTCAACCTTGACCGACTTTACTCTTCTTCAATCAACCTGATCAGACCCTGATCAGAGGGGAATTGCACCAAACAATCTCCCAAAATGAACAACTGCATTTTCAAACATCAAAACCCAAACCAAGACTCAAGCTTGGTCAACCAGGTCAGCCTTGACCTGAGGGATATTGCACCAACAATCTCCCCCTTTTTGATGTTTGACAATACCACATTTAATTTAGGCTAATCTCATAGCCTCAACCTCCTTTATGCCACTAGGTAATGAAAGCATAAGTTAAACCGTTCATTCTCCTCCTAAGAGGGCAAACTCCCTCTAGGTAATGAAGTCCTAACTTAAACCCTTCATTCTCCCCCTATTGGCACACATCAACCCCACCTTTGGGCACACATCAACAAGTTCACTTGTTGAAAACTCTCCCCCTGAAGAGTTGCTCATCGTTGTTCACAACTTCACTCATTGTGATCAACACGATAATGAAAGTCCCATACCCTTCATTATCCGTAACCCTACATTCTCCCATTAATGTAGTCAAATGCCCACCCTTGAGCATTTTTAACTTAAACCACTTGAACAATGATTATATCCACTCCCCATTAAAGTTCAAACACTCAACCTTGAGCATGGTCTGAAAAGAAGGTTAACCACCTTCCAAGGTTCATGAAAAATAATTTTCATGTCTTTAAAGAGTCCCTCCCCCTAAAGACATGATGGTAACTTCTGGCATTGCACCAACAATGACTTGGAATCCCTAAACCTTTAGGAAATCCAAATTTAGAAGTTTTGAGGTTCAAAAATTAAATATTGAAACTAACCTCAACCTAAACTTCAATTTAGTCTTCCTTAACCAATCCATCATTGTTTTTAATATGAAAATACCCTTTTTATGTATACACATGTATTTTGAGGGGTTAGAAATGGTTACCTAGACTAAAATGGGTTCAAAATGCTGAAAAATAAGCTTTCCCAGCCAAAATCAGCATCTTCGATCGATTGGAGTTGGGTTCCAATCGATTGAACCCTGCTGAATCGATCCACTGATCGATTCAGTCTTCTTGGATCGATCGGCTGATCGATCCAGCGAGCTTCTGCTCGCGAGAAATGGCTTCTCAATCGATCGATTGATCGATTGAGGCACTCCAATCGATTCACTGATCGATTGAAGGCCTGAAATTGCTGAAATTCAATTTCAGCCAATTTCAGAAACCCCTAGAAAATTCTACAAAATTCCAAAAATCGTAAAAATTTGTGTAGACATTATTTAGGGTATAATTTATCATGGAAAAATAGTTTTCTATAAAAATACATCATATTTTCAAAGATTGACACAAACTTGAGAACTTACAAAAACTTTAGTGTTTTCTTCAAGTTTGTGTCTAACTATTCAATGGTGATTACTATCAAAAGATAGCCTTCACCAAGGTTTTCCAAAATTATTTTAAAAATATTTTCAAAACCAATATCCCACCATGTTCATTGGGCTTAATGCACATGACTTATACATTAGCTTTCCCAATGATGGGAAAACACATAACTATGTGTTTTGATGAACTCAAAACTCAAAAGAATGCACTAAATCAACATCTTGAGTTTTGTTCATCATCCTAACATCTCACTTGTATCTAAAGTGCACAAAACACATACAAGTCATCTTATAGGTCTTTGTGAGATGTAAAGTTTGGTTTTGCCCTAATCTAGGGATCATGCATAGATATCTAGGCATTTTGTAGATATTGGATATCCACCTAGGATGTCACTTATTGATACACTTGGTAAATGCCATTTGTCCTTAATTTTAAGGAATTAAAAATAATGCATGATAATGTTATGACATACATCAAAATGAAATAGTTTTCAAAAGAAAGATTCCTATAACTACATGATGTATGTATGTCATGACATGATATTTTTGTGTTTTCATAATAAGGCATGAGTGCAAAATACAAAACTAAATATGATGTCATGGCATATAGTGAGCAAACAATCATGGCAAGGTTTAACATAAATAAAATACCTTGATTACCTATCTAAGTGTTCTTAAACCTTAGCTAAGTTAAAACTTAACCCTAGATTGCCCTCTAAATGCTCCAAGAAAATGCCAAAGCCTAAATTGACATTTCTAGTTCTCTTGATTAACTTATGCCAATTGAAATTAAGTTTATTCCTCAAATGTTGGCATATTTCATTCTTCTACAAGAGTAGCATTTTAAATTAAGGCTTAGATTGACCTTAAATTTCCTAAGAACATACCAAAATCCCAACTTGGTAGTTCTTATGATTTTCCCAATTTGTGTCACTTAAAATATCATCCAATTTATCAAATTGTGACACATTTTACTCTTCCCAAGAGTAAACATAAATCCACTTCATTTTCAAAGGTTAATAATAACCTTGAAAATGCTCCTTGAGTGTCAATTTCTTCAAAGTTGGGTTAACTACCCTTCTTCTTAGAGTTGACACTCTCTAACCCATCTATGGGGTAGAGAAGATGCTCCTAGGAACCCAAAACCTATTGGTTCTCCTTGGATGCTCTAGGTATTCACTAGGGATAACTTCCCTAGATACCTTCCTAGTGACCTTGTTTGGCTTCTTAGAAGCCTTGGTCACTTTTTCTAGGTCAACTCTAGGGATAGCCTCCCTTGTGACCTTGTTAGTGACTTTCTTAGACTTCTTAGAAGTCTTAGTCACATTTGTTGTTGCAAAGATACTTCTAGGGATGACTTCCTTTGTATCCTTGACTTGACTTGACTTTTAGACTTAGGGTTGGTTCCATAGCTATATGGAACCCTATGGTAAGTAGGTACATCCTTTTTGATTTTAGGTTTGTATCCCAAACCTCTATGGCCCTTGGATGACCCTTGTTATCCTAAACCTAGATTTTGCTCATTTTGCCCTTTAAGGATATTTTCCATCCTTTTTAGGGTCTTTTCTAGTTTGTCAAGTCTTGACCTCAAGACTTGATTTTCCATCACTAAGTCCTTAGTTTTTTATTTTCCATTAAATCCATGAGCATTTTTGTTTCTAGGCTTGTAGCTAAAATCCTTAGAGTTCTTGCCTAGACTTTTACCTACATTCCTAGCCCTAGGTGTAGTGGTTTTAACATGAAAAGCTATATGTTTTTCCTTAACGCTATCATGCTTCCTATTTTCATGGTAAATAGCATTAAAATGATATAAGTTAGAACTATCATGCTTTTTACCATAATTTAAAGGGGTAGGCTCAATGAAAGTTACCTTTCTTTTTACCTTGGAGGCTCTCCCTTGACTTGAGCTTCCTCCATGAGCCTTGACCACCTTCTTCCCTTTAGGACATTGACTTCGGTAATGCCCCTTTTGATTGCACAAGAAGCACACAATGTGCTCCTTGCTCTTCTTTGTTCCGGGGATGGTCTCCTTGGGCTTCTCCTTGCTCTTTTGTGCCACTTGGCCCTTCTTCTTGGCCAATTTAGGGCATTTACTTTTGTAATGCCCTTTTTTCCTACATTCAAAGCATATAATATGATTTTTATTATTAATTAAAATTGTTATACCTTTGCTTGTAGGGGTGGCATCTTCTCCTTTTGATCCGGAGGTAGAAGCTTCCTCTTGATCCGAAGATGATACTCCTCCATTTGATTTTGCTTGACTTGTGGAGGTGGAAGCTTCATCATCCTCTTCTTCTTTTGACCCGGATGTAGAAGCTTCTCCTTCTTCTTGATCCGGTTTTACCAAAGATTGCTCCCCCTCAATCCTAGAGGTGGAGGCTTTATCATCTTGTACATGGAACAAGGAGTATGCTCCCTTCTTGTTCCCTTCATTGCATTCCCTCGAAGATGAAGCTTCTTCTTGAACTTCTTCTTTGGAAGTTGAGCATCTCTCAACTTCAGAGTCCTCCTCTTGATCTTGCTCCAATGAGTCACCCTCTTTGGATTCCTCTTGATTCGGTACAGTGGAGGGGATCTCATGAATTGATGCTAACTTGCTCCAAAGCTCCTTGGCATCCTTGAATTCTCCAACTTGAGCCAAAATATTGCTTGGCAATAAGTTGACCAAAAGCTTGGTCACTTTATCGTTTGCCTTGCTCCTTTGAACTTGCTCTTGACTCCATTTGCTTTTCTTGAGAGGCTTGCCCTTGGAGTTTGTTGGAGCTTCAAATCCTTCCATGAGAGCAAACCATTGCTCTATCTCCATCATCAAGAAATTTTCGATTCTTGATCTCCAAGAATCGAAGCTTGTGGATGTGTACGGTGGAGCCACCCTTGTGTCAAATCCAAGTCCATCTTGGAATTGCAGCTTGAAGTTGAGCCTTTTGATGAAGTCTTCAACTTGTAGAATTTCTTCAACTTCTTCACCCTCTAGCTTTGCTTGTTTTGTTTGCCCCTTCCGGCGATGATTCCGGTGAAGAGCGGCCTCGCTCTGCTACCACTTGTTGGGACCGAAAAGTAGCTAGAGGGGGGTGAATAGCTCGTCGCGTGCTAGGTGCTCGTCGTTGCTTGTTTCTTCAAGGATATGCAGCGGAAATACAAGAAACAAAAACATACAACGCTAACACTTAGGATTTTACTTGGTATCCACCTCACAAGAGGTGACTAGTCCAAGGATCCACGCACACACATACACCTCCACTAATAAACACTCTTTTTCGGTAACTACCGAAGGCGGAGAAGCCCTACAAGTTCACACTACAAGAAAAAAGGGAAAGGATACACAAATACAAGCAAAAGCTTACAATGAGTATAGAAACTCTAACCCTAGCTTTCTTCTTAGCTGTAGATCCGCCTCTTGACTTGGAAAACCTCCAAGAACCTTCAAGAACTGGCGATCTGATCTTTGTGGAGAAGCTGTGGAAGCGCTGAAGTGATCTGAGATGAATCAGTGAAGTTCTACTGAAGGAAACGCTCGCCTGCAGCTAAATATGACGCCAACGATCGGATCCCGATCGATTGGATTGCTCCCAATCGATCGGGGAGGCTTTGGATCGATCAACCGATCGATCCAGAGCGCCTCTGTGCTCTCTGGAACAGCCTGGATCGATCGGCTGATCGATCCAGGGCTTATCGCGCATAAACAGCAGCTCCCAATCGATCCACTGATCGATTGGGACCTCTGGATCGATCCACGGATCGATCCAAAGAGGTTCTGTTCGCGGGGACTCACCCGATCGATCAACTGATCGATTGGGCATGATCCAATCGATCGACTGATCGATCCAGATCTGTTGGATCAATCCGTTGATCAATCCAGATCTGCTGGATCAATCCGCTGATCAATCCAGATCTTGGTTTTTGCCCAAAAGCAAGTCCAAAGCCCCCTAAACCAACATCCAGTCAACCATGACTTGTTGGTACATAAAACCTAGCATCCGGTCACCCTTGACCATCTAGGACTCTCTCACCAAGTGTCCGATCAATCCCTTTGACCCACTTGGACTTTTCTCCTCTTGCCAGGCATTCGGTCAATCCTGTTGGTGCAATCATGCCCTGGAAGTTTCAATGTGTTGACAATTATTTAAGTTTAGGTTAATACGGTGGAACTAACATGCATTGTGAGTTTGCAGGAGGAGTTTCTTGCAGGTCAGAAGACCAGATGCAAGAGAAGTCCAAGAAGGTAGAGGACTGGATTCTTGGCAAAAAGAGTTCTTGCATGTCAGAAGACCAGATGCAAGGCAAGAGAAGTCCAAGAAGGTCGGGGACCGGATTCTTGGCAAGAGAAGCTCCTGCAAGTCACAAGATTATGTGTGTGATAGGCTCACTGTCAGAGATCGACTGGTAAATCGATTCAGACATGGCTGTGCAGCAAATTACCTCTGAATCGATCAGCCGATCGATTGAAGGTAAGGCAATCGATTGGCTGATCGATTGGTAAGGTTCTGCGCAGCACAGAATGCTTCTGGATCGATCAGCCGATCGATTCAAGGTACTGAATCGATCGGTCGATCGATCCGTGAACATTCTGTGCGAAGCACAGAATCATTCTAAATCGATCAGTCGATCGATTCAAGGGATTGAATCGATCCGCCGATCGATTTAAGGGATTGAATCGATCAGCCGATCGATCCATGAACATTCTGTGCGAAGCACAGAATCATTCTGAATCGATCAGCCAATCGATTCAAGGTATTGAATCGATCGGCCGATCGATTCACGAAGCTGCGATTTCATGAGCAAGTGGCTGAATCGATTCAAACGCTGCCCCAATCGATCCAAGTCAAATAAAAGAATCTGCACTGTTGATCTTGACGCGATGGCTTCCAACGGATACTTGTGAATCGATTGGGATATAATCTCAATCGATCCACGGTAACGGCAGCGTGAGAAACGGCTAGTTTTCTCAACGTTTAAAACACGGGAAGAAACTGGAAAATATAGAACAACAAAAATCATACTGTTCCATTGCTCTCCAAGTCTTTTGAAAGCTCTCAAGTGATCAAGATTCAAAGAAAAGGGTTCAAGCTCCTCTCCACTACTTACTGAAGTCTCACTGCAAAGAAGAAGCCTGTTAAAGCTTGTAATCCTTCTCTTCTTCTTCTTTGTAGTGTTTGTAATATTTACTTTGAAGAGAAGGGAGAGTTGTATTTCTGTTAAGGTTTCTCCACCTTCAGTGTGATTCCGAGAAGGAGGGTTTTTGATAGTGAAAGAGTGTGAGTGGTGTGCATCCTTGGACTAGTCACCTCCTTGAGGAGGTGGATACCAAGTAAATACCGGTGTTAGCATTGCCTTCAAATTTCCGCTGTGCAAAACAAAGTTGGTCAGCAAAAAGAAGTGAGCCATTCACCTCCCCTCCTTCTAGCTCAACCGATCCTAACAAATCCCTTTGACCTACTTGGACTTTTCTTCCTCGTGCCAAGTATTCGGTCAATCCCTTTGACCTACTTGGACTTTCACCAGATGTCTGATCAACCTTGACCCATCTGGATTTCCCCGTGCCTGGCTTCACTCACCAGGACTTCCCTTCTGCCTAGCTTCACTCACTAGGACTTCTCTTCTGCCTGGCTTCACTCACCAGGTCTTTCACCTAACTTCACTCACTAGGATTTTCACCCGCCTTCACTCACCAGGATTTTCCTCTGCCTGGCTTCACTCACCAGGACTTTCACCTAGCTTCACTCACTAGGATTTCCTCACTGCCTAGCTTCACTCACTAGGATTTCCTCACTGCCTAGCTTCACTCACTAGGTCTTTCACCTGGCTTCACTCACCAGGATTTTCCTTCTGCCTAACATCCCAGTTAGGACTTCTCAGTCAAGTATCTGGTCAACCTTGACCTACTTTACTCTTCTTCAATCAACCTGATCAGACCCTGATCAGAGGGGAATTGCACCAAACAATCTCCCAAAATGAACAACTGCATTGTCAAACATCAAAACCCAAACCAAGACTCAAGCTTGGTCAACCAGGTCAACCTTGACCTGAGGGATATTGCACCAACACATAATTCTGTGGGAGTAGAGGGTACTGATTTAGAAGGTACCAGTTCAGAATGTGTGCTGCCGTTTCCAGTGCGTATCCCCAAAATGAATTTGGTAATTCTGAATAACTCATCATCGATCTAACCATTTCCAAAAGAGTCATATTCCTTCGTTCTGTCACACCATTCTATTAGGGTGTACCAGGTGCGGACAATTGGGATTGAATCTCGGCCTCTGATAAGTAATTCCTAAACTCTCCTAAGAGGTATTCGCCACCACGATCAGACCGTAGTGTCTTGATACTTTTACCATGACGCTTCTCCATATCAGCCTTGTACTCTTTAAACTTATCAAAGCACTCAGACTTACGGCGCATCAAGTAAATATATCTATATCTCGAATAGTCATCTATAAAAGTGACAAAATATTCGAAACCACCTCTTGCCTAGAGAGACATAGGACCACATAAATCAGAATGAACCAATTCTAACACATCTTTGGCTCTATACCCCTTGACCTTAAAAGGTCTCTTGGTCATTTTACCTTCCAAGAAAGATTCACAAGTTGAAAAGTTTTCCACCACTAATGAACCCAAGAGTCCATCAGCTATAAGCCTTTGAATCATATTTAAGTTAATATGACCAATCCTTAGATGCCAAAGATATGTTTGGTTCATTTCCGAAGGTTCCTTTCTCTTATTAGAATTAGAAGATGTATTATTAATTTCCATTTGTTGCTTTGTGAGAGAAATTGGATTTAAAGTATATAAATTGTCAACCAATGCACCAGAACAGATAATAACCATATTTCTCTTGATAACCACATTGTTATTAAAAGAAACAGAATATCCATCCAAATACAGTTTAGAAACTGAAATTAAATTCTTTCTGAAACTGGGTACATAAAAATAATTTCTTAAACTCAAACTTCTATTCCTATCAAATGATAAGTAGACGTCTCCCACTGCAACAGCCGCCACCTTAGTAGCATTGCCCATGTAGACGGTTATCTCTCCCTCATATAGTCGTCGGGTTTCCTTGAACCCCTGCAATATATTGCAGACATGATCAATGGCTCCTGTATCTACACATCAGGTGCTGGTAGATAACATTGCTAAACATGTTTCAACTACTAGGGAATAAGATATACCTGTATTGTTCTCTCTTCTACGAGGACAGCCCGTCTTCCAATGTCCAGTCTGCTTGCAGATGAAGCACTTTCCCTTTGGCTTCTTCACTCTATCTTTAGGTCCAGTACCTAGAGATCTTTTCACCTTCTTTGCTGAGCCAGCCTGTTTCTTCTTCTTCTTGCCCTTCGACTTAGAAGTAGAAACATTTTCAGCAAAGTGAATCTGAGAACTATGACGAAATATTCCTTCTGCTGCTTGAAGTTCTGTCAGAAGTTTTGCCAACGTATAAGCCCTTTTGTTCATGTTATAGTTCAAGCCGAACTGCTTAAAACTTCTGGGTAGTGTTTGGAGAATAATATCGATCTGAGTTTCCCCATCGATTTCAGCTCCAAGGATCTGTATTTCGTTCAAATAAGCTATCATCTTTAGGATATGATCCCTTACGGGTGTCCCCTCTGACATGGTGGCTGTCATTAATTTTCTCATTGCCTCTTGCCTAGCAGCCCGATTCTTGTGTTCGAAGAGTTCTTTGAGATTGTTCATCATGTCATAAGTAGTTGATAAGTCATGATGCTGATGTTGCAGCACATTTGACATTGAAGCCAAAATGTAACACCGCGTCATCTCATCTACCTTTACCCATTTCTTATGAGACTCAATCTCCTCTTCACTAGAATCACTATTAGGCACATTAGGGCATACCTCCAACAGTACAAACTTATAGCCTTCAGCAGTTAGGATAATGTCCAGGTTTCTTTTCCAATCTATATAATTGGGACCAATAAGTTTGTTCTCTTTCAGTATAATAGCAGTGGGTTGAAAGTCATCCTAAGAATCACAAAAAGACTTTGGTCAGGACTCTAAATTTAAAATAACATTGATTCCTTAAATAATATTATTTAAATTTATGAACACCTAAAATCACCGTGAATTTTACATGTCACGATAGTGTGGACGTATACAAAATCAAACATTTGTAAGTGGAGATTTTACCCATTAATTTTATTCTTGTCAACCTAACTTTATAACAAATAAAATTAATAGTTAGCTTTCCTTCGGTCACATAAATAATAGTAGTGGCTCCGATAGGGAGGATACTATTAAATGTGCCTAAGTGTATACCATTACTTGATACTTAGTCCATTAAATAAGATTGTGCCCCTTCCGATGGGAAAGATCAAACGCTCCTAATTAATTTCCTATAATCATCCAAAATGAAAGTTTGATCTAGTGATTCGCAAACAAACTCATCCGATATGGAGGAAGGCACTCAGAGCCAATGTGCAAGTTTGTTTGCATCACTTACAAACCAATAATGGAGACCGTGGAATTTATTTAAAAATTCCTCTCTCACTTAGTTATTTCAGGTGAGGAATTTTAACTTAGCAAGCACACATCACACTCATCACAGTAAATAAAAGCAATAAATATGGAAATTAATTTTCCAACTATTATGACCTTTTCTATCACTGTCCTTCGCGTGCTGCCAGCCCTAGGGTTCATGCCGTCGGGTCCATCGAGCTTCCTTTTTCGTTGCACCTCTGGTCCTCCAATAGCACCACGCCTCGCAAGGATATGATCCGCGATAGAAATAAAATTTTACATATATCGATCATATATTCAACAAGGGAATGTACATAAAGTCTAGATCAAACATAAATGTAAAATCCTAGAGCTAATACAGCTCTTGCTGTATTAGTTAAATACACTCATGCACACACAATAAAATGCCCTTGACATGTCCAAGGGTCCAATCACATACAATAACCATAAGCCATAATAGTTGGAGCCTGCAACCACAGAGTTAACATATCCTACTATTATCCTGCCTAAATTATGTATGACATGTGCATAATTAAACTAAAAATCAAACACACAGAGGCAAACCCTAACTCTGATACCAATTGTTGGTTGCTACTCGGAATATCATACCGGTTCCCTTTACAAAAATTTTGTACAAGTTCTGAACCTTTCCTCACAACCTATTGCGTTCTTTAGAAATTAAATTAGGAATCGCAAACAGAGCTTAACATTATTGATTCCAAATTTAACTTATCTGTTCTTAGAGGTTTAGACTTGGATCGCAAACGATGCTTAACATTATTGATCCAAATCCACCTATGTTACAAATTCGATTAACTATTTATTTCTGTGATCGGCTCCCAGGTCAAACATGGCGAGACACTAGGCCATTTTGGGTATAGGATCATCCATTACTACCTCGTCAGAGCCTTTCGAAGAAATTCAATATTCAATCTAATAATAGTAACCCTAGGTTTAACCAATAAGAACAATCGAATCACAAGATCGAAAAATAAAAGAAACACAAATCCGAAACCTAGAATCACTAGCCTCTTGTGTTTGGAATTCATACAAAGAAAACTAGTATAATGCGGAAAAGAATTACTAGTTATACCTTTCTTTGTAAGCAACAACCTCTTGATCTTCTATCGTATTCCTCTTCTTATCTCGGAAGTTGTGTGGGCAACAATCTACCGAGATGAGAACCACCAAGCCTCATTCTCCTTGCAAGTTTCGGCCACCAACCTTAAAGCTCCAAGGGATGCTAGAACAAAGCATCCTTTCTCTCCTTCTTCTCCAAGCTAGAACCGGCCACCACCAAGCTCCAAGAGATGTGTTCGGCCACAAGAAGAAGAGAAGACAAAAGGAGAGGGCCGACCACACCAAGGAAGAGAGGAGAGGAAAATAGAAAATATGTGTTGTCAGGTGAGGCACCTCTACCCTCTCTTTTATATTCCTTGGTCTTGGCAAATAAAGAAATTTAATTATAATTAAAATTCCCTTATTTTCCTTGCCATTGGTTAATAAGGAAAAATTAATTAAAAATTCCTTTTCACCCTTTACATAGCCGACCCCTTCACTTGCTCCAAATAAGGCAAGTTTTAAACACAAAATTAAAACTTCCTTACTTGTTTCTGAAAATTTTTAAAATAAAAATTTCTCTTTAAAAAATTTCCTTCATGGTTGGTTATAAAAGGAAACTTTTATAAATTAAAATCTCTCTATTAAAACATGTGGATGATTTCTAAAAAGGAAAGTTTTCTACAAAATTAAAATCTTCCTTTTAATTACAAATAAGAAAAGATATCAAACCTTTCTCTAAATCCTTTGTTGAAACTATAAAATGAAATATTTAATTTTTAAAACTCTCTTTTAAATCATGAACATGGTTACAAAAAAGGAAAGTTTTATCAAAAATTAAAATCTTCCTTTTAACTACAAATAAGGAAAGATTTATAATTTTAAACTCTCTTTTAAAACCATGCCTTCCACATAAGTAAAGATTTTAAAATAAAATCCTTTTTATTTTTATATGGTCGGCCACACCAAGCTTGGACTCCAAGCTAGGGCCAGCCACCTTAACTTGGCTCAACCTTTGGCTTGGCCGGCCTAAGCTTGGACTCCAAGCTTGTTTGGCCGGCCACCTAAGGTTGGGTAAGAAGGTGGGTATAGGTGGGTATAACACTTAATAAATAAGAGGCTATGATAGAGACCGAGAGGAGAAATTGGTTTTGGTCTCTCGATGAAATTAAAGTTCCCGTGTTCGCCCTGAACACCCAACTTAATTTCATCAATAATAATTCATACCACTAAAGAATTATTATTGAACTACCGCACCAACCCCAAATTACATTTTGGGCTCCTTCTTACCATGAGTGTGTTAATCTCCTTGTGTTTAAGATATCGAATGTCCACTAATTAAATGAGTTACTGACAACTCACTTAATTAATATCTAGCTCGAAGAGTAGTACCACTCAACCTTATTGTCATGTCGGACTAAATCCACCTATAGGGTTTACATGACAATCCTTATGAGCTCTTCTTGGGGACATCATCAACCTAAATTACTAGGACATAGTTTCCTTCTATAATCAACAATACACACTATAAATAATATCATTTCCCAACTTATCGGGCCTTTTGATTTATCAAACTCAATCTCACCCATTGATAAGTCAAAGAAATAAATACTAGATATATGTGCTTGTTATTATATCAGAATTAAGAGCACACACTTTCATAATTACAAAGGTCTTGTTCTTTTATTTAGTCAGTATAAAAAGAACTTACCTAAATGGTCTTGCTCAATACACTCATAGTGTACTAGTGTAATTTATCAGTCAAAATAAACTAATACCTAATTACACTACGACTATTCCAATGGTGTGTTCCTTTCCATCTCAGTCGTGAGCTACTGTTTATAATTTATAAGGAATTGATAACATGATCTTCTATGTGTGACACCACACACCATATTGTTGGATCGAGAAGCGCTAGAGGGGGGTGAATAGCGCTCGTGGCTATCTTGTTCGATTATCGGAATCGTAAGAATTATCGGAGTAATTAAGCAGCGGAATAAAACAAAGTAAGCACACAGAGACAGGAGGATTTTTACTTCGTTCGGAGCCTTGATCGACTCCCACTCGAAGGGCCGCGATCCTTGATCGCTTCCGGTGGGCAACAACTATAAGCTCGTTAAAAGATTACAATTATGAGTACAAATAAAAGCTATAAATATTATACCGACAACAAGAAATGCTAATTCTGAAGCTTCGGGTCGTCGGGCAATTGTAGCAGCACTTCGGAGCGTCTTTTGGAGCAGCACGTTGATGAAAGATCACTTGGAATTCGTTGGTTTGAAGTGCTGGTCGAAACCCCCTTATAAAGGGTGTTCAAGGCGCCTTGAAGGCTGTTCAAGGCGCCTCCATGCTGCCTGGTCTTCCGCGTGGATCAAAACTGACCTGGTCGAATTTCATCCATTCAAGGCGCCTTATATCCCTCTCAAGGCGCCTTCCAAGGCGCCTTCTGCCTTCTCCAAGGCGCCTCCAATGGTGCTTCGCAGCCAGCTCAGCCTTTGCACCCGAGGCGCCTCCAAGCTCCATGGAGGCGCCTCGGACACTGTTCATCCGAGGCTTTAGGTTGCTCCTTTGCTCCTGCAAGATGCGTTAGTCCCAAACACTATCCTGCAACACAAAGTTAGCACAATAAACATTATAAAAGAAGTATAGACAGTCTCCGGACTGTCCGAGTCTGACTTCGGGTTTCCAACCGGAAACCCTAGGTCGACCCGACGCCTACTGTTCCCTCTACGGGGAACGCGTCCTCACCTACTCCACTCAGGAGATTTACCTGTTGCCAGTCGATCCTCCAGATCGACTGGACTTTTGCTCAGCACTCGATGCTTCCGGACTTTCTGCTGGACATCCGCTTCCCGGCTAGTCCAGTCTTTCACCTGGTTCGCGACACCAGGACTTTTCACCTAGGGTTACCACCCCCTAGGACTTTTGCCTGAAGCCATCGACCTGCCAAGACTTTCCGCATAGGGTTACCACCCCCTATGACCTAGGGTTACCGCCCCCTAGGGTTTTCCCTTTGCCTAACCGCAGCTAGGACTTTCCTGAAATCCTCAAGTAGACTTGTTAGACTACAAAACATCTTAACTTTGAATTCTTTGCCGTTATCAAAACACGAGTTCGATCGTCGGATGCTTCCCGCACCAACAATCTTCCCCTTTTTGATTATGGCAACACAATTCAAAGTTAAGTATACAAACGAATAGATAGACATTTTTAACACAGGCAAATCTGCTGAGTATAGATGAACAAGGTAACTAAAGCAAATTTGCCCTAATTGCCCTATATGCTCCCCCTTAACTTTGGCTCCCCCTTAACTTTTGCTCCCCCTTAATTTTTAACTTGAATTTTATGTTTACATTTTTGCTACTCTCCCCCTTTGCCATAACTCAAAAATGGGCAATAATATGTGTTTGAATGAATTGTACATGATTAAGGTTAGCAATGTTCAACAGGGTTTGAAAGTTAAGGTTAATTGGATTAATATTTTAAGTTTTTAGGACAAGATTATTCATTTAAGTCCAGTTGGTCCTTAAGTCCAAGCACAAGTCATGTTCACTAGATTGATATATTAGGTATCAGAGCCATAGAGAACAAAACATTCTTAACTAAAAAATCGAGTATCTTTTGCCAACTGTCTAACCTTTAGTTACTTGCTGATTGTCTATAGGACAATAGCTTTTACTAGGTTAGTCAAGTTAAGTTATTTTGGTCCAGATAGACTTAACTAGAGCTGGACAACTTAACTTGATTAATGTTTATTGCATATTTAACGCCCAGCCTCATATTGATGCACAGATATAAGCATTCTTGAGTCCAGGCTATACCCTATGCATCTCACGCCGTTCTATGTTCTTCAATCACACTCAAGGTAAACCTAGGTGTTTGTGAGATGCTCTGGCTTAATTCTAGGGGAACATGATATCTAGGGGAAACCCTAGGCTAATTCCAGAAAATTTTAAGAATCTAGCAAAATTGGAGTTTTGAAAACTATTTTTCCTAGAATTTGAAAAAAATAATAAAACCTATGCTCATAAAATATAACACATAAACCTGAGTAATAATATGTCTAATCAATTTAAAGCATCCAAGATATACATCAAAAGTTGAGTAACAGAAAGATCCCAGATGTCAATAATATGTCAAGGCAAGTGAAAAGATAGAATCAAGCAGGTGGATCGTCGGCTGGAGGATCGGCTAGGTGCTGCTCAGGTGGCGGCTGAGGCTGTCCCTGACGCCGAAGCTCACCTTGAAGAGATGCGAATCTAGTAACTATCTCAGATCGCATAGTCCGAAGAAAACGATGACTGTCTAACACAGCTCGTCGCGTCTGTGTGGACTGGATCTCAAGTCGAGTGAGTCTATCCTCGACAGAGAGTGGTGCTGAAGATGACGACCCGGCTGAGGAGGAGGGTCCGGCAGAGGTGGAAGGATCTGCGAAGAAGTCCTCTGCTAGAAAATCTGGCCACTCCTCATCTGCATCAGGTGCGCCCTCGGCCTCTGGAGCACCAGGGGCAGCAGCTGGTGGTGGTTGGCCCTTCCAGACCAGAATCCCCTCGGCAGTGACCTCTGCCCCTGCTAATCTAAGGCTACGCTGACCGACCTCATCATAAAGGGTAAGTGGGATGAGAACCCCTCTAGTAATGTCTATCCTAGAGCTGGAGAATATCTGAGTCAGGATATGACAATAAGGCATATGAATTACTCCAGATGTAACTATGTTAGATGCAAGGATAATATTATGAAACATATGGAGGGCTATGTCTATGTCCAGGTGCTGGGTGAGGGCGAAACACGAACGGAAGCAACAATGCTTCTGTTCGTGACAAAAGAGAGATTTTAAGGCGCCTCCTGATCCCTTTAGGGCGCCTTCGGAGGCGCCTTAAGGGCTTCTTAAGGCGCCTTAAGTGGGCGGCGGGAAATTTCCCGCCGCTGATTGAGGGCGCCTCCTCTTAGATGGAGGCGCCTTCGGATTCTACGTGTCCAAATTTTTTTTTTTTAATTAACAAATTTCTTATAGATTAGTTTTTGAAATAGTTTTGAAATTTAAGTTTAAAATAATTTTGAAATTTTAGTTTTTGAAATAGTTTTGAAATTTAAGTTTTTAAAATAATTTTGAATTTCAAGTTTTAAAATAATTTTAAAATTTAAGTTTAAAATAATTTTGAAATTTAAGTTTTTAAAATAATTTTGAAATTTTAAAAAAAAATTTGAAATTTAAGTTTTTAAAATAATTTTGAAATTTAAGTTTTTAAAATAATTTTGAAATTTAAGTTTTTTAAAATAATTTTGAAATTTAAGTTTTAAAATAATTTTGAAATTGAAGTTTAAAATAATTTTGAAATTTAAGTTTTTAAAATAATTTTGAAATTTAAGTTTTTAAAATAATTTTGAAATTTAAAAATAATTTAGAAATTTAAGTTTAAAATAATTTTGAAATTTAAGTTTTTAAAATAATTTTGAAATTTAAGTTTTTAAAATAATTTTGAAATTTAAGTTTTTAAAATAATTTTGAAATTTAAGTTTTTAAAATAATTTTGAAATTCAAGTTTTAAAATAATTTTGAAATTTAAGTTTAAAATAATTTTGAAATTTAAGTTTTTAAAATAATTTTGAAATTTAAGTTTAAAATAATTTTGAAATTTAAGTTTTTAAAATAATTTTGAAATTTAAGTTTTTAAAATAATTTTGAAATTTAAGTTTTTTAAAATAATTTTGAAATTTAAGTTTTAAAATAATTTTGAAATTTAAAAATAATTTTGAAATTTAAGTTTAAAATAATTTTGAAATTTAAGTTTTTAAAATAATTTTGAAATTTAAGTTTTTAAAATAATTTTGAAATTTAAAAATAATTTTGAAATTTAAGTTTTTAAAATAATTTTTAAATTTAAAAATAATTTTGAAATTTAAAAATAATTTTGAAATTTAAGTTTAAAATAATTTTGAAATTCAAGTTTTTAAAATAATTTTGAAATTTAAGTTTTTAAAATAATTTTGAAATTTAAGTTTTTAAAATAATTTTAAAATTTAAGTTTTTGAAATTTAAATTAATTATCAGTTTGATTTTAATTACTTAGTCATCTCACCCGATCTAAATTCTCAATCAGGGAATCCTATAATTTTTGTGAGATGAATTGAGGTTCAATTTAAGGGTTTGGTTTAGTCTTGTGTTAGATTCAGGTTTAGCTTTGAGTTCAACAAGTAAGCATTCTTTGGATAAACTTCTGGGCTATGGTGAGTCACAAGGAGCTCATTAAAGTAACCATACCTTCGAGGTTTTCCAAATAGTCCTACCCATTGAACTTAATACTAAAACTTGGTCTAACTAGTTAGGATCCATTTAAGGGTAGCTTCGGTCAGTTCCACTTGGCCAAATGCACCAGGTCGAAGTCATATCTTCCTAGACATGCGATGCCCAAGCTTCACTAAAGTACTATCATCCAAAAACTTCACCAGTACTGTGGTTCAAGTTAAACTTATCCCGTTTTAATCTAACCTTAATTACCCTGCCGGGTAATCTATTCTTGTTTTACCCATTCCGGGTAAATTAGGTTCAGTTACCCTGTCGGGTAGTTCAGTTGGAGGTGCCAGCTAGTTTGGATCCTCCATCTATTTTTCATTTTCATAATTTCGACTTGTTGAATTTTGAATTTGTAATTTAATTTTGAATTTTTAATTTAATTTCAAATTTTTAATTTTGAATTTTTATTTTAATTTTAAATTTTGAATTTTGAATTTGTAATTTAATTTTGAATTTTTAATTTAATTTCGAATTTTGAATTTGATTTTTAATTTTTAATTTTGAATTTAATTTCGAATTTTAAATTTTGAATTTGATTTTTAATTTTAAATTTTGAATTTGTAATTTAATTTTGAATTTTTAATTTAATTTCGAATTTTGAATTTGTAATTTAATTTTGAATTTTTAATTTAATTTCGAATTTTGAATTTTGAATTTGTAATTTAATTTTGAATTTTTAATTTAATTTCGAATTTTAAATTTTGAATTTGATTTTTAATTTTAAATTTTGAATTTGTAATTTAATTTTGAATTTTTAATTTAATTTCGAATTTTTAATTTAATTTCGAATTTTTAATTAAGATCGTTTTCATTTTAGCTTTCCCTGGATCACGGCCTCGATATGGTCTGTCGAGGTAGTATATTTGATCCTTCGAAACCTAGTATTGGCTAAGTCCAATTTGATTGATCAATTTGGACTTGGGGACCCATGCTTCGACTGATTTACTACTTTGTTTGTTTATTAAGGATAAATAAGATTTATATTTCTTTTTACTTTTATATCCTAGCCCAGTTCTATTGTAGACGACTCTTTGTGTCCCAAGAATTAGATCCAAATTCTTGGAGCCTAGAGAGAACTTTTCTAAAGTAATTTTTAAATCTTTTAACTGATTTTTCAGATTTGAATTTTCTTTCTCAAGTTGTTGTACTTGAGTTGAATCTTCAGTTTGAACTTGATTAGATAAAGATTTTGAGTTAGTTACTCCTTTAAGAATGGTTACTTCTTTTAGAAGTGACTTAATTTTCAAATTTGATTTGGCTAATTTGTGAAGTAAATAATTGACTAAGTTATTAAGCCTAGGAATACTTACAACGGAGTCTGGCCCTTCGGAAACGGATGCAGATCCGTGGCTTTGCTCGGAGTCGGCTTCTGATTCGCTCTCGGATTCGATGATTTGGTCCCGGGCCATCAATGCGAGTAAACTCGTTTGGTCGAGTTCGTCGTCTTTGTCCTCCGAAGAAGATTCGTCCCAGGTTGCCTTTAGGGCCTTCTTTCTTCTTTTTGTAGAGCTTCTTCACGAGATTCACTAGTTCGCTGGTCAGTTCATCCTCTGAATCTTCTGAGTCGGGTTCGTCTTCTGATTCCGATTCAATCTTTCGCCGTACTCTTGATTCCCTTGTTCGACTTGTACCTGCAACCAAAGCAATGCCCTTCTCGGATGGCTGTGCATTAGTTTGTTCATGGAGTTCAAATTCACTAAATAATTCGTCTAATTTTAAGGAAGACAAATCCTTAGAGACTTTGTAGGCATCTACCATTGATGCCCACAATGAGCTCCTAGGAAATGAGTTAAGAGCATACCTTATTATATCTCTGTTTTCTACCTTTTGCCCGATTCCATGAAGGGAGTTCAAAATATCTTGAATTCGAGCGTGTAAAGAACTTGCCGTCTCGCCTTCCTGCATTTTCAAATTGTATAATTTGTTAAGTAACAGATCACGCTTACTTACCTTGGTTTCCGAGGTGCCCTCGTGTAGTTCGATCAGTTTCTCCCATAGTTCCTTTGCGGAGGAGAATGGACCGACTCTGTTGAGCTCTTCTTTGGTCAGACCGCACTGGATGGTGTAGGTGGCTTTGGCGTTGGCTTCCACTTTTTTGATAAATGCGGGCTCCCAGTTCTCACAGGATGTAGGCTTACCGTCTGTACCAGTTGGTAGTTGCAGTCCTGTTTTGACGATCATCCAGGTGTCGAACTGGATCTTTAGATATATCTCCATTCGCCCCTTCCAATATCCGAAGTCTTCTCCGGAAAATAATGGGGGATGAACGGTGCTATATCCTTCTTGTTGGGCCATTTAGATCTACAAAAAAACAGAAACAACAAGATCTATTCCAAGACTAAGTCTTGGATTAGTAGTGCGGGAGGAAGGAAAAAAATAACAGGCTCAAGTGGTATTGACCAACTTTGAGCAGAAAATCGATTCGTAAAAAGAAATTAGAATATAGCTATGAGGCTAAATTCTAATCGACTCCGAACAAAACCACGAAAAAATTGTCTCGAATAGTGGTTGCACTGATTCAAGACGACCCCGCTCTGATACCAATTGTTGGATCGAGAAGCGCTAGAGGGGGGGGGGGGTGAATAGCGCTCGTGGCTATATTGTTCGATTATCGGAATCGTAAGAATTATCGGAGTAATTAAGAAGCGGAATAAAACAAAGTAAGCACACAGAGACAGGAGGATTTTTACTTCGTTCGGAGCCTTGATCGACTCCTACTCGAAGGCCCGCGATCCTTGATCGCTTCTGGTGGGCAACAACTATAAGCTCGTTAAAAGATTACAATTATGAGTACAAATAAAAGCTATAAATATTATACCGACAACAAGAAATGCTAATTCTGAAGCTTCGGGTCGTCGGGCAATTGTAGCAGCACTTCGGAGTGTCTTTTGGAGCAGCACGTTGATGAAAGATCACTTGGAATTCGTTGGTCTGAAGTGCTGGTCGAAACCCCCTTATAAAGGGTGTTCAAGGTGCCTTGAAGGCTGTTCAAGGCGCCTCCATGCTGCCTGGTCTTCCGCGTGGATCAAAACTGACTTGGTCGAATTTCATCCATTCAAGGTGCCTTATATCCCTCTCAAGGCGCCTTCCAAGGCGCCTTCTGCCTTCTCCAAGGCGCCTCCAATGGTGAGGCGCCTCCAAGCTCCATGGAGGCACCTCGGACACTGTTCATCCGAGGCTTTAGGTTGCTCCTTTGCTCCTGTAAGATGCGTTAGTCCCAAACAATATCCTGCAACACAAAGTTAGCACAATAAACATTATAAAAGAAGTATAGACAGTCTCCGGGCTGTCCGAGTCTGACTTCGGGTTTCAAACCGGAAACCCTAGGTCGACCCGACGCCTACTGTTCCCTCTACGGGGAACGCGTCCTCACCTACTCCACTCAGGAGATTTACCTGTTGCCAGTCGATCCTCCAGATCGACTGGACTTTTGCTCAGCACTCGATGCTTCCGGACTTTCTGCTGGACATCCGCTTCCCCGGCTAGTCCAGTCTTTCACCTGGTTCGCGACACCAGGACTTTTCACCTAGGGTTATCACCCCCTAGGACTTTTGCTTAAAGCCATCGACCTGCCAAGACTTTCCGCATAGGGTTACCACCCCCTATGACCTAGGGTTACCGCCCCCTAGGGTTTTCCCTTTGCCTAACCGCAGCTAGGACTTTCCTAAAATCCTCAAGTAGACTTGTTAGACTACAAAACATCTTAACTTTGAATTCTTTGCCATTATCAAAACACGAGTTTGATCATCGGATGCTTCCCGCACCAACACATATTATCTACAATATAAATTAATTGAATAACTACACTTAACATATAAATGTAGACATATGACCAATGTGATTCTTTATTTCAAAATAAAATGTTTACAAAAAGCTAGGATTTTAGTATACACTCTAACACTAACAAGTTTGAATAAGCTTGCAGGAAAAGTTCTAAGTGATCTTAGGCAAAAGTCCTAGTGGATTCTAGGCAGGTGGAAAACTCTAGAGGATGGTAATCCTAGATCCTCAGGAGTAGTAACCCTAGGTGGTGGAAAATCCTAGCTGCGGTTAGGCAGGTGGAAAACTCTAGGGGGTGGTAACCCTAGTGTTGGTTGCTACTCGGAATACCACTCTAGTTCCCCTGTACAAAAATTTTGTATAAGTATAGAACTTTTCCTAGCTACCCTTGTGCTCTACTGAAGTCAAACTTAGATTGCAAATGATGGTTAACATTGTTAATCCAAGTTGTCCTTCAGAAGTTAAACTTGAATTGGGAACGAAACTTGACATTCTTACTTCAAGTTTAACCGATGTGATCTTCCTAAGTTAAACCATATTACAGAAGTTATTAAATATCTATTTCAATGATTGACTTCCAGGTTAAACATGGCGAGGCACTAGGCCTTCTTGGGTATGGGATCATCCACCACTTCCTAGACAAGGCCTTTCAAAGAAAACCAATATTTAACTTCTTACAATAAACTAAGTTTAACTATAGAGACCTCAATAGAAACACAATATCGAAATATGAAATCGAAAACATAAAATCGATAATAAAAATGATAACTTAAATTGATAACCTCTTGTGTTTGGTTTTCAAGATCTATACAAAAGATGAACTAGTTGTTAGTTAGAGCCCTAGAGCCAATCATTTGATGATTGTATGGACTCATTGTATCATATTCTTGTATATTAATAAAGGCATTTGTTTGGTTATTATACTTATTTATATTAGTGCCAAATAGACTAAGTATAATAGCGTCCTTGAGTAGAAGGTTCTTACCTATATCAATCGATTGGTTGAATCGATAGTGAGATGATATAGAGAACACTACTCTAAATCATTCCTAGTCGAGTATTAACATTCAGGGACAATGTTAATACAATAAGACTAGCATGTAGGTTAGCTCGATGACTTGATCTCACAAGTCATGGATATAGAGATATCAAGCTGACACATGGGTATGCATTAGAGAATGTATACTGAATGACCCGCCATGAGAAAGTATCATGGATCGTTATATGAGTGTCATATACTTTCTCATGTGGCTATTAGTATGACTATTAGTCTGTAGACCTGAAGTCACCATGGATCCCTACATAAGGAGTTATGTACTTTGGTTTCGTCAAACGTCACCCGTAACTGGGTGGACTATAAAGGCGATTACTGGGTATATAACGAATTATGTAGAGGGATGTGAGTGATGTAGATGAGATCTATCCCTCCCATATAACGGGAGCGACATCGGTATTCTTGATAGAGTGAGACCACTAAGTGCATGGCCATGCCCAAATGAGTCAACATTAGATGTTGAGCTCATTTGATCGAGTGAGTCTACTTGGAGTTCAAGATTTAGGTTGATTAGAGGATGACACGGTCTATGCCTCATATTGATCAATCTAGATGTCTAGGATAGAAGGATAATGTCTCATATATTGTGAGGAGTCACAATTAGTAGTCACAAGGTGATGTCGGATCTCGACATTCTTGTAACTTGGGTAGTAATGATGTGTTGCTAGATACCGCTCATTACTTATGCTCCTAAATGAGTTTAGGGCATTGCCAACGTTACAAGAACCTATAGGGTCACACACTTAGGACAATTAGATGGAGATTAGGTTCATATGATGAACCAAGAGGATTAAATTCATTTGATGAATCAAATTGGATTAAGAGTAATCCTAATTGGGCTAACTTGAGTTCGACTCAAGTTGATTTATGTGTTCAATGAGTCTAATTTAGATTTTGACTCATTGAATCAATTTAATTTAATGAATTAGATTCATTATATTAAGTTGGCTCGAATCAAATGGTTAGATTAGATCAACCATGGTAGAGATTGAGTCAAGTTTGACTTGACTTGAGAAGGAAGACCAAAGGTCAATTTTGACTTGACCTTTTGCCACCTCATTGGTGAGTTGGCATTAGGTGGACCAATAATGATGTTCCACATCATCATGGGTGCCACCTCATGGAAGTTACAAAGCCATTCTCTTTAATGGCTTCATATTAATTGCAATTAATGCAATTAATTTGGGAGTTTTTGAGAGTGGTCGGCCACTTGGTTTTTGTGTGGGAATTCATTTTTCCATTCAAGGGGTGTAACTCCTTCTTTTTCCTTGTGTTCTCTCCTTGCTCTCCCTCCTCTTCCTTGCCGTGACCTATCAAGGTGCTAGCACACCTTTGTTTAGGTTTTCTCCATCAAGAATTGTTCGTGTGGATACTTCTAGAGAACCGATGCTTGACGGTCTAGAGATCCGGCAACTTCTTGGACGAGCGGGAACGCGAAGGGCTTCGCTACAAGGGTAATGATCTTAACTTTAGTGTAGATCTAAAGTTTTTACAAACTCGTACAAGAAAATTTTTTTCGAAAAGTTTTGTTTACGAATCTTTGCACGAGATCCATGGCTTTGGGTGACTTGGGGTTTCCGCGACGCGAAAAAGCGGTTTTCGCGGCCCGACGAACCCAACACTAGTTATGATGCGAAAACTAATAACTAGTTATACCTTTTGTAGCTTATAGATCTCTTGATCTTCTATTGTATTCCTCTCCTTCTCTTGGACGTCGTGTGGGCGATGATCTACCAAGATGAAATCCACCCAAGCCTTCTCTTCTTGCTTCCAAGTTTTGGCCACCAACAACCTCCAAAGGATGATGAGTTTCGGCCACCAACCAATCTCCAAGGGATGATAGGAAACAATGCCACCTTTCTCTTCTTCTTCTTCAAGTAAAATCTGGCCACTAATGAAGCTCCGAGAGGTTGATGCCACCGACCACAAAGAAGAAGAATAGGGGAAGAGAAAGGGCCGGCCACAAGGAATAAGAGAGGAAGATAATAGATGTGTTATTAGGTGAGGCACCTCTACCTTCTCTTTTATATTCCTTGGTCATGGTAAAAAAGGAAAGTTTTTAAACATAATTAAAACATCCTTATTTTCCCTTCCCATGTCTAAAAAGGAAAGTTTAAAAAAAAAAAATTAAAACTTCCTTTTAATGGTGTGATGGACGGTCACCTTCATGTGCCCCAAACAAGGAAAGTTTTATACATAAAATTAAAACTTCCTTATTTATTTCTGGAAATTTTTAAAATAAAAATTTCTCTTTTTAAATCCCTTCATGGTTGGTTTAAAAGAAAAATTTTATAAATTAAAATCTCTCTTTTAAAACATATGGATGGTTACAAAAAAGGAAAGTTTTATCAAAAATTAAAATCTTCCTTTTAACTACAAATAAGGAAAGATATCAAACATTTCGCTTAATCCTTTGTAGAAAGCTATAAAAGGAAAGATCTATAATTTTTAAAACTCTCTTTTAAAATCATGGCTTCCACATAAGGAAAGATTTAAAATTTAAAAACTCCTTTTAATCTTAATGTGGTCGGCCACCCTTGCTTAGGCTCCAAGCTAGGGCCGGCCACAACTTGGCTCCCATCTTGGTTTGGTTTGGCTGACCCTAGCTTGGGCTCCAAGCTAGGCTTGGCTGGCCACCAAGAGGTGGGTAAGAATTGGGTTTTTGGTGAATATAAGACTTTATAAATAAGAGACTACAATAGGGACCGAGAGGAGGAATTTGTTTTGATCTCCCAATGAGCTTGAGCTTCCCGTGTTCGCCCCGACCACCCAACTCAAGTTCATCAATAATATCTCATTCCACTAGAGAGTTATTATTGCACTACCGTACCAATCCCATATTACAATATGGGCTCCTTCTTATTATGAGTACGTTAGTCTCCCTGTGTTTAAGATATTGATTGCCCACTAATTAAATGAGTTACTGACAACTCAATTAATATCTAGTTCCAAGAGTAGTATCACTCAACCTTATTATCATGTCGGACTAAGTCCACCTGCAAGGTTTACATGACAATCATTATGAGTTCCTCAAGGGGACATCATCAACCTAGATTACTAGGACACAGTTTCATTCTATAATCAACAACACACCATATAAATAATATCATTTTCCAACTTATCGGGCCTATTGATTTAACAAACTAAATCACACCCTTTGATAAATTAAAGAAATAAATATTAAGTATGCGTGCTTGTTATTATATCATGATTAAGAGTACGTACTTCCATAATAACAGAGATTTTGTTCTTTTATGTAGTCAGTATAAAAAGAAACTACCTCAAATAGTCCTGCTCAATATACTCATAGTGTACTAGTGTAATTTATTAGTCAAGATAAACTAATACCTAATTACACTACAACCACTCTAATGGTTTGTCCCATTTCATCTTGGTTGTGAGCAACTGTTTATAATTTTATAAGGAACTGATAACATGATCTTCTGTGTGTCTCCTCACATCATGTTATCTTCAATATAAATTAAATGGACAACTACACTTAGTATAAATGTAAACATTTGACCAATGTGATTCTTATTTGTTTATACAAAAGCTAGACTTTTAGTATGCACTCTAACACCTAGGTCCTAGGGGGTGGTAACCCTAGGCTGAGGAAAACCCTAGGGGGTGGTAACCCTAGTTTCTAGGGGGTGGTAACCCTAGATAGAAAGTCCAGTTGGCATGGAGGACCAATCTGATAACAGATAAACACTCCTGAGAAGAGTAGGTGAGGATGTGTTCCCCGGCGAGGGAACAGTAAGCATCGGTTCGACCTAAGGTTTTTGGAGGAAATCCAAAGTCAGAACCAGACAGTTTGGTAACTATCAAATACCTATATTTATCTTATTTTATTGTATTAACTTTGTTTTATAGGGAATACTTTTTTTGTGGACTAATATGCCTTGCAGGAAGGGAGTTTCACAAGAGAAGCCTCGGATGAACAGTACCCGAGGCACCCTCCATGGAGCTTGGAGGCACCTTGGGTGCATTAGTCGAAGTCGTGCGCATCAAGGCACAAAGGCGCCTTCCAAGGAGATGGAAGGTGCCTTGAATGTTGGATGGAGGGCGCCCTCCATGGAGCTTAGAGGCGCCTTCGGTCGGATAAGTAGAGAAGATGTAGGAGCTTATCAACACTACAGATTCGGCGGGCTGGAGGTGCCTCCTATGGCTACTGGAGGTGCCCTCAACATCCTACTTAAGTCCGGTTCGAGCAGTAGCTAGAGAACATCAAATACTTGCAATCCTTCTTCCATATGCTGCTAACAAATCGATCTAGCAAAGTCCTAACTCAACTCCGACGATCAGAAGCTTTCAATTTTAGATTTCCGTGTTGTCGGTATAATAGTTGGTAGTGTTGGTGCGGTTAGTGAATTGCCCAACAAAAGCACTCGATGAGTGCGGGCCTTGGAGTAGGAGTCGATGAAGGCTCCAAACCAAGTAAAAACAATCTATGTTAGCATTGTGTTTTGCTTTCATTTTTCCACTATGTACTCTTGAACGAATTTTTTCGATCGCTATTCACCTCTAGCGGCTTTCACAATCCAATAGGTAGTGCTTTAATTATTGTATTCTTTTGTAATATTTCTGAAGCTAAAGTGATTTCCCACCGAAAGTGATCAACGATCATGAGCCTTGAAGTATGAGTCGACACAAGCTCCAAACCAAGTAACCAAAAGTGTTAGCGTTGCTTCCGTGTCTTTACATTTCCTCTATGTATTTACTTAAATTTTTTCTGAAACGAACGAAACAGCCACGAGTGTTATTCACCCCCCCCTCTGGCGCTTGGTATCAGAGCGGGGTCGCTTCGAATCGGTGAAACCATCATTCAAGTAATTTTTTCATGATAATTTTTTGATTTTCGGAGTCAATCGGAATTAGTATAATTGCTGCCTTCTGATCTATTTTATCGATCGAGTTCTTTCATTTCATGAATGTTAGAGTGTATACTAAAAGCCTAGCTTTTGGTATAAATATTTATTATGAATAAAGAATCACATTTGGTCAAATTGTCTACATTTGTTTGTAGTTGTTCATTTAATTTATATTGTAGATAACATAGTATGTGGTGTCACATGCAGAAGATGATGTTATCAGTACCTTATAAATTATAAACAGTAGCTCACGACCAAAATGGAAAGGAACAAACCATTAGAAGGTCGTAATGTAATTAGGTATTAGTTTATCTTGACTATATAATTACACTAGTACACTCAGAGTGTATTGAGTAGGACCATTTGAGGTCGTTTCTTTTATACTGACTTTATAAAGGAACAAAGACCTCGGTTATTATGGAAGTGTGTGCTCTTAATCCTAATATAATAACAAGCACATATATTTGATATTTATTTCTTTAATTTATCAATGGGTGAGATTTAGTTCGATGAATCAACAAGCCCGATAAGTTGGGAAATGGTATCACTTATAGTGTGTGTTGTTGATTATAGAAGGAAACTATGTCCTAGAGATACTAGGTTGATAATGTCCTCAAGAGGAGCTCATAAGGATTGTCATGTTAAACCCTGCAGGTGGACTTAGTCCGACATGATAATAAGGTTGAGTGGTACTACTCTTGGATTTAGATATTAATTAAATGAGTTGTCAGTAACTCACTTAATTAGTGGACATTCGATATCTTAAACACGGAGACTAACACACTCATAATAAGAAGGAGCCCAAAATGTAATTTGGGATTGGTGCGGTAGTTCAATAATAATTTCTAGTGGAATGAATTATTATTGATAATAAGTTGTGTGTTCGGGGCGAACACGGGATGCTTAATTTTATCGGGAGACCAAAACCAATTCCTCCTCTCGGTCCCTATCGTAGCCTCTTAATTATAGAGTACTATACCCACCTATACCCACCTTCTTACCCATCCTATAGGGGCCGGCCAAGCTAGCTTGGAGACCAAGCTAGGGCCAGCCATGGGTATGTTCATGGGTGAATTCATGTGGTCGTCCCTATTAAAATAAAAAGTAATTTAAATTTTAAAATTTTTCTTATGTGGATAATATAATTTAAAAGAGAGTTTAAAAATTTAAATCCTTCCTTTTATAAGATTCTACAAAAGATTAAGAGAAGAGTTAAAATCTCTTTCCCTATTTGTAGATTAAAAGGTTGATTTTAATTTTGGTAAAAACTTTCCTTTTAATTATATTCATGATTTAAAAGAAAGTTTAAAAATTAAAAATTCTCTTTTATTAGTTTCTACAAAAGATTAAGAAAAGATTTAATATCTTTCCTTATTTGTAGATTGAAAGGAGATTTTAATTTTTAGAGATAACTTTCCTTTTTGGAAATTATCCACATGTTTAAAAGAAAGATTTTAATTTATAAAATTTCCTTTTATTAACCAATCATGAAGGGATTAAAATTATTGGAGAAATTTTTATAAATTTCTAGAAACAAATTAGGAAGTTTTAATTTTTGTTTTAATTAAACTCTCCTTGTTTTGGGGAGAAGAGTGGCCGACCATTATAATTTGAAAATAGAAAATTATTTTAATTAAATAAATTTTCCTTTTCAATGACAAAAGAATTAAGGAAGTTTTTATTAAATTTTCCTTATTTGCCAAGACCAAGGATTATAAAAGAGGGGGTAGAGGAGGCTTCAAGGCTAACGACTCTATTATATTTTTCCTCTCTTTTCTCCTTGGGTGTGGCCGGCCCTTTCTTTCCTCTCCTCTCCTTTGTGTGGCCGAAACCTTCTCATGGTGGAGATAGCTTTGGTGGCCGGATCTAAGAAGGAGAAGAAGGAGAGAAAAGAAGCCTCTTTTCTAGCATCCCTTGGAGCATGGTGGTGGTGGCCGAACCTCTTCATCCTAGGAGAAGTTTTGATGGCCGAAACTTGTAAGGAAGAAGAAGGTGCTTGGTGGTTCTCATCTCGGAAGATCGTTGCCCACACAACGTCCGAGGTTAGAAGAGGAATACGGTAGAAGATCAAGAGGTCTTTCTAAAAGGTATAACTAGTAATTTTTGTTTCCGCATCATACTAGTTATTTTTGGAAATAATACTAAATACAAGAGGCATACGATTCTAGAGTTTCGAATTTGTTTTCGATATAGTGTTCTTTTGTTTTTCTTTCCCTTGTGATTTGATTGTTCTTTTCGGTTAACCTAAAGTTATTTTAGGAAATTAAATATTAGCTTTCCATAAAAGGTTTTGTCTAGTCGGTGGTGGTTGCTCCCATATCCAAGAAGGTCATGTGCCTCGCCACGTCAGTACTGGGAACCAATTATGGAAATTAATATTTAATGGAATTAATAACTTAAGGTGATTTGGATCGAACGTGTTAAGTTCCGCAGGAGACCCAAGTCAAAACCAAAAAGAACGAATAGATTAAGTTTTGGATCAAACGTGTTAAGTTCCGCAGGCGATCCAAAATTTAATTTAAAAGAACACATGGTAGCTAGGAAAAGGTTCAGACCTTTGTACAAAATTTTTGTACAGTGGAACCTCTAGGTTTTCCGAGTAGCAACCATCAATGAAGTCGGTACAAACGCCACTCGAGTTTTTATTATATTCTCTTATTCCGGCACTACTAATCTAAGACCAAGTCTTGGAACAAATTTTCTTATTTTTTTATCGTACTAGATTTTGAAATGGCCCACCAAGAAGGGTATAGCACTGCACATCCTCCCCTTTTCTCTGGCAAGGATTTTGACTACTGGAAGAGCCGAATGGAGTATCACCTCAAGACACAAGTCGAGATGTGGATAACATCCAAACGATTCTCGAACTTCCACTCGACGGAGCTGGAAAGCCAGTGTCATGCCAAAACTGGGACACAACTTTGATGAAGAAAATTGAGGTTGTAGCCAAAGCAACCTGCACCCTTCAATGCGGCCTGACCAAAGAAGAGCTGAACCGAGTTGGCCCATTGTCAAGCATGAAAGAACTATGGGAGAAGTTGATTGAGCTGCACGAGGGGACTTTCGATATGAAAGTAAATGTAATTTAATTTTGAATAAATTATATAATATAAAAATATAGGAATGTGAGTTAGCAAGTCAGCTTCATGCTCGCATACAAGATCTACTAAATGGACTCCATGCGATCGGACAAAAGGTGAAAAATCGTAACGTCATCAGGTATGCATTAAATGCATTTTCGAGGAACACCTTGTTGGCATCCATGGTAGATGCCTACAAAGTGTCTAAGGATTTATCATTAATCAAATTAGATAAATTATTTTATGAATTTGAGTTACATGAGCAGACTAATACTACTCCGGTCGAGAAAGGTATTGCCTTGATTGCAGGTACAAGAAGAACGTGGGAAGCAAAAACAAAGCGCAGAACTGAACCCGAGTCCAAAGAAGAACCATACTCAGAAGACGACAATGATGAGATAGCAGTCAAACTCGTCAACCTTGTATGAAATCTCTACAAGAAGAAGAAAGGGTTCACCAAGAAGGACATCAAGAAGGTGATTCAGCCAAGACGGTACAATCAAGTCCAAAAGTAAAGTCTGAGATAACCTACTACGAATGCAACAAAAAGGGACACATCAAAGTCAACTGTTCGAATCAAAAAGAAGCGAAGAAGAAAAAGAATAAGAAAGCACTGTAGGAGACATGGGATGAGTCCTCCTCAGAAGATTCTGACGAAGAGCTCAAATAGACGAGCTTCCTTGCGCTTATGGCCCGGGAATAAGTTGACGAATTAGAAACCGAGAGCGAGTTAGAAATAGAATCTGAGAGAAGCCACGGATTCGTATCCATTTCCTAAGGGCCTAACCCCACTATAAGTACTTCTCAGATAACTAAACTGCATAATTTGGTTAATTATCTTATGCGTAAGTTAACCAAATCTAATCTCCTAGTAAAGTCACTCTGAAAGGAGGTAACAATCATTAAGGAGGAGACTAAACAAAGTCCTTTGACTGATCGAGCTCAAAATGAAAGTTCAACTCAAGTCCAACAACTTGAGGAAGAAAATTTCAATTTGAAAACTCAAGTTAAAGAACTTAAGTACAGGTTGGAACGGTTCACCTTGGGTTCCAAGAATCTTGATCTGATTCTTGGAAAACAAAGAGCTTTCTACAACCGATCCGGACTTAGATTTAAGTCTAAACAAAAATTTAGATCTTATTTGTCTCTAGTAAAACACTCAAATAGAAATTTAGTTCAAGTATGGGTCCCCAAGTCAAATTTGATTAATCAAGTTGGACTTGGTCAATATTGGGTCCCCAAGGATCAAATCCATTACCTTGATAGACCTTATCGAGGCTATGATCCAAGAGGGGCCAATAGAAAAATCATTTTTATCAATAAATAGATTTGTTTGATGCTTGAGTTACTGCTTTCATTATGCATGCTTAGACTAGGATAGATAAGGCCCTAAGCGTGATTTACACTTGACTAGTTAGACCTAGGGGTTTCAACAAGGAAATTAAATATGTCACGCCCCAGAGGAGTTCCCGTCCGAAGAAATTTCGGCAGCATCTCCCCTGTACGGCGGACAATCTGAAACTTCTACATAACCCATATACCTCAGCCACAGGCGGCTGGAATAATAACAGTAAATAAAACCAATCACCACGCAGTTTATATAAGTATCCAGCCTCTGGCTGTCACAACCACGCAGTTAATAAAATAAACAACATAGTAATACTCTGACTCGAAATCAACCCTACTCAACTACACTCGTAAAGCTCAAAACCGACGAACTCACCTCTTCTGTCGTCCAGGCAGGCACGTAGTAGAGTAAATCCAAATCATACCAAAAGTCCATCCAACGGAAAAATTCCATACAATATCCATATGTAAAATCCAAAACAAAACTAAAAACAAAGTCTGATAGCGAAAAGCTAAAATAAAACAACAACTCAAAAACCAGCAGAGGAGTAGCACTACGTGCTGTGGGGACCAGGGACTGGAACTCCCTCTTGACAGCATCAACCTGAAAATAACAGCAATGGAGGTGGGGTGAGTCCAACACTCAGCAGGTACAACTGATATGCATAATAAAACAAATAACAGACAACACTAATCATGCGTACAGTCTCCTGAATACGAGAAGGAATAAATGCAATTGAAATGAAATTAGGAGATAACTGTACTAATCGGAATCAAGGTACAAAGGTAACAGGTCGTCAGACCGAAGAAATCATAATCCTGTATGCATGTCAATCAAATGCATCCATACAAATGCAGCATATAAGTGCAGCAATCACAACAATAAAATGCAATAAATGCATATGGTGACCGTGCACTCGGACATCACTGCTCCTGACAGTGACTGAGTGGACGGAATGCTGTCGGAGTACTCCTGTCCTCTGTCCCCAAATCATAAATGGGGGAGCTCAATGCTCTCATCTCCCGGTACACAATGACGGGGAGGATATCTCTGCCGGCTACCACGCTGAGTCTCCTGACCAACGGAGCCAAACAGAGTCCACCATCTGCCGGCTACCACGCTGCTACACTAAATGCCAACGGAGCCAAACAGAGCGGAACTGACTGCCGGCTACCACGCTGAGTCCTCAGACCAACGGAGCCAAACAGCAGAACCGCCACACACCTGCCTGATATACCACTAATCCATGGGTGGTGGTGGTGTGTGCAGTACATGTAACTGGCGATGGGCTCAACCATAGTGGAGCCGACAATCGCACAGCATGCAAACATGATGCATGATACTAAGCATGGCAATCTCATGAATAGCATAGCAAGATCCATACATAAATAAAAGGTGTACCACAAGTCAATGTATCAGATGGAAGGTACACAATCAGATAGGGTATCATATAAACCCTAGGTCCTGAACATGATGTATCACATGGTTGGGTCACTACCGAAAGCATGTATGGTCAGATAAATAATAACATGCAGTGCATAATAAATAAACAAACAACATGTAACAGATCATGTAGTGACCAACCGAATCAAATGGAAACACAATTCTTGCTATATGTTAAACACTTTATCATGCATATCAAAGACATAAGTCAAAGTACCCGCCTCCAATAAAGTGGTCCAATCCGGTAATAAGGATACTCGTCGAGATACCGTCTCGAATCAAAGTCCTGCGTCACAATACTTAGTTTAGCTAACTCTATCATGCATCATTAACTAAACTAAGTCCTAAACCATAGATCATTTAGGGTTAACTTCATTAACCCTAATTACACAATTTAAATAAATTTCCAAACTAGGTTAACAATTATTGCTAACCCAACTAGCAATCATCTACAACGAAGATCAAATTTCTCCACAATACCTTAATTCGTATGTATCACTGTTGATCCAAAAATCAAAGATGTTGGCTGTCGAAACAAGATCAGAGCCGCTGCTGGGGATCACAAAGTTACTGCCCAAACAACACATGTTATGCTAATACACTGCATCAACATCTCAAGATTTCAAGATGAATCAAATTGAAGCCCAACATTTCATACCTAAATCCCAAACTCCTGTTGACGCTCAACTGATCAGAAAACCAATTTAGCCGCAACAGATTAAAAACCCTATTCTGCCATATAAACCAAATCCAAAACACTTATCAATTCCTCCACAACAAAATCTGAGAACAGAACCACAACCTAATTCCAATCACAGTTAGGGTACAGAGCCTAAGCCCTGTGATGAAACGAACCTG
Source organism: Zingiber officinale (assembly GCF_018446385.1). Classification (NCBI taxonomy): domain Eukaryota; kingdom Viridiplantae; phylum Streptophyta; class Magnoliopsida; order Zingiberales; family Zingiberaceae; genus Zingiber; species Zingiber officinale. Next base: position 114,374,962 of record NC_055993.1, on the reverse strand, counting down.
TGGCCGGCGGCAGTGCAAGGGCACAGCTTCAGCAGGGCTCGACTAGGGCACAACGTCGGCAGTGCTTGAATAGGGAGGAAAAGGAAGAAGAAGACCCAAATCCAAAAGCCTCGGCTTACAAATAGGGCAGAGGATCGGCAGTGGAGACGGCTAGAGCATCGGCGATCGAAGTAAGCGTCGGGCAGTGAAGCTAGGGCATGGGGCGGTCGGCGGTATGCGAGCACAGGGGAAAGAGAAGACACTCAATCGTCGGCTCTCTATTCCCTGGCGTCGTCGGCGTCGGGCAGAGGAGAGGAAGGCGTCGGGAAGGAGTGGCAGCGACGCGGCTAAGGATCGGCTCCGGCGCTCGTTCTAGGGCACGGCTGGGCGGAAGTGTTGCCGGCACTTGGAAGAAGAGAAGAAGAGGTGGAGGCGGAGGAACTGCCGTGGCCGGCGGTTAGGGCAAAGATTGCGACGGGAAGCAGGCGCGGGGGAAGGTGTCGGGAGGAGAAGCACGGTTCGGCGTGAGGAGAAGAGAGCAAATAAAAACAAGGGAAAAGAAAATAGAAAAAGGAATTAAGAAAAATCAACTTTTCCTTATTTAAATGGGGTAGCCAAAACAGGCTTTTTTTCCCAGCCCCGTTTTATCCCCGTTAACTTATCCGTACGAGCTCCGATAAATTCCCAAAAAATCTCCAAAAATTCCGGAAAAATCCCTTATTAAAATTCACCTATTTTCCGATATTTTACATTCTCCCCCACTAATAAAAATTTGGTCCCCAAATTTCGTTATCTACCATCAGCAAACACTAACAACAGGTATAGAGTAAAAACGCTGAACGGTAAATAAATTACATACCTCATGTAAAAAGATGGGGATACCGAGCTCGGATCGTATCCTCAAGCTCCCAAGTAGCCTCCTCATCCGAATGATGCTGTCATCCGACTTAACCAGCCGGATAGTCTTGTTCCGCAACTGACGCTCTTTCCGGTCGAGAATCCGTACCGGAATCTCCTCATAAGTGACGTCAGGCTGAATAGGAACTGAGACATCTGTCAGCACATGTGTCGGGTCCGGTACGTATCTTCTCAGCGTAGATACGTGGAATACGGCGTGAACGCCTGCCAAGGACGGCAATAGTGCCAACCGATAAGCTACTGCTCCAATCCTTTCCGAGATCTGGAAAGGTCCAATGTATCGCGGAGCTAGCTTACCTCTGAGGCCAATCTCTTCACCCCTTTCGTGGGTGAAACTCGTAGAAATACCTGGTCGCAAATGGAGAACTCTAAGGGTCTCCGACTCCGGTCAGCATAACACTTCTGGCAGTCTTATGCCTCTGACATCCTCTGTCTGACAATATGGACCACTTTGCCTCACGTTGAGCTCTATGAGGTCTCAACAACTGGGTCTCTCGGATTCTCGTCCTGATCGACGACTGAGCAACTATGGTAACAAGAATACCCTGCTCTGTCTGTCCCTGCTCCTCAATGTCTAACTCAGAGAAATCCTGAATCAAATCTGTGACCACAACTCAGTGGCAAGCTAAAGTCCCTCTGAACCTCTAGCTAAGTGCATCGATAACCACATTAGCTTTTTCCCAGGTGATAGCTAATGGTACAATCATAATACTTCAGGAACTTCATCTATCTCCTCGGTCGAAGATTAAGTTACTTCTGAATGAACAGATATTTGAGACTCCGATGGTCAGTGAGAATCTCAATGTAATATCATACAGGTACTGCCGCCAAATCTTCAGGGCAAAAATAACAACGGCCAACTCCAGATCATGAACTGAGTATTTTCTTCTCAGGCTCCCTCAACTATCGAGAAGCATATAAGAATACTCTACCGTGCTGCACCAGAACAGCACCCATACCCTGTAGAAACGCGTCGGTGTAGAGGACAAATTCGTCCTCTTCCGTAGGTAAAAACCAAAAATCAAAGTCGACACTCATCTCCGCTTCAGCTCCTAGAAGCTAGTCTTGCAATCCTCAGTCCAAGTAAACTTCACGCCTTTCATGGTCACGCGTGAAAGTAGCATAGCTATGCGGAAGCAACCCTCGACGAAAGGTCTGTAATATCCTGCGAGTCACAAAAGACTGTGGATCTCCTACACTGATTTCGGTTGCTCCCAACGGTAACAACCTCTATCTCCTGTGGAACCACGGTACACTCCTACTGGTGACCGTGTGTCCCAAACATCATAACAAAAGACAATCCAAACCAGCACTACTGATAATCACATATAGATGTTCTCGTCGAATCATCTCTAGATCTATGCAAAGGTAGTGTACGTGACTCACCTCGAATCCGTAATAGATCACAACATCGTCCACAAAGATAATGGACACCTATCCAAACATCCTCGACATACCAGGATCATCGAGTCCCTGAAAACATCTAAGGCACTGTAAGCCTATATGGCAAAAACCAATACACATAATGTCAGTATCACAGACATTCCTATCCATAAGATCTCCAATAATAAATCAAAAAATATCTGATCATCAATAACATAAATCACCAAAGAATAAATCCTCCGGGGTGAGAGCAACGCTCCATCACAGGAAACACCACATATGTGGGAGCAACGCTCTACCATAAGAAATCCTCAATATGTGGGAGCAACACTCCACCACAAATAATCTAAAATATGTATCTACAAATAATATAGGAGCAATGCTCCGCTACCAACAATCCGTGATATGTGGGAGCAACGCTCCACCACAAAACAATACCTAAGTACCCCAAGGCACCTAACTATCCAGCTAGAGACTGTACAAGATCTCTCTACCACAATTCGCTGTGGTTAGCCTAGGATATAACAACCTAGTAACTAATCAAATCCATCATCAACTCTATCAGCATCCTAGTGGGTCATCCACTGATAGGAAAATTAGTTGATGGGTTAATTCAACAAATGACATAATGCAGTCACTCCACATTCTGCATTCAGTATAAGTAGAATCATCATACTGCTACCAATGTATACACCTAGCACACATGCTCACACAACATATGTATGATCAACAAAATCCTCCAATTATTTACACCAAACATACTCACAACTCAGGTATATTCAGTATGATACCTCCAACAATACATACCGAACACGTGTGCAAAATCAATGTAGGTAAAATCAACAATACACCACAAACAACACTCACATGACATATCTTCACCTATGCCAAGAGTATAACCAACATATACTTCTAATAAAGCATACTAAACTCAGGTGCACTCACAAATCAAACATAATCAAAAAGTTACCTCAGATACCACACCAAACACATATGTACATATCACAACTCAGATTAAATCGACAAAATGCCTCCATCAAAACACCACCGATGTACTTATACTACATCTCGGATTTAATCAACAAGCTATCTTCAATAATACCTCCAGATACATACACCGAACTACATATCTATGATCCACAAGGAACCTTCAAATCATATCAGAACATGGATACATATACTACTTGCAAATGGACAGTCTACCACAGGACTCCTACAACCCAAAACAATCATGATATACATGCAAAATCAGCATACCAACTCAATCAAAGAGACCAACCTTATGCTACCAACACTCATGGGTTACGGGTATATCTAAACAAAATTCATGCATACATATCAAGCATGAATACATCAATCAAAAGCAACCCAAAATAAAGCAGCCTAATCATCCAATAACAACCCTGCTATAGGTTCAAAGGAACTAGTATCGGACAAGAAAGATATACACACCATGGTGTAACATTGCAAGTCAATGTCATACACTACCAAGACCATATCTAATGGGGAAAATTTTATCATCATAAATCCAAATGTACTCTCCCAGTATACACTAGTAACGATTGTATCCCATAAGTGTTAAGCAATTAGCTCTACACTTCCTTACATCAGCAGGGTCACATATCACAATGCACCCTCTAAGTTATCCCACCAGGTATATACAGTCCACGGTCAAAGTCTTCATGGAATATGATACATCGATCCTCTATAACCTATCCAAGCCGTCAGTGATATATGGTAAAAATCAGTCCTTTCCACGTCAGTACAAAACATGTACTCAAATGTGCTTTAGATACATAACTAAACACAAATATCCTAAAGGTTCGAACATCTAAAAATAGAGTATGGCAATCCTCTACTGATCAACCAACAAAACTAAATCATTCATCTACTAACTAATCAAGAATACCTTAATCCTCCACAAGCAACTAAGGTATATCCAACCACATAATATCATATGTATAAATGTGTACGACCCAAAAGAAAAAGTCAGAATTTAAGAACATCAAGACACTCTCATCTTCATCCTCAAAAACATCAGCCCACACTATATCAGATGAATAAATCTCTACTCCCCATGAGGGCAAGTTAGCATTCAAAACATCAATCATTATTTATCCACATAGTCCCATATCAGAGGAAGCATATATCATTTTTTTTTTTATACCATCCTGTTAACTATCCATAACCAACCAGGTTTATTAAAATCTCATAGGCACATTCAACCGTAAAACTCTCCAGCACCCAATTTATAATCTGATCACCAACCATAATCATCAAACCTGTGAATATCATAAATGACACTCACTATGTCACCATCAATGACAACCCAAATATAAATCATCAAAATAGTTATCCACTAATAGATCATCAAAACAAATATCTAGTAATTGATCATCAGACAACCACATAACATTTACTCTCATAAATCATTAGAAATCAACATATCATAATATCTTATATCACAATATCCCTCAACCTCAAACCATTCTCAACAATGATCAAACATGGTAACCCCCAATGACCAATTTCCATCGTACCTGGTACCCTAATATCCAAAAAATATGAGTATAAAACTCTCCTAGCTAAGTCAACAGGAATATGTAGGTATCATCCACTACCCAACTAACAATAGCAGAGGCTGGTATGTGCCTCCATCTCCTACGAGTAGTAACAGAAGCTAACACTACTGATGGTATGATAAGAAAAATCACCAGAGATTATAATCTTTTATCTCTATTAAGGTCAACCATGCTCAATGGCTAATCCATCACATGTAATATGTGCTACTACAACCAAACAGGTACTACATAAAGAATGCTAATACCTATCATAAACTATAAAATTAAACATCATACCTATATGCCGTCTGGAGATGTTCCATCGTTGTCCAGTCCCCAAAATGACCTCGGAATTCCGTACGAGAAAAACAAACACCGGAAATCCATATAAATCCAAAACGGAAGTCCATAACATAATCGAAACGGACAAATCCATGCAACCGAAAATAACTGCCCACACCAATATGTCTCGCAACTAGGGCTAGTATAAAAATATCCAAAATACCAAAAGCAAGTATCACACCCTGCTCTGATACCAATGAATTGGTATCAGATAAATCTCGAAAATCCAACACACGGAAATCAAATAAATATCGCCAAACTTGGCACTCTGATACCAACTAAATAAATTGGTATCAGGTTATTCCAAACATCAAAAATATGAAAACAAAAGATCGTATACCTGTGCTCTGATACCACTAAATTGTCACGCCCCAGAGGAGTTCCCGTCCGAAGAAATTTCGGCAGCATCTCCCTTGTACGGCGGACAATCTGAAACTTCTACATAACCCATATACCTCAGCCACAGGCGGCTGGAATAATAACAGTAAATAAACCCAATCACCACGCAGTTTATATAAGTATCCAGCCTCTGGCTGTCACAACCACGCAGTTAATAAAATAAACAACATAGTAATACTCTGACTCGAAATCAACCCTACTCAATTACACTCGTAAAGCTCAAAACCGACGAACTCACCTCTTCTGCCGTCCAGGCAGGCACGTAGTAGAGTAAATCCAAATCATACCAAAAGTCCATCCAACGGAAAAATTCCATACAATATCCATATGTAAAATCCAAAACAAAACTAAAAACAAAGTCTGATAGCGAAAAGCTAAAATAAAACAACAACTCAAAAACCAGCAGAGGAGTAGCACTACGTGCTGTGGGGACCAGCGACTGGAACTCCCTCGTGACAGCATCAACCTGAAAATAACAGCAATGGAGGCGGGGTGAGTCCAACACTCAGCAGGTACAACTGATATGCATAATAAAACAAATAACAGACAACACTAATCATGCGTACAGTCTCCTGAATACGAGAAGGAATAAATGCAACTGAAATGAAATCAGGAGATAACTGTACTAATCGGAATCAAGGTACAAAGGTAACAGGTCGCCAGACCGAAGAAATCATAATCCTGTATGCATGTCAATCAAATGCATCCATACAAATGCAGCATATAAGTGCAGCAATCACAACAATAAAATGCAATAAATGCATATGGTGACCGTGCACTCGGACATCACTCTCCTGATGAGTGATCGAGTGGACGGAATGTTGTCGTACTGCCCTCTGTCCCCAAATCATAAATGGGCACTCAATGTCATCTCCCGGTACACAATGACGGGAGGATATCTCTGCCGGCTACCACGAGTCTCCCGACCAACGGAGCCAAACAGAGTCCACCATCTGCCCACGCTGCTACACTAAATGCCAACGGAGCCAAACAGAAGGAATCGATCGCCGGCTACCACGAGTCCTCGCACCAACGGAGCTAAACAATGAACCGCCACACACACCTCGATATACCACTAATCCATGGGTGGTGGTGGTGTGTGCAGTACATGTAACTGGCGATGGGCTCAACCATAGTGGAGCCGACAATCGCACAGCATGCAAACATGATGCATGATACTAAGCATGGCAATCTCATGAATAGCATAGCAAGATCCATACATAAATAAAAGGTGTACCACAAGTCAATGTATCAGATGGAAGGTACACAATCAGATAGGGTATCATATAAACCCTAGGTCCTGAACATGATGTATCACATGGTTGGGTCACTACCGAAAGCATGTATGGTCAGATAAATAATAACATGCAGTGCATAATAAATAAACAAACAACATGTAACAGATCATGTAGTGACCAACCGAATCAAATGGAAAACACAATTCTTGCTATATGTTAGACACTTTATCATGCATATCAAAAGACATAAGTCAAAGTACCCGCCTCCAATAAAGTGGTCCAATCCGGTAATCAGGATACTCGTCGAGATACCGTCTCGAATCAAAGTCCTGCGTCACAATACTTAGTTTAGCTAACTCTATCATGCATCATTAACTAAACTAAGTCCTAAACCATAGATCATTTAGGGTTAACTTCATTAACCCTAATTACACAATTTAAATAAATTTCCAAACTAGGTTAACAATTATTGCTAACCCAACTAGCAATCATCTACAACGAAGATCAAATTTCTCCACAATACCTTAATTCGTATGTATCACTGTTGATCCAAAAATCAAAGATGTTGGCTGCCGAAACAAGATCAGAGCCGCTGCTGGGGATCACAAAGTTACTGCCCAAACAACACATGTTATGCTAATACACTGCATCAACATCTCAAGATTTCAAGATGAATCAAATTGAAGCCCAACATTTCATACCTAAATCCCAAACTCCTGTTGACGCTCAACTGATCATAAAACCAATTTAGCCGCAACAGATTAAAAACCCTATTCTGCCATATAAACCAAATCCAAAACACTTATAAATTCCTCCACAATAAAATCTGAGAACAGAACCACAACCTAATTCCAATCACAGTTAGGGTACAGAGCCTAAGCCCTGTGATGAAACGAACCTGTGGCCGGAGGCAGTGCAAGGGCACAGCTTCAGCAGGGCTCGACTAGGGCACAGCGTCGGCAGTGCTTGAATAGGGAGGAAAAGGAAGAAGAAGACCCAAATCCAAAAGCCTCGGCTTACAAATAGGGCAGAGGATCGGCAGTGGAGACGGCTAGAGCATCGGCGATCGAAGTAAGCGTCGGGCAGTGAAGCTAGGGCATGGGGCGGTCGGCGGTATGCGAGCACAGGGGAAAGAGAAGACACTCAATCGTCGGCTCTCTATTCCCTGGCGTCGTCGGCGTCGGGCAGAGGAGAGGAAGGCGTCGGGAAGGAGTGGCAGCGACGCGGCTAAGGATCGGCTCCGGCGCTCGTTCTAGGGCACGGCTGGGCGGAAGTGTTGCCGGCACTTGGAAGAAGAGAAGAAGAGGTGGAGGCGGAGGAACTGCCGTGGCCGGCGGTTAGGGCAAAGATTGCGACGGGAAGCAGGCGCGGGGGAAGGTGTCGGGAGGAGAAGCACGGTTCGGCGTGAGGAGAAGAGAGCAAATAAAAACAAGGGAAAAGAAAATAGAAAAAGGAATTAAGAAAAATCAACTTTTCCTTATTTAAATGGGGCAGCCAAAACAGGCTTTTTTTCCCGACCCCGTTTTATCCCCGTTAACTTATCCGTACGAGCTCCGAAAAATTCCCAAAAAATCCCCAAAAATTCCGGAAAAATCCCTTATTAAAATTCACCTATTTTCCGATATTTTACAAAATATCCAATTTCTTTGAAAGACTTTGTCTAGAAGTAGTGGATGATCTCATACCCAAGAAGGTCTAGTGCCTCGTCACAGCCTGGAAGCCAATCTTTGAAATGAATATTTAATTGACTGATTGTAAAACTTGAGTCTAACTCAAATATAAATTAATCCTTAGATGATAATCTAAATCAAAGATAAAATTAACCATCTCACAAAAACCTATAAGGTTCCCTGATTGATAATTTAGAAAAGGTTGAGATGGACTTAGGTAAAATTTAGACTTAATAAATCTTAAAAAATCTTAATTAATAAATCTTAATAAATATTAATAAATCTCAATTAATAAATCTTAATTAATCTTAATAAATCTTAATCTTAATTAATAAATCTTAATTCTTAATTAATTTTTATTAATAAATTCATTTATTAAGTCTAACCAATTCATAACTTAATAAAACTAAACAAAAAACCATCTCACAGTCACCCATAGGAATAACATGTTTTGATAATCTAGACTGGGTGAGATGGAATACTAAGGAGCTAATTTCAATCAAACTATCTTTTGATTAGTCAAATTGAACTAAATCAAATACTTTATGTATAGGAACATAAAGATTTGGATCAATGGATATTAGATAGTGGATGCTCTAGACACATGACTGGAGACAGATTGAAATTCACTAAGCTATAACTCAAGAACTTAAGGTCAGTTGCGTTCGGTAACGACGAAAAACTTAAGGTAATCGGAACAGGTAATATCGAACTAAGTTCTGATTTTATTATTCAAAAAGTACTATTGGTTGATAAATTGAATTTTAACTTACTTAGCATTAGTCAGTTATGTGACTCTAGGTACTTAGTCATATTTTCAAAATCTGAGTGTTTAATTAAAAATGTTAAAAATCCTAAAATTACACTTAAGGGAATTAGGAAACAAAACATCTACACAATTGACCTACCAATCTCCTCACCAAAGTGTCTCCTGACACAACAAGAAGAAACTAAGTTGCGGCACAAAAGACTGTATCACACTCATACTAGACTCATTTCAAAAATGAGTCAAAATGGCTTAGTTAGAGGTTTTTCCAAATTAAGAATTATAGAAAATACAATCTGTAATGTTTGCCAATAGGGAAAACAAATCAAGTCAACCCACAAGTTAACCAATTTAAATAGAACTAACTTAATACTTGAGCTCCTACACTTAGACCGGTTTAATTTGCATGGAGCCAAGTCACCAAGTAAAAACCAAAATTGCTTAGTTATAATTGATTATTACTCAAGATTTACTTGGGTAGAATTTTTAAAAACTAAAGATGAAACTTATGAAATCTTTAAAACCTTTTGCAAGTTGATAGAAAATTAAAAAGATACTAAAATTAAAAGAATTAGAAGTGATCATGGAGGGAAATTTGAAAACCATAAATTTACTAAATTTTGTGAAATTAATGGATACAAACATGAGTACTCATACCCTAGAACTGTAGGATCAAAAGTGCTAGAGGGGGATGAATAGAGCTCGTGACTTTCACGTTCATTTTAAAACAATCGAGTAATATGCAGCGAAAAAATAAAAACAATACTAGCACTAAGGTTTTTACTTTGTTCGGAGCCTGTAGCAACTCCTACTCCAAGGCTCACATTCATTGAGTGTTTACTTTGGGCAATCACTATCAATTCATAAAATTATAACTTTGAAGTACAATATAAAGCAATAATGAAATTTATACCGACAACGAAAAATAAGGAATTTTAAGGCTTCTAGTCGTCGGAGTTGAGTTATAGTTTTGTTGGATCGTTCTTTGAGTAGCACACGGAAGCTTGATTGTGGTTATTATTCTTATGCACAAGGCTTCTCCGCCTCCGACATTTTGTTCGAGAAGGAGATTATCTTACTAAGCTTAATTTCCTTGGAGTAGTAATTTCCTAATTTCCAACCAAGTAAATGATCTATCCCGTACTCATTCTTGTTATTCTATTTATTACTTTTAATTAAGTGTGTAATTGTGAAATTCGATTGTTTGAGAAATGCGTTTGCTTATTTTTATTGTGCAGGGTAATTCACCTCCCTCTTACCGACCGTCAGGGGACCAATAATTGGTATTAGGGCAAGGACACTTCATAAGGACTAACCACCGATCGAAGCAAAGAAATTGATGGTCGGACTAAGCCTCATCCCACCAAAGTTCGAGGGGGAGTTCATGCACTGAAAATGTCGAATGGAGGTAATCCTAAAAACCGACTTTGAAATTCTCTTAATAATTAAGCATTTGTAGTTTCTAAAGATCAACAAGGTGTAGAGAAAGAAGAGTACCTTAGGACGAAGAAAGAGCAAAGTGATTTTGTAGCCAACAATAGAGTGGAATATCACTTATTAAGTGTATTACTGCCTCAAGAAGTAAATCACATCAGAAGCTACACATCGGCAAAAGATCTTTAGGAGAAGTTCTTAGAACTCCACGAATGAACATCTGAAGCGAAGCTTGCATGATGGGACATTCTTCGGAACAAGCTAACCAACATCCATCTGAAAAAAGGTGAGAAGGTAGCTGAACTACATGCGAAGATCAAGGAGTCAATCATCGGACTGGTCAACCTTGGCAAAATGGTAACCAACCAAGACTCGATATGCTATGCACTCAATACTTTTCCTAGGACTCTAGAATGGACCTCGATAATCGACGCCTACTATATCTCAAAAAACCTGGAGGTAAGTACCTTAGAGGAACTCTTTTTAACTTTAGAATTACATAAAACTAGATGTGCAGGTACAACAAAAGAGTCAAGCTAAAATTTAGCACAAAAATCCACCAAAAAGGGAAAACCCAAGTCAGACTCAGATCTGGAAGGAGACCAAGAAGCTTACATGGTAAGGAAATTTAGAAAAGTTTTTAGATCTAACAAATTTAAAGAAATGCATAATAGAAAAAATCTAAGAAATAGAAGAAAGGTTCGATGCTACCAGTGTCAAAAAGAAGGACACATAAAGGAGAACTGCACGAAACTTAAAAAGGAAAAAGACAAGAGGCCTAAGCAAAACAAGCACAAGAATCTCAAGGTCACTTGGGATGAAAGCTCATCATCCGAGTTAGAAATAGAAGCATACGCTGGACTAGCACTGATAGCTAGCCACAAAGAACAAAGCACCTTAGAAGTTAGTATCGATTGAGGGGGAGCTACTTCAGACGAATACAGCAAAGCAGAGGAAGAATCAAGCTTCAGATCTGATATGGTAAGTGAGGTATGTCTCTTACTACTTGATCAACTATATTTTGACATTAAATCAATGTGTAAATTAAAAACTAAAAATAAAAATTTTAAAAAGGAAAATTTAGAAATAAAAAGAATATTGACAAAATCTTGCTTAATCGAGGATCTTGAAAAATTGAAAATTGAAAATGTTAATTTAAAGAAACAAATAGAAAATTTTAAAAATTCTGCATGCTCAAATTTTAGATATTCTTAAGGATTAAATTGATATTATAAATTTTGCACGGGTCAAATTAGAAAAGTAATAAAAACATACATTTCTAAAAAATACTTGATCAGTCTAGTAGGAAGGAACTTATATTAGGTTCCAAAGTCATGCTTGGTTTAATTTATGCATATTTCTAATTTTAATTTGATTTAATATTTGCCTTTTAATTCCCTGTTATGCTAAAATAAATTTCTTCATATAAATTCTATTCAAAATTAATTAGTTATTAATTTTTTAAAAAAAGATGATCTTGTTTCCTACCTGTAAAAACAATTTTAAATTTTTTACAGTTGTATTATTTTTTATGATATATTTTTCAAATATTAGAGTTTTCGATTTAAAAATATGTTACAGAGTTATTTTTACAAAATTTATTTTTCGGTAATCTCTATCCAACAAATATTTTTGAAATATTTTGACTAATATTTAATTTTCTTTGAATGATTAATCCAAATCTTAATTTTTATATTAAAAATTCTCGAACACTTAATTTTTGAATGATTTATTTTTCAAATATTAGAGTTTTTAATTTAAAAATATTTTGCAGAGTTATTTTTACAAAATTTATTTTTCGGTAATCTCTATCCAACAAAATATTTTTGAAATATTTTGACTAATATTTAATTTTCTATGAATGATTTATCCAAATCTTAATTTTTAATATTAAAAATTCTTGAACACTTAATTTTTGAAAATATAATTTTTCTACAAACATACTTACTATACTTCATTCACAAAAAATTTCTCAAGATTTTTCGAACCATAAATCTATTTTTAAGCATTTTAAAGATAAATTCATCTTTCTATAGTAAATAATTTATTACTACTTAAATTTATTTTATTTTTTCATGAAAATTTTATTACTACTTTAACACTTATAAAAATTCTCAAAAAATTTCAACAAATAAATAATTTTTCAAATTATTTTTGTTGAAAATTTCTTTTTAATCACAAAAATTAGAATTTTGAGAATAAATTTTAAATTTTTTTCCAAGTCTTAGTAACTGTTTTGTACATTACTTATACTTTAATTTCAATTTATTTTAGTAAAACCCTATTGTTAATATGATCAAGGGGAAAAGTTTGAAGTTAAGTTTAAGGGTGTAAGGTCTCACGAGCGATAACTAAGGAATTAACTTACAAAAATTTTGTATGAATTTTTATAAATTTTTCAGGATTTAAACCGAATTTGTATGATATATATTAAGAGGATAAAACTACTAAGTTGAATGGAACCCTATTCTAATATCAGTTAAGTTGGAAATTGATTGATCTAACTACCCTAAGTTAGGATTAATGGACCTAGATATAAAAGCTTTAATTTGCCTTTCAAACCCCTTTCCTCCTCACTGTTTCCCTAAAAACACACTGACATTCCTCTCCGTCCCTGTTATTCTTGACGAAGCTCCCTACCACACTTTGAGCTCCGGCCAAGCGACACACCACACAGCCAAGCTGAGGAGGACACCACGATCAGGTGTAGCCACCGGTGGCACAATAGCACAAGGCGAGGGTTGCCGACAGAGGAGCAAAGAAGCAAAAGGCAAGTACTCTCCATTATGTAGATGTGAGATATGTGAGGTAAGGATTTGGTGCTAGGAGGAGTTGGTAAGCTGCTTATGATGATTGTCTAATTGGATGTGGTGCGATTTGAGGGTTTTGTGATGCTCTTGCTGTTTTTGCTCGTTCTTGTCTTATCGTGTGTTTATTTTTTGTTTTCCGCAAAGGATTTGTGCATTTACATTTGAATCAGGTTCTCTTGCTTGGATGCTTCCTGATGGTTCATGTTCGGTGAAGTTAGTGGATGGGCTAGATGTCGCCTCGTCTCCTCTTATTGAATTGAGTTCCTTGTTGTTGCGTCTTCTTGTGACTCATATCGGGTTCCGATAATCGATTTGGGTATCTGAATTTGATTGCAATGTTGCTTTGATTCATTGTGTTGAATTGAGTTTTTTAGACGAGATTTCTTGGAGATGCAGGCATGATGTTCACTTGATTCTATATTTTCGAAGGTTTTGGGGGCAGTAAGGATAGTTTAGGGTATCGATCGAAGATGCTTTTGCTTTTCCCTTCTTGCTTTCAAATTTATGGAAGTATGTTGTTGGATTTAGATTTGGGAGATTGATGATCTTCCTCTTTATGATTCTAGTTCTACCTTCTACTTCAAATTTCTCGATCGATTAATGATTCTTAGTGGATTTCAACGATCCCCTCCCTCTTCATTATGTTGGTGCAATATCCCTAGTCTTGAGTCTTGATGTTTGGATTCCGATGTTTGACAATACATGGAGATTGTAGATGCAATTGTCTGTTTGAGGAGATTGTTGATACAATTCCCCTCTGGTCAAGGTTGACCAGTTAGATGTGAAGAAGAGTCAAGTAGGTCAAATGGTTGACTGCATACTTGACTGGGAAAGTCCTAACTGGATGTTAGGTAGTTGAAAAATCCTGGTGAGTGAAGCTAGGCAGTTAGGAAATCCTGGTGGGTGAAGCTAGGTGAAAGACCTAGTGAGTGAAGCTAGGTAGTTGGAAAATCCTAGTGGGTGAAGCTAGGTAAAAGTCCTGGTGAGTGAAGCCAGACAGGTGAAAGTCCCGGTGAGTGAAGTCGGACAAAGGGAAAATCCTAGTGAGTGAAGCCAGGTGAAAATCCTAGTGAGTGAAGGTAGGTGAAAGTCCTGGTAAGTGAAGCTAGGTAGATAGGAAGTCCTAGTGAGTGAAGCTAGGCAGATGGAAAGACCTGGTGAGTGAAGTCAGGCATATGGAAATCCTGGCAGGTCAAGGTTGACCGAACACTTGGTATTGAGAAGTCCAAGTAAGTCAAAGGATTGACCGGATACTTGGTACAAGGAAATCCAGATGGGTCAAGGGTGACCGGACATCTGGTGGAAGGAAGTCCAAGTGGGTCATGGAGGACCGGACACATGGCACGAGATGGTAAATCTAAGCGGGTCAAGGAGGACCGCACTTGGTGATCAGAAGTCCAACTAGAAGTTGGAAAAGAGAAAGTCCAGATGGGTTAAAAGTTAACCGAACACTTAGCGGTCATAAGTCCAATAGGGAGTTGGCATAGAACTAAGAAGTTCGGACATATTAAACTTCTGAAGGCTATAACTTTTGACTCAGATATCGGAATGAGGTGATCTCAAATGCAAAAGGAAGCTCATTTCAAGATCTACACATTTTTCTTCTTGCCAATCAATTAGGGGGGTTCAATTGATCAACCAATCGATTGATTAATGTGGTTTTGTGTGATCGATTGGGTAATCGATCAAAACTGTTGGTCCCTTGGTGGCCGGCAAGAGGGGAGGGGTGAATTGCCCTATAAAAACAAATTCAACCCTTTCTTGACTTATATCTTAATTAAGAACACTTGTAATAAAAAAAAACTAAGAGACTAACTATAGAGACAGAAACACAAGGAGACTTACTTGGTTTGCAATCAGGAGATTGCTAATCCAAGAAAAATTAAGCGCACTTTTATGTCGATCTCCTTTGGGTGGAGTAGCTTATTACAACGTTAACAACACACAACTAAAAGTAGGAAGGAAATAAATGAATTACAAGTTATTAATTGAACTGCTAAATCAGAGCTATATTTATAGCACTATTCCAGGTGCCTGGAAGGGTTCCGAGCGCCTGGAGTGGGATAGAATTCTATCCCCGACGTGTCGGTCAATGACCATGTCACTTTTGATAATATTTGGGTTCCAAGCTCCCGGACTCAATAGGCTCCGAGCGCCCGAACCACATAAGTCAACATAGTTGACTTTATACGATCTGGGTCCTCTGCTCCGGTTCTGCTTGACTCGGTCCGGATCTTCTCTTCGGCTCCACTAGCTTGGGTGATTTTGGCCACCCAGAATAGGGCTCACCCGAACCCAACTTTTGGCCTTCTCCTCGAGCAGCCTTCCTCCCCAGCTTCTCGTCCCTCGAACGTCGCGTACGTTCTTCTCGTCCACCGGTGTACTCTTCCGCGGCACCTCATCCCTCAGATGCACTGAGCCCGTTGGCTCTCTCTCATGCCCCGGTTAGTTACCGTTTCAACATCAGATGCACTGAGCCTAACTTAACTTGTTTGATCACATCAAAACAACCTTGGAGTTCCAACAAAAACTTCCCCAATCGATTGGTCAATCCATTGGGAAAGTTTCTGAGTGAACAGTGAACTTCTAAATCGATCAGTTGATTGATTGAAACCTCCAATCGATCAGCCGATCAATTGGGGGGTTGGAAATCATGCGATAGAGGTTGAATCGATCGAGCGATCGATTCAAGCATTTTCCAGAGAACACAGAGGCACTCTGAATCGATCAGTCGATCGATTCAAAGCCTTTCCAATCGATTGAGAGCTATTCAATCAATTGGGTTCCGACCATTACGCAGGTTATAGCCATTGGCGAGCATTTTCTTCGGGTGCTTCTTCGCTAGCACAAAAAGGCAACGATTCACGAGCTTCTCCACACTTTCACAGCCAGTTCTTGAAGGCTCTTGGAAACAAGTGTAGTTACACTTCCAAGGTTCAAGAGGCAACAACAAAAAGAAGAAAGAGTTTTCATTTGTATCTTTTGTATTTTCTTCTTGTGAGTGTTGTATATTATTGTGTGAATTTGTACGAGGCTTCTCCGCCTTCGGCTGTGATCGAGAAGGAGTGTTTTGATTAGTGGAGTGTGGATCGTGTGTGGATCCTTGGATTAGTCACCTCTTCTTGAGGTGGATACCAAGTAAATCCCTTATGTTAGCGTTGTAAGTTTGCTACACCAAATCAAGACAAATCCAAAGAGGATAACTCATTGGAGCAAGACCAAGAGGAGGAGGATTCCGAGGTTGAGAGATGCTCAACATCGGAAGAAGTCTTAGAAGCTCCATCCTCAAAGGAGTACAACCAAAAGAGTAAAGAGGGAGCATACTCCTTGTTTCATGTACAAGAGGATGAAAAAGAAGAAGAAGCCTCCATCTTTGGATCAAGAAGGGATGAAGATGAAGAAGCTTCCACCTCAAAAAGTCAAGTCAAATTAATTGGAGGAGCATCATTATTGGATCAAGGGGAAGCCTCTACATTCGAATCAAAAGGATCAAGTGTCATCCCTACACGTGAAGGTAAAACTAGTCCAATTAAAAATAAAAATCATATTATGTGTTTTGAGTGTAGGGAACATGGACATTACAAGAGCAAATGCCCAAACTTGACCAAGAAAAGGAGTTAATCGGTACTAAAGGGCAAGGAGAAGCCCAAGGTGACCGCCCCCACAGCAAAGAAGAGCAACGAACACATTGTGTGCTTCTTGTGTAATCAGAAAGGACATTATCGAAGTCAATATCCTAAGGGGAAGAAATCGGTCAAGCCTAAGGGAGGAAGCACAAGTGAAGGGGGAGCTTCCAAGGTAAAACCCAAGGTATCATTTATTGAGTCTATCCCTCTAAATCATGGTAAAAAGCATGCTAGTTCTAACCTATATCATTTTAATGCTATTTACCATAAACATAGGAGGCATGATAGAATTAATGAAAATCATGTGGCTCTTCATGCTAAGACTACCACACCTAGGGTTAGGAAGGTAGATAAAAATTTAGGCAATAATTCTAAGGATTTTAGTTATAGGCCTAAAAATAAAAATGCTCAAGGACAAAATGAAAAACCAAAATCCAGGGATTTATGGAAAGAAAATTAAGTCTTGATGTCAAGGCTTGATAAAATGGAAAAGACCCTAAAAAGAATAGAAAATATCCTAAAAGGGCAAAATGAACATAACCTAGGTCTAGGAGTGTAAAATTCATCCAATGACCATAGAGGTTTGGGATACAAACCTAAGGCTAAGAAGGATGTAACTTCTTACCATAGGGTTTCATGTAACTATGGAACCAACTCTAGGTCTAGGTGTCAAGTCAAGGATATAAGGGAAGTTATCCCTAGGAGTATCTTTGCAACTACAAATGTGATTAAGACTTCTAAGAAGTCTATGAAAGTTACTAAGAAGGTCACAAGGGAAGCAATCCCTAGAGTTGACCTAGAGGAGATGACCAAGGCTTCTAAGAAACCTAGGAAGGTCATTAGGAAGGTAACTAGGGAGGTTATCCCTAGTGAGTACCTAGAGCATCCAAGGAGCACCAATAGATTTTGGGTTCCTAGGAGCATTTTCTCTACCCCTTAGATGGGTTAGAGAGTGTCAACTCTAATTGGAAGGGTAGTTAACCCAACCTTGATGAAGTTGACACTCGGAGAGTATTTTCAAGATTATTGTTAACCTTTAAAATGAAGTGGATTATCATTTACTCTTTGGAAGAATAAAATGTGCCAAAACTTGAGGAATTGAAATTCAATTTTAAATTGGCATAATTAATCAAGAGGTAAAGAAATGTCAAGTTGGGTTTTGACATTTTCTTGAAGAAAATGGGAGGAATCTAGATAACTTTTAGGTTTAGCTAAGGATTAAGGATACTTAGATAGATAATCTAGGTATATTTTATTTATGCTAAAACTTGTCATGATTGTTTACCCATTATATGTTATGATATCATATTTTGCATTCATTCTTATTATGAAAAACATAAAAATATCATGTCATGTCATACATACATCATGTAGTTATAGTAAATTTTTTTTGAAAATTATTCATTTTGATGTATGCCATAACTCATCATGCATTATTTTTAATTCCTTGCCATTAAGGATAATGACATTTACTAACAAGTAATATCCTAAGTGGATGTTTATAATCCAAAATGCCTAGGTGGATATGCACAATCCTTAGTTTAGGGATAAACTAAACTTTACATCTCACAAAGAACTATAAGGTGACTTGTATGTGTTTTAGTACACGTTAGATACAAGTGAGATGTTAGGATGATGAACAAAACTCAAGATGTTGATTTAGTGTATTCTTTTTGAGTTTTAGGTTCATCAAAACACATAGTTATGTGTTTTTCAATCATTGGAAAAGCTAATGTACAAGTCATGTACATTGAGCCCAAAGAACATGGTTGAATATTGGGTTTGAAAATGATTTTAAATATACTTTGGAAAATCTTGGTGAAGACTATTTTTTTATAGTAATCATCATTGAAAAGTTAGACACAAACTAGAAGAAAACATTGAAGTTTTTACAAGTTTTCAAGTTTGTGTCAATCTTTGAAAATAGGAAGTATTTTCATATAAAACTATTTTTTTCATGATAGTATATACCCTAAGTAATGTCTACATGAATTTTCATGATTTTTAGAATTTTATAGAATTTCTAGGGCATTTCTGAATTTTGCTAAAATTAGATTTCAGGAAATTAGAAATCCAATCGATCAGTCGATCGATTGGAAGGTCTCAATCGATCAATCGATCGATTGAGAATATATTTTTCACGACCAAAACGTCACGAAATTGATTAGCCGATTGATTGATCCAGGCTGGATCGATCAACTGATCGATTCAAGGGCAATTTTTGTGAACAAAAGCTCGCAGAATCGATCAGTGGATCGATTGAAATGATTTCAATCGATTGAAAATGCTGATTTTGGGTGGGAAAGCCTAATTTCAGTATTTTAAACCATTTTTAGTCTAGGTAACCATTCCTAATCCTTTGATACACATTTGTATACATTTAGGGGGAGTTTTCATGATGAAAACATGAATAGATTGGTTAAGGGAGACTAAGTAGAAGTTTAAATTGAGGTTTGGTTTCAATATTAAAGTTTTAAACCTCAAAACTTCTAAATTTAGGTTTCCTAAAGATTTAGGAATTCCAAGTCATTGTTGGTGCAATAACAGAAGTTACGAGCATATCCTTAGGGGGAGTTACTCTTTAAGGACATGAAATTAATTTTTCATAAACCTTGGAAGGTGATCAACCTTTCTTAGCGTAAATGCTCAAGGTTGAGCATTTAAACACAATGAAGAATGGATATATTCATTGTTTAGTTGCGTATACTCAAGGATGAGCATTAGATATAATGAAGGGTATGCGACCTTCATTATGGTGTTGAACACAACAAGTGCAGTTGTGAACAATGGTGAGTAACTCTTCAGGGGGAGAGTTTTTGATGTATGCTAATAGGGGGAGAATGTAAGGTTTAAGTTAGGCCTTCTTTACCTAAATAGGGAGTTTACCCTCTAGGAAAGGGGGAGAATGAAGGAAACACTCATTCATGCCTTGGCATGAAAGGAAGTTGAGGTCATGGGTTAGCCTAACTTAAAGGTATTGTCAAACATCAAAAAAGGGGAGATTGTTGGTGCAATATTTCTAGGCTTAAGTCTTGATGTTTGGGTTTCAATATTTGACAATACATGGAGATGAAGATGTAATCGTCTGTTTGGGGAGATTGTTGATACAATTCCCCTCTAGTCAAGGTTGATTAGTTAGATGTGAAGAAGAGTCAAGTAGGTCAAAGGGTTGACTAGATACTTGACTAAGAAAGTATTAACTAGAGGTTAGGCAGTTGGAAAATCTTGGTGAGTGAAGCCAGGCAGTTGGAAAATCTTGGTGAGTGAAGCCAGGTGAAAGACCTAGTGAGTGAAGCTAGGTAGTTGGAAAATCTTAGTGGGTGAAGCTAGGTGAAAGTCCTGGTGAGTGAAGCCAGACAGGTGAAAGTCCCGGTGAGTAAAGTCAGGCAGTGGAAAAATCCTGGTGAGTGAAGGTAGGTGAAAACCCTAGTGAGTGAAGCTAGATGAAAGTCCTGGTAAGTGAAGCCAAGGAGATAGGAAGTCCTAGTGAGTGAAGCTAGCCAAATGGAAAGACCTAGTGAGTGAAGCTAGTCACGTGGAAATCCTGGTGGGTCAATGTTGACCGGATACCTGGTATTGAGAAGTCCAAGTAAGTCAAAGGATTGACCGGATACTTGGCACAAGAAAATTCAGATGGGTCAAGGGTGACCAAACATCTGGTGGAAGGAAGTCCAAGTGGGTCATGGAAGACTGGACACTTAGCACGGGATGATAAATTTAAGTGAATCAAGGAGGACCGCACTTGGTGATCAGAAGTCCAATGAGAAGTTGACAAAGAAAAAGTCCAGATGGGTCAAAAGTTGACCAAACACTTAGCGGTCGTAAGTCCAATAGAGAGTTGGCATGTAACTAGGAAGTTCAGACGTAGTAAACTTCTGAAGGCCATAACTTTTGACTCAGATATCAGAATGCTCAGATGTGAAATGAAGCTCATTTCAAGCTCTATACATTTTTCTGCTTGCCAATCGATTAGGGGGTTCTATCGATCAACCAATCAATTGGTTGACTCGATTTTATGTGATCGATTGGGTAATCGATTAAAACTTCCCCAATCGATTGGTCAATTGATTGGGAGAGTTTCTGAGTAAAGAGTGAGCTTTTGAATCGATCAGTTGATAGATTGAAACCTCCAATCGATCAGCTGATCGATTGGAGGGTTGGAAATCACGCGATTGAAGCTGAATCGATTGGGTGATCGATTCAGGCATTTTCCAGAGAGCACAGAGATCGATTCAAAGTCTCCCCAATCGATTGAGAGTTATTCCATCGATTGGGATCCGACCTTGTGCAGGTTATAGCCGTTGGCGAGCATCTTCTTTAGGTGCTTCTTCTCTAGCACAAAAAGGTGATGATTCACAAGCTTCTCTACACTTTCACTGCCAGCTCTTGAAGGCTCTTGGAAACAAGTGTAGTTACACTTTCAAGATTCAAGAGACAACAAGTAAGCAAGAAGAAAGAGTTTTCATTTGTATCTTTTGTATTTTCTTCTTGTGGGTGTTGTATATTGTCGTGTGAATTTGTACGAGGCTTCTCCACCTCTGGCTGTGATCGAGAAGGAGTGTTTTGATTAGTGGAGTGTGTGCCGCTTGTGGATCCTTGGATTAGTCACCTCTTCTTGAGGTAGATACCAAGTAAATCACTTGTATTAGCATTGTAAGTTTGTTTCTTGTTCATTCCGCTACACATCATCACCAAGAAGCAAGCAATGAGACGCGTGATGAGCTATTCACCCCCTCTAGCACCAAAATGACCCTAACACATTATGCTCCTTGAAATTACTTGATGGATTCAGGATAGGTAGTTCAAATGCAATGGAGTTTCTCTTCTTCTTCTTCATACTGATTTTGGAATTTTTGATCAGTTACGGTTGGTTGTGATGGGATCTCAAGGTGGTTTCATGTTTCTGAAATTGAAGTGGTTGGCAATTGTAGATGATAGCTAGTTTTCTCTTGATAATGGAATTCTTGGGACAATCCTCGGTAGAATGAGAATGCATACGGTTTGTAAGTAATTGCTTTAGTTTTCTCAAGTTTGCAGTTCTATGCATTGTGTACAGTGAAGGAAGGATAAGAGTAAGATATGTTTTCTATGTGGCTGATTGGATGTGTATGTCCACTTGTGGTGACCATATGGGATGGGTGCCCTGGGATGAGCTTCGGGGAAGGCTCTTCCAAACTTGACTGATAAGGTAATTTATATTAGCTTCGGCTATATGACTACATGTTCTCTAGGAGGTACCTCTAGGGTCATGATTATGGACGGAATGATTGGCTCAAATTGTGGTTATCACATTGTGACATATCCATACTTATTAGGTATGTAGGCTCTTTTACATACAGTGTTTCCCTTCTCTATTCAATAATTGAGATATTATTCTATGCCTAATGATCCTGCTACTTTATGGATGTCATATTTTTCATATTGGATTATACTTGCTGAGTTTGTAGACTCATGATGTGTACGTTATAGGTGAGGGAGACACCTCCCAGGATATGATGGAAGGCATGCGGACAGAGTAGAGGCGGGATGGACGCATGACACACTGTTTGGATGTCTTAGGAGAGCTGTGAAGGCTTATTTCTCATGAGGCCTTCTTTATTTGTACGAGGAGTTGTATTGATACTTCCCTGTTCCTTTTATTAACTTCTTGGTTATGATGCTACTGTTTACGTTGAATATGGTGGTTCATTTTGATGGGATTAGTATTACGACTCTTTTACAGCAAAGGTTTAGAGGGTTGTCCTTGGTTAATCATTGGTCTACAATAAATTAAAATGTTGAGGGAAGTCTAGGGATGTTTCAAGGGGGGGGGGGGGGGTACAAGTACATTTTTGTCAAATATTGCATATCTAATGTTTTAAACTTGAATATTATTCATTTAATGTCTTTTTTTTACCTTAACTTAACTTGGATTGCTTACATCAAAAAGGAGGAGATTGTTAGTACCCAGTGGTAGTTTTGATGTAATCAACTAAGTCAAGTTAGGTCCTATGATAGTTTGATCCTTGAGTCTAAGTGTGCAGGAACTTAGGAGCACAAGAAGTCAAGCGAAAGATGCAACTAACGAGAAGGATGACACGAAAGAGAGTCAATGGGCTCGGTGCATCTAAGGGAGGAGGTGCTATGGAAAAGTACTCTTGCAGACATTAAGAGAGTACGCAGCATTTCCGAGGGATGAGAAACCGGATCGGAAGATTGCTCGAGGAGAAGGTCAAAAAATGGGTTCGGGTGAGCCCTATTTAGGATGAACGAAATCACTCAAGCAAATGGTATCGGAGCGAATGGAGCCGGAATGGGAGGAAGACTAGACAGTCAACAAACACGTTGACTG
Source organism: Zingiber officinale (assembly GCF_018446385.1). Classification (NCBI taxonomy): domain Eukaryota; kingdom Viridiplantae; phylum Streptophyta; class Magnoliopsida; order Zingiberales; family Zingiberaceae; genus Zingiber; species Zingiber officinale. Next base: position 114,351,505 of record NC_055993.1, on the reverse strand, counting down.
TCTAGCCCAGTCCATGAACCCAGACCGGGTTCGGGCGCCCCGGGCTTGCACCCTGGACGTGGACTACGTCAGCCTGGTCCGGGCACCTGGATCTGGTCCAAGTGCCCGGACCATCAAAAATCTATCCTTAGCAAGCCATTGCAACGTGGATAAAATTTTATCCACATCCCGGCACCCCGAGCAGCTTGACCAACAAGCTATAAATAGAGCCTTTATCTCAATAGTTGAGATAACACACTTTGTACTCAAAGTTCTATTCTATTTTCACTTTCTAAACATTATTCTCGTGTACGAGGCTTCTCCACTTTCGATGTTTTATTCGAGAAGGAGATTATCTTATTGAGCTTAATTTCCTTGGAGTAGCAATCTCCTGATTACCAACCAAGTAAATGATCTGTCTTGGACTCATTCTTGTTATTCTATTTATTACTTTTAATTGTGTAATTATGAAGTCCGGTTGTTTGAGAAAGGTGTTTGCTTATTTTTATTAAACAGGATAATTCACCCATCTCTTATCGGCCGTCAGGGGATATTCATCTTGGACAGTTATATTAATATTGTATAATTTATCACTATGGATATGAAAGAAGAATTTATATTCCTTATTGTACTTATTCTTAGTCCAACCAATCCCAAAGAGAAGATAGATATTTTCTTGCAATCTCTGATTACCGAGCTGAATGGATTATGGAATATAGGGGCCGATGACTTATGATGTTACAATTAAAACTAATTTTACATTTCATGCTGCCTTATTTTAGATGATCGGTGATTTTTCAACATACTCCATATTGTCGGGATGGAGCACAGCTGGTAAATTAGCATACTCACTTTGCATGACACAGTCTGATACATTTTCATTATCTTGCGGTGGTAAGACATCTTAGTTTAATAATGATGCGCGTAGATTATATATGCTATTATGCACTATTTAACGCACATCTTTCTGTATTCATTGCTTGTGATCTATGCTTTTGCACCCTTTTCTATCATATTTCAGCATAATTACTATTTTCTGTATCCAGAGATCTGCTCGGTATTGTTTTCACTTTCAGGAGCAGTTTGGAGTGGAAAAGGATGTTAAAGACCCAAAAGAAGATTAATTGAGAATACCATAATCCAACCTTGTCTACACCGAGGAGAGAAAAGCATGGATTAGAGTACCCAAGTCATTTCAAAGGTAAATTGGGCCTAGCCATGCCTCGAAGCATGACCAAAAGAAGAAATAAAGGAAGATGTCATGCCTTGAAGCACAGCCAAGGAGAGGACCGGTGAAGAAATGGTCTTGGTCGTGCCTCAGAGCATGGCCAGGAGCCTCCCGTGCCACTATCCAGAGTCGATTTAGTCTTGTTCATGCCATGAGGCACGACCATGCACCCGAAGAGCAGTTTTGAAGATCCAATCGTGCTAAATAATATGACCCAAAGACAGAAAAGCAGAGTAGCCCTACTTTGGCCATGCCAAATGGCATGGCCTAACTTTATGGACAGAGCCAAGTTAGCTCTGGCTGTGCTTTATGGCATAGCCAAGAAGCCAGACTCAGAAATGGTTGTACCAAATGGCACAACCAGGCTACTTATGCCTGAGACAAGTTAGCTCTGGTCATGCCAAATGGCACTGCCAGATGCCCACGCAGTGGTTAGTCTGTGTCTCTAGACACGGCCACCCTGTGCCTCACCTCTTTAAAAGGGGCACTTCGTCTCCTAGCTAGAGGAGGAAGATCCAAGACGAGAGAGGACCATCTATGTTAAATCCTTTTACTTGGAGGCATCATTTGGGTGATCTGAGGTCGTCCTGCTGCTCCATCCTCATCGACACTCCAAGATCTTCGTTTGAGAGCTTCACTCGATATCAAGGATAAGTTTTTCTTCCCTTCCTTTAAGGTTCTTGAAATTCTTATGTATTTGAGCTCTTGGATTGTAGATTTTCAACATATGGAGTAGATTTCTATTGTTCTAGGACGTAGGGAGTAATTGTAATGTGTGGAATGTTGTAAACTCTATTGAATTGCCAATTTCCTTGTTTGATGATGCTTGTATGGCACATGTTCTATTCGATGGAATGCTAGCAAGTAGGCTTACCCTTTGGAGCATGAATTTATCTATCTAGATTACATTTATGTATGCATAGATTTTATTTTTGACTTAGATGCATTGCTGTGTGTCTATAATTTTGACTAGACATGAACCTAAATTTTCATTGATCAGATGCGTAAATTGTTGTCTCTTTTGAGTGTACGTTCCAATATAGCTCGGCATGGCCTTAGGATACTTGTTTAACGTTGAGTATCTAAGGTAACTATCCTTCTATATGGAACGTAACCTCCTAAGGGAGAATGATTCTATGTATAGATAAGTCTATCACTTGATCTAATGGGCTTCTCCTAATCATATGCTACGCAAGTGATCTACGTAATCTAGAGACGTACACTCGGGGGAGACCTTGTGGCAGGAGATACTCTGTTGAAAATCCGAACTTTCTAAGTTACCTCTTCACTTGATGGCATACTTGGTTACTGGCAGGGAAAGTACTTCGATACACCATTGTGGGGTGGAATTTGGTAGTAGTTTAGACTATCCTACAAACATACAAGTGAAGGACTAGAAAAGGATGAATTCATAGCACAACATCCGCCATTACAATGAAATCCTCGACCTAGAATATTTTCTAAACTTAGGACTTCCTCAATTATCTTTCTTTACTTTTATTTTCTCATCTTAGTTGAAAATCCAAAACAACATTTATCGATTGTTGTCTAGCTAAATTCAAAGTACAAAATCAATTAGCATTTAATCCTCAGTCCTTGTGGGATTGACTTATAAATTTTATTATTTGATGATAACTGTGCGCTTACGGTAACACATCAAATTTTTAGCGTCGTTACCAGAGAATTTATTACTTATAAATTAGCATGCCCACACTGCATAACACAGTCTAATACATTTTCATTATCTTGTAGTGGAAAGACATTTTAGTTTGATAATCACTGTAAATTTTTATCAATGGATCACCCTTTTAAGAAAAAATTCCTAAAAAATGTTATAGTCATAAAACTTCCCCCAACAGTCCTTGCTTCAGGTGAAGAAATCATTAAACAAATAAGCAGTTATGGATTTCTACCAGTATCTCAACCTAGTTCTAATGAGATAAATAAATATATTGTTAGAATATGCAACACCAGTATCTCAGTCAGGTCAAGTTTTCTATTTTGATTACCCTACAAAGAGAAAAAGATCTAGTAAATGATTGTATATTTGTCGAATGAAGTTTTGATGGACCATAGAAATATCGAACATTATCACTACTCAAAAACATGATGCATTTTAGAATAATGAAGTGGAGAGACATTCGGTTGATTCACAACTCCAATACACATCTCAATTATTTGTAGATGTTAGTATCACTTACGAGGAGATAGATGATGGAGAGATGTCCAAAAGTGAGGATCTTGTTGAACTAACAAAGTCTAGCGATGAGGACTTATAGACTTTGAATATTGATTAGTCAGATGATTAAATATTAGCATTATTGTTCATTAAGTAAGTTATGCTTCCATCTTATTTTATGTAAAAATTATCATATTAGTAAATTTTATTATGATATGTTGTAATCTTATTTTACAAATATTATCATGGTAGAGCAAGCAGTAGCATTATATGGCCATACAGTGTTGAGGGTTGTTGTAAAATTGTAAGTATTTTTTTGTTATTAGTAAGTCAAGTTTATATATGATTTTATTTATAACATATTTCTAATACTTTAATATTTTTCCATACAGTTTTACTATAGATGGTCATCAAGTAGTGGCATACATTAGCAAGAAATTTAAAGAAAGAGCCTGCGCTTCTAGTACTACATGGAGTCATGTAGACCACGAGATGAAGGATTTCTATTATAAAGAATTTCTGGTAAATAAATTGAATGTGTTTGGTATTGTATAATATATTTATCCTTTAATATACTAAATTTTCAACTTATAATTATAGAAAAAATATACCTGGGAGGAAGGGCATGAGGCACAATTTATAGCCACTTGGAATATATATTGTACAAAACTGAACAAAGACCTTCTATACTATATGAGAAGGAAGGGCACGAGGCCAATGTATGTATCAGACGAGATCTGGGGTATATGGATAGCCACCTAGGCTATAGAAAGGTGGCAATCAAATTCTAAGAAAGCTTGAGCAAATAGAAATGCAAAGTCAGGTTGCTCGACATACATCAAGATCTTGATCTATTGTAGATCATGTCATAAATTTGGTGAGTTTAATTTAAAGTTATATAAGTAAAATTTTAATTTATTATCATATATAATCTTGACCCAACTTGTTTGTGTATGCGAGAACGTTCTCTAAATCGACAATCCACTTGTTTAGAGGTATTTATCAAGACTCATAATAAAAAGGATGACACATTTATCAATTCTCGATCTCAGGCCATACACATAAGATTATTAACTTTAATACATGTAATCATCAACAATGATTAACTTTAGTAATCGTGATCAAATTGTATATTAATCATATTGTTGGGATCTAGCGAGCTAAACATGCGAAAGCACAGCGAAAAAAATACTAGATCCTCTTATCCAGTAGATCCATGCGAAGAGAAGAAACATTTTCTGAAAATAATCTATACTAAGCTACATGATAGGATTATACCTTTGTTGCGTGTCCTTCGCAATCTCGACAACAACTTTTTTCTCTGGATCCAGATCTCAGTGCGTTCAAGCATCCGCGCCTCTATGGTATCCACACGAACAAACCTTGTCTTTGCTTGTCTCACAAACAAAGCACGATGGAGAAGAAATCATAAGGTTGTGCTAGCAACCACAATGGTGATTTCGGCCAAGAGGGGGAAGGAGGAAGAAGAAGAATGCCAAGGGTCTCAACATTTTTTCATGTTCTCAAAATTATCATCCAAATGATATTTATAACCATCCCATGGTATACCAAGAGTCTCCACCATTTCATCTTCTAATCCAATAGCTCAAAATTAATCATTCAATCCAATGGTTCAATTTTAACCATTAAACTTCCTTGGTGAACTCGAGCTCACCCAATGAGTCCAACTCATTGATCCTCATGCAACTCGACTCAATCCAACAATTGGATCCATTTGAGTCTAACTCAAAGAGTCAAATTTGGATTACACTTAATCCATTGATTCATCACATGAACCCATCTCCATATCAACTTGTTCTTTGTGTGTGATCCTATAGGTTCTCGTAACATTGGCAATGTACCCAAATCAACATTTACGATACATAAACAATGAGTGGCATCTAGCAAGGCATCATTGCTACCCAAGTGACGAGAAAGTCGAGATCCGACCTAACCTGTCCGTGGCTATTATCATGTATGACTTGGTCCCTCTATCCTTGATATCTAGATTAATCAATGAGGCATAGACCATGTCATCCTCTTATCAATCTTTGTGTTTCTTGATCTCCAAGTAGACACACTCAAACAAATGAACTCAATATCTCATATTGATTCATTTACGCATGGCCATGCTTTCTTGTGGCCTACTAATCAAGAGGCCCACAGATATTGCTTCTGTCATATAGAAGAGATAGATCTCATCTACATCACTCACATCCCTCTACATAATTCATTGCATACCTAGTGATCGACTTTATAGTCCACCCTGTTATGGGTGACGTTTGACGATACCAAAGTATACAACTCCTTATGTAGGGAACCGTAGTGACTTCAGGTCTAAGGACTATTCATACCAATAGTCACATGAGAATGTTTATGACACTCATACGATGATCCATGAAACATTCTCATGGCGGGTCATTCAGTATATATTCTCTAATATATACCCATGTGTCAACCTGATATCTCATATCCATGACTTGTGAGATCAAGTCATCCGCTGACCTACATGCTAGTCTCAACGCATTAATATTGTCCTTGTATATTAATGCTCGACTAGGAATAGTTAAGAGTAGTGTTCTCTACAATATCTCACTATCAATTCAACCAATTGATATATTGTAGATAAGAACCTTGTACCCAAGGACATTATTATACTTATTCAATTGGCACTGAACTGAAATAAATATAATAATCACCTTTGCCTTTTATTAATAATGATATATGATACAAAATGAGTTCATTACAATCATCTTATAATTGGTACTAGGGCTAATACTAATACATATTATTTTTTTTGCACGCAATGAAATGATAAATAGAGTGACTCAGGCATCTCAATCACTAGCGAGGGCAGGAGACACAAGCTTTATTCACTGAGGTGATAAATGATATATATTATAATGTTGTTGGTAGAAGGACAAAAAACTCTTCCATTTACGGCCTTAGCTCACAAGCCAAAGTGGTATTTAATTGTTTGAGAACTCCTAAGGGTCGTGCTAATTCTTTTTCTTCTTCTAAGGTGCAATCATTAAGACATAGAAATCAAGAACTATACACTCAATTGGCCTCATGGATCGGAGGATGACCGATCAGGAGTAGAGGATGGTCGATTATTAGTAAAGGATGGTCAATCGGGACGCGAGTCATGATGCTGCCTTAGCCCAGATGCAAGCAGTCATTGATAATTGGGCCTAACACTGCATCGTTTTGAGTCACAAGAGACTCAAGACCCACCAGACCTTGTTGATTAGCCTATTCTGAGGTTTATTCAACTATAACTTAATTTTTTTTTAATTTATCATATACAAACCATGCAAAATATATTTATTTTGTTTTGTTATTATAATTCGTTTATTTCTAAATATTATATTATATTTTATTGGAAGTTCCTATTGATATATTCTTCATCATCATCACTATCTGATATCCAAAATATAATGCAGGTACCTTTTTTATTACATGTAAAATTAGTTATACATATTATATAATTTTCAAATTATACAGATATTACATTTTTTTTATTTTATCATTTTGATCATAATATATTGTATTGGACTTTTTGCAAGATTTTATATTACTACCTCATGTGATTGTATTTGGATATATTATTTGGAGTGGATTTCTATCATGGTATGATTTAGATACTTTATTATGGATATTTCGATGGTATAGATTTTGATTTAGTTTGTTTGTTATGTATGATTGTGATTATGATTAGTATGCATTGTGATTAGTTGCATCTATTTTATGAATTGTGTTTGTTTGTATGATTTGTGATTAGTTTGTATGATTGTGAGTTTGTATGGATTATGTTTGTATCGCCATTATCTCTGTGATGGTTTATATCGATATGGAAAATGTAAATAGTGAACATACTGAATATAAAAATTTTCTTACAGATATGTATATTATTTATCGATAGAAACATGGTTTCTGTTAGTAATTTCTAACGAAAACCCGAATTCTGTCAGTAAATATTGATATGGAATTATAATACATTACCGATAGAATCAACGGTTTCATCAACAATTACCAACGGAATAAACAATTCCGTCAAAAATCATCGACGGAATTAACGGTTTCATCGAGGGTTACTAACATAACTGTGTATTCTATCAATGATTTCCGAAGGAATCATTGATTCCATCGATGATAGCCATAATTCAAAATTTTCCCCTTAATTAGTGAGGGAATAGTAGTTTCCGTCGGTCCATACCAACGTAACCCACAAATCCTTTGGTATATCCCAATGGAATCATTAATTCCGTCGGTATATCCCAACATAATTATGATTCAGCCGGTATTATCCGTAATGAAAATAAATTTTTTAATCACAAACTACGTCAAAAATCACTATTTCATTAGTAATTTTAACTACAGAATTTAAATTCCTTCAATAGAAATCTTCTGCGGAAATATATCTTCCGTCAAGAATTACTGACGGAATTTGTATTCCATCGGCAATATCCGTCTATAACCCAATATTTTATGATGTCTTATATTCAATCGTTATTCCATTATTATATTCAAATACCGACGGAATATCAATGGAATATCCCATCGTTAAAAGTGAGGTTTTTTTTTTTTTTTAATTAGTGAAGGGTGTTCCCCGTTAAACAAGTGAGCTGAGTCAACTAAAAAATTGAATCCATTATAGACCCTAAGGTCATCCAACCATTGCAACTTTAGTATATTTGATCAATGGCTCCTTTTAGCTTGTTTACTAAATCATCACTCAACTAAATGAACTGATGGTGGAAGTCAGTTGATTAAGGTAGTCGTTGGTAGACTACAGTGAAAAGCAATTGAGAAAATAGTTAATTGATAGTGGATCCAATCGGTTGATCGAAATAGTAAATAAAGTTAAAAAAGATTGAAGACCATAGAAGAGAAGCATTTAAAGGTGAGCGAAATAAAGTTGTCTAGTCTATTTAAGACGTTCCCTGGTAGTGATTAGCTTCATCATCTTCATTTCTCTTATTGTAAATATTTGCAACCGAAGTTTGTTGTAAAAGACTTCATCTTCCCAAGGTATTTGAGAAAAGGAAAGTTAGTGGGCTTTCAAGAGTTACTAGCCCAACGAGTCATGTGCCGTGGTGAACGAGGGTTCAAATCATATTGCATCAACTAGTATAGTGTGACTATCTTGAGGCGTTAGAAAAGGCATAAGTTTTAATTTTTAGGTTAAATGTTATTTACCCCTCTAGGCATTCCAAAAAGGTCTTAACACAATGTAATATTTTTTGGCTACTCTGAATGTTTATCCTAGCATGTTGAGAGATGACTGTAAGTATCTATAAAAGTTTTTAGTAACACGATGTTACATCGATAGGTCGGTCAATCAACTGAATGTGCATGCATGCATCTCGATATAATGTTGCAGTTTTTGGTAAATCTACTACAACATATAGATTGATTTGCATGTTTGTCAAATCATTCCATTGCACTCACTAGACTATATCGAGTTGCAAGATGCAATGTCTTCAACAATTGGTTAGTTTGGCTTCATGTAGAAGTTCAAAACTTATACTTGATGTAGTAATTTTGCTTAAATTTGTTCCACATTGTAGCAATTTTTGTCGAAATTATTCTAACAAGTTTTAAACTCCAACATCATCAACAAAATTCATTATTGCATAGAGTAACAATTGCATTTGTTTTGCAATACTAAATAGCCTCAAGTTTTCCGTACTCAGTCGATAACTCATTTGTTGACTATGAAAACACTACATCATGTAGGTATAAAAAAACAATGAAAAGTAATATTTTCCATTTAGGCCTTTTATTTCTACAAAGGTCATACATTGACCTCGTGCGTTCCACATGATTGACTCCATAATCATCTTTAGAGAGGTAAATCAATAAACTAAACATGTCACCACATAAGAGAGTATTTCTATCAACTTCGTCGAGAATCTGACCCTTATCTATTTCTATAAATTTATCATGTGATGACAAACTCAACTATACCTTGGCGATCATTTAGGCCCTTTATTGCATCTATATGTTCTAGTGATGATCATGTAGATCTTATCTTTAGAACTCCCTTTCATTAATACTGGACATATATCCTAGAGAATCTCTACATTAAAGACCTTGCTCAAATATATTTAATTATCATGAAGCAAAGTGTTTCATCATTCATAATGTTAGGTTGAATAAGGGGCAACTTTAGGCATAGGCTATTAAGACCTCTCTCTCTCTCTCTCTCTCTCTCTCTATATATATATATATATATATATATATAGAGAGAGAGAGAGAGAGAGAGAGAGCATAGAAAAAGATATTAAAAAATTTGTAAAATTATCTCATTGGATTTCATAAAGATATTTTTGGGTTTGCATGTTGCATGATCTTATTGGATTTTCCATAGATTTATTACGTTCTAATGGATTTATTAAAATCCTACCGTTCATTTTATCCCTCTTATCTATAGAAACCTTACTTTTCCATTGGATTTCTCTTGTTACATTCCTCTCTTCGCTTTTGGCCATTTTCCAACTTGAAGCCAATTTGAAGAAGTGGCATGGGGATAAAAATGTGAAGCATAGTTACTATTTTTTGGTAAAAAATATATCTTCTTTTGAATTTTTTTAGTGAAAAGTTGTTGTTTTGTTTCATTATCTTAAAGATTAAGAACAACAACTCATTATTTTTCCAATACCTATGATTAAATTTGGTATTCTGTAATGAGAATTTTTTTTATCAAATTGATGACTCAATAAACACATTACGCTCTTTTTGCTAGAAGGGAATCATTCATTAATTATTACTGAAAAAAAATCAAAGAATGCACATATTTAGTGGTAGGATTTCTTTTTATAGAGAATGCAAGATTACTCCAAAAAAATGAACAAGATGGTGATTTAGGAAAGGGAAGGGGAAAAGTGATAATTATTATTAATTTTAAAAATAGATTTAACTTTGAAATGTATTGAGAGATTCTTTTGTTGGTGCAAAAAGCACGACGATCGAACCTAAGTTTTGATTATAGAAAAGGGTTCAAAGTTAAGCTGTCTTGTTATCTAACAAGTGTAACTAAGTGTGAAGGAAAGTCCTAGTGGAGGCTATGTCACGCCCCAAGTAGTCCCTGCCAGAAGAAATTTCGACAGCATCTCCCCTGTACGGGTGACAATCTGAAACTTTTCTACATCCACAATCATACACGACCAACACAGCCGGAACATATGTATATAACAACAAATAATTAAGCACACAATCACACCATCCACGCAGTTAAATAGTTAACAACTAAAACAGTAATAAGACGACTCGAAAACAACCCTACTCAACTACACCCATAAAGCTCAAAACCGATATCCTACACCACTACACTCATAAAGCACAAATCCGACGATAAAATCAACTCACCTCTTCTGCCATCTAGGCAGGCACGTAGTAAAACAAATCCACATAAAGTTCATCGATAATATCCATAAGATAAACTAATACAAGTCCAGATAGTGCAATAAGAGACATACACAAAACCAAATAACTCTGGATCTTCAGGGGACTAGCGACTAGAACTCTCCGGACAGCATCAACCTGAAAATAACAACGGAGGAGGGTGTGAGTCCAACACTCAGCGGGTAACAACTGATATGTATAATAAAGAATATAACAACTAGCACTAATCATGCATACAGTCTCCTGATACAAGAAAGATAAATGCAATTGAGGAATACAGGAGAAAACTGCACTAACCAGGACCAAGATATAAAGGTAACAGGGTCGTCAGACCGAGAGTGTCATAAATCCTGTATGCATGTCAATCATATGCATCCATATAAATGCAGCAAGTAAATGCAGCAAACACAAGCAATAAATGCATCATGCATATGATGCAAATGTCATGGTCACCCCTGACGTCAGTCAGCCATGTCACACACAATGGTGAGACCGAGTGGGTAGGGCTGTGACAACCGTGCACTCTGCCGTCACTGCTCCTGATGAGTGACCGAGTGGACGGGATGCTGTCGGAGTACACACATACTCCTACCCCAAATCATAAATGGGGAAGCGCAATACTCTCATCTCCCGGTACACCATGACGGGGAGGGATCCCTGATTTGCTACCATGTTGCGTCACACTACCCATGAGCGGACCAACGGAGCACCGAACAGAGCAAAATTGACGTGCTACCACGCTGCATCACACTACCCATAAGCGGACCAACGGAGCACCGACAGTGATGAAACTGGCGATGTGCTCAACAATAATGGAGCAAACTATCGCACAGCATGCAATCATGCGAATGGTGCATGATACTAAGCATGGAAAAATACTGAGCAGCATAGCAATAATCCATATACATGTAAAATGTGTACCATCGGGAAGTGAATCAAATCAAAGTACACAGACCAGATAAGGTATCAAAACCCTAGGTCCTGAACATGATAAATAACATGGTTGTGTCACTACCTCTATAAATAGGCAGAATCAGGTATACACTAGCATGATGTGCAAAATAAATAAACAAACAAGCATGTAACAGGTCAGGTAGTGATCAATCGAAGAAAATGAGAAACATAATCATTGCTATATGTTAAAAACATTATTATGCATATCAAAAGACATAAAGTCAAAGTACCCGACTCCAAATCGAAAAAGTCCAATCTGGTCCAAATATGACGTCGAGATACTCGTCTCGCGTCAAAATCCTGTGATATCAAACAAATAATGTATTTAGCTATATAGCTAAATAAAAATCTCCAAACCTATTTAATAATCTTATCCTTCCTTACAAATGGAATTGATCCCATGTAACAAAACAAAGCAATGGATTAAATTCAACACTAATCCAATTTTATACACATCTTACCCCAATCGAGATCTGCAACAACTCGGTGAAGGATCTCGATACAGCCGCTAACCCCTGTCAGAATTAACGCTCTTATCCTATTATGAACTTGTATAGTAATCAACAGGAATCGCCTCAGCCAAAAATCTGTAACCCTACTCCTTACCTCAATTCACAGTCGTGCCAGTGCTGGAAGGAGTGATTGCTGGATCCAAGAAAACCCAACAGCAAAATAGCCTCTCTGCTGGACTCACCTCACGATCACAGAATCTCACTTCACTAGAATCAACCGAATTACAAAGAAAGCAAGAGGTCAACACCACATAAGGATCAAGTACCCGATTCACCAATTAGGGCATAAACCCTACCTCTGTGCTCTGAGCCCCAACTCGACGCCGGTGATCTAGGGCTGAGATCCTTTGATGGTGCGGCAGCAACTCACGAAGAGGGAGAGGCTCGGCAATAAAGAACTAGGGCACGAAAAGGGGCAGATCAAAATAGACTAGTGAGGGGCTCTGCCGGGCTGCGTCCGTGCGGAGGTGGCCGGAGAAGAAAGGAAATCGCGGGTCAGCCGGGGCTAGGGCTCAGTGTTGACTGTGATCGGAGGTCGGCGCGGCAAAGAGTGGTCGAGGAAGGCAGCGGTGCAAGAGGGCACAGCGGCGATCGGCTCACAGTGGTGCAGCCTCAAGTGGCGGCAGTGATGTCACAGATGAGTTGAAGCTTGGCCGGCGGTGTGCAGCGATTGTGTGGCTCGGAAGGGAAAGGAGAGGCAAGGGGGAATCGGGTTCGGCGAGGAAGAAGATGAGAAGAGGGGAGAAGAAACCGCAGCGGCGGTTAGGGCAGGGATCGACGTCGGGCGCGCGGGAGAGAAAGAAACGGCGAGGAAGAGGAAAAATAAAGAAAAATAAAAAGAAAAAGAAAATATAAAAATAAACATTTCCTCGCTTAAATGGGTAGCCTAAACAGGCTTTTCCGGGCCCCGTTTTTATCCCTGTTAACTCGTCCATACGAGCTCTGAAAAATTTCCGAAAAATTTCCAAAAATTTCGAAAATTTCCCTTATTATTTTCTGCCCTTTTTTGGTATTTTACAGGCTAGGCAGGTGGAAAGTCCTAGCTATTATTAGACAATGAAGTCCTAGTCCGGGGATGGGCAAGGACTTTGGGTGAAATCCTAGAGTCGAGGACTCTATGTGAAAATATTGGGGGTCACAAACACTAGGTGAAAGACTAGACAGGTCATGGAATGGGCGTCCAGCATGAAGTCCTAAAGTTTCGGACGTTGAGAAAAAGTCCAGACGGTTTGGAGGACATGTCTGGCAAAAGGTAATTTCTTCTGAAAAGAGTAGATGAGGGCGCTTTCCACGAAGAGGGAATAGCATACGTCGCCTCGACCTAGAGTTTCACTGAAACTCAAGTTAGGACCGGACAATCCAGAGGCTGTCAAAACTTATCATCCTTTAAATATTATTTTCCTAGACTAGCATTGTTTTGTAGAAAATACAAGTGCAGAAAATGGTGGTTCGGGCACCTGGACTCTGTTGGTGTGGGTAGCATCCGACGATCAAACCCGAGTTTTGATAATGGCAAAGGATTCAAAGTTAAGGTTATTTGTTATCTAATATGGTTGAATGAGTTTGCAGGAAAAGTCCTAAGGTATCTTAGGCAAAAGTCCTAGCTGCGGTTAAGCAGGTGGAAACCCTTAGGGGGTGGTAATCCTAGGTCCTAGGGGGTGGTAACCCTAGGTCCTAGGGGGTGGTAACCCTAGCGGAAAGACTTGGCAAGTCGAGGTCTTCAGGAAAAAGTCCTAGAGTCGGGGATTCTAGGTGAAAAGTCTTGGTGTCGTGAACTAGGTGAAAGTCTGGGCGGGTCGTGGAGCGGACGTCCAGCGGAAAGACCTGAAGACTTGGGCGCTGAGCAAAAGTCCAATTGGTCTAGAGGATCGGACTGGCAACAGGTATATTCTCCTGAGTGGAGTAGGTGAGGACACGTCCCCCGCTGAGGGAACAATAGGTGTCGATTCGATCTAGGGTTTCCGATCAAAAATCCGAAGTCAGAACCGGACAGTCCAGTGACTGTCAAACATCCTTTTATATTCATTATTATGTGCTAACTTTATGTTGCAGGGTATTTTTGGGACTAACATATCTTGCAGGGATAAAGGAGCAAGTTTTGCCTCAGATAAACAGTACCCGAGGCGCCCTCCATGGAGCTTAGAGGCGCCTCGGGTGCAAGGCAAAAGGAGTGTGCGTAGCGAAGATGGAGGCGCCATCAAGGAGTGATGAGGCACCTCTGACGGCATTGGAGGCACCCTCAAGGACTGCTGAGGCGCCTCTAACGGCATTGGAGGCGTCCTCAAGGGAGATGGAGGCGCCTTTAAAAGGATAGGCTGCAAAGGAGTCAAAGCTCATCCTCGCTGTGAGTTTGTCGGTGATGGAGGCGCCCTCAAGGGTCTTGGAGGCGCCCTCAACGACCTTTATCAGGAGGTCTCAACCAGCAACTGAATCAATCAAGTTCTAAGTGATCATACAATTGTTTACTACTAACGAGACGTTTCAGCTGAGCCATAACATGGCCCCGACAACCCGGAGCTGCGAATTTCAAATTTCTATTGTCGGTATAATTTTTAGTGCATTTAAATTGTAATACCTGATTGTACTATTTTCTGAAATTATAGTTGTAGCCCAAAGTAAACGCTCAACGAGCGTGGGCCTTGGAGTAGGAGTCGCCCTAGGCTCTGAACCAAGTAAATCTTGGCATCTTCTCTGTGTGTTTTATTTAAATCTCCGCTGCATTTTACTCGATCGTGTCGAATACGAAAAGTGAAAGCCCCGAGCGCTATTCACCCCCCCCCCTCTATCGCTTTTTGATCCAACAATTGGTATCAGAGTGGGGTCACTTCGATTTGGTGTAACCACCAGTCAAACATATTTTTCATGGTGATTTTTATTTTTCGGAGTCAATCAGAATCGGTATTCTTGCCACCCTCCGATTTTTTTTCGTAATCGAATTTTTCTCAAAGTTGGTGCAACACCACTCGAGATCGCGTGTTATTTTTCTTTTAACCCGCACTACTAATCCATGCTCAAGTCCTGGGACAAATTTCCTTTTATTTTTCTTGTGCAAGTTTCTATGGCTCTTCAAGAAGGCTACAGTACAACCCGACCTCCGCTCTTCACCGGAGAAGACTTCGGCTACTGAAAGGGCCGAATGGAGTCATACCTCCAAACTCAGTTTGAGGTATGGATGATCATCAAGACCTACATCTCACTCCCACATGACGGTGCAGGAAAACCAGTTTCATGCGAGAATTGGGACGCAAGCATAATAAGGAAAGTAGAAGCCAATGCAAAAGCAACGTGTATCCTCCAATGTGGACTAACGAATGAGGAGATGAACCGCATCGGCCCGTTCTCGAGCGCCAAAGAACTATGGGAGAAGCTGATTGAATTATATGAAGGAACATCCGACACCAAGGTAAGTAAGAGGGATCTGATTTTTAATAAATTATATAATATAAAGTTGCAGGAAGGTGAAACGGCGAGCCAATTGCATAAATTATATAATATAAAGTTGTAGGAAGGTGAAACGGCGAGCCAATTGCATGCACACATTCAAGACCTCCTCAACGGTCTCCACGCAATAGGACAAAAGGTAGAAAATAGAGACATAATTAGGTATTCCCTAAATGCTTTCCCGAGAAATACCTTGTGGACATCAATGGTAGATGCGTACAAGGTATCCAAAGATCTCTTTTCAATTAAATTAGATGAGTTGTTTGCTAAATTTCAATTACATGAACAAGTTAACGCTCGATCGACCGAGAAGGGTATAGCTTTGATTGCAGGTACAAGCAGAGCATTCGAACCAAAAGTAAGATGCAAAATCAAACCGGAGTCAGAAGAAGAACCGGATTCAGAAGATGACGACGACGAGCTCATGACCGAACTTGTCAACTTGGTGAGAAGACTCTACAAAAAGAAGAAGGGCTTCAACAAGAAGGACATCAAGAAGGTGATCCAGTATAAGGAGGCTCAACCAAGCTTAAAGATGTAGTTCGAAGTAATCTGCTACGGTTGCAATCAAAAGGGGCATATCAAAGCAAATTGTCCGAATCAGAAGGATGCGAAGAATCAGTGAAACAAGAAAGCTCTGAAGGTGACTTGGGACAAGTCTTCTTCAGAAGAGTCTGACGATGAAGAACTCGAACAAATGAGTTTCCTTGCAATGACGGCCCGAGACCAAGTCAACGAATCCGAAAGCGAGGACGAGACGGAAGCTGAGTCCGAGAGAAGCCACGGATCCATATCCATTTTCGAAGGGCCTAATGCCTCTGAACATAAAAATTTGGATCAATGGATGCTAGATAATGGATGCTCCAGACACACGACTGGAGATAGATTGAAATTCACTAAGCTAAAACTCAAGAACCTAGGGTCGGTTGCATTCGGCAATGACGGGACCCTTAAGGTAATCGAAATAGTTAATATACAATTACATTCTGGATTTTAAATTTAAAAAGTCTTATTGGTTGAACAATTCAATTTTAATTTACTTAGTATTTGCCAATTGTGTGACTCAGGATACTTAGTCACATTCTCAAAAACTGAGTGCATAATTAAGAATACTAAAAATCTTGAAATCACGCTTAAGGGAATTAGGAAAAAGAATATCTATACAATAGACCTACCAACCTCCTCACTAGAGTGTCTATTGACATAACAAGAGGAAACTGAGTTGTGGCACAGTAGACTGGGTCATACTCACACTAGACTCATTTCAAAAATGAGTCAAAATAGTTTAGTTAGAGGTTTGCCCAAATTAAAATTTACTGAAAACTCAATTTGTAATGCTTGTCAACAGGGTAAACAAACCAAGTCAAACCATAAGTTAACCAACCTGAATAGAACAACTTCAATACTTGAGCTCCTTCACCTAGACTTGTTTGATTCACAAGGGGCCAAGCCACTAAACAAAAACCACTATTGTTTAGTAATAATCGATGACTACTCAAGGTTCACTGTAAAATACCGAAAAAGGGTGAAGCACCATAAGGAAATTTTCCAGAATTTTTAGAAATTTTCTTGGAATTTTTCGGAGCTCGTATGGATAAATTTACGGGGGTGAAAACTGGGCCCGGGAAAGCCTGTTTGGGCTACCCCATTTAAGCGAGGAAAAGTTTATTATTTTTATTCTTTTCCTTTTCTTTTCTTTCTCCCCGTTCCATTTCCCCGACGCCGCTTCTCTTCATTTCCTCGGCGATTTCACTTCGGTTCATCTCCCAACCCGGCGCCGCCAATTTCTTCTTCCCCTCCGCTGCCGAGCACTTCTCTTCATCTCCCTTCTCCTTCTCCACTTTGCGCCGACTCCTACATGCATCGCCTTGCCTATTCTTGTGCTGTCACCGAAGGTGAGCCCTAGCCGGATCCCTTACACTTCCGCCGAAGCTTCTACCTATCCCTTATGAGCCGCCCTTACTTCAACATGTGCCCTAGCCCAAGAATCGCCGCATCGGGAGAGGAGGACAGCCCTCTCTCGGCCTCTCACCAGCCAGCAACCCGACGCCTCCTCTCTACCCTCTTCTGATCCGGAGGGTTTCTTTCGTGCCGGCATAGAGCCACCACATCGCCTGGGCCGAATTCTATAGCCGACACTCTTTGCCCTAGCCAACGATCCATTATCGTTGATCTGCCCTTGCTGAGCTTAGTGGATCTGCCACAGTCACCACCGGCTGCCAATTGATTCTCTTCCATATACTTCCCATCCCTTAGTCCCTGGTGATGAGATTTTCTTCCTCGCGCATCACAGCAACATCCGGATTTGCATCAGAGAGGAAGCTCGAGTTGGAATTCGGGTAAGATGTGTTTGGTTCTAAATTTGCAGAATCGGGTGGTATTTTCTATTTTGGGATGTTAAGCATAGGAGTGTAACTATTCTGTTGTAGCTTTGGCGAGGGATTGGCTATTCATGGATAGCTGCTGCCACTAGACCCTTTGATTCGGCTGGTTCCCTAGCTCTAGGGTCTGTAATGGATTTCTCATTTGGTTCGACATGAAGCTTTGGCCAAATTCCCAAATAGCACTAGTTCGGTCACCATTACCGCAGTGAACGCGCTCCGACACTGATCAAGCAGGTAATCTTCTAGAAATTTATGAGTTGTTGGAGGTCAATTCATTGTTTTATCATACTGGTGCAAATTGAATCAAAGATAGTAGGGATTGGTCCGAATGGTGGAACGATTAGAGTTAATGGAGCTAACCATAACTGATCGATAGTTAGTTTGAGATTTGATTTAGCTAATAAATTTATGTAGTTAGCTAAATCTGTATATCGTGTGTTGCAGGACTTTGTTTGGAGACAAATGCCTGGATACGAGATTTATTGCAATACAGACTACGTATAAAGGCGGGTACCTTGACTTATCTTTTTGATATGTCTTGTTGATATGTCAAGTAGATTATAGCCTTTAGTAATAATTATGTTCGTCCTTGTTTCGGTACGTCACTACCGGATACTCGTTACATGCTTGTTTGCTCACCTGTTATGCATTTTATGCTAGTACCCATATGATTATATATATGCTCAGTGAGGTAGTGACATACCATGCTTGTTATATTTAGGACCTAGGTTTTTGATATCCTATCTGACCGGTGTACTTTAGATCTTCGTATTTAACCATCGATATTACGGTACTCATTTTATATATATGAATATGGTTATATTGATCAGTTTATTGCTATACTTAGTGTCATGCATCATGGTTGCATGCTGCGCGATTGTCGGCTCCATTATGGTTGAGCACATCGCTAGTTACATGTACTGCACACACCACCACTCATGGAATAGTGGTTTATCAGGCAGGTGTGTGGCGGTTCTGTTGTTTGGCTCCGTTGGTCTGATGACTCAGCGTGGTAGCCGGTAGACAGTTCCGCTCTGTTTGGCTCTGCTGGCATTTAGTGTAGCAGCGTGGTAGCCGGCAGACGGTGAACTCTGTTTGGCTCCGTTGGTCAGGTGACTCAGCGTGGTAGCCGGCAGAAATACCTCCCCGTCATCGTGTACCGGGAGATGAGAGCGTTGAGCTCCCCCATTTATGATTTGGGGTCAGAGGACAGGAGTACTCCGACAGCATCTCGTCCACTCAGTCAATCATCAGGTATGGTGATGGTAGAGTGCACGGTTGTCACAGCCCTACCCACTCGGTCTCACCATTGTGTGTGAGATGACTGACTGGCGTCAGGGGTGACCAGGACGCATCATTGGCATCATACGCATTTATGCATTTACTACTTGTGTTTGCTGCACTTATATGATGCATTTGGATGGATGCATATGTTTGACATGCATACAGGATTTATGACACTTCCAGTCTGACGACCTAATTATTCTGATAGGTGGCCCTGGTGAGTACAGTACTCTTCAGCCTTTTCTATTATGCATTAACTTCTTTTGTTCAGGAGACTGTACTCCATAGTTATTACTTTTTGTTATAGTTTACTATACATGTCAACTAGGTATCTGCTGAGTTGTTGAACTCACCCTCGTGGACACTATCTTTTTCAGGTACTAGGTTATTTATGGAGACGCTTGGAGTATCCTAGCTGTCGGTCCCCACGTCATATCAGAAGACCTGTCTCTGCCTTTGTTTATCGTTATTTTTGGTATATGTATTTGTGTACTTAGCTTTGTGTTCCGATTTTGTGTTCGGAGTGTTGTTTTAGTTGTGTGGTGTAAGCCTAGCCGGCTAGCAGTGTTTTATTTGGTTTTGTATGGGCTTGTATTTTATGTTTATCCGCTGTATTGGTTTTGTTTCAACCGTGTAGGCTGATGATATATATATAACTGCGTGGTTGTGTGTATATTCCAGCCGCCTGTGGCTGATGTATATTATGCCTGTAGAAATGCTTCAGATTGTCACCCGCACAGGGGAGGTGCTGTCGAAATTTCTTCGGACAGGGACTCCTCTGGGGCGTGACAATTTAGTGGTATCAGAGCAGGTATACGATACTTGCTATGTGTTTTGGATTTTCGAGATTTATCTTATACCAATTTATTTGGTATTAGAGCTCGGCTTACGAGTCTTATTTTTATGTGTTTCGGATTTCGTGTTTTAGTCTTCTTGATGTGATTTTTTTGGGTTTTTGGGACCTGGCAGCAGCAGGACATCTCCAAGCTATAGGAGGTATGTTGGTATATACTGTTATCCTACCTTTTTGTTAGTATATGCCCTATCTACTATTACAGTTTATCACCTGTATTAGCATACTTTATTAGTACCTGTCTGGTTGTTGTAGCGTATATTACATGTGATGAGTTAGCCACTGATCTTGATTGACCTTAATAGAGATTAAGGATTATAGGCTTTGGTGATTTTACATATCATACCCCCAGTAGTTTTACTTCTGTTATGATTAGTTGATTAGAAGATCGAGACACATACCAGCCTCTGTTATTATTAGCTATGTAGTGGATAGTGTCTACATATTCATTTTGACTTAGCCAGTAGTATATCATTTTATCTTAATTAATTTTATTAGTAGATAATTGATCTACTCTTGTTAGATCGATCATTAGAAGTTTGATTTACCATAGTTGCTTGAAGAGGATTAATGTAATCTTGATCAGTTAAAAGATGAATGATTTAGTGTTGTTGGTTGATCAGTAGAGGATTGCCATACTCTATTTCTAGATGTTCGAACCTTTATGTTATCTGTGCTTAGTTATGTATCTAGAGCACATTTGAGTACATGTTTTGTACTGACGTGGAAAGGATTGAATTAGTCGTATACCATTGTCGGCTTGGTCAGTCTATAGAGGATCGTTGTATCCTATTCCTTGGGGTACTTTAATTTTTGACTGTATGTACCTAGTTTGATAACCTAGAAGGTAGAATAAGGAATATCACGTTGATTGGATTAAATATGCTGATTCTGCATATCTATGTAGTGTGTACATATGATTATTACGGGATGTAGGAGCGTTTTGATGGACGGTCTAATTGCATGTAGTGGGTGCATACTTTTCCAGTTATGATTGTTGTGGGTTTCTAGTAGATTATACCAGAGTGGTCTGATTGGTTTATTGGAGGTATTTTGTCGATTAAATCTATGTTGTGAAATGTGCACAAGTGTTTGAGTGTTTTATTGGAGATATCTCATCGATTTAATTTGAGTTGTGATATGTGCAGATGTGTTTGGTGTGGTATCTGAGGTATCTTGTTGCTTATGTTTGATATGTGAGTGCACCTGGGTTTAGTATGCTTTATGGGAAGTTGATGTTGATTATACTCTTGGCATAGGCGTATATATGTTATGTGAGTGTTGTTTGAGGTGTATTGTTGATTATACCTATGATGATATATGCACACGGGTTCGATATGCATTGTTGGTGGTGTCACGGTGATTTATACCTATGTTGTGAGTATGTTTGGTGTGTACTAATTGGAGGATTATGTCGATCATACATATGTTGTGTGTACATGTGTGCCAGATGTATGGTTGGTAGAATCATGATGATTCTACCTATGTTAAATGTAGAATGTTAAATGCTTACATTATGATATTTGTTGTATTACCCTGTCAACTAATTCTCCTATTGGTGGGTGACCGGACCACTAGGATGATGATAGAGTTGACTATGGGTTTGATTTGTTTACTGGGTGGTTATACCCTAGGCTACCGCAGTGATCTGTGGTAGAGAGATCTCGTGCAGTCTCTAGCTGGATAGTTAGGTGCCTTAGGCACTTATGTATTGTTTGTGGTGGAGCGCTGCTCCCACAGGTTATGGATCGTTTGTGGTGGAGCGTAGCTTCTACGTATTATTGTTTGTTGTGGTAGAGCGTTGCTCCCACATATTGCGGATTACTTATAGCGGAGCATTGCTCTCATATTTATTGTAGACACATATGGAGGATTTGTTGTGGTAGAGTGTTGCTCCCACATATGTGGTATTTTCTGTAATGGAGTGTTGCTCTCACACTGGAGGAGCTATTCTTGGTGATGTATATCGTTGGTGATCGAATCTGTTTATTGTTGAGGATCTTATGGTTAGGAATGTCTGTGATACAGATATTATGTGTGTTGGTTTTACCATTAGGGCTTGCGGTGCCCTAGAGGTTATCATGGACTCGATGATTTGGGTATCCCTAGGATGTTTGGATTGGTCCCTATTGTCTTATTGACGATGTTGTAATCTATTTCGGATCCGAGGTGAGTCACGTACACCATCTACGCAAATTTCTAGAAATATTTCGACAGAAACGTCTATATGTGAAGATCAGTAGTGCGTATTTTGATTGTCTTCTGTGAGATATTTGAAACGCACGGTCACCAGTAGGAGTATACTGTGGTTCCACAGGAGATCGATGTTGTTACCGTTGGGAGTAGACGGAGTTTATAGAAGAGGCTCGCAACTTCCTTTGTTTGGCTCGATATTTCCGGAGATACGTTGAGGGTTTCTCACGGATTGTTATGCTACTTACACGCCTGACCAGGAAAAGCGTGAAGTTCTCTTGGACTGAGGATTGCGAGACCAGCTTCCAGGAGCTGAATCGGAGACTAGTGTCGGCTCCGATTTTGGTTTTACCTTTTGGAGAGGACAGATTTGTGCTCTATACCGACGCATCTCTACAGGATTTGGGCACTGTTCTGATGTAGCACGACACGGTAGTCTTCTATGTTTCTCGGTAGTTAAAGGAGCATGAGGAGAATTACCCAGTACATGACTTGTGATTGACCATCATTATTTTTGCCTTGAAGATTTGGCAGCATTATCTGTACGATGTTACATTTGAGATTCTCACTGACCATAAGAATCTCAAATATCTGTTCACTTAGAAAGAAACTTAATCTTCGACAGAGGAGATGGA
Source organism: Zingiber officinale (assembly GCF_018446385.1). Lineage (NCBI taxonomy): Eukaryota > Viridiplantae > Streptophyta > Magnoliopsida > Zingiberales > Zingiberaceae > Zingiber > Zingiber officinale. Next base: position 114,328,453 of record NC_055993.1, on the reverse strand, counting down.
TGAAGTTCCTGAAGGCTATGTTTGGACCTTTAGCTATCACTCGGGGAAAAGCTAATGTGGTTGCCGATGCACACGGCGGGAAGTCCAGAGGGACTCTAGCTTACCACCGAGTTGTGGTCACGAATTTGATTCAGGGTTTCTTCGAGTTGGGCTTTGAGGAGCAGGGACAGACAGAGCGAGGTATTCTAGTTACCATGGTTGCTCAGTCGTCGATCAGGTCGAGGATCCGATAGGCCCGGCTGGTGATCAACATTTACAATTTATAGGCAGCCGATAGCTTCCGGGCAGCAGACCAAGTTCACACGAGACGAGGAGGGTATTATATACTTACGAGGCAGATTATGCGTACCTCAGTCTCATCCGGTCTTACAGGAGTTACTTCATGAGGCTCATCGCTTTCGATTTGTGGTCCACCCAAGCGGGACCCGCATGTGTCGAGATTTGAGGCATTCCTACTGGTGGAACGGTATAAAGATAGACATCGCGGAATTTATAGCAAGATGTCTTGTCTGTCCGTAGGTGAAGTCCGAGCATTAGAAATCTGCCGGTTTACTTCAGCGGATTCCTATTCCCGAGAGGAAATGGGAACACATTACCATGGACTTTGTGGTAGGTTTGCCGAGGACACGACGAGGCAATGACGCAATTTCGGTAATCGTTGATCGATTAACCAAATCCGCGCACTCGTTCGTGATCCGAAAGACTGATTTCCTGGATCGATTGGTAGATCTGTTTTGCTGGGAGATCATCAGATCACGTGGTGTCCTGTTGACTATTATTTCGGATAGAGACCCCCGATTCACGTCTCGTTTTGACAGAGTCTGCAGCAGGCCTTGGGCACGCAGCTCTATTTCGGTACAACTTTCCATCCGCAGACAGATGGACAGTCAGAGCGGACCATTCAGACTCTAGAGGATTTGCTGAGATCGTGTGTATTGGATTTCGGAGGCAGTTGGGAGGACCATCTGCCATTGGTAGAGTTCGCCTACAACAACAGCTTACATTCGCCTGTCCAGGTGGCACCGTTTGAGGCGTTGTATGTGGTAGGTCTTGTCGGACACCCATCCTCTGGGATGAGGTTGGGGAGGCCCAGTTGTTGGGACCTCATAGAACTCAGCTTAAGGCAGAGTTGGTCCGTACTATTAGACGAAGAGTGTCAGAGGCACAGGACTGCCATAAGAGTTATGCTGACCGGAGTCGGAGACTCTTAGAGTTCTCCATTTGTGACCATGTATTTTGGCGAGTTTCACCCACAAAAGGGGTGAAGAGATTGACCTCAGAAGTAAGCCAGCTCCGCGATACATTGGACCTTTCCAGATCTTGGAGAGGATTGGAGCGGTAGCTTACTGGCTAGCACTACCACCATCCTTGGTAGGCGTGTACGATGTGTTCTACGTGTCTTTGTTAAGCAAATACCTATCCGACACGACGCATGTGCTGACAGATATCTTAGTTTCCATTCAGCGTGATGTCAATTATGAGGAGATTCAGGTACGGATTTTGGACCGGAAGGAGCGTCAGTTGCGGAACAAGACTATCCGACTGGTAATGTCGGCTGACAGCATCATTCAGACGAGGAGGCTATTTGGGAGCTCGATGATACGATACGAGCTCGATACCCCTATTTTTTTCACTTGAGAGATGTGATTTAATTTACCGTTCAGCATTTTATACTCTTTACCTGTTGTTGGTACTTGCTGATGGTAGATAACGAAATTTGGGGACCAAATTTCTATTAGTGGGGGAGAATGTAAAATACCGAAAAAGGGTGAAGCACTATATGGAAATTTTCCGGAATTTTTAGAAATTTTCTGGGAATTTTTCGGAGCTCGTATGGATGAGTTTACGAGGATAAAAACTGGGCCCGGGAAAGCCTGTTTGGGCTACCCCATTTAAGCGAGGAAAAGTTTATTTATTTTTATTCTTTTCCTTTTCTTTTCTTTCTCCCCGTTCCATTTCCCCGACGCCGCTTCTCTTCATTTCTTCGGCGGTTTCACTTCGGTTCATCTCCCAACCCGGCGCCGTCAATTTCTTCTTCCCCTCCGCTGCCAAGCACTTCTCTTCGTCTCCCTTCTCCTTCTCCACTTTGCGCCGACTCCTACTTGCATCGCCTTGCCTCTTCTTGTGCTGTCGCCGAAGGTGAGCCCTAGCCGGATCCCTTACACTTCCGCCGAAGCTTCTACCTATCCCTTATGAGCCGCCCTTACTTCAACCTGTGCCCTAGCCCTAGAATCGCCGCGTCGGGAGAGGAGGACAACCCTCTCTCGGCCTCACACCAGCCAGCAACCCGACGCCTCCTCTCTACCCTCTTCTGATCCGGAGGGTTTCTTTCGTGCCGGCATAGAGCCACCACATCGCCTGGCCGAATTCTATAGCCGACACTCTTTGCCCTAGCCGACGATCCATTATCGTTGATCTGCCCTTGCTAAGCTTAGTGGATCTGCCACAGTCACCACCGGCTGCCAATTGATTCTCTTCCATATACTTCCCATCCCTTAGTCCCTGGTGATGAGATTTTCTTCCTCGCGCATCACAGCAACATCCGGATTTGCATCAGAGAGGAAGCTCGAGTTGGAATTCGGGTAAGATGTGTTTGGTTCTAAATTTGCAGAATCGGGTGGTATTTTCTGTTTTGGGATGTTAAGCATAGGAGTGTAACTATTCTGTTGTAGCTTTGGCGAGGGATTGGCTATTCATGGATAGTTGCTGCCACTAGACCCTTTGATTCGGCTGGTTCCCTAGCTCTAGGGTCTGTAATGGACTTCTCATTTGGTTCGACATGAAGCTTTGGCCAAATTCCCAAATAGCACTAGTTCGGTCACCATTACCGCAGTGAACGCGCTCCGACACTGATCAAGCAGGTAATCTTCTAGAAATTTATGAGTTGTTGGAGGTCAATTCATTGTTTTATCATACTGGTGCAAATTGAATCAAAGATAGTAGGGATTGGTCCGAATGGTGGAACGATTAGAGTTAATGGAGCTAACCATAACTGATCGATAGTTAGTTTGAGATTTGATTTAGCTAATAAATTTATGTAGTTAGCTAAATCTGTATATCGTGTGTTGCAGGACTTTGTTTGGAGACAAATGCCTGGATACGAGATTTATTGCAATACAGACTACGTATAAAGGCGGGTACCTTGACTTATCTTTTTGATATGTCTTGTTGATATGTCTAGTAGATTATAGCCTTTAGTAATAATTATGTTCGTCCTTGTTGTTGGTTGCTACTCGGAAAACCTAGAGGTTCCACTGTACAAAAATTTTGTACAAAGGTCTGAACCTTTTCCTATCTACCATGTGTTCTTTTAAATTAAATTTTGGATCGCCTGCGGAACTTAACACGTTTGATCCAAAACTTAATCTATTTGTTCTTTTAGGTTTTGACTTGAATCTCCTGCGAACTTAACACGTTCGACCCAAGTCACCTTAAGTTATTAATTCCATTAAATATTAATTTCCATAATTGGTTCCCAGTACTGACATGGCGAGGCACATGGCCTTCTTGGATATGGGAGCAACCACCACCGACTAGACAAAACCTTTTATGGAAAGCTAATATTTAATTTCCTAAAATAACTTTAGGTTAACCGAAAAGAACAATCAAATCACAAGGAAAAGAAAAACAAAAGAACACTATATCGAAAACAAATTCGAAACTCTAGAATCGTATGCCTCTTGTATTTAGTATTATTTCCAAAAATAACTAGTATGATGCGGAAACAAAAATTACTAGTTATACCTTTTAGAAAGACCTCTTGATCTTCTACCGTATTCCTCTTCTAACCTCGGACGTTGTGTGGGCAACGATCTTCCGAGATGAGAACCACCAAGCACCTTCTTCTTCCTTACAAGTTTCGGCCATCAAAACTTCTCCTAGGATGAAGAGGTTCGGCCACCACCACCATGCTCCAAGGGATGCTAGAAAAGAGGCTTCTTTTCTCTCCTTCTTCTCCTTCTTAGATCCGGCCACCAAAGATATCTCCACCATGAGAAGGTTTCGGCCACACAAAGGAGAGGAGAGGAAAGAAAGGGCCGGCCACACCCAAGGAGAGAAGAGAGGAAAAATAGAATAGAGTCGTTCACCTTGAAGCCTCCTCTACCCCCTCTTTTATAATCCTTGGTCTTGGCAAATAAGGAAAATTTAATAAAAACTTCCTTAATTCTTTTGCCATTGAAAAGGAAAATTTATTTAATTAAAATAATTTTCTCTTTTCAAATTATAATGGCCGGCCACTCTTCTCCCCAAAACAAGGAGAGTTTTAATTAAAACTTCCTAATTTGTTTCTAGAAATTTATAAAAATTTCTCCAATAATTTTAATCCCTTCATGATTGGTTAATAAAAAGAAATTTTATAAATTAAAATCTTTCTTTTAAACATGTGGATAATTTCCAAAAAGGAAAGTTATCTCTAAAAATTAAAATCTCCTTTCAATCTACAAATAAGGAAAGATATTAAATCTTTTCTTAATCTTTTGTAGAAACTAATAAAAGAGAATTTTTAATTTTTAAACTTTCTTTTAAATCATGAATATAATTAAAAGGAAAGTTTTTACCAAAATTAAAATCAACCTTTTAATCTACAAATAAGGAAAGAGATTTTAACTCTTCTCTTAATCTTTTGTAGAATCTTATAAAAGGAAGGATTTAAATTTTAAACTCTCTTTTAAATTATATTATCCACATAAGAAAAATTTTAAAATTAAAATTCCTTTTTATTTTAATAGGGACGACCACATGAATTCACCCATGAACATACCCATGGCCGGCCCTAGCTTGGTCTCCAAGCTAGCTTGGCCGGCCCCTATAGGATGGGTAAGAAGGTGGGTATAGTACTCTATAATTAAGAGGCTACGATAGGGACCGAGAGGAGGAATTGGTTTTGGTCTCCCGATAAAATTAAGCATCCCGTGTTCGCCCCGAACACACAACTTAATTTTATCAATAATAATTCATTCCACTAGAGAATTATTATTGAACTACCGCACCAATCCCAAATTACATTTTTGGGCTCCTTCTTATTATGAGTGTGTTAGTCTCCCTGTGTTTAAGATATCGAATGTCCACTAATTAAGTGAGTTACTGACAACTCATTTAATTAATATCTAAATCCAAGAGTAGTACCACTCAACCTTATTATCATGTCGGACTAAGTCCACCTGCAGGGTTTAACATGATAATCCTTATGAGCTCCTCTTGAGGACATTATCAACCTAGTATCTCTAGGACACAATTTCCTCCTATAATCAACAACACACACTATAAGTGATACCATTTCCCAACTTATCGGGCTTATTGATTCATCGAACTAAATCTCACCCATTGATAAATTAAAGAAATAAATATCAAATATATGTGCTTGTTATTATATTAGGATTAAGAGCACACACTTCCATAATAACCGAGGTCTTTGTTCCTTTATAAAGTCAGTATAAAAGAAACGACCTCAAATGGTCCTACTCAATACACTCTGAGTGTACTAGTGTAATTATATAGTCAAGATAAACTAATACCTAATTACAGTACGACCTTCTAATGGTTTGTTCCTTTCCATTTTGGTCGTGAGCTACTGTTTATAATTTATAAGGAACTGATAAAATCATCTTCTGCATGAGACACCACATACTATGTTATCTACAATATAAATTAAATGAACAACTACAAACAAATGTAAACAATTTGACCAAATGTGATTCTTTATTCATAATAAATATTTATACCAAAAGCTAGGCTTTTAGTATACACTCTAACACTTGTTTCGGTACGTCACTACCGGATACTCGTTACATGCTTGTTTGCTCACCTGTTATGCATTTTATGCTAGTACCCATATGATTATATATATGCTCAGTGAGGTAGTGACATACCATGCTTGTTATGTTTAGGACCTAGGTTTTTGATATCCTATCTGACCGGTGTGCTTTAGATCTTCGTATTTAACCATCGATATTACGGTACTCATTTTATATATATGGATATGGTTATATTGATCAGTTTATTGCTATGCTTAGTGTCATGCACCATGGTTGCATGCTGCGCGATTGTCGGCTCCACTATGGTTGAGCACATCGCCAGTTACATGTACTGCACACACCACCACTCATGGAATAGTGGTTTATCAGGCATGTGTGTGGCGGTTCTGTTGTTTGGCTCTGTTGGTCTGATGACTCAGCGTGGTAGCCGGCAGACAGTTCCGCTCTGTTTGGCTCCGCTGGCATTTAGTGTAGCAGCGTGGTAGCCGGCAGACGGTGGACTCTGTTTGGCTCCATTGGTCAGGTGACTCAGCGTGATAGCCGGCAGAAATACCTCCCCGTCATCGTGTAACGGGAGATGAGAGCGTTGAGCTCCCCCATTTATGATTTGGGGTCAGAGGACAGGAGTACTCCGACAGCATCTCGTCCACTCAGTCACTCATCAGGTATGGTGATGGTAGAGTGCACGGTTGTCACAGCCCTACCCACTCGGTCTCACCATTGTGTGTGAGATGACTAACTGGCGTCAGGGGTGACCAGGACGCATCATTGGCATCATACGCATTTATGCATTTACTACTTGTGTTTGCTGCACTTATATGCTGCATTTGGATGGATGCATATGTTTGACATGCATATAGGATTTATGACACTTCCAGTCTGACGACCTAATTATTCTGATAGGTGGCCCTGGTGAGTACAATACTCTTCAGCCTTTTCTATTATGCATTACCTTCTTTTGTTCAGGAGACTGTACTCCATAGTTATTACTTTTTGTTATAGTTTACTATACATGTCAACTAGGTATCTGCTGAGTTGTTGAACTCACCCCCGTGGACACTATCTTTTTCAGGTACTAGGTTATTTATGGAGACTCTTGGAGTATCCTGGCTGCCGGTCCCCACGTCACATCAGAAGACTTGTCTCTGCCTTTGTTTATCATTATTTTTGGTATATGTATTTGTGTACTTAGCTTTGTGTTCCGATTTTGTGTTCGGAGTGTTGTTTTAGTTGTGTGGTGTAAGCCTAGCCGGCTAGCAGTGTTTTATTTGGTTTTGTATGGGCTTGTATTTTATGTTTATCCGCTGTATTGGTTTTGTTTCAGCCGTGTAGGCTGATGATATATATATAACTGCGTGGTTGTGTGTATATTCCAGCCGCCTGTGGCTGATGTATATTATGCCTGTAGAAATGCTTCATATTGTCACCTGTACAGGGGAGGTGCTGTCGAAATTTCTTCGGACAGGGACTCCTCTGGGGCGTGACAATTTAGTGGTATCAGAGCAGGTATACGATACTTGCTATGTGTTTTGGATTTTCGAGATTTATCTTATACCAATTTATTTGGTATTAGAGCTCGGCTTACGAGTCTTATTTTTATGTGTTTCGGATTTCGTGTTTTAGTCTTCTTGATGTGATTTTTTTGGGTTTTTGGGACCTGGCAGCAGCAGGACATCTCCAAGCTATAGGAGGTATGTTGGTATATACTGTTATCCTACCTTTTTGTTAGTATATGCCCTATCTACTATTACAGTTTATCACCTGTATTAGCATACTTTATTAGTACCTGTCTGGTTGTTGTAGCGTATATTACATGTGATGAGTTAGTCACTGATCTTGATTGACCTTAATAGAGATTAAAGATTATAGGCTTTGGTGATTTTACATATCATACCCCCAGTAGTTTTACTTTTGTTATGATTAGTTGATTAGAAGATCGAGACACATACCAGCCTCTGTTATTATTAGCTATGTAGTGGATAGTGTCTACATATTCATTTTGACTTAGCCAGTAGTATATCATTTTATCTTAATTAATTTTATTAGTAGATAATTGATCTACTCTTGTTAGATCGATCATTAGAAGTTTGATTTACCATAGTTGCTTGAAGAGGATTAATGTAATCTTGATCAATTAAAAGATGAATGATTTAGTGTTGTTGGTTGATCAGTAGAGGATTGCCATACTCTATTTCTAGAGGTTCGAACCTTTATGTTATCTGTGCTTAGTTATGTATCTAGAGCACATTTGAGTACATGTTTTGTACTGACGTGGAAAGGACTGAATTAGTCGTATACCATTGTCGGCTTGGTCAGTCTATAGAGGATCGTTGTATCCTATTCCTTGGGGTACTTTAATTTTTGACTGTATGTACCTAGTTTGATAACCTAGAAGGTAGAATAAGGAATATCACGTTGATTGGATTAAATATGCTGATTCTGCATATCTATGTAGTGTGTACATATGATTATTACGGGATGTAGGAGCGTTTTGATGGACGGTCTAATTGCATGTAGTGGGTGCATACTTTTCCAGTTATGATTGTTGTGGGTTTCTAGTAGATTATACCCGAGTGGTCTGATTGGTTTATTGGAGGTATTTTGTCGATTAAATCTATGTTGTGAAATGTGCACAACTGTTTGAGTGTTTTATTGGAGATATCTTATCGATTTAATCTGAGTTGTGATATGTGCAGATGTGTTTGGTGTGGTATCTGAGGTATCTTGTTGCTTATGTTTGATATGTGAGTGCACCTGGGTTTAGTATGCTTTATGGGAAGTTGATGTTGATTATACTCTTGGCATAGGCGTATATATGTTATGTGAGTGTTGTTTGAGGTGTATTGTCGATTATACCTATGATGATATATGCACACGGGTTCGATATGCATTGTTGGTGGTGTCACGGTGATTTATACCTATGTTGTGAGTATGTTTGGTGTGTACTAATTGGAGGATTATGTCGATCATACATATGTTGTGTGTACATGTGTGCCAGATGTATGGTTGGTAGAATCATGATGATTCTACCTATGTTAAATGTAGAATGTTAAATGCTTACATTATGATATTTGTTGTATTACCCTATCAACTAATTCTCCTATTGGTGGGTGACCGGACCACTAGGATGATGATAGAGTTGACTATGGGTTTGATTTGTTTACTGGGTGGTTATACCCTAGGCTACCGCAGTGATCTGTGGTAGAGAGATCTCGTGCAGTCTCTAGCTGGATAGTTAGGTGCCTTAGGCACTTATGTATTGTTTGTGGTGGAGCGCTGCTCCCACAGGTTATGGATCGTTTGTGGTGGAGCGTAGCTCCCACGTATTATTGTTTGTTGTGGTAGAGCGTTGCTCCCACATATTGCGGATTACTTATAGCGGAGCATTGCTCTCATATTTATTGTAGACACATATGGAGGATTTGTTGTGGTAGAGTGTTGCTCCCACATATGTGGTATTTTCTGTAATGGAGTGTTGCTCTCACACTGGAGGAGCTATTCTTGGTGATGTATATCGTTGGTGATCGGATCTGTTTATTGTTGAGGATCTTATGGTTAGGAATGTCTGTGATACAGATATTATGTGTGTTGGTTTTACCATTAGGGCTTGCGGTGCCCTAGAGGTTATCATGGACTCGATGATTTGGGTATCCCTAGGATGTTTGGATTGGTCCCTATTGTCTTATTGACGATGTTGTGATCTATTTCAGATCCGAGGTGAGTCACGTACACCTTCTACGCATAGTTCTAGAAATATTTCGACAGAAACGTCTATATGTGAAGATCAGTAGTGCGTATTTTGGTTGTCTTCTGTGAGATGTTTGAGACATACGGTCACCAGTAGGAGTATACTGTGGTTCCACAGGAGATCGATGTTGTTACCGATGGGAGTAGACGGAGTTTATAGAAGAGGCTCGCAACTTCCTTTGTTTGGCTCGATATTTCCGGAGATACGTTGAGGGTTTCTCATGGATTTCTATGCTACTTACACGCCTGACCAGGAAAGGCGTGAAGTTCTCTTGGAGTGAGGATTGCGAGACCAGCTTCCAGGAGCTGAAGCGGAGACTAGTGTCGGCTCCGATTTTGGTTTTACCTTTTGGAGAGGACGGATTTGTGCTCTATACCAACGCATCTCTACAGGATTTGGGCACTGTTCTGATGCAGCACGACACGGTAGTCTTCTATGTTTCTCGGTAGTTAAAGGAGCATGAGGAGAATTACCCAGTACATGACTTGTGATTGATCATCATTATTTTTGCCTTGAAGATTTGGCAGCATTATCTGTACGTTGTTACATTTGAGATTCTCACTGACCATAAGAATCTCAAATATCTGTTCACTTAGAAAGAAACTTAATCTTCGACAGAGGAGATGGATGATGTTCCTGAAGGCTATGTTTGAACCTTTAGCTATCACCCGGGGAAAAGCTAATGTGGTTGCCGATGCATACGGCAGGAAGTCCAGAGGGACTCTAGCTTACCACCGAGTTGTGGTCACGAATTTGATTCAGGGTTTCTTCGAGTTAGGCTTTGAGGAGCAGGGACAGACAGAGCGAGGTATTCTAGTTACCATGGTTGCTCAGTCATCGATCAGGTCGAGGATCCGATAGGCCCGGCTGGTGATCAACATTTACAATTTATAGGCAGCCGATAGCTTCCGGGCAGCAGACCGAGTTCACACGAGACGAGAAGGGTATTATATACTTCCGAGGCAGATTATGCGTACCTCAGTCTCATCCGGTCTTACAGGAGTTACTTCAGGAGGCTCATCGCTTTCGATTTGTGGTCCACCCAGGCGGGACCCGCATGTGTCGAGATTTGAGGCGTTCCTACTGGTGGAACGGTATGAAGATAGACATCGCAGAATTTATAGCAAGATGTCTTGTCTGTTTGTAGGTGAAGTCCGAGCATCAGAAATCTGCCAGTTTACTTCAGCGGATTCCTATTCCCGAGTGGAAATGGGAACACATTACCATGAACTTTGTGGTAGGTTTGCCGAGGACACGACGAGGCAATGACGCGATTTCGGTAATCGTTGATCGATTAACCAAATCCGCGCACTCGTTCGTGATCCGAAAGACTGATTTCCTGGATCGATTGGTAGATCTGTTTTGCTGGGAGATCATCAGATCACGTGGTGTCCTGTTGACTATTATTTCGGATAGAGACCCCCGATTCACGTCTCGTTTTGACAGAGTCTGCAGCAGGCCTTGGGCACGCAGCTCTATTTCGGTACAACTTTCCATCCGCAGACAGATGGACAGTCAGAGCGGACCATTCAGACTCTAGAGGATTTGCTGAGATCGTGTGTATTGGATTTCGGAGGCAGTTGGGAGGACCATCTGCCATTGGTAGAGTTCGCCTACAACAACAGCTTACATTCGCCTGTCCAGGTGGCACCGTTTGAGGCGTTGTATGTGGTAGGTCTTGTCGGACACCCATCCTCTGGGATGAGGTTGGGGAGGCCCAGTTGTTGCGACCTCATAGAACTCAGCTTAAGGCAGAGTTGGTCCGTACTATTAGACGAAGAGTGTCAGAGGCACAGGACTGCCAGAAGAGTTATGCTGACCGGAGTCGGAGACTCTTAGAGTTCTCCATTTGTGACCATGTATTTCGGCGAGTTTCACCCACAAAAGGGGTGAAGAGATTGACCTCAGAAGTAAGCCAGCTCCGCGATACATTGGACCTTTCCAGATCTTGGAGAGGATTGGACCGGTAGCTTACTGGCTAGCACTACCACCATCCTTGGTAGGCGTGTACGATGTGTTCTACGTGTCTATGTTTAGCAAATACCTATCCGACACGACGCATGTGCTGACAGATATCTTAGTTTTCATTCAGCGTGACGTCAATTATGAGGAGATTCAGGTACGGATTTTGGACCGGAAGGAGCGTCAGTTGCGGAACAAGACTATCCGACTGGTAATGTCGGATGACAGCATCATTCAGACGAGGAGGCTATTTGGGAGCTCGATGATACGATCCGAGCTCGATACCCCTATTTTTTTTTTCACTTGAGAGATGTGATTTAATTTACCATTCAGCATTTTATACTCTTTACCTGTTGTTGGTACTTGCTGATGGTAGATAACGAAATTTGGGGACCAAATTTCTATTAGTGGAGGATAATGTAAAATACCGAAAAAGGGTGAAGCACCATAAGGAAATTTTCCGGAATTTTTAGAAATTTTCTGGGAATTTTTCGGAGCTCTTAAGGATGAGTTTACGGGGATGAAAACTGGGCCCGGGAATGCCTGTTTGGGCTACCCCATTTAAGCGAGGAAAAGTTTATTTATTTTTATTCTTTTCCTTTTCTTTTCTTTCTCCCCGTTCCATTTCCCCGACGCCGCTTCTATTCATTTCCTCGGCGGTTTCACTTCGGTTCATCTCCCAACCCGGTGCCGCCAATTTCTTCTTCCCCTCCACTGCCGAGCACTTCTCTTCGTCTCCCTTCTCCTTCTCCACTTTGCGCCGACTCCTACTTGCATCGCCTTGCCTCTTCTTGTGCTGTCGCCGAAGGTGAGCCCTAGCCGGATCCCTTACACTTCCGCCGAAGCTTCTACCTATCCCTTATGAGCCGCCCTTACTTCAACCTGTGCCCTAGCCCTAGAATCGCCGCGTCGGGAGAGGAGGACAGCCCTCTCTCGGCCTCGCACCAGCCAGCAACCCGACGCCTCCTCTCTACCCTCTTCTGATCCGGAGGGTTTCTTTCGTGCCGGCATAGAGCCACCACATCGCCTGGGCCGAATTCTATAGCCGACACTCTTTGCCCTAGCCGACGATCCATTATCGTTGATCTGCCCTTGTTGAGCTTAGTGGATCTGCCACAGTCACCACCGGCTGCCAATTGATTCTCTTCCATATACTTCCCATCCCTTAGTCCCTGGTGATGAGATTTTCTTCCTCGCGCATCACAGCAACATCCGGATTTGCATCAGAGAGGAAGCTCGAGTTGGAATTCGGGTAAGATGTGTTTGGTTCTAAATTTGCAGAATCGGGTGGTATTTCTGTTTTGGGATGTTAAGCATAGGAGTGTAACTATTCTGTTGTAGCTTTTGGCGAGGGATTGGCTATTCATGGATAGCTGCTGCCACTAGACCCTTTGATTCGGCTGGTTCCCTAGCTCTAGGGTCTGTAATGGACTTCTCATTTGGTTCGACATGAAACTTTGGCCAAATTCCCAAATAGCACTAGTTCAGTCACCATTACCGCAGTGAACGCGCTCCGACACTGATCAAGCAGGTAATCTTCTAGAAATTTATGAGTTGTTGGAGGTCAATTCATTGTTTTATCATACTGGTGCAAATTGAATCAAAGATAGTAGGGATTGGTCCGAATGGTGGAACGATTAGAGTTAATGGAGCTAACCATAACTGATCGATAGTTAGTTTGAGATTTGATTTAGCTAATAAATTTATGTAGTTAGCTAAATCTGTATATCGTGTGTTGCAGGACTTTGTTTGGAGACAAATGCCTGGATACGAGATTTATTGCAATACAGACTACGTATAAAGGCGGGTACCTTGACTTATCTTTTTGATATGTCTTGTTGATATGTCTAGTAGATTATAGCCTTTTGTAATAATTATGTTCGTCCTTGTTTCGGTACGTCACTACCGGATACTCGTTACATGCTTGTTTGCTCACCTGTTATGCATTTTATGCTAGTACCCATATGATTATATATATGCTCAGTGAGGTAGCGACATACCATGTTTGTTATGTTTAGGACCTATGTTTTTGATATCCTATCTGACCGGTGTACTTTAAATCTTCGTATTTAACCATCGATATTACGGTACTCATTTTATATATATGGATATGGTTATATTGATCAGTTTATTGCTATGCTTAGTGTCATGCATCATGGTTGCATGCTGCGCGATTGTCGGCTCCACTATCGTTGAGCACATCGCCAGTTACATGTACTGCACACACCACCACTCATGGAATAGTGGTTTATCAGGCAGGTGTGTGGCGGTTCTGTTGTTTGGCTCCGTTGGTCTGATGACTCAGCGTGGTAGCCGGCAGACAGTTCCGCTCTGTTTGGCTCCGCTGGCATTTAGTGTAGCAGCGTGGTAGCCGGCAGACGGTGGACTCTGTTTGGTTTCGTTGGTTAGGTGACTCAGCGTGGTAGCAGGCAGAGATACCTCCCCGTCATCGTGTACCGAGGAGATGAGAGCGTTGAGCTCCCCCATTTATGATTTGGGGTCAGAGGACAGGAGTACTCAGACAGCATCCCGTCCACTCAGTCACTCATCAGGTATGGTGATGGTAGAGTGCACGGTTGTCACAGCCCTACCCACTCGGTCTCACCATTGTGTGTGAGATGACTGACTAGTATCAGGGGTGACCAGGACGCATCATTGGCATCATACGCATTTATGCATTTACTACTTGTGTTTGCTGCACTTATATGCTGCATTTGGATGGATGCATATGTTTGACATGCATACAGGATTTATGACACTTCCAGTCTGACGACCTGATTATTCTGATAGGTGGCCCTGGTGAGTACAGTACTCTTCAGCCTTTTCTATTATGCATTACCTTCTTTTGTTCAGGAGACTGTACTCCATAGTTATTACTTTTTGTTATAGTTTACTATACATGTCAACTAGGTATCTGCTGAGTTGTTGAACTCACCCCCGTGGACACTATCTTTTTCAGGTACTAGGTTATTTATGGAGACGCTTGGAGTATCCTGGCTGCCGGTCCCCACGTCACATCAGAAGACCTGTCTCTGCCTTTGTTTATCATTATTTTTGGTATATGTATTTGTGTACTTAGCTTTATGTTCCGATTTTGTGTTCGGAGTGTTGTTTTAGTTGTGTGGTGTAAGCCTAGCCGGCTAGCAGTGTTTTATTTGGTTTTGTATGGGCTTGTATTTTATGTTTATCCGCTGTATTGGTTTTGTTTCAGCCGTGTAGGCTGATGATATATATATATAACTGCGTGGTTGTGTGTATATTCCATCCGCCTGTGGCTGATGTATATTATGCCTGTAGAAATGCTTCAGATTGTCACCCGTACAGGGGAGGTGCTGTCGAAATTTCTTCGGACAGAAACTCCTCTGGGGCGTGACATTCACTTCGGTGAAATTCCTAAAAACTAAAGATAAAACCTTCAAAGTTTTTAAATTTTTTTGTAAATTAATAGAAAATGAAAAAGACACTCAAATAAAAAGAATTAGAAGTAACCATGGGGGAGAATTTGAAAACCACAAGTTTATTGAATTTTGTGAAATTAATAGGTATATACATGAATATTCATGCCCTAGGACTCCCCAACAAAATGGTCTAGTAGAACATAAAAATAGAACCCTACAAGAAGTCGCTAGGACCATGTTAAATGAATACAATCTATCTAATCAATTCTTGGCTGAAGCAATTAATACCGCCTACTATATACAAAATAGAATTTTAATTAATAAATTTTAAAATAAAACGCCTTATGAAATATATTATAATAAAATACCCAACTTAAATTATTTAAAGGTGTTTGGGTGTAAAGTGTTCATTCTAAACACCAAAGACTATTTAGGAAAATTTACGTCAAAAATAACCCCAGGAATATTTTTATGGTACTCAACAACTAGTAGGGCATATAGAGTTTATAACAAAAACACCCTAAAAGTTGAAGAATCAATCAATGTAATTTTTGATGAAGAAAATAACTTACCCAATGTAATAAATGAAAATATTAATACAGAAAATATTAACTCAAGAAACATAGAAAAGATGAAGAAATTCAACTTAAACCTAGTGAATTACGAGAACAAGTTACTGACCCAAATATAAGACCAACAAGAGCAAGTACTTATCACCCATCCGATCAAATTTTGGGTGACCCAACTCTAGGAGTCAGAACTAGGTCATCTTATATAAACCTAAGTCAAATAACCCTTATTTCTAAAATTGAACCTAGAACTATAAACGAAGTCCTACCAGACCCAGACTGGACATTAGCAATGCAAGAGGAATTAGCCCAATTTGAAAGAAACCATGTCTGAGAACTAGTACCTAAACCCATTAACAAAACCATAATTGACACTAAGTGGATTTTTAGAAACAAATTAGATGATCAGGGCGAAATAATTAGAAATAAAGCAAGATTAGTAGTTAAAGGATTCAGCCAAGTAGAAGGGTTAGACTATGATGAGACATATGCCCCTGTAACTAGACTTGAATCTATTAGGATGCTGCTGGCCTATGCAGCACATAAAGGATTCAAGCTATATCAAATGGATGTAAAATCCGCCTTCCTAAACGGATTTATCAAAGAAGAGGTATATGTAAGTCAACCTCCAGGATTTGAGAACTTAGAACATCCAAACCATGCTCTTAGGTTAAAAAAAAAACCCTATATGGACTAAAACAAGCACCTAGGGCTTGGTATGAACGTCTATCAAATTATCTTATATCTAAAGGGTTTAACCAAAGTCAAATAGATCCAACCCTATTTGTAAAAACCTTAGAAAAATATATTTTTATAACCCAAATTTACGTAGATGATATAATTTTTGGCTCAACCAACACAAAAGTTTTAAAAGAATTTACCAAATTAATATAAAATGAATTTGAAATGAGTCTAGTAGGAGAACTTAACTTTTTCCTAGGTTTACAAATTAAACAAACCAAAGATGGAATTTATATTTTCCAAACAAAATATGCTAAGGAATTAATTAGGAAATTTGGAATGGAAAATTCAAAAAATATTAATACACCAATGGCTACTAACATTAAAATTGACTCAGACTTAGAAGGAAAATCAGTAGACTTGAAATACTATCGAAGTACGATAGAGAGTCTACTGTACCTAACTGCAAGTCGACCGGACATTCTTTTTGCAATAGGTATGTGTGCAAGATACCAATCTTATGCAAAAGAGTCACACCTAACATACGTCAAAAAAATACTTACGTATATTAAAGAAACCCTAAACGTAGGACTTTGGTACCCTAGGTCTTGCACCCTTGACCTGACTGGCTATTCTGACTCAGACTATATCGGGTGCAAATTAGATAGAAAGAGCACAAGTGGTAGCTGTCAATTTCTAGGTCAGTGCCTAGTAAGTTGGTCAAGCAAAAAACAGCATTGTGTTGTTTTATCCACTACTGAAGCTGAGTACATAGCCCTAGGTGAATGTGCATATCAATTATTATGGATGATGCATACCCTAAAAGACTATCAACTAGAATATCAAAATATGAAAATTTCAATTGATAACATAAGTCCAATCAATCTAACCAAGAACCTAATTCACCACTCGAGGACTAAACATATAAAAGTAAAACATCACTTTGTAAGGGATCACGTAGCTAAGGGTGATATTGTGCTTAACTATGTTGAGTCCAAATCAAACCTGGCTGACATATTCACAAAGCCCTTACCTGAACTTGAGTTCAATGCACTTAGAAGACAAATAGGAATGTGCATGGTAGAATAGAATTTACCTTTATTATTCTGTTTTATTAAACTATGTTCTTTCCTCAGTATGACTTTAAGAAATTCTAGGAAAAATAATTTTCAAAATTTCAATTTTATTATTTTTGGAAATGTTGGACTTAGCTTAGGAATTTTTCCCCTAGAAATCATGTAGCCCTAGTTTCAGCCAGAACATCTCACAAGTACACTAGGTCTAACTTGCTTGTGTTTGAAAACACTTAGAATGGTGTGAGATGCATAGGGTACTACCTGGACTTAAGAATGCTTATGTCTGTGCATCGACATAAGTCTGGGCAATAAATACCAATTTACATTAATCAAGTTAAGTTATCCTGTCTTAGTCAAATCTAACAGGATCACTGACTTAACTTGACTAACCAAGTGAAAGTTAATGTCTTTTAGGTAAGCAGCTAGTAGCTAATGGTTAGACATTTGACTAAGGAAACTAAGTATTTATTTACTCATGCTTGGACTTTGGGACTTTAGGAAAAGAAAACTAAATTTTTCTTTAGCAAAATTATCTTCACTCTCTTTGGTTTTAAGTAGAAATGGACTTAGCTAAAATTATACAAATTGATACTATTTAAAGTATTTTCTTTTCAAAGTTAAGCTAAGTATTTTTTTCAAATTAATTTAAGCTAAGTACTTTACAAATAAAATTAGTTTTTGAAATCCTAAAGTTTTATCAAATATTTTCTCACGTTTAAAAACATTTTTTAAGAAAATTTTTCTAAAGCTAAGTTTGAATTTAAACTATGCTCCCTATTTGTTTAACTTTTGATAAACTTTTTTAATCCATTTCACTTTCTTCTCAAAACAAGTTATTAGCTATATTCTTAAACTAAGGCCAATGATCAACCTCTCAACTTATCTATTATACCCTATTTTTACTGATTTTTGATATATGGCAAAGGGGGAGAGTATATGAAAATTCTAAAAAGAAGAGCTTTAATTAAGGGGGAGTTTTTCACTTAAAGCTTTTAGCTTTTATTAAGGGGGAGCTTTACATTTAAATTCATTTATGCTTATATTTATGCCTGTACTGTTATTTTCAGTTATGCTTGCATTTATTCTTGAAAATTTTTTATAGCATTATTTTTACTTAACTTTGAATTTTGTTGTCATAATCAAAAAGGAGGAGATTGTTGGTGCGGGTAGCATCCGACGATCAAACTTGAGTTTTGATAATGACAAAGGATTCAAAGTTAAGGTTATTTGTTATCTAATATAGTTGAATGTGTTGGTGCGGGTAGCACTAACGGTCTAACCCAGGTTTTGATGAATGACAAATAGGTTAAGTTAGTTTTGTTGTTGTCTGACACTTTGATCGAGTGTGCAGGAGAAGTCCAGCTAGGTCGACGAGCTGACCGGATAGCTGGCGAGAAGTCCAAGCGGGTCGACGGGCTGACCGGACACTTGGCGAGAAGTCCAGCTAGGTCGACAGGCTGACCGGATAGCTGGCGAGAAGTCCAAGCGGGTCGACGGGCTGACCGGACGCTTGGCGAGAAGTCCAGACGGGTCGACGGGCTGACCGGACGTCTGGCAGGTATGTGAGGTAAGTCACTGGAGGGGAGTGACTGCGAGGACGCGTTCCCGGGAAGGGAACATTAGGCGTCGATCCGGCTTAGATCCATTTCGGATGTCTAAGTCGAGATCGTGACTAGATTCCGGTCTCGGAAAGACGGAATCTAAGTCATACTCTTTGCTATTACTTTGTTGAACTTTAATTGTGCTAACAATCTGTTTTACAGGATATATATTTGCCTCCGGACTAACGTTTGTCGTGCAGGACGGATTCTGCGGGAAAACAGGGTCCGGGCGCCCGGAAGGGATCCGGGCGCCCGGGAGGCAAACTTTATCCTGATTGCGCATCGCCACGTGGAGCATCTCGGTTTGAGCAGCTACGTCACATTCCAGGCGCCCGGAAGGGATCCAGGCGCCCGGAACAGCATATAAAAGAAGCCCCAGACAGGAGTTTCAGAATCAATTTTTTTGAGAACTCTTCTACTGCTGGTCTTGCTGCTCGACGTTCAGTGCGACGCCAACAATGCTCCGACAAAGTGCTCCTTCCGTTTTTATTTAATTTCCTTGTCGGCATTGATTTATTTTCACTAGCATTTCCTGTATTTATTCTGTAATCATATTTCGACTTGTTAGTGATTGCCCAACAAAAGTGGTCAAGGACCACGGGCCTTCGAGTAGGAGTCGTCACAGGCTCCGAACGAAGTAAAAAACATCTGTGTCTATTTTACTTTTCCGCTGCGTTTATACTCTAAGTTTTCGAATCGATATTCACCCCCCCCCCCCCTCTATCGAATCTAACGGTCCTACAAGTGGTATCAGAGCAGGTACCGCTCTGATTTGGTGCAACCACCAATCAGGCAAAGGGGGGACTTTTTGAAAGAAAAATTAGATACGCCTTTCGTTTTTTCCCTCCAAAACGGTTTTTGAAAAATACATCGCCATCTTTTCACCATTGTTTAGTATTTAAAAAATATTACATTTTCAAAATTTTGAAATAATATTTTTTTCAAATATTTTATTAATATTTTAATAATATTTTATTATTTCTTCCGAAAATAGTGAAATATTATTTTTTCCAGCACTGCTAATCCAAGACCAAGTCTTGGGATTTTTTTCTGTTTCTCTGTGTGCAAGAATAATGACTTTTCAAGAAGGACGAAACCCCCACGAACCACCACCATACGATCAAGATTTCAACTATTGGAAGCGATTAATGGAATGCTTCTTAGGAAGCGTAAACTTTGATTATTGGCTGATATTGAGAAAACCTTCTCAGAACTCAGAACTAAACACAAATGTAAGTAAAATCATTTGTAATGTTTTACCTAACAATGTTTTATGCAGACTAGAAAAGTACAAAGATGCACATGAGCTTTGGACCCAATTGATCAAACTTCACGAGGAGCCGATGGAGCTCGAGGATCAAGTAAAAATCGAATCCGAACTCGGGTTAGATCCAATCGAAAAGCCTACTGAATTAGGGGTTGCGCTCAAGGTTAGTGATATTTACCAAAATACCCCTGCTAATAGTAGTTTAAAAAATATGAGCATTGATCTGGTTATTTCTGAAAATATATGTGAAAATAATGTAGTTGACAATAATTACAAAAATACCCCTAGGATATTATCTGATAAAACAAATCCAATTAATTTAAAAAATTCAAACTTAAACCTAAACAAATCTGAAAACTCAAATGATAGAGATGACAAGGTCAATATTGATCTAGATAAAATTAATAAATTATTTAATAATCTAGACAATATTAATCTAGAAAATCCTATCCAAATCCAAGATAATTTAATTAATAAAAAATTAAATTTTAACGATAAGAATAATCAAATAAATTCCACTAATTATATCAACTTAAAAAATAAAGAAAATATAAGAATAAAATCAAACACTTTGATAAAATCAAAACTAAATTTAACAAAATTAAAATTAAATGTTAAAAATAACATATTAAATAAAGATAATCCAAAAAATTCAAAATTAACAATTAATAAAAGGTTTAAAGATAAACCTTTAAGGAAACATAATTCAAACAATTTAATTAATTCAAAGTTAAAAATGAATAAAAACTTAAACTTTAAAAATAAGCTATTAAAGAAAGATAATTCAATTAACCTAATAAAAGTGAAATTGAAAGAAAATTTAAGTATTAAATACATTCTCTTAAAGAAAAATAATTTGACTAATTTAATTAATTCAAAATTAAAAACTTGAATCTAAATTACAAATTAAACATTAGATTTTAACCAAAACTTAACTATAATAAACCCAGAACCAAAAATCTTAAATTAATGGCCAATAATTCAGGGGGAGGTTCCAGAATAGCTGGCACCTCCAAAACTAACCTACCCGACAGGGTAACCCTAACCAACCTACCCGAAAAGGGTAACCCCAACCAACCTACCAGACAGGGTAATTAGGACTAGTTAAAGAGGGTTCAAGTTTAACTTGAATCATGGTACTGGTGAAGTTTTTTGATGATAGTACGTTGGGGAAGCTTGGGCATCGCATGTCTAGAAAGATATGACTTCAATCTGGTGTATTTGGCCAAGTGGAACCGACCGAAGCTACCTTTAAATAGATCCTAACTAGTTAGACCAAGGTTTAATACTAAGCTCCATGGATAGGACTATTCGGAAAAGCTCGAAAGGTTGGTTACTTCTAATGACGTCCAAGTGACTCACCAAGCTTAGAAGTTTATCCGAAGAATGCCTATTTTTGAGACCAAAGCTAAACCTGAATCTAACACAAGTTAAATCAAACTCTGTAATAAAATCTAATTCATCTCACAAAATTATAGGATTCCCTGATTGATAATCTAGATCGGGTGAGATGAATAAGGATCAAATTAATTTTCAAATTAAATTAAAATTAATTCAAATTAAATTTCGAATTAAAACTAAATTTAAAAAAACAATTAACTTTAAAAAATTATTTTAAAAATTAAATTAACTTTAAAAAAAAATATTTTAAACATTTTAAAATCTTTTTTAAAACTCTTTTAAAAATCATTTTAAAAACTTTTAAAAATTCTTTTAAAAAAAATTATTTTAAAACATTTTAAAAATAATGTTAAAAACTCTTTTAAAAAATCATTTAAAAAAAAAACTTTAAAAAATTCTATTAAAAATTATTTTAAAAACTCTTTTAAAAAATCATTTTAAAAACTTTAAAAAATTACTTTAAAAATTATTTTAAAAACCCTTTTAAAAAAATCATTTTAAAAACTTTAAAAAATTCTTTTAAAAATTATTTTAAACATTTTAATTTTTTTTAAAAACTCTTTTAAAAATCATTTTAAAAACTTTAAAAAATTATTTTAAAAATTATTTTAAACATTTTAAATTTTTTTTAAAAACTCTTTTAAAAAAATCATTTTAAAAAGTTTAAAAAATTCTTTTAAAAATTATTTTAAACATTTTAAAAAAAAATTAAAAATCTTTTAAAAAATCATATTAAAAACATTAAAAAATTATTTTAAAAAATATTTTAAAACATTTTAAAAATTATTTTAAAAACTCTTTTAAAAAATCATTTTTAAAAACTCTTTAAAAATTATTTGAAAAATTCTTTAAAAACTATTTTAAAAATTCTTTAAAGATTATTTTAAAAATTCTTTAAAAACTATTTTAAAAATTCTTTAAAAATTATTTTAAAAATTCTTTAAAAACTATTTTTAAAATTATTTAAAAATTATTTGAAAAATTCTTTAAAAATTATTTGAAAAATTCTTTAAAAACTATTTTAAAAAATTCTTTAAAAATTATTTTAAAAAATTCTTTAAAAACTATTTTAAAAATTCTTTTAAAAATTCTTTTAAAACTATTTTTAAAATTATTTTAAAAATTCTTTAAAGATTAATTTAAAAATTCTTTAAAAAAAACTATTTTAAAAATTATTTTAAAAATTCTTTAAAAACTATTTTAAAAATTATTTTAAAAATTCGTTAAAGATTATTTTAAAAATTCTTTAAAAATTATTTTAAAAATTCTTTAAAGATTATTTTAAAAATTCTTAAAAAAACTATTTTAAAAATTGTTTAAAAATTATTTTAAAAATTCTTTAAAAACTATTTTAAAAATTCTTTAAAGATTATTTTAAAAATTCTTTAAAAATTATTTTAAAAATTCTTTAAAAAACTTTTTAAAAATTATTTTAAAAAATCTTTAAAGATTATTTTAAAAATTCTTTAAAAACTATTTTAAAAATTTGTTAAAAACTATTTTAAAAATTCTTTAAAAACTATTTTAAAAATTATTTGAAAAATTCTTTAAAAACTATTTTAAAAATTCTTTAAAAATTATTTTAAAAATTCTTTAAAAACAATTTTAAAAATTCTTTAAAAACTATTTTTGAAATTCTTTAAAAATTATTTGAAAAATTCTTTAAAATACTATTTTAAAAATTCTTTAAAAAACTATTTTAAAAATTCTTTAAAAACTATTTTTTAAAATTCTTTAAAAACTATTTTAAAAATTCTTTAAAAAAATATTTTTAAAATTCTTTAAAAATTATTTGAAAAATTCTTTAAAAAACTATTTTATTTTTTAAAATTCTTTAAAAACTATTTTAAAAATTCTTTAAAAACTATTTTTAAAATTCTTTAAAAATTATTTGAAAAATTCTTTAAAAACTATTTTTAAAATTCTTTAAAAATTATTTGAAAAATTCTTTAAAAACTATTTTAAAAATTATGTATCATTTTGAAAAATTCTTCTTATTTTTTGACTATAGTGAAATTTTGTTAACTTAAAAATAGTAATAATAAATTATTTCGATAGATTATTTTCACTTTAAAAATTATTATTTTGACTTTAAACTCATTTTTAATCTTAAACATCATTTTAACCTTAAAATTAATTTTCAATTTAACTTAACTAAAAATTAAATCTTAAATTAAAACTTAATATTGAAATTACAATTAAAATTTAAAATTTTAACTTAAACTTAAAATTAAACTTAAACTTAAATTAACCACTAATATTAATTTAAATCTAAAATCAAAACTGAATCAAACATATGTTAATTGACATAAAACATATTATAAAAATCATTCTAAATTCCTTTTAAATGCTGTTCTAGAAATCCCTTAAAAAACAAAATTAATAAATAAATAAAATTAATAATAATAATTATAACTAACACTTTCATTGACCAACTCAATCAAGTAATATGAAATTTAAATTATTTCACTAAGTATTTAATTATTAAATCAATTAAAAACTAATCAATAAATTATTGATAATGCATAAAATCTTATCTTATTTAACCTTAAACTAAAGTTAAGCACCTGAATCTAAAATTAATTAATAATTGATTAATCAAATTCAAATAAACAGTTATACCAAGGATACAGAGATAATAATATATGTATTACTAAATTAGACAAATGTGTTAGGGCTTTGAAATTTAACACAACTAAACCTTAGTATTAAAGGGGAGATATTAAATTAAGGGGAGTAACCAATTCAGGGGGAGGTTCAATTTCTTTTAAATCCCCTAGAAAAATTAATAAATAAGGAGGATTAATAAATTAAATGAATATCAAATTCAGGGGGAGGTTTATTTTTTAATTATCTCCTTAAGCGTTATTTTTTAATCTTCTCTTTAAAATCTCTCTAGAAAATTCTACCTCATTTAAAAAAAAAAATTACTTTGAATATTTTTAGCAAATATTTTCAAAATTTTAAGTATCAAGTTCAGGGGGAGAAATTAATTAAAATTTTGTGTGTTTGAAAAATGCTTTTTTTCATCTATTTTAAAACTAACTTATTTTTAAAACACCAGTTTTCAAAAAGTTAAATTTAACTAAGTTTAATCCCACCTAATTTTTAAACCTGATTTTAAAAGTTGAATATTGCAAATTTAAACTTATTCAGTTTTGTAACATATGCTTGAAAATTCAACTTTCCAAACTTAGCTTTTATCAAATTAGCCTTAAAAATTATTCTTACTTGTTTAATTTTTGCTTTGTTTTGAAAAATCGAAGTTGAAAATTTACCTTTTTGAAAAGTAAATGTTACTTAAACTTGAAAAGAAACTTTGGAAAACCTGATTTAAAATTTTTTTTCATGTTTGAAAAATTAAAAACCTTAAATTTATACTTTTCAAAATTCAACTTGTCTCCCCCAAGTCAACTTGATTTTTTCCTTGGATTTAAAAATTGTACCAAACTCAGTTATTCTTCAAGATTAGGTGTTATTGTTTTCAGTAACTCTACACTATGATTGTTTACCCTTGTTTTTTGATAAATGCCAAAGGGGGAGGGTTAGGTGGTTAAGTTAGATAAACCAAATTGAAAACACTGAAACTAACTGTAAAACCAATGTACCTGATTTTTTCGTTCTTTCACTAACTTAACCAAGTTGTCATTCCATCAAAAAGGGGGAGATTGTTGGTGCTGGTAGCACTAACGGTCTAACCCAGGTTTTGATGAATGACAAATAGGTTAAGTTAGTTTTGTTGTTGTCTGACACTTTGATCGAGTGTGCAGGAGGAGTCCAGCTAGGTCGACGGGCTGACCGGATAGCTGGCGAGAAGTCCAAGCGGGTCGACGGGCTGACCGGACGCTTGGCGAGAAGTCCAGCTAGGTCGACGGGCTGACCGGATAGCTGGCGAGAAGTCCAAGCGGGTCGACGAGCTGACCGGACGCTTGGCGAGAAGTCCAGACGGGTCGACAGGCTGACCGGACGTCTGGCAGGTAAGTGAGGTAAGTCACTGGAGGGGAGTGACTGCGAGGACGCGTTCCCGGGAAGGGAACATTAGGCGTCGATCCGGCTTAGATCCATTTCGGATGTCTAAGTCGAGATCGTGACTAGATTCCGGTCTCGGAAAGACGGAATCTAAGTCATACTCTTTGCTATTACTTTGTTGAACTTTAATTGTGCTAACAATCTGTTTTACAGGATATATATTTGCCTCCGGACTAACGTTTGTCGTGCAGGACGGATTCTGCGGGAAAACAGGGTCCGGGCGCCCGGAAGGAATCCAGGCGCCCGGAAGGGATCCGGGCGCCCGGGAGGCAAACTTTATCCTGATTGCGCATCGCCACGTGGAGCATCTCGGTTTTAGCAGCTACGTCACATTCCAGGCGCCCGGAAGGGATCCAGGCGCCCGGAACAGCATATAAAAGAAGCCCCAGACAGGAGCTTCAGAATCAATTTTTCTGAGAACTCTTCTACTGCTGGTCTTGCTGCTCGACGTTCAGTGCGACGCCAACAACGCTCCGACAAAGTGCTCCTTCCGTTTTTATTTAATTTCCTTGTCGGCATTGCTTTATTTTCACTAGCATTTCCTGTACTTATTCTGTAATCATATTTCGACTTGTTAGTGATTGCCCAACGAAAGTGGTCAAGGACCACGGGCCTTCGAGTAGGAGTCGTTACAGGCTCCGAACGAAGTAAAAAACATCTGTGTCTATTTTACTTTTCCGCTGCGTTTATACTCTAAGTTTTTGAATCGATATTCACCCCCCCCCCCTCTATCGAATCTAACGGTCCTACAGAATGAGTTTACAAGAAAAGTCCTAAAGTATCTTAGGCAAAAGTCCTAGCTGCGGTTAGGTAGGTGGAAAACCTTAAGGGGTGATAACCCTAGGTCCTAGGGGGTGGTAACCCTAGGCGGAAAGACTTGGCAAGTCGAGGTCTTCGAGCAAAAGTCCTAGAGTCGGGGATTCTAGGTAAAAATTCCTAGTGTCGCGAACCAGGTGAAAGTCTGGGCAGGTCGTGGAGCGGACGTCCAGCGGAAAGACATGAAGACTCGGGTGCTAAGCAAAAGTCCAGTCTATCTGGAGGACCAAACTGGCAACAAGTATATTCTCCTTAGTGGAGTAGGTGAGGATGTGTTCCCCGCTGAGGAAACTGTAGGCGCTGGTTCAACCTAGGATTTTCGGTCGGAAATCCGAAGTCAGAACCAGACAGTCCGGTGATTGTCAAACATCCTTTTATATTCATTATTATGTGCTAACTTTATGTTGCAGGGTATTTTTGGGATTAACATATCTTGCAGGGATAAAGGAGCAAGCTTTGCCTCGGATGAACAATACCCGAGGCACCCTCCATGGAGCTTGGAGGCACCTCGGGTGCAACGCAGAAGGGGTGCGCGCAGCGAAGCTGGAGGCGCCCTCAAGGAGTGTTGAGGCGCCTCTGACGGCATTGGAGACGCCCTCAAGGGAGATGGAGGCGCCTTCAAGAGGATAGGTTGCGAAGGAGTCAAAGCTCATCCTCGTTGCGAGTTTGCCGGTGATGGAGGCGCCCTCAACGACCTTTATCAGGAGGTCTCAACCAACAACTGAATCAATTAAGTTCTAAGTGATCATACAACTGTTTACTGCTAACGAGACGTTTCGGCTGAGCCATAACACGGCCCCGACAACCCGGAGCTGCGAATTTCAAATTCCTATTGTCGGTATAATTTTTAGTGCATTTAAATTATAATACCTGATTGTACTATTTTTTTAAAATTATAGTTGTTGCCCAAAGTAAACGCTCAACGAGCGTGGGCTTTGGAGTAGGAGTCGCCCTAGGCTCCGAACCAAGAAACTCTTGGCGTCTTCTCTGTGTGTTTTATTTAAATCTCCGCTGCATTTGCTCGGTCGTGTCAAATACGAAAAGTGAAAGCCACGAGCGCTATTCACCCCCCCCCCTCTAGCTCTTTTCGATCCAATAGACTAAGGGTGCCCGAAGCTACTCCGGGAGCCCAGGATCCTTCAGCGAAGAGGCACCCCGGAGGGGCACCGGGCCAAGCGCTTAGCGGTCCAAGTGCCTAGAGTCACTCTAGGGGCCCGAACTATTGAAAGTCGATCTTCACAGCAAGCTAGCGTGCACTGATTGGTAGGGCTATGTCACGGTCCGTGCACGAGGGGTGGTCTGGGCACCCGGGGAAGAATAATTTTTGCAGATCAAGTTTCGACGAGAGTACACCACATCAGCCCTATGAGGGTGCCCGAGGGAGGTTCCAGGTGCCCAGAGTGCGCTATAAAAAGAAAATTCGACCAACACTTCAAACACAACATTCCGAACAACTTCCGCTTTTGTGTAATGCTCAAAAAATGCTTCCATGACGCTCGAAAACTGTTCCGATAACGACTACGCTGAAGATTACATTCTCTAAAGTCATTGGTATTTTTTACTTTTCTAATTACTTATAATCATTTGAAATTATATTTGTACTCCTTACGATTGATTAGTGATTGACCTTCGAAAGCACTCTCACATGTGGGCCTTGGAGTAGGAGTCGTCATAGACTCCACACCAAGTAAATCTTAGCATGTTACCATTGTATTTGTTTTCTTTTCTTTATTCCGCTACTTTCTCTCGATTGTTCTTCGATTGTTTTAAACGAACGTAAAAGCCACGAGTATTATTCACCTCCCCCCTCTAACACAACGATCCTACATCTTTATTATAGAATGATTATATACTGATTAAATCACTATTATTTTTTTCTTCTTGTTTATAAAATTATGTCTAAAAGAATGTTTATTATATTTGTACAATGAGAGTCAAATTTTGAAGTATCATTATATTGAAATTGTAAGGTATAAATCAATTTTTTATTCCTTTAATTTTAAACATTTTTATTTTGATAAATTAGTAAGGACTTATATTTTATTATTGTTATTATTACTTGAATATAAATATGCTTACTAAAAAATCTATTGTTGTCTGTCGCAAAGTATGAATGAAAAAGGGTGAGAAATTTTTTTTAAAACAATATCAAACCCCTAATCTTTTTTTGCCTAGGGCCTCAACTAGGCTTGAGTCGGTCCTGGTTGAACATTGAAAGAAGATGCAATAATAAAAAAGAAAAGCTAAGGAAAATTATAGAAAAAAACATATCCTACATTAGCTATTTTATTTTGTAAATTTTTCATATGGTATTTTTTTTTTTTGTTTATATTCTTTCAACCACAAGTAGTGTATCCAACACTATCACTTATGGACTTTGTAGATAACCTTGATCATTTAAGTAAATTCAATTGGGGTAAAGTCCTCTTCAACTACATGGCACCTCAAATAGGACACTTGTGTGGTTGTTTCATTGATACGTAAGCCAAAGGGCCTCAAGGGTGATGAAATCCAAGGGGAAGACCAAGCTATGATTGAGCAAACAAATGAGGAGACTCAAGCTATAGCAATTGAGGGGATGGAGTAGCTTGTTCCAAAGAAACTACAATACCCTTTACATATTATAGAAGAACCAATCACGACAAAGGTCGGAGCTAAGATTATGAAAAAAGCACTTGACAAACTAATTGAAGAAGGCAAGGTTCATCGTAATAAAAGGTAATTACGCTCACTCTATGCGTCCTTCACAATTTGTTATTAGATTATGTGAAGAGTGATAAATTACAGGGTCAGTTTATAGTTGACTGTCAAGTAACTAGGGGTGGGAGAATTTTTTTTTTCCTGCTAGGATATGCGCCCACTGGAAATTGATCTTTTATTCCATTGTAACAAAAAGGAAAGGTTCAAGTTGAGGTTAAAGTTGCTACAATAAATGGCAAATCAAGAAGCCCAATTAGCTTAATGGGGTCCCTAATTAGGTTCACTAGATAATTAAGAGTCCAAAGGAATGCAATGGGTTTCCACCTCGCCTTTTAGAATTTTCTTGGTTGAAAATGCAACATGTTTACCTATAAAACGGGGAGTGTTTAGCCAAAAGAAAGTTTTTTTTTTAATGTATCCGTTAGGCTCTCACTTTGTTGGTTCTTGAATGGACTTTGAACTTATCAAGGTAATCTTGTGGCATACATCTAGTCATCAACCTTTAATTTGTTCCTTGCCAGTTGTGGTGCCCTCTATCCAATTTTGACTGTTTCCAAACTAGTTGTGGGTCAACATATAAAACGGGGAGTGTTTGGCAAAAAGAAGGTTTTTTTTCTAATGTATCGATGAGGCTCTCGCTTTGTTGGTTCTTGAATGGACTTTGAACTTATCAAGGTAATCTTGTGGCATACATATATTCATCAACCTTTAATTTGTTTCTTGCCAGTTGTGGTGCCCTCTATCCAATTTTGACGGTTTTCAAACTAGTTGTGGGTCAATGGCAACATGTTTACATATAAAATGGGGAGTGTCTGGCAAAAAGAAAGGTTTTTTTTCCTAATGTATTGGTGAGGCTCTCACTTTGTTGGTTCTTGAATGGACTTCGAACTTATCAAGGAAATCTTGTGGCATACATCTAGTCATCAAACTTTAATTTGTTCCTTGCCAGTTGTGGTGCCCTCTATCCAATTTTGACGGTTTCCAAACTAGTTGTGGGTAAGTGGTAACATGTTTACATAGAAAACGGGGAGCTTTTGGCCAAAAGAAGGGGTTTTTTTTTCTAATGTATCGGTGAGGCTCTCACTTTGTTGGTTCTTGAATGGACTTTGAACTTATCAAGGTAATCTTGTGGCATACATCTATTCATCAACCTTTAATTTGTTCCTTGCTAGTTGGTGCCCTCTATCCAATTTTGATCGTTTCCAAACTAGTTGTAGGTCAGTGGCAACGTGTTTGCATATAAAATGGGATGTGTTTGTCCAAAAGAAGGGGGTTTTTTCCTTAATGTATCGATGAGCCTCTCACTTTGTTGATTCTTGAATGGACTTGGAACTTATCAAGGTAATCTTGTGGCATACATATATTCGTCAACCTTTAATTTGTTTCTTGCCAGTTGTGGTGCCCTCTATCCAATTTTGATTGTTTCCAAACTAGTTGTGGGTTAGTGGCAACATGTTTACATATAAAACGGGAAGTATTTGGCCAAAAGAAAGGGTTTATACAAGAGAAATTACGACCAAGTGATTATCAATGAACTGATTGATTTACTGAAGTCATGCTTATAAAGCCATGTACAAGACTAATCTTCTATTCGATGACTCCCAAGTGTACTTATCCACAAACATAAATATTAAGTTCATATGATGATGAACCTAAATCAGCTGCTTAGTTGACTCAACTACCATCAATCAGAAACCTAATAGTCAACTGACTCTAATTTTAGCCCCAAACAAAAATAATTTGTTCACTGAAGGAATTAAATGGTGCCTTCAACCGACTAGATCATCGACTACAACCATCCTAATGGTCAACCTATACGTTGAGATCTATCCTCTCCCATGAATATTTAATCTTTCAACTCTCAACTAACTAAGAGTTATTCCTTTGCAGCTCCATTGCCACCAAGTTGTCTCGTGTTAGGTTTCTCATTTCTTGGATACACTTGAGCTCTCGGTTTTCTGCACGTGTCATACTTGATGCTCTACTTAGGTAGTTAGTCCTTATACTCCAATGCTCTTTGTCTTGCAATTCCTTGAATGTCTCAGCCATTTTTCTTCGATCTTTGTTGACCTCGAGTCACAAAGTATCCAATGTTCTTGGAACCAACATGTCGTCTGTATGTGCATTGACAAATGTCTAAGTTTCTAAGAATCTACCCGGGCTAATAATGCTGGTGAAAATTTTATCATATCGGACGGATTGATAAAGAATTTAATTTGTATGGGATACCTTGCCATTGCAAATTAAAAAAATAATTGGACCCGGGCTAAAGCCTGGGTAAACCAATACTTGGCTACGCCCTTGGCCTTTTCATAGTTTAGGAAGATCATAAATGTAAACTACAAAGTGATCAAGGGATGATATTTATTATGAATGCATTATTGATAATAGAAAGGTTCCAAGAAAGATAATTAAACATAACAAGGGCCAATACATATGCATGATAAACAAGGCCAACCATAACCACAAATGCACTTGACCCCAACTAATGAGTTAGGTTTACTGAGGAAGCTTGTTCAGCTTGCAGTAAGCATAGTCCTTGTACATCTTAGTCTTATACTTTGTAGGAGTCTCATCACTCACTAGTTGTGGCAGCGGACCAATCTCCATCTCAGGGGGAGGGCTACAAAACACCGGCCACGACATCCTTGCCTTCTCTTTGTTCACAGTTGTCCTATGCAAAACACTCTTGTAAAATCCGTTGCTTAGTATCTGCATAAACACATAGTAAATATTCGAGGAAGGTCAGGTAATTAACTAGACACAAATTGAAACTTGGCAAGGATATTCGAAAACAAGAAGGGTATTTATATATATATACCTCGATTTGGTCTCCTATGTGAACGATAATGGCATTAGGAATGTGTTTAACATCGAACCATTGATCATCTTTGAAGACTTGAAGTCCAGGAACATCATTAGGCACCAAGATTGTGATCGCAGACATGTCGGTGTGGGACACGACCCCTAAGGCCAGGTCCGGGCGTGGGCATGGAGGGTAGTAGTTGATCTTAAGTAGGTATTCCAAGTTTTGTCCTCCAACAGACTGCATAAGCACATGATCTTCGAGTCCTAGTCCCTTTGATAGCATTATAAGAATTTTTTTCACCAAAATACCCAAGTATTTTCTGTATTCCTCGTTAGCCTTCCTGTACAAGTCCATGATGGTTATATCTATATCACATTTATGTGTATACTGCTACACCATAAAAAAAAAAAATTATTTCATTTTAATTATTTTATCAAAATACTCCTGATGATATTAAAATTGTTTAATTTCATCAAAATCACTTCCAAACTTTTAAATCCTAAAATTTTAAATTCTAAATCTTAAATCTTCAATATTATTATATCAAAATATTTTTTTGTGCTCACAATTATTTGAATTTTATTAAAATCATTCTAAATAGTTGTAATAACTGATGGTAATTAACTGTATAATAGTATTGAAAATAAAGATATTCTATAGATAAAACATCCGTGGGATGCCTTTTGATTCATTTAAAAAAGTGACACTATTTTGACGATTTATATAATTTAAAATGTACTTTTAATTTTTGACCCAAAAAAATTATAACCAAGAATATTACTTAAAAAAAATCTGAGGTTATGAACAGGAAAAAAAACGGGTGCTTGCCATTTTATTTTCAGGCTTCTTCTTTATTTTCAAAGCCAAATGGATACCTAAAAGAAAGAAATATTGGAGCAAAATGTCAAGTTTGTCATTTTAGCGGACACTTCAAGACGGTCCCACGTTCTCTGGAAAGGGATACTTCACGGAAGATATTTGCTCTAACACAGCGTTTGCATGGAAAATGATGCTTGGATGGAAAATGCTTAAAAGAAAGAAATATGATCCAACCACCTACTGTCGCATGCATGCACGTATGCTTTTATTGAGAGGCCGTGATACGACGAGGAAGAAGACGACTCCACCGGCCAGCTATGTAATCCTTAGCCCAATTAATTTTCCTAATTCGGTATGCATCTGAAATATAATTTATATCTATATATTTAAAGATCCATCTTTAAATATATATTTAAATTCTATTTTTAATTTTATTTTTACTTTTATTTTTTTTCTCTTAAATATTTTATCACTACTGTACCAACCTGTCGAGAGAGACTTAATTAACTCCATGCATGCATGCATGAGTTTTACCTGTATTCTGGAGGGATCTTTGGCCAGAAGGCGTAATTGATCGTGGCGGGCGGCCAGATGTTGTGGAAGAGGAAGTCAACCCACGCCTTCTTCCCCTCCAGATCCTTCTGCAACTTGGTGCCGTAGCCCTCCGTGCTCCCTGGCTTGCTCGCGTACTTCTCCTTCTCCTCCGGCGGCAGCTCGAAGAAGGCCTTCCCCACCCGCTGCAGCTCGCGCACCACTTCCGCCGGGATGCCGTGGTTGACCACCTGGAAGATCCCCCACTCCCTGGCCGCCGCCGCGACCCGGGTCGCCAGCGCCCCCCGGTCGGCCTCGCCGGCGAGGTCAACCACGGGGATCTCGGGGGCCGGCCCGCGGTACGTGGTGAAGCCCGGCTGCTCGTGCTCCGGCCGCACGAACTCCGCCGGGATGTCGTTGGCCGCCGCGCTCAGCGACGCGATCGCCTGGACACGCTCCACCTCCATTAAGCTTCGATGGATCGAGCTGCGCGAGAAGGGCGGCGGGGGGAGCAAAGCTATAAATGGACTGTGAATTAAGGCGGTGGGTGTGGTGTGGGTTTCATTCGCTAATAAGGCTCTGCGTTTTAAATTGTGCTGGTCTGTGCGAGCGTGCTACATCAGTCAAATTTCATTTTTGATTAATTATTCACGTCGCCGACGTGCCTGCTTGGCGTTCACTTGTTGCAACTACCGACGTCGAGGTGGGCCCATAGTGCCCAAACAAACTAGATTGCGTTTTCTAGAAGCTAGTAGGTGCCAAAAGTAATGTGGCGGAGACATGGCCACGTGGCAAACCTAAGATTTGATCAACCCATTCGGATCGAAATTAATCAATTCATGATGAATTCGAATCGAGTCAGTCGACTCGTTTTCGAGTCACGTCAACTGACTCATAATTGAGCTCGATTCGAGTTAGTCCAAATCACATCCAAATTAAGTTCAATCGGCCAAATCTATGATTAGATTCGGATCAAATCTCTCTTCAGCTCGGATGCAACATGACCGTTATAATAACATCTATGGTGGGTGTGCTCTTTGGTTATGAGGAAAAAAGTACCTCCTTTAACAATTTTAGTGATGTCTTCACTCTCTTCATAAGGTAATCGTGGCAATATCGAAAGGTACACAGATTCATATCACATAATTATTATTGCACTTCTAAATCATCTTTAATCAATTATTGTTCATTTTATTATGTTTTAATTTTTTTTATAACGATCAAATACATTCGGACAAAAGCACGTGATTCAAGCCTCATATTTATGTCATATTTAATAAGGTTGGTGTTTAATTTAATAAGAATTTATTTATATTCGTTCAAAATATATATATATATATATATATAAAAGATTAATATAACAAAAAAAATTTAAATAGTTCGTTAAATTAAATAAAAAAACTTAAACATATATGTGTTTAGCTTGTTAACATTCGTAAATAATATTCGTGAATAATATTCATGAACAATATTTGTGAACAATATTTATAAACTATATTCATTAATAAAATTATTTTCAATATACTAAATAAATAAATAAATAAAATAAATAAATAAATAAATTTAAATTATCAAGCTCAATAACTAATTAAACAATTAAAAATTTCAAACAATTAAAAAAGTTTGAATTGAAAGCTCGATAACATCTAAACAAATCAAGCTTGAACCAAACTCAAGCCAAGCTCGAACCAAACATAAGCCAAGTTTGAATTGAGAGCTCGATAATATCTAAATGAATCAAGCTCAAGCTAACTTTAAATAAGGTCAAGCTCATAAAAAAATAAACCAACCCAAACTTGAAAAATTATTTCTAAAACTTAGTTCATTTTAAGCTCGGCTCGGCTCAGCTAGATTACCTTATCAAATAATTTTGTGTTGGATATTGGGGCCTTAAATGGACCAAAACGATTTTGAGGAAGGAAGTCATCAATTGTTGAAAGTCGTAATTGACTTCAAAATTGAAATCTACGATTCGCGTAGATAGATTTAGACTATTAATTTGTTCAAAACCGATTAAGGGTGAATGAGAAATTAATGTTTAAAGTCGGCCCAAATAACATTTATTATTCATTAATAAAGTGCATGGGAGAATAGGCTCACATCGGAAATTCTCGATGTGTATTCTCTACTTATTAATGAAGATGTGTTAATGAAGTTAACACAGAAATAAAGGACAGGTGCTCCCTTAGCCCAGGGCGAGCAGGTGCTCGCACCTGTGAGCCCGCCACCCGCCACGTGCGCACGTGCGCAATGGGCACAATGGGCGCTTTGTAGGCGCACTTTGCAAAGGGAGATGACTGGACAGTTGACTTAGGGAATGGATGGCTACCGTTGATCAACGTTGATCAAATAGGTATGATGGATCGCTTGTGATGCGATCTAGAGCGTTGGATCGCAAAGAGTAACGATCTGACGGCTTGGGATGAGACTTGATCTGAAGCATCGAATCAATGGATCCAGATCCGATGGCTGATAACAATAGGCGGGATCTGAGGGTCACAACTCCTCAGATCTGATGGATGAGATTGAAGTGGGCTTGGAGAAGGGTTACAACCCTTCAGAATGGATGATCTAGATCGATCCAGCCCAAAGAACACATCCACTCACCCAAAGGACACTCAACCTCTTCTTTCAGTATAAATAGAACCCTCCAGATGATGGAATATTCACTCAATCCTCTCTTCTCTTCCTCAAGCATTCATCTCATCTTGTGCATTCAAGAGTCCAAGAAGTCTACTAGAAGGTTCGCTGGTCTCGGAGTGCTACGATTCCGAGACGTTCGTCGTCGTTGTATCTTGGGAACGAATTGCAACAATCCGTTAAGCACCGTAGCGGAGCAATATCGTTTACGGAGATAGTGTCGAACACTAGCCTCGACGATCAGTTTGCATACTCCAGAAGCTACCCGGGATAAACAGTTGTAAACGATATTTCGTGCAAACTGATATGGCTACCAACGACATTCCGACGGTCGTTCCGACCGTCATTCCGACAACCATTCCGCACGGAGAAAAGCCGGAGAAATTCACCGGAACCGACTTCAAAAGATGGCAGCAGAAGATGCTGTTTTATCTAACAACACTAAACCTTGTACGGTTTTTGCACGAAGACACGCCAGCCGCTACGGAAGGTAGTAAGGTTGCTAGCGATGCGTGGTCTCACGGAGATTTTCTGTGCCGCAATTATATACTCAACGCCTTGGACAACACGTTATATAACGTATATTGTTCTCTGGAGACGGCAAAATCTTTGTGGGAATCCCTTGAGAAGAAATACAAGACCGAAAATGCTAGATTGAAGAAATTCATCGTCGGTCGGTTTTTAGATTTCAAGATGGTGGACTCAAAAAGCGTCTCATCTCAAGTCCAAGATATGCAATTAATACTGTATGATCTGGACGCCAAAGGCATGAAGCTGAACGAGACATTCGCAGTTGTTGTGGTAATTGAGAAGCTCCCTCCGTCATGGAAGGATTTCAAGAATTACCTAAAGCACAAGCAAAAGGAGATAGGGCTGCAAGATCTGATCCTGAGGCTACGAATAGAGGAGGATAATCGAAAGTTATCCGACTCCAGAGGAACCAAGCGGACTATAGACGAAATGTCCAACCTGGTCGAGCCGAACGCTAAAAAGCCGAAGCAGTTCAAAAAGAAGGCTCAAGCAAAGAAGTTCAAAGGCTCCTGCTACAACTGTGGAAAGGCAGGACACCTGTCCAAGGACTGCAGACGCCCAAAGAAGCCAACCAAGGGGCCAAAGGATGCTGCGAATCATGTCGCAACCTCTCTTGAGGACTTGGATCTCACTGCGGTTGTATTTGAAGCCAACTTGGTGGATACCAACCCGAAGCAGTGGTTCATTGATACTGGAGCAACTCGTCATATCTGTTCCGATAAGGCGATGTTCTCCAAGTATACTCCGATAAATTGCAGGAAGCTCTATATGAGTAATTCCACGACGTCGCCAATTGTTGGACTCGGAAAGGTTGTTCTGAAGATGACGTCCGGAAAGGAGCTAACACTCATTGATGTACTCCATGTTCCCGACATCAGTAAGAACCTAGTTTCTGGAGCGGCATTGGTCAAGGCCGGATTTAGGTTAGTGTTCCAATCAGACAACTTTGTACTTACGAAGAATGGTGTCTTCGTAGGAAAGGGGTACCTAGAAAAGGGTCTATTCAAAATGGTTGTAATGCCTGTACTCCGAAATTTTGATGGTAATAAAATAAATGCTTCCAGCTATGTTGTTGAGTGTTTTAATTTATGGCATGATCGACTCGGACATGTGCATAATAATACTCTCAAACGTCTCGTCAAATTAAATTTATTACCAAACGTCAATGTTGACGGAACACACAAATGTGAAGTGTGCGTGGAAGCGAAAATAACGAAACTATCTTTTCATTCGGTGGAAAGGACAACAACTCCTCTAGAGTTAATACATAGTGATTTATGTGACTTGAAATTTGTGCAAACTAGAGGAGGTAAAAAATATTTTATTACTTTTATCGATGACTGCACAAAGTTCTGTTATGTCTTTCTTTTAAGAAGTAAAGACGAAGCCCTAGAGGCGTTCAGAACCTATAAAACAGAAGTTGAAAACCAACTTGACAAACGAATTAAAATAATTCGAAGCGATAGAGGTGGAGAATATGGTGCACCGTTTGATGAATTTTGTACAGAATCTGGCATTATCCATCAAACAACGGCGCCTTACTCACCTCAATCAAACGGTGTTGCCGAACGTAAAAATCGGACACTAAAAGAAATGATGAATGCCTTGTTGATAAATTCAGGCTTACCTCAAAACTTGTGGGGGGAAGCAATATTATCGGCAAATCACATTCTCAACAGAATCCCTCATAAGAAAAATGATAAAACTCCATATGAACTATGGAAAGGCCGCGAGCCATCGTACAAATACCTGAAAGTGTGGGGGTGCTTGGCAAAGGTCGAAGTACCTAAACCAAAGCAAGTAAAGATCGGACCTAAAACGTTCGATGCGGTATTTGTCGGATATGCCCATAATAGTAGTGCATATCGTTTCCTAGTTCACAAATCAGACATTCCTGATATACATGTGGGAACAACCATAGAATCTCGGAATGCG
This sequence comes from Zingiber officinale, assembly GCF_018446385.1. NCBI lineage: Eukaryota > Viridiplantae > Streptophyta > Magnoliopsida > Zingiberales > Zingiberaceae > Zingiber > Zingiber officinale. Next base: position 114,290,184 of record NC_055993.1, on the reverse strand, counting down.
ATATTCTTTGAAAACGTATTCCCAAATAAAAAGGGAAACGGTGAAAGTGATAACAACGGAAGTTCAAACAAAAATGACGTAACCGAACTTAGCTGTTATAAAAGAACTATTGACGATCAAAGTGAAGAGCCACGTCGTAGCAAACGGGCTAGAGTTGAGAAATCGTTCGGGCCAGATTTCATGACTTTCATGTCAGAAATGGAACCAAGAACATTAAGTGAAACTCTCTCTAGACCCGATGCTCCAATGTGGAAAGAAGCTGTCAATAGTGAAATTGAGTCTATCATGAATAATCATACTTGGGAATTAGTAGACCTTCCTTCTGGTAATAAACCATTAGGTTGTAAGTGGATACTAAAACGTAAGTATAAAGCTGATGGATCAATTGACAAGTATAAGGCCAGACTTGTAGCCAAGGGGTACAAGCAAGAGGAAGACCTTAATTACTTGATACATACTCACCGGTGACAAGGATTACGTCCATACGAGTGCTAATAGCCATTGCAGACTGTATGACCTTGAAATACATCAAATGGATATTAAGACTGCGTTCTTAAATGGTGAGTTGGAAGAAGAAATTTATATGGAGCAACCCGAAGGGTTCATGGCTCCTGGAAATGAGAAAAAGGTGTGTCGACTTGTTAAGTCGTTGTACGGACTTAAGCAAGCGCCTAAACAATGGCACGAAAAATTTGACAAAGTAATGCTGTCAAACGAATTCAGAATAAATGAATGTGACAAATGCATTTATGTCAAAAACACACCTGAAGGCTATGTAATTGTCTGTCTATACGTAGACGACATGCTAATAATGGGCAGTAATCATGATGTAATCATGACTACAAAGAAAATGTTGACCAGAAATTTTGATATGAAAGATATGAGTCAAGCAGATGTTATATTAGGAATTAAAATTTTCAGGACATCAGAAGGGATAGTTTTAACACAATCCCATTATGTAGAATCTGTATTGAAAAAATTCAATGCGTACGATCTCTCTACAGTGAAAACACCTATGGATCTAAGTCAACACTTAGCGAAAAACCATGGTGAGACCATATCGCAGTTGGAATATTCTCGGATAATAGGCAGTTTGATGTATCTCACAAACTGCACACGTCCGGATATTGCCTGTACGGTCAACAAACTGAGTCGTTTTACGAGTAATCCAAACGACACCCATTGGAAAGCATTAATGCGAGTTCTCAGATATTTGAAATATACTATGAACTATGGATTACATTATGGAAAATATCCCGCTGTGTTGGAAGAATATTGTGATGCTAATTGGATATCAGATACAAAAGACTCCAAATCCACTAGTGGATATGTATTCACGATCGGTGGGGGAGCAGTATCTTGGAAATCCACTAAGCAGACTTGCATTGCTCGGTCAACTATGGAATCCGAGTTTATAGCACTAGACAAAGCAGCTGAGGAAGCTGAATGGCTGCGGAATTTCTTGGAAGATATTCCGAGCTGGATGAAACCTGTGCCTGCCGTACTAATCCACTGTGATAGTCAATCGGCGATTGGAAGGGCACAGAGTAATATGTATAATGGGAAGTCACGACATATACGTCGTAGACATAATACCATTAGGCAGTTGATCTCGAATGGAGTGATTGCAATCGACTATGTTAAGTCCAAAGATAATTTGGCAGATCCTCTAACGAAGGGGTTGAGTCAAGATCAAGTATACTGCTCATCAAGAGGAATGAGATTAAAAATCTACAACCGAAAACGACTGTAGCGGTAACCCAACCTTGTTGACTGGAGATCCCAAGATCTTGGTTCAATGGGACAACGAAGTTACAGAAGTTGTGGTCCAGCACATTAGATAGTTTATCTCTATCCCAATCCTAGGATGAATTTGTGCTGTCCTACCTCATGTAGTGAGGTTAAGCTTATGCTTTTAGTGACTTCTATACCTGATAAGGTGGAGTATGGTAGGATACTCTTGATAGAAGTGTCACCTATGTGAGTGTGAAGACAGGCCGCTTCAATGAAACACTCATGAATCCAAGATGGTATCCATGGCCGAAACGGACCAACCATGAGAACCTAAAGTAGGTGAGATAAATCTCTGTGTGGGTGTTATTGTCTAAGTATACACCAACAGCTGAGAAGTTCAAGACATCACGTTCACTGCGCAGCCTAGTATACTCGATAGCATTTCACTACGGAAGGTTCAAAGCCACAAGCTACCTCTCCCGATGCAGTGACTTATCGATTGGACTCTTGTAAAGTGTCAGCATGCATACACGCATTGCATTAATTTTCATTCATGTGGAGGATTGTTGGATATTGGGTCTTAAATGGACCAAAACGATTTTGAGGAAGGAAGCCATCAATTGTTGAAAGTCGTAATTGACTTCAAAATTGAAATCTACGATTCGCGTAGATAGATTTAGACTATTAATTTGCTCAAAACCGATTAAGGGTGAATGAGAAATTAATGTTTAAAGTCAGCCCAAAATAACATTTATTATTCATTAATAAAGTGTATGGGAGAATAGTCCCACATCGGAAATTCTCGATGTGTATTCTCTACTTATTAATGAAAATGTGTTAATGGAGTTAACACAAAAATAAAGGACAGGTGCTCTCTTAGCCCAGGGCGAGCAGGTGCTCGCACCTGTGAGCCCGCCACCCGCCACGTGCGCACATGCGCAATGGGCGTTTTGTAGGCACACTTTGCACTTCGCACTTACGCATCGTCAGAATGGATGATCTAGATCGATCCAGCCCAAAGAACACATCCACTCACCCAAAGGACACTCAACCTCTTCTTTCAGTATAAATAGAACCTTCCAGATGATGGAATATTCACTCAATCCTCTCTTCTCTTCCTCAAGCATTCATCTCATCTTGTGCATTCAAGAGTCCAAGAAGTCTACTAGAAGGTTCGCTGGTCTCGGAAGTCGGAGTGCTATGATTCCGAGACGTTCGTCGTCGTTGTATCTTGGGAACGAATTGCAACAATCCGTTAAGCACCGTAGCGGAGCAATATCGTTTACGGAGATAGTGTCGAACACTAGTCTCGACGATCAGTTTGCATACTCCAGAAGCTACCCGGGATAAACATTTTGAACACCTTAAAATTCGACTCAACTCGACTACAACCCTAATTGCACTACTAGAGTTTCTTCATTCTGTCAAATTTTTTTTCAAAATTTAAGTATTAGGTTTAGATTTAATGCTAAATGATCATTATTGCACTCTTGGAATTCCCTTGAATTGGTTAAAAAAAATAATTTTAAAACTTTTAGAGTTGTGAAGCATTTTTTTTGAAAAAATATATTTTATGATCATAGAAGTTTTGAATTCATACCATTTTATTTTTCAATATTTTGAGAGCTCTATGCGCTTGTTGAGGACTTTTGCCAAAAAGGTTCTTGAACAGCATAGAGGCCTTAGATTTTTTGCATAATAGATACTTTTTAACTCCTAAAATCAAGGTCATTTTTTTCCTTACTTTTTTGACATGATCGTGTGGATCACATGATTAATGTTGTTTGCCTTTAGTTGTTATCTGGATTGATAACGAACATCGATTTCTCTCCACATTTGACTCCTATCAATAGAAAATGCATAAAGAGGAGATCTCCGAACAAAGAGAATAATTATGTTGAATGTAAGATGAGTATAAAAGTGCATAGACAAAGCATGCATAAAGTATATGAATGTGCGTCAAAACATGCATAATAAGTATATATAATCTGCGTAATCACACCCCAGACTTAAATCTTTACTTGTCTTCAAGCAAAATGTCGCAATCTAAACTCATGTGCTTTATATGCGTCATAATCCCTAGTGCACTTTTCTAACTCTATCTACGAGTTTCATTGATGAGCATGATCATGGAAGTAACTCAAGTATGGCCTAAGCATAAGTTTCTTGTGCACAGTGCAATAAGTGATCCAAACTCTTCAAGTTTCAATCCTTATCTTAGTTAAGTCGTCATCCAATTGAGTTCCTAATGTTCCCGGTGATAAGCACTTACCTGCCACACACTTTGTTCATATTCCTCAATCTACCCAAGGTCTCAAAGGCGTGCTCGATATCAAGAGAAACATAGCAATTATTTCCTCAGTAACCTAACTCGATCTCAAAGAGGTAACTTGCTAGTATCCACTCACGACAGCTATTTTTTATATCCCTTATTTTTTTTATAAGTGATTGCAAGATGCAACACTTAAACACAAATGCATATAAATACAAATATTGGGATATTTGATTTTTTTCAAATGAGGTTACATGATTCGAGCATCATTCAGTAACCATAAAATAGTTTAAAAAATTACCATGGGGACTAAGTATTAAACAAATAAGATAAATCATAACTATTCCAATGATATCAATCATTCAAACTCAATTTTAGTCATCTCTTCACTCTCTACATAAGATAATCGTGACAATATCGAAAGGTACACAGTGACATTGGACATTACTATTTCCGCAATTAGTTAGCTTTCCCTTGCAACTCTCCTTCAAAATCCGACTTGTGCATTAGAGGGAGTCATTAAGGTTTGTCTTGCTCTCCCTTCTAACATTTTCTTCAGTTCTTTCAATTAGCGTCACCAGATACTTTCATCCAAGTCCTAGGCTCAACTACCAACCCGGCAACCGCAAGACAAGACAACTGCCTGTCGCCTGTCCAATGGGAGTCAATCCAATAGGAGCTTGTCAGATAGGAATAGATCTGACGTGTATCAGACATATCGAAAGAGCTCAAGCGTGAATACATTAAGAAGTCAGCTCATCCCTTAATCTCAATTGAATCACCCATAATTTTCCTTGATGTCTGTAGGAACTGGCAATGCCCTTCCTAGAAGGTGTATGTTGTGTTTGACTCCAGATTCAGACTAGCTAGAGCACTCCCAGCGTGATGTTCTAGAAGCAACACTTGAAACGATGAATTGAAGGACATATGTTTTACGATTTACATTTTTTAATTGAGATCATATATCCAATTTTTTAAACCAATTAATTAAAGATCATCAGTGAAGTCCATAAAATTTTTTCATGTTGTCAAGGTAAATCGGGAGCTCTCATGGTCCCTTTTCTCATATCCGTTACCTTTTAAAGAAAAAATCATCTACTGCACCTATTTATTTTCTAAAACTATCTATATGTGATTCATCATTAATTCATACCTATATGATTTTTCCCTAAATATATTTTTTTTATAAATTCTTCAATCTTTATATCTATAAGTAAAAGTTAATATCGATGATATGATGATCGAGTGGTCTAATATCTCCTACCCCACGACAAGCTCGAGGGAGAGAATGAGTCCTTATTACCTATATGATAGTTGACGAGATCTCAGAGTCATATCAAATAATTATTAATCTCATTAAATTCGAGATAAAAAAATTTTCCTATGCATTGGTCAATTACAATTTTTCAATTTACTTTCTCACATATAATCACGGGGCTAACCGTGTGGGATTGCAGGGGTGACGGATTCAACCTTTTGCTACCATATCAAATAATTATTATTACGCTTCTGGTTGAAAATGTGAATAGAATGAAAAGGTAGAGACGAAGATACTATATTATGCATGAGTTTTTAGTTTCATATTGGAAGTCTCTTGACTTTATTATCGATTTTATTGTTGATTTAAATTATGACACATGTATTGATGTTGTAAACATATGTATGGGGAGAAACTCTCTCACGCATGGGTGCTCAGGCGTGGGTGCAAATCCAAGGCCCGGATTTGCACTGAACCAAGTTGACTTATATGTGAGCACGACCTGCACGCGTCGAATACCGAACCGGTCGAGATAAAATTTACCCAAAAGAATGAACCAACAATTTGCCCCTGAATCTCTTTTTGTTATCTGCTCAAGAGTGCAACGGGAGCATTAATATAAATTAATTGTGATTCCATAACGTCTCGACATTAATGGCGACATTAAACTCATTAATAGTGACTTTGTAATGTCTCAACATTAATAGTGACATTAAACTCATTAATAATGATTCTGTAACGTTTCGACACTAATGAAGACATTAAACTCATTAATGATAACATTAAATTCAACATTAAATGATTATAATTTGGTCATTCATTGCAAGGAAGATAAGAGCTCATATATAAGGAGATTGGATCTTGAGCAAAGGAGAGAGTGGCAGAAGATAAGCGAAAGAGAGAGCGAGAGGAAAAGCAGAAGGCGAACCTCTGTCCACCCGTGTTCTCCCACAAAAACTCTCTCAGTCATGCATCCGTTCAACTAAACTACTTGTGATAACACTCAGGTGCATTCTCAGTTCACCACGAACAACCAATGATTGGTTGCATGCATAGGTTTGTCGTTGTATCCTAGGAAACAAACAACCCGAGAAAACCTCGAAGCACGACTAGAGGTAGGGTGAATCTGTTACAAGGAAACTGCATTGAGTGCAGGCATCGATATCTTACTCGGCGAATTTCCTTCTTGACTCAACGATCTACGCCCGATTCTAATACTCACTACATCAACTCTATAACTCGGATCATCGAAGGCTTGGCAGAACTAGCCCCACTGACAGCCTAAGATTAGCTACTCAAGTCATCTAAACAGATAAGTTATAATTGATTTTGTATAATTTCAATTCAGTAATTTTTCTCAATATCTCTGGCAATAGATTGTCAACAATCTTGAAACACACTTCGTTCTATTAAGATGGTCACAAAACAAAGTGTTGAGTTGCAACAAACTCAACGCATGAAAGCTCCCTCTTCCCCATTGGAACTATGTCAATCAACCACTGGGAAAAGCCAAAGAAGTTCATTGGATTGAACTTTAAGAGGTGGTAGAAGAAGATGTTCTTCTACTTAACCAGCTCAATCTGGTTTAATTCTTGACCGAGGACCCTCCCAAGCGTGCTGAGAATGCTAATGCACAAACCATCAATATAGTGGAGGCATGGACTCACTCTGAGTTCCTTTGTTGAAACTGCATCTTCAATAGTCTTGCTGACTCTCTATACGTTGTGCATAGCATGAAGAGAACGATTAAGGAGCTGTAGGAGTCCCTAGACAAGAAATACAAGATGGAGGATGCAATGACCAAGAAGTTCATCGTGGGCCGTTTCCTGAACTACAAGATGGCTGACTCCAAGATCGTGATCAGCCAAGTTCACGAGCTTCAGGTGATCTTGCATGAGATCCACTCAAAATGAATGATTTTGAGTGAAACCTTCTAGGTGGCTGCTATTACTGAGAAGTTACCTCCTGGGTGGAAGAACTTCAAGAACTACCTGAAACATAAGCGGAAGGAGATGAATATAGAGGAATTCATTGTTATACTTCGCATCAAAGAAAACAACAAGAGTTCAGAGAGAAAGTTGTTCTCTCATGCTACTGTAAAAGCCAACGTGGTCAAAGATAGTCAAAACTCAAAACAAAAGAACCCCAAGACTTCCAAGATGAGACCCAGAGGAGGCATTAAGACATTCTCTAGGAAGTGCTTCAACTCTGGTCAACTCGGTCACAAATCTTTGGAATGCAGAAAGAAAAAGAAGAAGTAGGAGGCTAACCTGAACGAGAGACTAGAAATGGATGACCTCTGTGCTATTGTCTCTTAACTGAACCTGGTTGGTTCGAACTCATAGTAATGGTGGATTGATACTGAACCCACCAGACATGTCTTCTGCAATAAGGAGTTGCTCCACAACTTTGAAGAAGTCAAAGGTGGGGACAAGCTGTTTATGGAGAACTCAGCAACCTCGGACATCATAGGCCAAGAAAAAGTTATGCTGAAGATGACATCGAGTAAGGACTTTGATGACATTGAGCAAGGACCTTAGTCTGAACAATGTGTTTTATAGTCTAGAGATTCAGAAGAATTTAGTGTAGGACCGTTGGGCCGGCTATAAGGGTTGGTAAATAACCTGTCAATTAAAAACAGACAGCCCTTCCTCGAACGATTAAGCTAACACTTGTAAAATGAATTAAGCAGATAAATAGAAGCATAAAAGAAAAGACGAGGCACCAGATGTTTACTTGGTTACAACCGATGTGGTTGTTAATCCAAGGAAGATTAAACTCAAAAACTCCTTCAGGCGGAGAAGCCTCTTACAGCGTTTAGGCACAGAAAACAGAAGCTTAACTACAACTAAAGCATACAAGTGTTTGGAAATAAAATGATCGTGATAGTTTCAAAGCTTCTGGACCAAGGCTATGTTTATAGCCTTGGTCGGGGCGCCTGGAAGGGTTCCGGGTGCCCTGGGAGGGATAAAATTTATCCCCCAACGGTTGGATCGAGTCAAAGCTCGATCCTGTGAAAAAGTCACTTCCGGGCGCCCCGGAGCCAAAAGTCAACCTAGTTGACTTTTGGTCCGTGCTCTCTTCTCCAGTTCAGCTCGCCTCTGGTCTGGGTCTTTCTGCTCCGGCTCTGCTTGCTTGGGTGATATCTGACATCCGGAATAGGGCTCACCCGAACTCAACTTCCGGTCTTCTCGAGCGTGCTTCCCTCCGGCTTCTCGTCCCTCGGAATTGCCGCGTGTCCCTTCTCGTCCACCAGCGTACTCATCCGCAGACTTCGTCCCTCGGTCGCACCCCGTGCCGACCTTAGTGCTGCGTCTCTTGCTCCCCGAGCAATCTTCCGCTCTGGCTTTCGTACCTCGGAACCACCGCGCGCACTTCCTTCTCGTCCGCCGGTGTACTCTTCCGCAGCGCCTCGTCCCTCGGACGCACAGCGTGTCGTCCTTCTCGCTAGCTGCGTCTTCCGCTCGAGTACCTGTGCTCCTAAGCTCCTGCACACTTAGACACAAGGTTAAATACAACGCAGGACCTAACTTAACTTGTTGATCACACCAAAACAACCTTGGGGTTCCAACAATCTCCCCCTTTTTGGTGTGATCAACCCAAGTTAAGCTAGGGTCAAAAATAGATATGAAATTAAACAATTTATTGCAATAATGTGCAACAAGATAGAAAAAATTAAATTTCAAAAAATTTTAATTTTCAATTTGTAACTCCCCCTAGACTTATACTTTCCTTCTCCCCCTTTGATCACAATAAAATGGGGTTTAAAATTCTAAGGGTTTAAAGACTTAGAAAATTTTGAAAAGTTATCTGTTAAAATATTTCTAAGTCAACAATAGCTTTTTGAAAAGTTTCTAAGTTAAAAAAAACTTTCTAATCTCAAAAGACTTTTATGCAAGAAAATTTAAATAAAAAAAAAAATTTCTATGTATTTATTAGTTCTTAATTCTATTTATCAGAAAGTTTTAAATTTCCATTTTAACTTATCATAATTTCTTAAATCAATCTTTTTCAGATTTAAAACTGCAAGTATTAAACATGTAAAAATTTGTATCATGTTAATTTCTATTTTTTGAATTTCTACTTCACAAAAATATTTGAATAGCATAAATTTTAACTTGATAAAATTTTTTGACAATATAAGAAGTTCTTTCGGAAATGTGCAAAATTCGTTCGAAAGACTATTTTGTAATTTGCAAGAATTGTTTAACAATAAGAGTTTGCAGGAATCTATTAATAATAGATTTCTTAATCTGAAAATTTTGTTTGATGAATCAATTTCTAATTCACAAGACTTTTTTAGTAAAGTAATTTGTAATTCGAAATTTTTAGATCCGGAAAAGGTTTTTGAAAAAATACTTTGTGATTCGCAAGAATCTTTCGTCAAAATATTTTGTAATTCGAAAAAAATTTTAGATCCGAAAAAAGTTTTCGATAATATTTCTAAGTTGCATAATTCTTTCGTAAAAATATTTTGTAATTTGCAACAATTATTCGACCGAAGATTTTCTAATCCGAAAAGTTCTTTCGATAATTCAAATTTTGGTTTGCAAAAATCTTCAGGTAATTTGATTAATTGAACCAGTTGTTCAGAGGGTAGAGGCCATACCTTACTTACCTCGTCGGCCGTTGGTTCTCCCCCTGTTGAATTAATTTCTTCCGAAGATTCTCCCCCTTCATTGATCTCGGGATGTACTTCGACTGTTGGGGTTGTCTTGGTAATTTCTTCCGTCTCGGATTCTTCTGATGACGGCTCGATGTCTATTGAGGAGACGACTTCAACCGGTTCTTCATAGAGCATTAAGAACTTTTTCCAAAATTCTTTCGCGCTTTTGTACTCTCCGACTCTGTCGAAATCTTTAGTTGGTATTGCGCTTAGAATGTGAAACTCTGCCATGGACTCTTCACGTTGCTTCTCGTTCCAGAGGCGTATGTCGATTTTTTCTCCGTTCGTGTCTTTCGGTGCTTCATAACCTGTTTTCATTATTAGAGAAATACCAATATCAGAGTTAAGAAATACCGTCATTTGTTGCTTCCAAGAAGCAAGCTCCCCCTCGAATGCTGGTGGGTAGTCGCTAGCTCCGGCCATTGTTTTGTTGCTTCAGACGGCGGTTAGTCCTTCTGAGGCGTACTCGGCTCTGATACCACTTGTAGGACCGTTGGGCCGGCTATAAGGGTTGGTAAATAACCTGTCAATTAAAAACAGACAGCCCTTCCTCGAACGATTAAGCTAACACTTGTAAAATGAATTAAGCAGATAAATAGAAGCATAAAAGAAAAGACGAGGCACCAGATGTTTACTTGGTTACAACCGATGTGGTTGTTAATCCAAGGAAGATTAAGCTCAAAAACTCCTTCAGGCGGAGAAGCCTCTTACAGCGTTTAGGCACAGAAAACAGAAGTTTAACTACAACTAAAGCATACAAGTGTTTGGAAATAGAATGATCGTGATAGTTTCAAAGCTTCTAGACCAAGGCTATGTTTATAGCCTTGGTCGGGGCGCCTGGAAGGGTTCCGGGTGCCCTGGGGGGATAAAATTTATCCCCCAACGGTTGGATCGAGTCAAAGCTTGATCCTGTGAAAAAGTCACTTCCGGGCGCCCGGAAGGGTTCCGGGCGCCCCGGAGCCAAAAGTCAACCTAGTTGACTTTTGGTCCGTGCTCTCTTCTCCAGTTCAGCTCGCCTCTGGTCCGGGTCTTTCTGCTCCGGCTCCGCTTGCTTGGGTGATCTCTGACATCCGGAATAGGGCTCACCCGAACTCAACTTCCGGTCTTCTCGAGCGTGCTTCCCTCCGGCTTCTCGTCCCTCGGAATTACCGCGTGTCCCTTCTCGTCCACCAGCGTACTCATCCGCAGACTTCGTCCCTCGATCGCACCCCGTGCCGACCTTCGCGCTAGCTGCGTCTCTTGCTCCCCGAGCAATCTTCCGCTCTGGCTTTCGTACCTCGGAACCACCGCGCGCACTTCCTTCTCGTCCGCCGGTGTACTCTTCCGCAGCGCCTCGTCCCTCGGACGCACAGCGTGTCGTCCTTCTCGCTAGCTGCGTCTTCCGCTCGAGTACCTGTGCTCCTAAGCTCCTGCACACTTAGACACAATGTTAAATACAACGCAGGACCTAACTTAACTTGTTGATCACACCAAAACAACCTTGGGGTTCCAACATTTAGTGCCTAGATCACTGTTAAGCAAGCATGGCTTACGCATTGTTTTTGAGTCAGACAGAGTTCTACCGTCAAAGAATGAAATGTTTGTAGAAATGTGCTATGTATCTGATGGGTTGTTCAAGCTCAATGTAATGACCATTAGGCCTAAGATAAATAAACATGAAAGCTCTTCCACTTATATACTTGAGTCTTCATGTTTGTGGCATGGTAGACTAGGGCATGTTAACTACGATGTGTTGTGTAGATTAATAGTGTCTTCTTTTCATCTAAGGATTCCAATTTTCCCGGTTGAGGGTGTTTTTGTAACTTCATCCATTGGTGCCTTGTATCCTCGTCAAATAGCGAACCACTGGTCGATGTCGATCTTGAAGTATAACTCCATCCGCTTCATTAAGTATAAAAAGTCATCTCCATTAAAAAGCAGGGGACGAGCGATATTATAACCTTCATTTTGGGCCATGTAATTACTAAAATAGCATAAACTTAAATAGATACCAAGACTTGGTCTTGGGGTAAGTAGTGTCGTAGAAAGAACAGAATAAGACGAAAAACTCAAGTGGTGTTGCACCAACTTGAGTAAAACCAAAATTAAAAAGAATTTATTCTAAGAGGTAATTATACTAATTCAAATAGATTTAAAAAACTAAAATATGGAGAAACAGGATAAGAAGAAGAAAAAGGAAAGAAACACAATCCTCGTTGCTTGATTGATGGTTGTACCAATTTAGAGCAGACATGCTCTGATACCACTTGTAGGATTATTACGTACGTGAGAGTGGAGGGTGAATCACATGGTTTTAGAAAAACTTGTCTTTCTAGGTTTTTAAATGCGAATATGCAGCGGAATAAGGTAAAGCAAAGATCGAAAACACACAAGTACACAAAGGAGTTACTTTGTTCGGAACCTCCGACGACTCCTACCCCAAGACGCATGATCTCTCGGACCATATCGACGGATAATCCACTATAAACCTCTTCTGAAATCGCCGAAAGAGAAAATTGAGTATAATAAAAAAATAAGGACAAGTATAACAAGCTACACTTTCCTTTTATACAGTAATTAAGTACAAAAAGAAATTTCGTTACCCAACACTTGTAGATTATCGGATCGAGCTCAGTGTTGGACGCCTTTTCAACAGTAGTAGGGCATAGTAGCGTCACAGCACAGCAGAAGGATGAAGTCAGACTAACAGGAAACTTGAAGGGTCGCGTATTGAACTTGTAAGTTAGTTGTCTAAAATGCTCAATCAACCCCATCTTTTATAGGTTGTTTAGGGCGCCTCCAAGCCTCGTCTAGGGCGCCTCCAAGTGAAAATTTAATCCCAAAAACCTTGTCATTATAAGTTCCGTAACTTTCAATTTTTATCCTTTGGAAGGTATCTTCAAAACTCTTCCAAGACGCCTCTAGCGCCAAGCTCAAGGTGCCTCTAGAGGCATGTGAGGCGCCTTCGCGCCCTCCCGTGTGGAGTCTTCAACTAAGCATCCAAAGCGTCTCCACTCACACAGGAGGTGCCTCTACACCATTGTCCAGGGTGCCTCCAATCGACTAGCGAGCGGCTTAAGTACTGTTCACCAAAGCTGAATTTTCTTTCTAACTCCTACAAAAGCATGTTAGTCTAAAATCAAAGCGTAACTACAAGATAGAGTTAGCGCAATCATAAAATAGTAATATTAATTAGACCTTGTCTGTTGGTGCAGTTTGCACTAACGGTCTAACTCAGGTTTTTAATGAATGACAAGTAGTTAAGTTAGGTGTTTAGTTGTCTAACCATTTCACCCAGTGTGCAGGAATTAACAGCCTGACAAAATCTAGATAAGTCAACGGACCGACCGGATATCTAGCGGGAAGTTCAGATAGGTCGACGGGCCGACCAGATATCTGGCGGGAAGTCCAGATAGGTTAACGGGCAAACCGGATATCTGGCAAGAAGTCCAGATAGGTTGACGGGCTGACCGGATATCTAGTAGAAAGCTCAATTAGGTCTGCGGACTGGACAATTGGTAAGTAAAGGTAAGTCAATAGAGGAGAGTGACTTAGTGAGGATGCGTCCCGGTTGAGGGACAGTATGTGTTGGTCCAGTTTAAGTTTATTTAGAAACCCTAAACTAAGATCTTAACTAGTTCCTGGTCTTGAAAGGGCAGGAACTAATTACTGCTTCTTATTATGATTGTGCTAACTTTGTTTTGTAGGTTAAATATTTTATATTTGGACTAACATAACTTGTAGGATAAAATGAGCAAAAAGCCTTCAGATGAACAATACCAGAAGGCGCCTTCAAGGTGAAGGAAGGCGCCTTCGCACTATTCATGGAAGGCGCCTTCCATGCCTTGAAGGCACCTTCTGCAGTATGAAATTTGGACGTCGTCGTAAATAAAGAGCGCGCTATTCGGGATAGGATTTATTCCATTGGAGGCGCCTTCCATGGCCTATATAAGTCAATCTCGACCAAGCATCAAATACAACCTTCTATACAAGCTACTACGCGATCATTTGAGATTCCGACTACTCCAGGCTCCTGCTGTAAAGCTGCTACGCTCGACGACTGCTCCGAGGACTTCCGATCACAGCTGGCAGAACAACACCGACATACGAGAGCTCTCACTTCATTCCCTACTTGTCGATAACAAAGTTTTTATTGTACTTAGATTCTACAAACGGAAAGTGTGGTCTGTTATACTTCTCCGATCTTCTTTGTATTTGATTCCCTTTTCCAGAGGTACCGAAAAAGGCTTTTAGTAGATTATCCGTTGATAGGTCCGCGAGCCCTGGGTCTTGGAATAGGAGTCGTCGAAGGCTTCGAACCAAGTAAACTGACCGTGTTTTCTTGTGTTCGTTATTTTCAAATTCGTAAGTACTTTCCATTGCGCGTACTCATGTTTTTAAAACGATAAAACAAGTTTTTGAAAACTAGGTGATTCCCCCCCCCCCCCCCCCCTTCTCACATGCGTATCGATCCAACACTGTCTTCCCGAGATCAGGATCTAATCACGTTCTCAATTTAGGTTTCCAAAATAGACCTAAATTAGACCTGCGCCTAAAGTCCCTATTTGGGGCTCGTCCTCACTAGAACACTCTCCTCCAGTGACTTACCTTACTTACCATGTAGAATTGCTTGACTCTACCTTAGTCTACCAGGTCTTCCCACCAATTGTCAGGTCCGCAGACTCAACTAGATTTCGGCCAGCTGTCAGGTTCCGCGGACCCAACCGGATTTTCCGTCAGATATCGAGTCACTCCTTGACCTATTTGGACTTCTACACCATCTATCAAGTCCTCCATACTTAGCTGGATTTCATCCTGGTGTCAAACCAATCAAGTCCTACACACTCGTTAAATAGGTTAGATCACACCACATCTAACTTTAATCTACTTGTCATTCATCAAAACTTAGGTTTGACCACTAGTGCCAACTACACCAACACTAGTCACTTACTCAGGGTGCCTCCAATCAGATGACGTGTCTCGAGCACTGTTCATCTGAACTTTAATTTTGCTCTAATCTCCTACAAAACATGTTAGACTAAAATATCTACAAATAGAGTTAGAACAGATAATAATAAAATTTAGTTCATATCTTACTAAGACCATAATATAGTCTTGGTCTATATTTAGATTTTCAAAATGATTCTAAATTGAACCAACATCTAAGGTCCTGTTGGACTCGTCATCATTAATTTTAACCTTTTGTCATCCATCAAAACTTGAATTTGATTATAGTGCTAACTGCACTAACAAATGTTTCTATGAGGGGAGTCACAAGGATGACATATTATATCTCTTTCGTGTACACGATTTTAATGTCACTTCACGTGGCTTGTTATTATGGCAGATGTATACAAGCATTGAAGCCCAACAATTAATAGGATGTGATACATGACTTTCAAAAGAATATTTTTCTTTTTCTTCCCAAGCATGTGACTACTCTGCTTATAACGAGGATGATTATACATTTTTCATTCTATCAGTTCGCTATCTTCATTTTAAAAGATTATGCAGTTATTGATACAATAATGAATCTTCTTTACTAACAAACCCAAATATCTAATCAATTTATTTGTATTGTAGAAACTATCAGTCATGCAGTTATCAGCGAGGAACAACTCTGACATCAATTGACACATGTCATCGTAAAATCGTTAAGAGAAATGAGATTCTTCCTTCATGTTCAGTAATCTTACGGTAGCTGATAGTTGAAAATGATCCAAAGGAATGTCTTCCCATAATTCTTTTTCACTAACCTTTAACATGTCATATATTTTATGAACTTTGGGTGTAAGTATTTCCTCTTTATTTGATTGATCATATGCTTTCATTATATTGTAAACCATTGATTGCATTACATTCACAAGCCTTGATGATTCCTCTGAAGCAATCGGGTAGGATGATGAAGCAACATAAGGTCCAATTTAGTCAAATACATACTGATCTTAATGACAATACTAGTTGTAATAATTTGAAACAAACTCGTACCTACATATGTGTTTTCACTCTATCCATATCACGAAAAGTTGTATTTCTACATCTGCTTTGATTATATGGACACTTTAACTCAACACTATTCAAGTATTCTGGATGAGACTTAGCAAAGTTCACAAACTCTTCAACCCAGTAAAAAATTCTTGACTAATAAATCCATTGTCTAATTTATTATACATCTCAACCTTGCTTTTATACATTATAGTCTAATGGGAATAAAATTTCCAACACTTTTTAATCATGTCAAACTAAGCGTGCTTATATTTAAATCATTTAGGTCTCATGAAACTAAGCATGCTTTTGTAAGGTAAATGTTAGAAACCTTAGTATCTTGTAAGGGTTCTCCTATGGTTTGATTATAAGAACGAGTTTAATTCTTTTTAGGTCTCATGAAACTAATTGCAATTGAATAGGAATCATTACATAACCTGAGAGCACCAAAGCTTTACATTGTGACGGAGAGGAGTAGATAAACAATGCTCGAAGGAGTGCTCACAGACGATGGAGAGCTAGGGCACTATGATGCTAGAGAGGAGTTGGATTCTAAAGAGAAGGAGCTTGAGCACACTGACTCGTGGACGTCGAAGAGCACCAATGACTCAGGAACACTAGAGAGAGTGCTGAGGAGGCTGGAGATAAGGCTAAGCTTGTTGTACACGAGGCTAAGGCCACTGGACATTGCCACCAAGTGTCATGTTTGAGAGGTGTCCTAAGGCAATCGCCTTATAGTTTGTACCTATTTATTGGATAAATAAAGATTCATTATTTGAGCGCACATTATATATGTATTTGATTGGATTTTAAATTCATTTACTGAATGCCCGTAAAATGATTCATCACATGAGAAAATTTGTGATTGGATTACAACTTGTGAGCATCTCTACATGTACAATTATGAATGTATGAAATAGTTCCTAGTCAATGAATTGATAAGTTCAGACATCATCGATTTGGTGAAACTATATCTAAATCACTCAAAAGCCCTAGTTATCTAAATCATACAATTACATATATGATTGAAGTATAATGCTTAGCCTGAATAGAATCTTGTAGACGCATTACACTTCCCTTATTCCTTGGTGCATTTTAAGTCAATCAAAAAATATTAAGATATTGAATTTTACAATCTAAAACAAGTTGGGTCTAGAGTAAATTAAGCGCCCTTTGAGAATTCATTTTCTAATAAGGTAAATCGATTTAATTCCCTAGGCATTGGTTTATATCCCAAACTATCATTATCATAATTCTGCCTTTATCTTTGAGATCGTGTTAGATACTCAAAACCTAGGCTAATCAAACTAGAATAGGCCAACTACCTATTCAATCGACTAACACTATTATGGTTATCTCATGCCCCTGTCTTGGAAGACTTCTCAACTAAGACTAAATACACCCTCATGATTTATCCCTTTTAGAATGTATGGGGTCACCTGGATGGACTATTAAGATGACGACTTCACCTTTTACCATCAGATATTCATGGGCATATATAAAAGCTTGGTACAAGATGTTACATTTTGAAAGACAAGCCGAAGAATACACTCTCAATGTAATCTCTCTTTGCTCTCATGCATTCAAATCTTCAGCTACTTAAATCCACTAAGCCCTTTCTTGAACTCTAATAAGCAATCCAATCCAAGCACCTCTCTATACAAACCTCTAGCTCTCGAACCCACAAAGCTCCTCTATGTGAATGTGAAAGGAATGAAATGAAAGTTGAATGAGATGAGATTAGGAACTAATAAAAAAATAAAAGTGATTTATCAAATGATTTTAATGTTTTAATTTATCGTTTAATTCAATTCAATTGACTTGATTAATTATTTTTACTCGATCAACCCAACTTATGGTAAAAAGGTGATTGGCTCACCCCAATATCCCTATTAATTTGTCCCTAAATTAACAGGGAGAAGGTAAATCACTCGATTAACTCAACTTGCACATTTTATTTGGTTAATTGATCTCGTTGTCCTGGCTAAAAATAAATAAGCATTATATTTGAGGTACAGGAGCCCTTATTATTTTGACTTTGTTAACCCACACTTTCAAAAAAAATTTTAATAATTTTTTACTTAATTTTTCAAAAAAAGAATAAAGTCTATTTTATTCCACAAACTTAAAATAATTGACGGGAAAAAAATGATCAGTACATCCAATAATTATCCATTTAATCCAATAATTATATTATGGTCATCATTTGTCTCCGGAACTATGGTATCACGGTAAGATATCTAGATTGTCACCTAAATACTCACGGTTCGTTTTCAGTTATGACGTATTTATAAAAAAAAATTCTCTAAATGAGATGAGCAACCAACGGATGCTGAACTTCTGGATTATTCGTCGCGCACGATTCCCCAATTATCCTTGTGGTCAGTAAAAAATTTCGTAAAACTAAATCGATCACCCTAGACTAAGATTAATCAATAAGACTAACTAGATTTAACATTTTTTTTATACATCTTGTGGCCATCATTTATTTCAAATAACACAAATTCCAACTTGTATTTCACATTAGATATTCCAACGTTATTTCAATTCTCTTAGAGATCTTTATCCAAATAATTAAAAAACTAAAATTTCAATACAAAAGAAATGGAATAATATTGGAACTAAAAATACTATAATATTTGCAACCTAAGAATAAAATTAAAATAAATAGTAAGGAGAAAGTTTTACTTGCTTATAATGTATTAGATCACTTAGGAAAATAATTAAGAAAATCAAGATTCAAATCTTATAAGAAATCAATATAAGGAAAAAAAATAAACGATCAATTATTAAGAGAGAGAGAGAGAGAGAGAAAGCTTTTACTTTCCATTTACTCTATATGGAAGCACTAAGATTAATGGAAAGCATTTTGTCAAATACATCAAAATCACATAATCGAGCTCCAACAATTGGGGCATGATTGCACCAACACTTCTACAAATGAAATGGACGAAATCAAGGAGTAATGGATCAAGAACTTGCGAGTGGAAGAGCCTCATCAAAGGCTAGTTCATTAACTTTGTGCTTAGAGAACCACCGATCTGGCTAGTAGCTCTTGTTAGAGCAAAAGTTATCATGACAATCTCATGTAACTCCTTATTCTAAGCTTTACAATTAACACTGTGGCATCCTAACGGTCATCTCTCTGACTAAGGAAAAGGAAGCACGAGTATGAACAATTGCCAACATTTTACTGCATTGGTTTTTAAAATGTAATCTTCCACATCTCTCCAAAAACTATAAGCTTATCATCATAAGTAAAGACCAGCGGTGATTATGGAAAGAGGCCAAGAAGAATAGGATACAGCTCGGGACATTAGGGGCATTTTGAAAGTAAACTGCTGGCCTATTATTAAATTAATTTTGACTCAAAATAGAATATCAGATAGAGAATATATTTATGAACTGGAGCTACCATTCGTAAATGATGAAAATGTGATGGTCAGGGAAGTGACCATCTTAACCAATCAAATCCAGCCTGATTGAACTCATATTCAATCTAAGATGATGCATCTAACATGAAAGAGAGTAAGCTCACAGTATATGTCGTCCTCCATATAATTCAGAGGTGAAAACATTAAGGACCAGTGAGGTCGACTAAGATTTGGTTGAGCAAGAGAGAAAGGTTGAGATTTCAACTCAACCAAGGTCCAAAACCAGAAGTAGCTGGCTGGAGCAAATAGTACGAAGATGGTTATCGATGTATCATTCAAATGTTCACTAAATCTGACCAATGGCATCACTTACTAGCAAGACAGGGGTACACAGAATATATTTCTTTCTTGAGTACAACAGCAGCAAGGAGACTTTGAGTCAAAATTAATTTATATTTTTGTTTTTTCTTTTACATTATCATATTGAGTAGCTTATCAAATTGTTGAGTGAGCATAAAAACTACACCTACTACATGTCTAAACAAGCATTAAAGAAAAACAAGAGAAGGAGAACAACCAAAAAGGAGGAATGGACAGAAATATAGACAAAGGAACTTTCTTCCTATCTTGCTAATTTTATTCTTTCTAATAAGGACAATTCAAGTTGTATTCCAAAGTTGTACATTGTTCAGTCAAAAAGGATAATCAGAACAATTAGGAAGAATAATACACCCAAGAAAAATAAAAATAAATAGAGCTGACATTGAAATCAATTATTTTAGGAATTCCATTGTTTGGATGTGAAAAATAATTATAATCTGACTTGAATTTTGTTTCTCCAAATAATAGAATTGAAAGGTGGTTTCTAGAGTTTCGATGGAGGAATTAGAATTACAGCTTATTTTAACCAATTTCCATTATACAAGAATTTCAATTATAAATAGAAGAACCTCTAAGAATTTTTTTTTTAATTTAAGTCTCAAAATAAATATTCATTCTTATTTGTTCAGATCTAGATAGCAGATCAATTCCATTGCAGGTATTGTATCAGAGTAAGGATGTATTTGTTCAGATCTACATAGGGGATCAATTAGTTGACATGGGAGATTTCATCATGGTGGCTGAGCCAGTGGCGGATACATTTGGCATCAGGGTTCTTGAGAATTATCAAACACACGGGATCTAGTTTGATTGAATTCTCGATCGTAATTGAATGTTAGAAACAGAATTCCAGCTCCACTTTAATGTGTCAAAGAAGCTGTTAAAGAAATCGACTGACCTCTTGGGCCTCTTCCTCGGTCAGAAGCTGTTGCTGGACCTCAGAACTACGTTCCAAGGGGGCGCTGCAAATGATGGGGGGCAAGCACGGCTTATTCATCTTCCCTTTTCTCCCGACCACTGCCACCGCCATCGCATCAGACGCAAAGTCCAACGAGGAGGAGCGCCGGAAACATCGATAGAGATTTAGCGACCTGTTAAGCATACAGATCGCCGCCATTGCCTCTCCCTCCCAACTCGCTCGCTCCCTCCCTCTCAACGGAGACGCAGATGAGATGGCCCCGAGTTGGACTTCATAAGTTCGTCCACTATAATTTTTCACGCCTTAACATCAATCCAACGGCGCAGTTTTCATCCCCACCGACCATACCCGCGCATCGACGGCTCTGATGGACGAGCTTGAGTCAATTGAAAGTCAATATATTTAAGTCAATCAGATAGTTAAGTGAGTTAATTGATTAAAATATAAGTTGACTAAATTTGACTCAAGAAATAAAAAAACAACTATATATAAGAAGAAGGATAGCATAGATCAAACAAAGTAAAGAAGTTTGTTAACGATCTAAAGGACATAAAGTGATGTAAGTAGCCACGTAATTTTTCAACGGAGATGGGCAAAATAAGAACGACAATTGATTCACTTAAAATTATCAAAATGTTAAAAAATATATTTAATTTTTAAATTTCCCAAATAGAACTTTTGTTTTCATTTTATCCCTCTCATCAACTACTATGATGTTACACTCAAAGAACAACATAACGTTACATTTTTAAAATAAGTACCATTATGATATTAATTTTAAAAAATAAAATATCATAGTGGTATTATATTTGAAAACTAACACTACTTTGGTACTACAAAAATAAATATTATATTTTGAAAACTAACATCAGTTTTTGAAATGTAACACCACAATAATATTATTTTTTAAAATTCAATAATATAGTGATGGTGTTTTTGAAAACCAAATTGAATAATAATAATAATAATAATAAAAACAGAAACCTTCATTTGACAATAAATGTTGCTACAATTATACATAAATGTTTATTTGCTTGAACTATGGCACCAAACTACTGAACTTATGGACTTCATTCTTCCTATTGCATGAAGATCACAAACCCCAACTTGATCACCATTCCTTTCCTCAAGCTCATCCATTTTTATACTCAAATAAATTATACAAGACTGAATAGTATTATTAAGTAATCCACTGTTAAATTATCTTCTTGTATGATATTCGGTTCCACCGAGATGGGAGCATCAGTAATATGAAGGAGAGGCTGCCGGTTATGGTAGATCTGACCACGGTTCAGAACCGATGGTTCGACGGTTCGAAACCGCTGGTTCGACGGTTCCAGGCAGGTCGACCCTTAACCTTAACCGTCCAAGACGATTACAGTTCACAGTTCAGAACCGCCGGTTCACGGTTCGGTTCACGGTTTGTCACGGTTCGTCACGGTTCAAGATTAATATGTTAAAAAAAAATAAAAAATAAAAAATTAAACATTAAAAATTAGAAATTAAAATTTATTAAAAAAAGGGCTTGCACTTATTTAAGTTGCCTACGTATCCCTTTAGGGGAATCAAAGCCCACGTAGTTCTTTTACATTTTTATCCTTTTTACATTTTCATTCACTTCCATTTCCTGTTCCTGTCGTATTTGTTCCTTCAGTATCAAAATCTTTAACTTCATCATCTGAAAGTTGCATTCCTTGGATTCTTTTCTCCGCTCTGGTCCAATCGTCCAGTAATGCTTAGGCTTCCAATGAGTCGGGAGACAAAGTTGATCGTCGTTCATCTAATATGTTGCCGCCGGCACTGAACGTCTGCTCCACAGCAACAGTTGACACTGGACAAGCTAAAATTTCTTTTGCGATCACGGAGAGAACGGGAAAGCTTTGAGCCTTCTGTGACCACCACTTTAAGATATCAAAGTTTTCGCTATCTGCTTCATTAAAATCAAAAGAAGTCGTAAAATAATTCTCAAGTTCCTGTGTGGAACTTGAGGATCCCCGTGAACGTTTTGTCCGTTCTTTTAATAAGAGTTGTGCTTTTGTAAGTTTTAAATTACTACTAGTAGTTTGTTGAATTTCAGAAATATTAATTTGTGTTCCATATTTTGCATAATATTGATTATAAATATCATATAAATAAATTCTAACATTATATATAATATTAACTGGATCAGGGGAAGAAGAATCTTTAATTGGAATTAAAGCATCATAATATAAAGTTAACATTTCTTGTAAAACTTCTAATTTAAATCTAGGATCTAAAGCAAATGCAATTAAATAAATTTCAGGAATTAAATAAAAATATTTTTCCCATTTAGTTTTCATAGCTAAGATACAAGGAGATAAAGATTCATTATTAATATGTTCATTTAAAACTAATACTATATTAGAAAAATTTTCTAAAACTAATTGAGCAGTGGGATAATAAACACCGGAAAGTTGTTCGGTTGCATCATTAAATACTTTTAAAATTTCACAAATACTACTACAAATATTCCATTGTTGTGAAAATAAATATATATTAGTATTAGTGTTTTGTGCAAAAAATGAACATAATAATTCTTTATATTGAAATGAATCTTGTAATAATTAGTATGTTAAATTCCAACGTGTTGGTACATCACGTGGAAATTTTTTAGGTCTCATTCCATTAATTTTACAAAACCTACCCCATTGTTTCATTATAGATGGATGAGACCATAAATAAGAAATTGTAATTCTAATAGGTTTAATATAACTTTCTAAAAATTTTAAACCATCTTGAACACATAAATTTAAAACATGGCATACACAACGAATATGAAAAAATAAACCTCCAATAATAGGTTGACAAACAAATTTTAGATCATCTATACAAGCGATATTAGAACTAGCATTATCTAATAATATTGAAAATATTTTATGAGTTAAACCATATTCTTCTAAAATTAAACATAATAATTGTATGATATTATGAGCATTATGTGATTCATCAAAAATTCTATAAGCTAATAATCTTTTTTGGAGGTTCCAAGAGTTATCGATCCAATGGCAAGTCACACCCATATACGAATGTGTTTGCCAATGATCACTCCAAATATCGGAACATAAAGAAAATTTATTATCTAATTTACTAAATTCATCAATTAAATTCTTTTTACCTTGTTTTACTAATTTTTTAATTGTACGAGTAAGTGTAGTCCTAGGAACACGTTTAGCACATGGATTAAGAGATTCTTTACAAAAATCTTCAAATGTGCATTTAGATCTAAAACTAAAAGAAAGATGTTCTACAGAAACAAATTTAGCTAATGATTCTCTTAATTTATTATCCGAATATAAAAATAAACCGGAATGCTAGTTGAAGAAAATCTTGATAATTGTGTTTGAGAACGGTCGAGTTCATATTCCGTCGGGTGCTTCGTTTCTACATGTCGTTTCAACGACCCATAGCCGCCGCCGGCTTGGAATTTGTAGGAAATATTGTAGTGCTTACATTTTGCACGCATTTCTTCCGACGGAAGAGTAACCTTCTCAAAATGTTTAGTAAAAATAGAAGACTTTAGAGGAGCAAGTTCCCGAACCTTAGAAGTAATTGCATCGGTACTTCCTTGTGTGTCGGGTGTCGGGTGTCGGATTCGGAAGATGCTCGATCTCATCATCGGTGGATTGAATGTTGGGGTCCTCCTCCCGCGGATTCATTATTTGCTTTCCCTTCCGAGCTCGAGATGATGCACCTCCGCGGCCTCCTTCCATTGTAATTGAAAATTGAAAACGAAAGCGTGTAGAGATTAGAGAATACGAAAATGAGATTAAGAGTAGAGAAGATGTGTGTGAAAAATGATGAAATAAGCTCTCTATTTATAGAGTTTTGATAGTAACGGACACTAAATCATAGTCATTGATCAAAAAACGGTCAAATGATCCTAACCGTTGAAAAAAAATACCTAAAAAACCCTCCCAACGGCTACGAACCGCCAGTTAACCGGCGGTTTCAACGGCTATGAACCGCCGGTTAACCGGCGGTTCAAGCCGTTTAAAAAAAAAAAAAAAAAAAATTGCGGCTGAACCGCCGGTTCAACCCGCCGGGTCCGGGCCAGACCCGGCCCGGGGTCGGGTCTAGGTTATGATTCTGTATTCGATAAATTGCCTCATAAAAGCGCTCCCAGTCGAAAACTTTTGATATTCATTGACTCGAGCAAATTTCTAGGGCTATAGGTTTGTAGTCCTTCACATTTGCCTTAAATCCTACTCCAAATTCTCATATATTCAATTTATCAGATGCCTGCCACTTCACCTCTTCTTTGGCTTCCTGCTTAGAATCCTTTTAGTTGATCACTTTGCGGATGATGAAGGTGATGTCGACAAAACTGACCCTTTACGGGCTGCACAATGCAGGTAGAAACTTGAAAAAGAATCACTAATTATTACTCCAAGTATAAAGCATCTGTTGAATATTTTATGCAAAGCAAATAAAAATTTAACAAAATTTGTTCATTCACTAGGGCAATCAATAATAAGCTGAGAATTTGACTTGTGAAATTGGCAACCAGTCTATCAAACTAATAGATAGCTGCAAGGATTGCGGTGTCGTTTCGTACCGGGCGGCACGAACAGTTTTTACCGTTCCGTCGTCCGGCCGAAACCGGCACACGACACGCCGCGATTTTGGTGTGTGTATTGCGCGGGCGTGGGCTGTGCTTTCGACGCGTGATACGCGCGTTGATGCACGCCAGCACAAGCGAGCGACACTCACGACAGAAGGAATCGATTCGATTCCTTCTGTCGCGCGAAAAAACCCTATAAAATGTACCGATTAGCAGTAGCTGCAGCAGCAGCAGCAGCGAGACGAGGCGAGGCGTGGCGCAGCGAGGCGAGCAGCGGCAACGGCGAGGCGAGCACCAGTAAGGCAAGCAGCAGCAGAGGTACGATTCCCTATTCCCTATTCGTTTCGTCCCGTTTCGTATGCATTGCTGGCGGCGCCGAAGGCGTCGTCGGATGCCTCCGGCGCCGCCGGAGGCATCCGACGACGCTTTCGGCGCCGCCAGACCCTGCGATCCGCCGCTGCCGAGCAACGTGATCGCTCCCAGCGGCGAGATCGGGTGCGCCTCGTGCGTGCCCGAGCGATTTTATTTATAAATCCTAATTAAATTTTCTTAATAAAAATTAAAATATATAAAAAATATATTTAAAAATCAAAATTTAATTAATATTCTGAAAAATTAATTTTTAATGTTTTAAATTGTATTTAAAAATTTTAAAAAATTTATAATAAATTTGTTTAAAATTTTAAAAAATTATAAAAATTCAGATATATATTATAATATTTTTTTATTTAAAATTTAATTTATTTTTTTTAAAATAATAAAAATTCAGATTTATATTCTAATATTCTAAAAAAATAAAAATTCTAAAAAAACTAGTAAATTAAATTTATATTTTGATATTTTTATTATTTTATATTTTTAAAATAATAATTAATTAATTAATTAATTTGTATAATTATTATATATAAAATAACATCTTTATGCTAATTTATATATTTATTATAGATAATATTTTTTATCTGAGAATTAATTTAAAATTTGGATCCATGAATATTAACTTTTGTACTTTTGTAATATGTTTAGAAATATTACAAGTCTTTTATTTTAAAAATTTTGATAAAGGTATGTTGTTATGTTTATGATTCCTAATAAAACAGTATTAATCTTGTGCAATTCTGATCAATCTAAATTG
The DNA here is from genome assembly GCF_018446385.1 of Zingiber officinale. Taxonomy (NCBI): domain Eukaryota; kingdom Viridiplantae; phylum Streptophyta; class Magnoliopsida; order Zingiberales; family Zingiberaceae; genus Zingiber; species Zingiber officinale. Next base: position 114,263,902 of record NC_055993.1, on the reverse strand, counting down.
AGAAAGATGAATTAATATTTTTAGGAGATTGTTTCAAATTTCAGAAGTTGATGTTTATAGTTTATATACTTAATTTGTAAATTTACAATAATAAATACATTTTTGACATTATAAAATGATGATCATTACCTAGAAATGTATATTATCCTTACTTTTACTTTTTGTATAATGCATAGGTAATGACACCAAAACAACAATCTCATGATCAAGCTTGGAGACACGCACGTCGATTAGAAAATCGATTCCATTGGCAATGTTTGCATTGCGATATGATTGGACGCGACGGCAGGGTCACACAAAACAACATCTTGCTGGTGGATATCCGGATGTTTCTAATTATCCAAAAGTTTCTCAAGAAGTTCGTCGTGCAATGAAAGAGGAACTTAATGGCAGAAAAGCATTAAAGTATAAACAACAACGAGAACGTGAACTTGTTGATAGTCGAAGCTCTAAAGAACCAATCTATAATAAAATGGAAGGTCGTGGTGAAGTTCCAAATGACGAAGACTTTTTAACAGCTCTCAGTGCCTCTCAAACTCAATATGACTATGAGCAAAATATGCAACATAGAAGTGACTCTGGTGCTAGTGGAAGTGGCTCAACTACTGCATCAACATTAGGAAGGAGTGCAAGTGTTCGTATTACTTCAACACAAGGTGGTATTGGTCGTTTTTTTTCTTCTATGGGACGAAGACGTGCAGTTGATATTGCTGATATTGATCCACTAGCATTTCCAGACCAAGCTAGCAAACAGACTATGATTGATGATGCATATTCAAAAGAGAAGAAGAAATCAATCGGTAAAAGTATTGCTAAATTTTTCCATTTTAATCATATTCCCCCAAATGAAGCAAACAACACATACTATCGTAGCATGGTGTCCAACATCCAAAAATCTAGTCCTGGTATTCAACCTCCGACTGCATATGAAATTGCCGGTCCATATTTAGATGAACAAGTGGAGGAGATCAAGACTTGGATCCTATCATGCAAGAAACAATGGAGCTTATATGGGGTTACGTTGATGTGTGATGGCTGGACAAGACCTACACGGATGAGCATCATCAACTTTCTACTATACTGCAATAGAAAGGTGATATTTCATAAATTTTATTGATGCAACTACAGACTATCATGATGCACCCTACATATTTCGTTTGATGGATAGTGTAGTTCACGAGATAGGTGCAGAACATATAGTACATGTGATTACAGATAATGGTGCCAACTTTAAAAGGGCTGGAGAGATGTTGGAACAAAGGTATCAAACATTATTTTGGACACCATGCGCAGCACATTGTATCAATTTGATGATGGCAGATATCGGTAAGCTCGATATAGTGAAGAAGGTAGTGAAAAAAGGTCAATCTTTAACAAAATCCATCTATAATCATCATTGGGTTCATGGATTAATGAGGAAATTTATTGATGGAGAGATTCTGCGACCAGGAGCGATTAGATTTGCCACTCACTTTCTGTAAAATATCAAAAATATGTGAATATTTATAAGGGAATTTTCCGAAATTTTTGGAAATTTTTCAAAAAATTTTCGGAGCTCGTATGGACGAGTTTACGGAAATAAAAACGGGGCTGGAAAAGCCTGTTTAGGCTTACCCCATTTAAGCGAGGAAATGTTTATATTTATATTTCTTTTTTCCTTTATTTTTCTTTTATTTCTCCGTTTCTTTCTTTTTCCCCGAGACGCCGATCCTACCGAACCCCTCGCCTGCGATCCTCTCCCCCTCGCGCCCGACGCCGTGCCCTAACCGGCGGCGGTTACCTTCCTCTCCTTCTATTTCACCCTTTCCTCCCGAACCCTCACTTCTTCTAGTTGTCGCCGCCGATGTCCTTCTCCCCTCTGTGCAGCCATCGACCCCCCACAACCGACGCCTACCCTCTGCCCTAGCGCCGGCCGCCGTCGCCTATACCCTAGCACCGTCGGGTGTCGCACCTTAGTCCTAGTTCTCCGGCCGACTCCTCTGTGCGTCGCTCACCACCGCTGTTTCCTCCTCGCGGCACTTGAGCGTCGACACCCGAGTCCTTCCCTTGCGCCACCGTGCCCTAGCTCTCTTTTCTGACGGCTCCGATCAGTCGTGTGATGACAAAGCCGTGCCCTAACAGTGGTCCTTAAGGTAAGTGATTTATCAAGCTGTGGATTTGAGTTCTTGGTCTCTATGTTTGATCTGATCAATGATCCTCCTGCTTGCTATCACTTGGATTGTGAATTAGGGTAAGGATTAGGTGTATTTGAATACTTGTTGTAGATCATGTTTTAAATTGGAGGATTTGGTTAGACGATCATGTGTATGTTGATTAGGTTTATGTGTTTTTGAAATTAGGGTTTTGCCCTAATTTAGGGTTAAAGAATTTATGTAACTATTTATAGGAATTTAGCTAAATAATCGTATATCTATTGGATACAGGACTTTGACGCGAGACGAGTATCTCGATGTCGGATTTGGACATTTCTATTGGAGGTGGGTACTTCTGACTTTATGTCGTTTGATATACATAGTAGTGATTTTAACAAATTGCAATAATTATGTTTCTCATTTGTTTCGGTTAGTCACTACCCAATACTTATTACATGCTTGGCTGATTGCTTGTTTTGCATCTCATGTATTCCTTACCTGCTTATACATGCTTATAGGGGGTAGTGGCATACCATGCTTCACCATGTTCAGGACCTAGGTTGTATACCTTATCTGATCTGTGTACCGTTGTTTGATTCATTGACTTATGGTGCACCTTATGTATGTATATAGATTAGTTCAGGATATTTTGTGGTTGTTGACATGCACCATTTGCATGATTGCATGCTGTGCGATAGTCCGCTCCATTATTGTTGAGCACATCGCCAGTTACATGGATCTGCACACACCACCACTCATGGGTTAGTGGTCGATTCAGGCAGAGTGTGTTGCAGTAGGGACTTTGTTTGGCTCCGTTAGTCCGCTCATTGGTAGTGTGACACAACGTGGTAGCCGGCAGGGATTCCTCCCTGTCATCGTGTACCGTGAGTTGAGAGCATTGCGCTCCCCCATTTATGATTTGGGGTAGGAGGATAGGTGTACTCCGACAGCATCCCGTCCACTCGGTCACTCATCAGGAGCAATGACGACAGAGTGCACGGTTGTCACAGCCATACCCACTCTGTCTCACTATTGTGTGTGAGATGGTTGACTGGCGTCAGGGGTGACCAGGACGCATCATTGGCATCATACGCATTGATGCATTTATTTCTTGTGATTGTGTTTGCTGCATTTATTTGCTGTATATTGATTGGATGTCATGTTTGACATGCATACAAGATTTCTATACCTCTCGGACTGTTTATCCCTGTACCAGGTCCTGGTTAGTACAGTATTCTCCTGTTTATTTCTGTTTGCATTTACCTTTATTACGTCAGGAGACTGTATGCATGATTAGTGCTAGATGTTATTTCCTTACTATGTATATCAGTTGTTACCCGCTGAGGAGTTGACTCACCCCGTGGATATTTACTATTTCAGGTTGATGCTGTCAGGAGAGAGTTCCAGTTGCTAATCCCCTGCAGTCCACGAGGATGAGCGTTGATCTTGTGGTTTTCTTTATTAGACTGTATTTAGACTTGTTACGTTTTGATACTTGGATCGTGTGTATGGATTGTTTACTTATCGATGGGTTTGAATTTAAATTTGTTTTACTACATGCCTGCCTAGACGGCAGAAAAGGTAAGTTGATCTTATCGTCGGATTTGAGCTTTATGAGTGCAGTTGAGTAGGGTTAGTTTTGAGTCATATATTCACTGTTATAGTTTATTATCATTGCTTACTAAACTGCGTGGATGTCTATATGTTGTGGTTGTTTATTATTATTATTATTCCAGCCGCATGTGGCTGAGGTATATGGTGATGTAGAAAGTTTTATATTGTCCACCGTACAGGAGAGATGCTGCCGAAATTTCTTCGGACAGAGACTCCTCCGGGGCGTGACAATTTAGTGGTATCAGAGCTTAAGTTTTACGATCTTTGTTTTTGTATTTTGGATATTTGGGAAAACCTGGTACCAATTTATTTGGTATTAGAGCGCCAAGGTTTGGCGATACTTGTTTTGATTTCCGTGTGTTGGATTTTCGAGATTTATCTGATACCAATTTAGTGGTATCAGAGCGGGTTATGATACCTGCTTTTGGTGCTCTGGATATTTGGATATCTATTTCGGTTTGTACGGATTTCCGTTATGATTATGTTTCGGACTTCTGTTTCGGATTTTGTATAGATTCCCGACGATTTACTCGTTCGGAATTCCGAGGTCAGTATGGGGACTGGACAACGACGGAACATCTCCAGACAGCAATTAGGTATGATGTTATTTTGTAATTGTTTATACTTGTAGTAATATGTGTGATATAATTTAACATATATGAGGAGATCTACACGTGTTGCTGCGAGACGTGGTGCTGGACGACCACGTACGAGGACTTTGGGATCTCTGGATTCCCTAGAGATGCCTACTGGGGCTGAACATGTCAGTCAGGGACAGACTCAGCATATCGCGGGCGCGTCGGGCTCTCAGACCCCGATGGCTCCTATAGAGGTACCTACCTCGGCTGTGCCGAGTGTACCTATCCCTACGGTATTTCCGGTACCACCAGGGGTACTACCTATTGGTTGCTACTCGGAAAGCCTAGAGGTTCCACTGTACAAAAATTTTGTACAAAGGTCTGAACCTTTTCCTAGCTACCATGTGTTCTTTTAAATTAAATTTTGGATCGCCTGCGGAACTTAACACGTTTGATCCAAAACTTAATCTATTTGTTCTTTTAGGTTTTGACTTGGATCTCCTGCGGAACTTAACACGTTCGACCCAAATCACCTTAAGTTATTAATTCCATTAAATATTAATTTCCATAATTGGTTCCCAGTACTGACGTGGCGAGGCACATGGCCTTCTTGGATATGGGAGCAACCACCACTGACTAGACAAAACCTTTTATAGAAATCTAATATTTAATTTCCTAAAATAACTTTAGGTTAACCGAAAAGAACAATCAAATCACAAGGAAAAATAAAACAAAAGAACACAACTTCGAAAAACATATTCGAAATACTAGAATCGTAAGCCCTTGTATTTGGTATTATTTCCATAAATAACTAGCATGATGCGGAAAGAAAAATTACTAGTTATACCTTTTAGAAAGACCTCTTGATCTTCTACCGTATTCCTCTTCTAACCTCGGACGTTGTGTGGGCAACGATCTTCCGAGATGAGAATCCACCAAAGCACCTTCTTCTCCTTTCTTCAAGTTTCGGCCAAGCACAAAGCTTCCAAAAGATGAAGATCTTTTTCCACCAACCAAGCTCCAAGGGATACAAGCTTTCTCTCCTTCTTCTTCTTCTTCTCCAAGTAGTATCCGGCCACCACAAGAGCTCCAAGCCAATAGAGAAGGTTCGGCCACCACCAAGAGGAAGAAAGGAAGAGAGGTTGGTCGGCCACAACACCAAGGAAAAGAGGGAGAGAAATAATAGAGGTTGTTCTTAATGAAGCCTTCTCTACCCCCTCTTTTATAATCCTTGGTCTTGGCAAATAAGGAAATTTAATTAAAAACTTCCTTAATTCTTTTGCCATGAAAAGGAAAAATTTATTTAATTAAAACAATTTTCCTTTTCTCAATTTATATGGCCACCATCAAGCTATAAACAAGGAGAGTTTTAATTAATTAAAACTTCCTAATTTGTCTCAGAAATTTATAAAATTTCTCCAATAATTTAATCCCTTCATGATTGGTTTATAAAAGGAAATTTAATAAATTAAAATCTTTCTTTTAAACATGTGGATAAAAAGTTATCTCTAAAATTAAAATCTCTTTTAATCTACAAATAAGGAAAGATATCAAATCTTTTCTCAATCTTTTGTAGAAACTAATAAAAGAGAATTATTAATTTTTAAACTTTCTTTAAATCATGAACATGGTTAAAAGGAAAGTTTTCTTAAAATTTAAAATCCTCCTTTAATCAACAAATAAGGAAAGATTTCAAATTTTAAACTCTCTTTAAACATGTAGATGATTTACAAATAAGGAAAGTTTTTACCAAAAATTAAAACCATCCTTTTAATCTACAAATAAGGAAAGAGATTAATCTCTTCTCTTAATCTTTTGTAGAAAGTTATAAAAGGAAATTTTTAATTTTTAAACTCTCTTTTAAAATCATGATATCCACATAAGAAATAATTTTAATAAAAATCCTTTTACTATTCTAGTGGCGGCCACCCAAGCTTGGGACCCAAGCTTTGGCCTGCCACCTACACGGCTCATCCACTTGGTCTTGGCGGCCCTAGCTTGGGTTCCAAGCTAGCTTGGCCCCCCATTGGATGGGTAAGAAGGTGGTATGGTGGGTATAAATCTCTATATACTAGAGGCTACGATAGGGACCAGAGGAGGAATTGGTTTGGTCTCCGATGAAATTAAGCATCCCGTGTTCGCCCAACACACAACTAAATTTCATCAATAATAATTCATTCCACTAAAGAACTATTATTGAACTACCGCACCAATCCCAAATTACATTTTGGGCTCCTTCTTATTATGAGTGTGTTAGTCTCCCTGTGTTTAAGATAACAAATGTCCACTAATTAAGTAAGTTACTGACAACTCACTTAATTAATATCTAGCTCCAAGAGTAGTACCACTCAACTTCATCGTCATGTCGGACTATGTCCACCTGCAGGGTTTAACATGACAATCCTTATGAGCTCCTCTTGGGGACATTCTCAACCTAGATCACTAGGACACAGTTTCCTTCTATAATCAACAACACACACTATAAGTGATATCATTTCCCAACTTATCGGGCTTATTGATTCATCGAACTAAATCTCACACATTGATAAATTAAAGAAATAAATATCAAATATATGTGCTCGTTATTATATTAGGATTAAGAGCACACACTTCCATAATAACTGAGATCTTTGTTTCTTTATAAAGTCGGTATAAAAGAAATGACCTCTAATAGTCCTACTCAATACACTCTAAGTGTACTAGTGTAATTATATAGTTAAAATAAACTAATACCTAATTACACTACGACCTTCCAATGGTTTGTTCCTTTCCATTATGGTCGTGAGCTACTGTTTATAATTTATAAGGTACTGATAACATGATCCTCTGTGTGTGACACCACACACCATGTTATCTACAATATAAATTAATTGAACAACTACATTTATCATAAATGTAGATATTTGACCAATGTGATTCTTATTTCTAGATAAATGTTTATACCAAAAGCTAGGCTTTTAGTATACACTCTAACACTACCGGCATACCCCGCACCTGCTCCGGTCCAGCCAACGGCGTACTCGGCACCACCGCCCCTGGACCTACAGTGTACCCAACACCAGTGGCACCTGTGCCCCCAGTACATACAGTGCACCCAGCAGCACCTGCATCAGCGATATCAGTTGCTCCACATCCGGTACCACTACCTACAGTACATCCAGCCGCGACCACTTACGCTGACCCTACAGTGCCACCGACGGCTTATGCTCCAGTTTATACAGCAGCACCGGGAGTACCTCCTCTGGTTTATTCAGCGGTACCACCTGTAGCACCAGATCCAGTAGTTCCGCCAGTTCCTGCAGCCGTCCCGACACACCTCACTGACATTGTCGCAGCACAAGCTAGGATTCCAATATTAGCAGAGTCGATGAAGAGTCGATTCACACTCTTCCGAGGAGACCTTGACCCGAATATGGCTCTATCATGGATAGATACTATGGAGCAGACCTCCTTTTATATGGCTTGCTCCGAGTGGGAGAAAGCAGAGCTGGCTGCTTTCCATTTACGGGATGAGGCTAACGCCTGGTGGATTACTCAGCGTTCCATCATCGGCGAGCGGAGCATTACTTGGGTCAGGTTCAGAGAGGCTTTTGAGAGCCGTTTCTTTCCACTAGCATATCAGATGGCTCGCCGGCAGGATTTCATGAGTCTGCGGCAAAAAAATCGCTCGGTGACAGAGTATAATACTGAATTCAACCGGTTGGCTAGGTTTTGTCAAGAGTTAGTTGCGGAGGACAGATCCCGCATGATGCAATTTATACAGGGACTGGATGGTCATCTGCAAGTAAGGCTTGCCGGTTTAGGGATCGCATCTTACTTAGATGCACTGGATCGAGCCTTGATGATAGAGTTAGCTCAGCAGAGAGCATTTCCGGACAGGAAGAGAGAGCATACGGGTCAGACATCTAGACAGATCCAGCAGCCACCGGCTACACAGCAGCAGAATTGGAAACGACCCGACAGCGACATTCGCTGTTTCAGATGTGGATTCAGAGATCACATCACCCCAGCCTGCTCTCTGGGACAGCCAGTTTACTTTTATTGCAAACTGCCTGGGCACCAGAGCCAGATTGTCAGCTGAAGGCTCAGCACACGGCTTCCGGAGGGTTGGGTCAGATGGGACAGTCTAGTCAGACGGGGGTATATCGAGGAGGGCAGAAAGCCCAATCTTCACATCGTCAGCAGGGGATAGCTTCACCTGCAGCAGTGGCATTTGGCATGCTTGGACAGGAGTACTCCAGTACTCCCATAGTACCCCAGAGCTCCGTTCCGGGACCTCATTATCTGACTCAGTATCAGACGCAGTCCCAGCCATCGGAACAGTATCAGTTGCAGGCTTCTGCCCAGCCGCAGCAGCCGCTGGCAGCGTTACCACCTCCTCCTCCGCCAGAGTCTGGACGTATTCATGCGATTACTAGAGAGGATGCGCAGCGAGCCGACGAATCCGTTTTCCGCGGTACAATTTCTATTTATGCATTATCTGCAGATATACTGATAGATACTGGTAGCTCGCATTCTTTTATATCTCGTACTTTTATACGAGAGATTGGTAGATTACCCACTCTCAGACCCAACGAATGATCGTCTTTCTACCGTCCGGTGATACATTGGACGTCACTAGGAGGTCAGAGTTACCGTTAGATTTTGACAACATGATACTTACGGTAGATCTGTTAGTATTGGAAATGTTCGACCTTGATATTATTCTTGGCATAGATGGTTTGTCCGCATATCATGCCACTGTTGATTGCTAATCGAGGGTGGTCACATTCCGGCCACTATGAGTTTTCGGGTAATGCCATTTGGGCTTACCAATGCTCTAGCAGTATTTATGGATTGATGGTGGTAGAGCGTTGCTCCCACATATGTAGTATTTCTTGTGATGGAGCGTTGCTCTCACATTTGATGATCTATTTCTCTAGTGATTTGTAGCTAGGGATCAGATTTCAGACTTGTTGTCGGGGATCTTATAGTTGAGTATGTCTGTTGTACGGGCATTATGAGTTCTAGGTTTTACCATTTAGGCTTACAAAGCCCTAGATGTTTTTCATGGACTCGATGATTTCGGTATTCCTAGGTTGTTTGGATCGGTTTCCATTGTCCTTGTTGACAATGTTGTAATCTATTTTTTAATCCGAGCTCGATATCTCCATCTTTTCACTTGAGGTATGTGATTTAATTTACGGTTCATCATTTATACTCTTTATCTGTTGTTAGTACTTGCTGATGGTAGATAACGAAATTTGGGGACCAAATTTTTATTAGTGGGGGAGAATGTAAAATACCGAAAATATGTGAATATTAATAAGGGAATTTTTCGAAAATTTTGAAAATTTTTCGAAAAATTTTCGGAGCTCGTATGGACGAGTTTACGGAGATAAAAACGGGGATGGAAAAGCCTGTTTAGGCTACCCCATTTAAGCGAGAAAATGTTTATATTTATATTTCTTTTTGCCTTTATTTTTCTTTTATTTCTCCGTTTCTTTCTTTTTCCCTGAGACGTCGATCCTGCCGAACCCCTCGCCTGCGATCCTCTCCCCCTCGCGCCTGACGTCGTGCCCTAACCGGCGGCGGTTACCTTCCTCTCCTTCAATTTCACCCTTTCCTCCCAAACCCTCACTTCTTCTAGTCGTCGCCGCCGATGTCCTTCTCCCCTCTGTGCTACCATCGACCCCCCACAACCGACGCCTACCCTCTGCCCTAACGCCGGCTGTCGTCGCCTATACCCTAGCACCGCTGGGTGTCGCACCTTAGTCCTAGTTCTCCGGCCGACTCCTCTGTGCGTCGCTCACCACCGCTGTTTCCTCCTCGCGGCACTTGAGCGTCGACACCCGAGTCCTTCCCTTGCGCCACCGTGCCCTAGCTCTCTTTTCTGACGGCTCCGATCAGTCGTGTGATGACAAAGCCGTGCCCTAACAGTGGTCCTTAAGGTAAGTGATTTATCAAGCTGTGGATTTGAGTTCTTGGTCTCTATGTTTGATCTGATCAATGATCCTCCTGCTTGCTATCACTTGGATTGTGAATTAGGGTAAGGATTAGGTGTATTTGAATACTTGTTGTAGATCATGTTTTAAATTGGAGGATTTGGTTAGACGATCATGTGTATGTTGATTAGGTTTATGTGTTTTTGAAATTAGGGTTTTGCCCTAATTTAGGGTTAAAGAATTTATGTAACTATTTATAGGAATTTAGCTAAATAATCGTATATCTATTGGATACAGGACTTTGACGCGAGACGAGTATCTCGATGTCGGATTTGGATATTTCTATTGGAGGCGGGTACTTCTGACTTTATGTCGTTTGATATACATAGTAGTGATTTTAACAAATTGCAATAATTATGTTTCTCATTTGTTTCGGTTAGTCACTACCCAATACTTATTACATGTTTGGTTAATTGCTTGTTTTGCATCTCATGTATTCCTTACCTGCTTATACATGCTTATAGGGGGTAGTGACATACCATGCTTCACCATGTTCAGGACCTAGGTTGTATACCTTATCTGATCTGTGTACCATTGTTTGATTCATTGACTTATGGTGCACCTTATGTATGTATATGGATTGGTTCAGGACATTTTGTGGTTGTTGACCTGCACCATTTGCATGATTGCATGTTGTGCGATAGTCCGTTCCATTATTGTTGAGCACATCGCCAGTTACATGGATCTGCATAAACCACCACTCATGGGTTAGTGGTCGATTCAGGCAGAGTGTGTTGCAGTAGGGACTTTGTTTGGCTCCGTTAGTCCGCTCATTGGTAGTGTGACACAACGTGGTAGCCGGCAGGGATTCCTCCCTGTCATCGTGTACCGGGAGTTGAGAGCATTGCGCTCCCCCATTTATGATTTGGGGTAGGAGGATAGGTGTACTCCGACAGCATCCCGTCCACTCGGTCACTCATCAGGAGCAGTGACGACAGAGTGCACGGTTGTCACAGCCCTACCCACTCTGTCTCACTATTGTGTGTGAGATGGTTGACTGACGTCAGGGGTGACCAGGACGCATCATTGGCATCATACGCATTGATGCATTTATTTCTTGTGATTGTGTTTGCTGCATTTATTTGCTGCATATTGGTTGGATGTCATGTTTAACATGCATACAGAATTTCTATACCTCTCGGACTATTTATCCATGTACCAGGTCCTGGTTAGTATAGTATTCTCCTGTTTATTTCTGTTTGCATTTACCTTTATTACGTCAGGAGACTGTACGCATGATTAGTGCTAGATGTTATTTCCTTACTATGTATATCAGTTGTTACCCGCTGAGGAGTTGACTCACCCCGTGGATATTTACTATTTCAGGTTGATGCTGTCAGGAGAGAGTTCCAGTTGCTAATCCCCTGCAGTCCACGAGGATGAGCGTTGATCTTGTGGTTTTCTTTATTAGACTGTATTTAGACTTGTTACGTTTTGATACTTGGATCGTGTGTATGGATTGTTTACTTATCGATGGGTTTGAATTTGAATTTGTTTTACTACATGCCTGCCTAGACGGCAGAAAAGGTAAGTTGATCTTATCGTCGGATTTGAGCTTTATGAGTGCAGTTGAGTAGGGTTAGTTTTGAGTCATATATTCACTGTTACAGTTTATTATCATTGCTTACTAAACTGCGTGGATGTCTATATGTTGTGGTTGTTTATTATTGTTATTATTCCAGCCGCATGTGGCTGAGGTATATGGTGATGTAGAAAGTTTTAGATTGTCCGTCGTACAGGGGAGATGCTGCCGAAATTTCTTCGGATAGAGACTCCTCCCGGGCGTGACACTTTCTACTGTTAAAATCGTTGAATCAGAAAAAAATCAGATTAAATGCCATGTTCTCTTCTGAGGATTGGGAATCCTCTCGATATTCTAACACGACTGAAGGTAAGGAGGTGCAAAAAATTATTATGTTTGTCAGATTTTGGGACTATATCGCAGATATTCTTATAGCAGTAGAACCATTGTACGTTGTTCTACGTAAAGTTGATATGGACAAGAAGCCACAAATGGACAACGTTTACCGCCTAATTCATGAAGCAAAAGAGGAAATTAAGAGGCGTCTACAATCACCGACCAAGTATCAACATTACATTGATATAATCACTAAAAGATGGGATGATCAAATGGGAAAACCTATTCATTTGGCCGGTACGTATTTTTTAATGATAACGAATTTTTAATATTGTTATTAATAATTATATATGTTTATTTATTATAGGCTATTATCTCAATCCGGCATATCAATATCGTTATAATCTTGGCACAAATGATGACTTATTAGTGGCTCTCAGACATGTAATATCAAGACTGCATACAAACACAGAATCAATTGTTGAGACTATTAATGAAAGTCGATTATTTCGAGAGGCATATGGTTCTTTTAGCGATCCTATTGCAGTTTCATGCAGATATAAAATGGATGCAGGTAAATATAGTAAAAATTATTACTAATTATTGTCAACAAATATAAATAATTATTTTAATTTTGTTCTTATTTATCTTACAGTTGAGTGGTGGCTACAATATGGAGGATCAGCTCCAAATTTGAAAAAGATTGCAGTACGAATTCTCTCACAGACAACGTCTTCAAGCGGTTGTGAAAGAAATTGGTCAACTTTCTCCCTCATTCATACAAAAGTACAAAATCATCTTTCTTATCGTCGCTTGGAGAAGATGGTCTACGTTCATTATAATATGCGTCTTCAACTAAGAGCAATAACAGAAGAGAATGAAGAACAAGAGTCTGGTGATGTAGACCCATTTGATATTGGATTTGTCCAGACTGAGAATGATCCAATGATGGATTGGTAGACCGCTGTTGAGGCTGAGAATCCATTACTTGATGAAGAAGGAGACCCACCACGACCATCTCAATTTCTTACTAAACAGATTGAAAAATACAAGCTAGAGGAGATATCTGCGAGGAAGAAGATGATGAAGCTTTTGATCAAGAATTTCGATTTTCTGGATCTCGGTCTAGGCGTTCTCAAACATCACAAACCCAACCAAAGTCCATAGATAAAGGCAAAGGCAAAGCTCCTGCAATTTTTACTAAAAGGAAAGAAAAAGGCAAACCTCCTACTTTTATGGGAAGTGGTCCATTTAGAATTAAAGACAATCTACTCGATGCAATTGATGAGCAAGAACATGATGACAGTGATGAAACATCATCACCTTCTGACACTGTAGTCCGATGAGAAGTTCGAAATGAGGATAGTGATGTTGATAGCAGTGCAAGTACTCATGGAAGTGATGACAGTGGTGATGCATCTAGTGGTAAAAATTATGTCCCTCCTACTCTAGCACCAGAGCCATAGACATGTGAGATAGATTACACACATGCAACTCAAGATGATGATCATGGAGCTAGAGGTAGTACTATTCAATATCAACGTCGATATAAGGGTGACAAATAAAAGAAAGCTCATAATTATCAAGATATGCGGGAGAATTTAGTTGAGATTGATTCTAGTCGAAGTTCATCATACTCGCAACCTTCTTATTATAACTCTGATGCATCATATGGTGATCCGTCATACCAGAGCTCGGGGACGTATGCTTATCCTTATCCTTATCCTGTGCCTGTACCTGTACCCGTTCCGATTTCAGTGGTGTCAGTTCAAATCCAACATGCAGTGATGAATCGAGATACGCTGATGAACATGTGGAGAAATCAATATCAATATTGCATGTCATGGGATGCTTATTTAATTTGGTCATTGGAGAACTATGGAGTTGACCTAAGTAGAATGTCGCAAGAACCAATGCTTCCATCTTATTCACGCCACTCCTTTTGGTATTAATAAGGTAACATATTATGATGTATCAATTTTAATTCAAGTTATTCCTAGATCAACTTTTTTTAAAGAAAACTATATTCAATTATTTTTTCTAACCATATTAAGTTGTTCAATAATTAAGAATTTATATAAAATTAATATATAATTTATTTTTAAATTATACATAATAAACATATTTATCTAATAATTACTATATATAAATAAAAAAACACCGAAACAGTATCGACACGACACGATACCGAAACCGTATCGTTCCGGTCCGGGACCGAAATCTCGGCACGGGTCGAGATTTTAAACCTTGGGTAGTACTATTCAATATCAACGTCGATATAAGGGTGACAAACAAAAAAAAGCTCATAATTATCAAGATATGCTGGAGAGTTTAGTTGAGATTGATTCTAGTCGAAGTTCATCATACTCGCAACCTTCTTATTATAACTCTGATGCATCATATGGTGATCCGTCATACCAGAGCTTGGGGGCGTATGCTTATCCTTATCCTGTGCCTGTACCTGTACCCGTTCCGATTTCAGTGGTATCAGTTCAAATCCAACATCCAGTGATGAATCAAGACACGCTGATGAACATGTGGAGAAATCAATATTAATATTGCATGTCATAGGATGCTTATTTAATCTGGTCATTGGAGAACTATGGAGTTGACCTAAGCAGAATGTCGCAAGAACCAATGCTTCCATCTGATTCACGCCACTCCTTTTGGTATTAATAAGGTAGCATATTATGATGTATCAATTTTAATTCAAGTTATTCCTACACCAACTTTTTTTAAAGAAAACTATATTCAATTATTTTTTCTAACCATATTAAGTTGTTCAATAATTAAGAATTTATATAAAATTAATATACAACTTATTTTTAAATTATACATAATAAACATATTTATCTAATAATTACTATATATAAATAAAAAAATACCGAAACAGTATCGGCACGACACGATACAATACCGAAACCATATCGTTCCGGTCCGGGACCGAAACCTCGGCACGGGTCGAGATTTTAAACCTTGGGTTTATCTACCAATCATTAACGATTAATTTTTTTTAGTAGTTGACCTGAAGGTCACGGGTTCGAGTGGTAGAATCAGTCTCTTGTAATGCAGGGCCCGAGGACCAGAACCCCGCATTGATGAGAACTTCGTGGATCGAGCTGTCCTTTTAGGATATAGTGATTGGGCTTTGATGTGATGTTAGCTTAGAAAAAGAGAGATGAAAAACCAAGAGATAAAGATGGGGATCTCACTGAGATGAGTAGATAAGAGTAAAGCAAGAACGCATGACCTACGAAGAGCAACATATAGTTTGATTTATGGCTATCTGAAAGAAGAGTTAAGTCAGTACAAGAATGTCATTTACATGGCACATATAATAAGAAGCTAGCAAAGTGAGATCTCCTAAGACCACAACTCAACACATTCAAGATGAAAAATTGGAGAGATTAAAGCCCAAATGCACTCTGGGTACAAGGAAATTCTCAATGGGCTTATGATGATTAGAGAAGTGACCAAATATGAACTCCTTAAGTTCTCAATGGGTTCTGAAGAGTACTCTATAGACATCAATAGTGGGTGCATTTTCAATGTCCAAGGATTTAGGAGTTTGTAAATTGGAGAGCATGTTCTCTACAATGGAACGACACAAAGTCCTCCCCACATTGACATAAAGCCAAGTAAGAAGGAAATAGCTTTTGTGATGAGGAGGGGGGTGTAAGAAAAAGTGATATGAAGAGGATGATCAAGAGAAAAAGAAAACTAAAGCACCACGTGATTCAAATAAATTAAGAAAGGGCATATCAAGAGTGTTGCTTAGAATTACAGAAAAGAAAGGGAAGAAGAAAAAGGAAAAAAGAACTAGGCACTCAAGGTTATGTGAAGTGACTCAGACACATTGGATGAGGAGTCTACTCAAAAAGTATTCATGCATGAGAACCTAAGCCACAATCAGTAAAGAGAATGGAAGCTCAAGGAAGAGCTTCAAGTAGAAGAGTGAAAATAAGGTAAAAGATTTACATTATGATCAATTGCTTAAGGTAATAGATGAAGTATTAAGCAATAACAAAATTCATAAGGCCAAGCCTAGAAAAAGAATTGAAAACACTAGATAGATTTCCTTTTTACTATTGATGAACAAACATGAATCTAGGGTTGAAAAAGTAGAACCAGAAAATGAAACTTAAAATTTCAATGAGATGAGATGAAAAATACTTTTCTCATGGCTTTAAGTACATTATATGGTCATAGAGAGTTAAAGAACAAGCTATAGTGAAGTCGAATTGAGATACACATCAAAAATCTAAGGAAAAGGAAACCTATCTTTGATTACCAAATGTCAAACCAAGACTTTAAAAACAACACAAGGACCAAATTTTACGTGGTCGAGTGCGACCGATATCCTTAACTCGAGAGCTCACCAAAACTACATGGTCGAGTGTGACCGGTGTCCTTAGCCCGGGAGCTCACCAAATCTACGTGGTCGAGTGCGACCGGTGTCCTTAACCCGAGGGAGTTCACCAAAATCTATGTGGTTGAGTGTGATCGATAAGCCCAGGAGGTCACCAAGCTATGTAGTTAAGTGTGAACGGTGACCTTAGCCCGGGAGCTCACTAACCCTATGTGATTATGTTGATTCTCTTGCTCAGTTGACTTACATGCTTATGCTTATGTTTCTGTTCCTCCATAGTATGTACGTTTATGTCATGCAAGTATCCTTATGCCTATGTTTATATGCATACTCATGACTATGTCTATTTCATCTGGTCATTCATCGATGTACATTTATGTCATGCAAGTATGCTTATGCCTATGTTTATATACATGCTCATGATTATGTCTATTTCATCTGTTCATCTATAATATGTACGTTTATGTCATGCAAGTATGTTTATGCCTATGTTTATACACATGCTCATGATTATGTCAATTTCATGCTTAGTTATTTACATGCTTATGCATATGTGTATGCATGTATGCCTATGTCAACGTCTATGCTCATGCCCATAATATGTCAGTAGGTAAGTACTAAGTTACCTAGCTTAGGTACCCCTTAAGTACACTAGATTATGGGCGCTACCTATTGCATAACACGGTTCAGAATATACTGAGTCTTTCGACTCACATATATTAACTTTTTTTTCAAGAAAATGAGACGAATGAGGCAGGAGGCGATGACCAGTGAGCCAACTCGGGACCATGGCAGTACAACCCGAAGACCTTCTAGTTTAGTTTCCACTTTAGTTAGGTGTTTCCTTTGAAGAATAAATTTTGAGCTCGCTAGTAATTTATGTTTTAAGAAATGTTTATGTATCTTAGTTGAATTAAGAACCCATTTTGAGAAATATGTGCCAATGATGTCCACAGCTATATATGTTTATAAATTAAATGGATAAAAAAACTAAGGACGTCACATCAACACTCAACTTTTGTAAGAAATTATGGACCCAACTTCTGCAGAAAATCCAAAACGCATATTTTTAACATTCATGGAAAGGTTTTGGGACAAACTTGATTTATATTATCATTTTTGACCTACATATTTTCCCATGCTTAAATTAAAAAATTTATATTTTCCATGATTGTTTTGAAGGGGATAGTAAGTAGATGCATGAATCTTATGGGAAGAATTCCACACTTACATATTTAACATGCTTCTATGATATATTTTCCAATTCATTGATTCGAGGGTGTGGGGTTTCATTGGATGCCTAGATTAAGGGAAAAGCTACTATTACGAAGATTTAGTTTCCCATTGCTTTTATGTATTATTATTGGTTTTTGATGCCCCTAACTAAACTGATTGTTAAAAATCAAAAAGTGAGATTATTAGATCACTAGTTCATACCTTATGGTTAAGTCTAACTATGGTGTTTTAATGGTTTGTCACGATGTCTTCAGTTAGATGTGTGTAATGCAGCACTCCTTATGTGATTATAAACATTAAGATGATGAAGCTTAGATGATGGATTTCATGGATCGAGTGTAAAGTTGGATAGAAGTTTGATCTCATGGATGGTCGTTTAGCTTGAAGGACCCAAACACCCATGTGTTGATTGTAATCCTTTGGGTTTGTTTGAATCAACTGTAATGAGATTTTGGTTTTAGGTAGAGTTTGTTATATAGAGTGTTTCATCCTTGTTCTTAGAGGATATCTAAAAGGTTGTGTCAATTTGTGGTCAACTGTAAGCTTTGATCAACCAGACTTTGGTCGACCAAACTCTATATTTCGTCAACTAAATTCTTGTTCTGGAATTTAGGGTTGCATAACATTATTTATTGGTCAAGCAACATTCGGAGTTTTTGAACATTGAGACTCCATCTGTCATCTTAAAAATTGGTCGACCTAAGAAAGTTTGTTATGTTGTATTTTAATTTTATTGTTTTACTATCTCCACACATTTATTATTCAACAAGTAATTTAAGTTTGTATTGTTCCAAGTAAAATATCTCAACTAAAGTCAGGTTTGATCTTGAACATGGTTGTTAAAAGCTAGCGCTTCGCTTGTTTAAGCGTGAAGCCCAACAAAGCGCAAGCTAGCGCAAGCCTTGCACTTCAGAAACCTCAAAAACGCACGAGGTCTCTAAAGCAAGAGCTTCGCACAAAAGCGCAAGCGTTGCAGGACGCTTCCGACACCGCCAAAGGCATTGCGATGCCCGCGGTTCTGCAATAACTATGGACGATCTAAGTCAACTTAGGAGTATGCATTTGATTAATTTAATCAACTCCCAATTTAAATGGGATTGTTCGAATAGGCTTTTATACATTATAATTAAATTATCCCAATAAAATATATAAATATATAAATAAATAAATATATATATATATATATATAATTAAAATATATATGTATATATAATAAATTTTATTAATTTATATAAATCTGATTTATATTTTAATAATTTTATATTTAAAATTTAAAAAAAAAGTCTAAAATTTTTTATTAATTTATAGAAATCATATTTATATGAATTATTGCATTTTCAAAGACTTTTGATTTATTTTTAATTTTTTGAATAATCTACCACTTCATCAAAGAACATTTTGTTTATGGTCATTTGAATTTTCAAAGATATAATAGTCTTTTTGTTTATTATGTTTTGTTCTGTAAAGTGTACACTTTAAGCCCCAAGACCCTTGAGCGCTTTTTTGCACCTCATGCTTTTGACAACAATCATCCTAATTTGGAATGAGATGTGTTGGGTATCTCTCTTTGTGATTATGCCTATGCCAATAAGTGAAGGAGGTAAAGGAGAGCTAAAGAGGGTGGAGGATGAATTGTGTAACCATAGAAGCCATTGGAAGCCCTGATTCATTAACTCATCGGCATTATGGATAAATCTCCTTAATGACAAGATTTGTCTCCTTTGCAATGCTTTTGTCTCCTCTATCAACAATGTGGAAGCCCTCATTATCGCCTCATTGTCCCTCGTCACATTGCGGAAGAAGTCACGAAGAGTTTCCAATCATCTAGAATTGGCAGGCAGGTCAAGCGCCAACCCTAGGCAAAGGAGATGCCCATGACAGGTTCGCTTTTCGTGCAAGTTTGCTCAAGTTCCATAGTAGGTCCATTTATTATTTCATTTGTATCAGCCAATTCCACAAATTGGCCGACAATGCCAATCAGTGTCAACCAGCATAGAACAATATTTTAATCCTTACATACAAATCTAGGAGGGAGGAAGAAAGAATTAGAGTAACAACAGAACAAACAAGAGGCTAAGGAAATGATTTTCTTTTCTAAAGAAATAGAAAAACTTGTTAATGTAGAAAATTAACAAAACCAACAAAATTAAACTAAATAATTTCAATTCTTGTTCATGCATTGTTGAAATCTCCATGAATTGATCGGGCAATTCCTTGTAATTTTCACTTTAGTTTGGAATGGATCCAAAAAGTGATGGGATTCATTGCATAGTAACAGATTTTTTTTAGATGGACTCATGTGAACTGTAGTCTGTAGATCTATATGAGCCTGATTCATCCAGCCTCACGAGTGAAACTGAGTTACTACATGGATTCACTTGAGTGGATCCAAATTGGTTAGGGTATCTAGAATGACGATTGCTACACATCACATTAAGTAACATCGTGGTTGGATGAGTAAAGCTACGGCAAAGGCATGATCACCAACAAAAGGGAAGGTATAGAAAACAACCTTGAAAATTTTGAGTTTGGATAACCAAGTCTTAGAAATCCAACTGCAGTTACAGAGTCAATGGATGAATGCATCTTGCAGTATGAAAAACTAGATGGGGAATTAATTGCAGTTTGCAATGTATCTCCATGTAATGCAACTTTCAAACAAGCAAAGGCAAATAAGGGGAAAAGAGGCAAATAGGCACATACCTATATTCAGTAAAGAAAGACGAGAACCAAAATCCTCCAAAGACTGCTGTGTAGTTGGTACAGTTCCCTTAAAATGGATCACTAGCCATTTAGTAATTACTTCCTGAATTGCTGGAATTAAAATCATTCTCCAATTGTTAAGGTGAGCGAACAATGGTAGTAAATAACTTAAAAGTTAGTAATGGTCGCGTAGTCCGGAAAACTTGTTCAGTTCAATTTATGCTTTTCTTCAGTCATTAGTTCCTAGGATATTCCTATCAACTATTTTTTTTTAAAATGTAAGCTCACACACTAGTGCCAAAATCTAATTTTACTTTAAAGTTTTTGGCAAAACTTAGCCAGTGAGCTGTGCATTGCAAGAGAATCATTCCTTGGTGACGCTTACTTTAATTCCCGGTCCATTTTTACAACCACAAATAACTTGGACACATTGCTCAACCATAACCGTTCCATTTGCATCTTGATCCCCAGTAGATGATTCTCCATACTCTCAATAGTGGTAAGTTCAGTTATAACTCCTATTGTCACTTATTCTTCTACTCGAGAATCATTGGTGTCAAAAAAAAAAATAAAATAGTCATGGTCAGATTATGCCTTGAAAGAGTAATCTCTTGCAGTGCATGGAAAACTCCATTGTATTTCCCCAAGAACCAGGAACCTGGTTAAAAAGAGAAATTACATTGAATGGGCAACATTGTGATAGAAGTTTGTCCATGCTCAATGTATAGGTATCTAGACCATCCATTAAAAAAACATACACAATTAAAAACTCACTTGTGTCTACAATTTAGTCTTGATCACATCAAAGGGTGTTGTAAAAAGGGCTGCAGTACATCCGCAATACCACCAAATAATAGCTATAAACATTAAAGATCTGTTAGTTGAATTAGCTAGAATTACTCTATAAATGCAATAAAGTGAAATACATATGAGATAATGCATTAAAAATAGCACTCGGATTGACATGGTTGAGCAGAACACATGGAGCATCTACAAATGAATCCATTAAAAATTGCATTAGAAGTGATATGGTTGAGCACAACACATGAATCATCTATAAATAAATATATGACACCAGAATTTGGTTCTTGTGATCAAACCATACTCATCACAACTGGGGAATGATTCCCAACATTGACCAAATATTGGCTAAATCATGTCATCCTTCACTCTTTCAAGTGCTAATCAACCATTATAATATCTATCTGTCGAGTTTACTTCCACTGTAATTCATCCAAAGCTTGCTTGTGGATATTGGAGTCCCCTGCCACGATGACATTAAAACCTGAAATAAGTTATGCACCACCATGCTGCTTAGGGCTTAACACAAGGTACAAAAATCATAAAGCATAAAATTTGCAACTAAGGCCACTATCTGCTCCATATCAAAGTTAATGTTCGTAAACCATTAGACTATGAGAAGTTCAGATTGACAAGTGGACAATTGGGTTTCCAAAAGACTAGTAGTGGGCTACAGAAAAGCACTTCAAATTGCATGGACAGAGTATGGATGGAATAATAACGACCATTGCATCAAATCAAAGGAGTTAACTTCCGCAGAGAACAAAATATGCCCTTTATGCCATGAGATTAAATTAAACTGTGGAAAATAAATAAGTCATACTTGCTGGATGTGAAATGAGAGTGGCATCCCATTGAACGTCAAGCCCCTTCCAATCAGTTATTGATCCTCCAACGTCTTCTATTACAGGTACCAATGAGAGGACGTCGTAGTGCTGAGCATTGAGAAAATAAATGAGCAGAAAACACTGGAGATGTATTGCTCATAATAGTAGTTTGTATTACAATATTTTTCAACATTCTTTTACAAGAGAAATATTGGAGTATACATGGCATTCATACCGCTTGAAGTATGTTTAACAAAAGCACTTCGTTCTTTGCTAGTTCAGAAAACTTCAATTTTATCAATTTACATGGAAAATTTTTACTGTCCAAAAGAAAGGGCAAGACAAAACTTATGGTTTGAGGATTAGCAGTCCACTTTGATCAAACCCACAAGAATACAAGCAAAAAAAAATTATGACCCAAGATAGAACAGTGACTTGTTCACACATTGACAGGGGATGGTGTGTTGCACTCATGTCTGCACAAATTTGTAAAAGTAAATTCCATTAACCCCAGCCATCAAATAACTTGTTTGATTGATTGAAATTGTATATGACAATTTAGACTCTTGAAAGGAAAAAATGTCGCCGGTAAGTACAGGGTTGACTACCCTACATGATTGAATACCAAAGAGAATTGTTGAGAACAAAAGTCTCACCTTAAGCCCGGACTCTATAACAAGATCAACAAAATCCCAAGCCAATAGAGCATAAGCATAACAATCACACCCATATAGGGGAACTTTTACCTGGAATAAGATACATATAAGTGTTTGTCACATGTATTCTATCTCATTGAGTATACAAGAGAACGACTATCTGGTCTTATTTCTTACAAGCCAAAATACCTTTTCTGCATCCCCACTAAAGAGATGAGGACTTGTTATGTACCTGTAAGAAGACACAAAGTATTATCTCTTGTAGTACCAAAGTTTTACAGGCAGTTCTACATCTTAGTTGAATGTAAAATGGTTATTTCTCAAATATTATTATGCAAAGAGATTTACACAAATAAGCTTGGGATAGTTTGCTGCATGCACCCGTTGAAGTTGCCTCTCCATTCATTGTTGTTCTTCTGCCATCAACTCCAACCCATCTTTCTCTTAAAATTGGTTGATCGATAATGCCTCCACTTATTCTTCTACTCGATATAACCTTTTAAATTTTGACACCAATAATTCTCTAGTAGAGCATAAGCATAAGCATATAGGGGAACTTTTACCTAGAATAAGATAGGTAAAAGTACATTAAACAACATCGATACAACATTATATATATACAGTTTGCCGACTTGTTTCTTAATCCCACAACGCCGCAAGCTCATGATGATTGCCGTCTCAGTGATCCTCGTTCTCGCGGTTTGCACGGCAGCTGCCATTGCCAATTCTGCTGCTTCTTCTTCCTCCTTCTCCGCCTCCTCCCTTAAATCTTCCTCCTCTTCCTCGACCTTGTCCTCCTCCAACTCCACCAAAGAATTTCAAGTTCCCAACGCCGTTCAAGTCCTCTGCTCGCTGTCCGACAACCGCACTGTCTGTGAATCCAAATTGAAAGACGCAGTCAACTCAACGTCTACTCCTAAAGACCTCGTCCGTGCTACTGTAGCCATCATTGTCGACGAGGTCGGCAAAGCATTCGACCACTCCGACACGATCGGGACGATGGCGGTAAAGAGCGCCGTGGAGGTCTGCCAAAAGCAGGTGGCGGAGCTCAACAGCGCGCTGAATGCCATCGACGCTTACCACCTGAACCAGCTCCCGGAGCAGGTGCACGAGCTCAAGAACTGGCTCAGCGCGGCCGCCACTTACCAAGAGACCTGCATCGACGGCTTCCCTGACGGGGAGCAAAAGGACAAGATACTGGCCGCCATGACCACCGCCAAGCAGCTGACATGCAACGCTTTGGCCATCGTGGGCCGCTTGTCCTCGTTCCTTTCGCTCATCAAAATCGGCGGCGGGAGCAGCAGCCGGCGTCTCCTCGCCAAGGACCGATTGATCGAGGAGGATGGGGTTCCCAACTGGCTTCGCGACGGCGACGTCAAACAGTTTCTCCTCGGCGGCGCAGTCAAGCAGCTGACCCCTAACGTAACAGTGGCCAAGGACGGCAGCGGAGACTTGAAGACCATTTCCGAGGCGCTTGCTAAAATACCAAGATCCTACAACGGCCGGTAGCTTCATCTCTGTCTCTCTAGATCCCCTGTTAATTAGAAATATTTAATGTGTTCTTGGAAATCGATGAAGGTATCTGATCTACGTGAAAGAAGGCGTGTACGAGGAGCAGGTGGTGGTGGACACGAACATGATCAACGTCACCATGTACGGTGACGGCTCGAGGAAGAGCGTGATCACCGGAAGCAAGAACTTCGTCGACGGCACCCAGACATCTGAAACCGCCACCTTTGGTAAGCACCCGATCGTAATTACCGCTTTTTTGGTTAAGATTAATGATGAATTTAATTGTGTGGTGGGACTATAATTAAGCGGCGATCGGGAACGGATTCATTGCAATAGCGATCGGCTTCCAAAACACGGCGGGCGCAGCGAAGCACCAGGCGGTGGCCCTCCTGGTTCAGTCGGACCGCGCCATCTTCCTCAACTGCTGCATCGAGGCGTACCAGGACACGCTCTACGCTTACACCAACCGTCAGTTCTACCGCGGGTGCGTCATCCTCGGCACCATCGACTTCATCTTCGGCAACGCCGCCGCCATCTTCCAGAATTGCATCTTCAGCTTGCGGCGCCCCCTCGACAACCAGCAGAACGTCGTGCTGGCGCAGGGGCGCGCATGCATCTACGATGACACGGGGTTCGTGGTCCACAACAGCTACATCGGCCGTCCCTGGAAGGAGTTCTCCCGCACTGTGGTCATGGAGTCCGACATCGGAGATTTCATCAGTCCCGAGGGGTACATGCCGTGGGACGGCGACTTCGCCCTCAAAACACTTTACTACGCGGAGTACGGGAACAGGGGAGCTGGCGCGGACACCTCGAAGCGCGTCAAATGGCCGGGCTTCAAGGTGATCAGCCGGAACGACGCAGTCAACTTCACCCCGACGCCCTTCATACAGGGAGATGATTGGATCCCTCAAACCGGCACGCCGGTACGCTTAGGCTTGTATGATTGATCAGCTGCTATTAGCAGAATAGTCGCCGGCGGATGTCCATGCCGGCAAATAAAATAAAATCGATTGCCTTCATATATGTGACTTGGTACTTCCTTTACAGCCAGTCAAACGATGAGAATTTAAAGTCATAAAATTACCTATCATAAATCCTCAGCAACTAATCCTCTCCATATTTTATTGTCAAACAATATCTGGAGTAACATATGCAACAATCAAGCATTAATCCTCTCCCACAGGTATAAGTTGTAACTATTTGCTTTCCTTCTGAATTTGAGTGAATGATATTCAAATAATAAGGTGGCGGCAGAAAATTGTACAGGGCATATAAACCTTGTTCAGAGGAGCCCATTCCGTAGAAGCAACCTTGTTACGATCTAGGAAGGTTGTGGCAAGAATATGGGCGATTTACTGCCACTAATAAGCTTCATAAGCGGATGACAGTGGAGTTACCATAGATTTTAATGGATTCATTGCCGGCACAAGGGTTCAAGATGTGAAATTTATTGTAGGAAGAAAATATCATCTGGTGCAAATAATTTTTGTGTTACATTAAAGCTCAATGGTAATTTTCTATCAGTCGATCTTGCTGAATTGTAATGTTCCATCTGATGGAATTCCATGACGGTAGGTTACTCGTGATATAGTTTTATATAAATGATAAAATACATATAACTTGCTAAACAATTGAAAGAAACATGACTTAGCTTGAAGACGAAAGAAAGGTATTTCACCAACAATATTTAATCCCACAGTAATTAAGATACTTTTTTCCTTCTATTGTTGTGTCTATAAGAAAAAAGTTTACAAATGAATATGAACTACTGATGTATCGAGTGTAAATCATATGCAAAGATGAACAATTTTTTTTGTCATAATACATCGAGTACGGCAATATCATGTGTTAAATGGAACCATAATGTTCCTAGTACCCAAAAGTAATTCCTAGAGACAGAGCAAGGTCACTTTGAGGACATATCTGTGTCCAAGTAAACTTTCTTTTTAAACTTGTGGATTTATATATGTTACTAAACCAAAAAAAAAAAATCAGTTTCACCATTTACTTACACTGAAAACAGATGTAGCTGGAAGTAAAGAAATAGAACCATACAAAAATCTCCTATTGACTGCACATGCCCTGATTTTAGTTGACATCAGCAAGTAAATAAATCAAAAAAAAAAATGTGAACTGAGCTGAATAAGATTTAACTGTGATAATTACAGGAGACGATCATGCTAACCTCATAGCTATATGATGCAATCTTCGACATACAAAACGTTGGTTTAGACTGCAAATAGAAACATCATAACAATGACTACCTAAAGGACTGACAAACTAAATATAAATCATACACAGAAGATAAGGAATTTAACAGTGAAAGTAGGAATGTAACAAAAAGTGGATGACAAAAGGGATGTCGAGGAATAACTGCATAATTTATTTAATGTTCCAGCAATATTAGGAGGAGACATCATTTCAGTAATATTCAGAATTAAGTTGACCATTCTCATTTGCACGATGGGTGTAAATACTACTTCTCCAGGGACCAATTTATATGAAGTAAATTGACTCAGAGCTGAGGCAGCCCAGACAGCTAGTCGGGATTTAACATTTGCAATAATTTTCTTGTAAATGCCAACTCATTCCCAATATGATACCATCAATAATTACCCCCAGTGGCAAAGTCTATCTCCGATGACTTTCAAATTAAGGATTACCTTCTGTTGTAGGTAACTCCGCCTCCCTCTTGCGAGCTATGACGGGATTGAGGGACTAAGATCTCTGATCAGTCATGTATTCTTGTCACATTATGCCTATACATTCTTATCAATGACATGTATACAGTCTATGTTCAAGAAAATTTATTGGCAAAATTCCACAACTGGCCAATGTCAAAGTACATGGTTCAGCCCATTTCACTTTACCAGATTAAAAAGGGCAGCTCTCGTGCACGACTTTTTTACAAGCAACCTTAAACTATAATTTCTCCAAATCAATCTTCCTGTATGTAATGCCACCACATACTGTGAGCCCAATGGAATGATAAGTGGGAGCGAGCACATGGAGAATGTGTGTTATAGCAATAAAAACTCACATGAGCTCTAATAAAAAATAAATACAGCATGACAACATATCAAAACTCACACAAACCCGAAACCATTGGAGGCAACATGAAGGATAATAATCTTAGAAAAGAAGTAAACTATCTCACACGCAAAAAAAAAAAAAAAAAAAATGAGGAAAAGGAAACTTGATCATGCACATATTGTTCTAACATGGGTTTCTTTTAAAGACAAACCCAAACAAAATTGAAAATAAACTAAAAAATATTCAAAAATAATAAGAATTGTAAACATAAAAGGACCCAATCAAACTAGGAAATAATAAAATTTAAAATGAGGAAAATAAATCAAACTAAATTCTACTTCTACGATAACTTAAACTACAATTCCAGTTAAGGCAATTACTAACTTGGAGATTACTTTACAGATTTATTCTCCTAAAGAGGAGAACCTATAAAAATAAATTCTTACGATCTAAAACTTCTAAAACTTAAAATTCCACACTTGCATATTCTTTTCCATTCAGGAGACTCTACTCCATAAGAGTTGACACAATTTCTGTTAGTTTTCAATCACAAACAACAATTGCAGCACCAGCTCTATTAAACATAGTTTTTGTTGCGAAAAAAAGGCAACACCTTTTACTATGTGAATTTTATCCATAGACTTTATCACTGATTACTTTGATAATTATTAAGAGTAATAATACGCACAAGTAAAAAAATTTAGGGAGACACATAAATTTATGGTCCGCTATTTTCATTTTTTGTAAGTCTATTATCTTATGTATCTATCCTTATAATTTTTTAGAGATTTTTTTTCTTTTGCATATAATTTTTTAATTATTAATTATGAAATAATATATGAGAATTAATTTTGGTTATAAAATTAATGTAGTAAATGCTATTTTAGATTTCGTAGATTTAATTTTTTTAATATTTATTTGATGAAATAATAAATTATAAAATATTTTATAATTTTTAAATGCCAAAGGAATATGTTTGGACGGGTTAAAATCTTAAGTTGAACCGGTTAACAATTCTCCGCAACGCGAAGGTTCCTTTTCCCCCCCGCGTGAAGCCTTCTTTTTACGTGACGCGAAGCGATCTGCGTTAGGGCTTTGTCGCCTCTCGGCGATAAGATCGCCAAGCCTCTTTTCCCCGATCTGCGTTAGGGTTTTGTTCGCCTCTCGACGGTAAGATCGCGAAGCCTCCTTTTCCCCATCCTAATCGAGTGAGTCTACCCTCGGCCAGACTGCGCCGCCGCCTGCGACCAATAGCCTATGCACCGCTCTCGTCCGCCCTTCCGGCTACCCCTGCTTCGAACACACGGTGTTGAAATCTATCTCTTTTGCTCTTTGATTTGTTGGAGTGTGATTGTTTGTTGACCTCTCTTTAACGAAAATGTTTGTTCACAAAAGCAATGGCGTGAGTATTGGGGGACTGTAGATTCGAATTTGTTATCGAGAAAACTCTGGATTAGTGCTTGATTGCTTGCAGACTTGTTGATTGGTTATATTTTGTTGATATTTGGCAACTATTATCGATCATATGTTCCTGCTTGCATTGTCTATAACCATGGATGAGTAACTATTACCTGATTAAAAATCGCCCTTCCTCTCCTCCCACGCCAAGCTTAGTTCAATGTATGAATTGAGCCACTGACAATATCTGTCAGAAACTTAAGGATCTTAAGAACTCATATTTAAACATATAAGGAAATGAAAATGAACAGAGTGGTTGTTTCTTAGGGGCTCTTTTAACTTCGGGAAAATATTTTACATTGGAAAGTTAAGACATTGCTAATGTAAGAGAATTTGTCTAAGATGAGGATCAAATAGATAAAAGGGTGAAAAGGATAAATAGATCTGTCTATCGAAATTACTCATTATTGTGTAAATATCTCAGCAAAAATGTTTACTGAGATAGATGCCATGGTTATTTACAATTCTGGACTGCAAAATGGTGACTTTCTGATAATCCTATGCATCAAACTCCCTCTTAAGAACAACTATGATTGCCTTTGTAAAGTTTGTTAGAGAACATCTAAGATTTGGAAAGTGTTCCATTTTATTGCCTAGCAGTAATTTTTTATTTTAAAATGTAAATTTCACCTTTTTTGTGTGTATTAGACAGTAAGAGAGATACCATGGTTGTTTACAATGGACTTTCTAGTAATCCTATGCCTCAAACTCCCTCTTAAGAAGGATTATGATTGCTCTTATACAGTTTGTTATAAAGCATGTCAATTTTGGTCCAACTCATTATCTATCAATATTTTGATTACAAAATGTGATTTTTGTCTTATTTATGTGATAACCACTATGTTAGATGTATTTTATCTTATCTTATTTTACTTTCTTATCTTGATTTTGCTTAATGGTTGCATGGTCATAATACAAGTAACTCAATTTTACTGGATGCTTCTCTTGTGATTGATACCTCAAGATATTGGTATCGAGCTTAGCGAAATGGTGAATTGGGATGTTGTCTCTCTCTCCTTCATTTACTTTGTTGATCTTTTTTCAGATTTATCAAGATGTGAAAAGTATTGCTGTGTTATTAGTTTTTCCATTCTACTCATATGCACTTGATTAGTTAGCGCAAAATTAAGTTATTCTTTTGATGATACTACTTAGCTTGATGGGTTAGCAAACAAAAAAAACTTCTCTTCGGTTTCTTGAAACACAACTCCAACTGCTGATAGACTAGTGAAAACGGTAGCTTGAGACTAAAGATGGTTATCTTTTGTCCATTCAACATGTTCATCATGGGGAAAAAACTTTGGGAGAAATGTCTGGTCCTTCTGTTTTCCTCCAACATGGTCTTTTTAGGTATTAACTCAAAGGATCCTTTTGATGTGGATGTCTCTCAAATTTGAAAATTTGTTATATAAGAGTATTTTGATCATAATGTTATGTAGTCCTTTGACTATTTTTCTCGGCATTTTGGGATTGGAGTTGGCAAGAATTGGGCACGACTAGCAAGCTATGATAAGCTATGTATAATCTGTTACAAATTCTAAAGATTTCTACGTAGGCCATTCCCAGGCACATTTTCAACATAGGCCATTCCCAGGCACATCATGCCCAGGCAAGCTTTTATTTTGTTATGTGCAGGAAGCACAACAGCTCGTCTGAATTCCAATTAAGCATTATATACTTGACCAAACTTTTGCCTTGTTGGACCCAAATTGTATTTTAATGATGTCTTTTATGTTTGATCGAGTTCTTCAAACTCCAATCCAACCCAAGATTTGCTGTTGGCCATTTTGAGTCTTAAACTAACCATCTGTTTGTATCTACCTTTCCTTTTTGAGCATCGTTATTGACTTTTCGGTCTGAATATTCAACATATGAAATTTATCTTCCAGATTATGACACTTATAAGTGGCTTTGAAAGGGTGTACACAGAGGCATATTTTCTGCCTGATCAGTTGTACAATGTTAGCGTATGACCCCCAATTAAGGTGGCATTTGGTGTAGAGTGTAAGAATGGGAATGAGAATGGATTTGATAGTAGATTGGAATGGTAATGAGTTTAATCATTCCAATATTGTTGTTTGGTTTATAAGCTTTGATTAGGTATAATTACCAATACTGCTGGTTGGTTTACCAAAGGTTTAGGAATATAAATACAATAATATTATTTTTAAAATAAATAATAATATTCCTGGTAAGATGATGAACAAGCAACCAATTAAGAACACTATTTAGCAGGTGGTTGAGCACGTTGGCCATCGTCTTGCCGGAGACGCATATCACCATCCTCTCCCACCGTCGGGGTCGTTGGCGTTGAACTTGGTCAGCACGTTCTTGAAGCTCTTGTTCTGCTCATGTGTTGCACCCCTTCGGGCAGAGGAACAAGATCGTGCTGGGGTAGCGAGGCGCTGCCATCGCTGACGGGAGAACCTCCATCCATGGTGGCGCCATTAATCGGTTTGCTACACATTTAACAAACAAAATAAAGAAAAGATCCGAACTTGATTTTGTTTTCTTCTTCAATTACTGACAGAAATCAAGAACACGAGAAGGAGGATTAAGATGGAAAGGTGAGGCCTTCCCCCCTTTCCTCTCCCAAAAGATCGAAACTTCGACACTTGATTTTGTTTTCTTCTTCAATTACTGACAGAAATCAAGAACACGAGAAGGAGGATTAAGATGGAAAGGTGAGGCCTTCCCCCCTTTCCTCTCCCAAAAGATCGAAACTTCTAAACTCGCAGAGATTTCTTGTTTGATCAATTGCAGAAATCAAGAACATGATCAGATCTCTTGGAGAAGGCCTTTCCTCCTCTTTCTCTATCAAAACTCCTGCTCGAAACTTCCAAGGATTTTTCCCTCGATTACCGACCGAAAAGGATGAGATTTCCAATGATACTTTCTCCTCTTCCGCTCCCAAAAGATCAAAACTTTAAACACTTGCAGATACATTTTGTCCTTTGCTATAAATTGATGATTCGAATGCACTAATTAATGCTCATTTTATTCACTAATTAATGCTCATTTTATTCACCTGAATCTGGGCAGTTTCTCAATGTTTATCTGGAACTTCTTTTGCAAAGAGCTTTTTAACCTACCAACCAACAATGAATTAGAAGAGAATCAAATTAGTGAGTGATTCATGATCGAGTAGAACAGAGTGTTCTTGCTGATATATGTATTTTTATTATTTTTTAGATTGAATGTGCAAACTTGAAAATAAGAAGATTAGCTATTCTCATTACCTGTTTCAAAGGAGCAGCACACCAATTAGCTATTTTCATATTCCTATCCATCCACTTGAGTAAACATTTCAGCAATGTTGGAATAAACAGGGCTGTTAAGCATCTAACATTTTGAATAAGCTATAGAGGAACAGCACACCAAGTAGTATTTATGAAATCCGATCACCGAGATAACAATTATTAGAATTTAGAACATCGACTAGTATCAAAGAAATTACAACAAATTGATTATAGAATTATCTTACAGTAACATCTACTTGTTTAATCCTACACAATTTGATATTCATATATTTAGTAAGGAACAAAAATGATCAATGTCTCCAAAACAACCAAAAAAAATATGTTTCCACAAAATCCAGCAATGTTATCACAAAACTCAACAATATTATCACAAAACTCAGCATAATAGTCATCTTTAAAGTAGTTTTCACAAAATCCAGTACCATTATCTACATATTTGGAGAGGGAATGAGCAGGCTAACCACATAGTTCTTTCACAACTCTAAAGGAAGATTGAACAACACATCAATATTATCTTTATCTACAGTGAATATATTAGCTGCTTTGAATACATCACCAATAGGATGACTAAGGTTTATTAGCTCAGCAATCACATCCTTCATTCTTTCTGAAGCCATTTTTTCTCCTAAATTCTCTTCTGCCATGACATTTGCAATGGTTGCAAAATTTGCATTGAAACCATCAACAAAAGTGTGAAATCCATTATTCATGTCTTGTAGTTGTGCCCCAATATCCAAGTGTGTTGTTGTTGGTTTTTTTTGTAACTTTATCTCCAGATGTTAATGGTTGCTTTCGTTTTGTAGTTGACTTTGTCACATCAGTGTTGTGCAAAGCAGTGGGGGTTGATTCTGATTCAAAATACACATTATTATCTTCTTCATACACATTTGAAGAATGATAGAATGCGTCCAGATTTTCACATCCACTTTCATCATTTTGATCAACTTTCAAATTGTAAATAACATTTACATACCCTTGAACAACATCGCAGTAGCTCTATCCCTTCCAAAGACTAATTCAAGCTGATTTAAGTATGGAAATTTAAAATCCCACATTCGTTTTGCCTCTTTGTGAGTTTGTAAAATATAAAATATACATGATTGAAAAAAAGCTTAAGGAAATATGTAATGAAAGATTTGAGAGAGTAAAAATTTTCGGACACTAATATATAAAGTTACCTGACAGTAGCTATCAAATCATTGCTTTTCACATGTTATTTTTTTCTCCACATCATTCCATTAACATCCACTTTGTCTACACGTCATTAATAATATGAAATTTTGTCTTTAACCACTTGATCCTTGATTCAATATGAGGTGTAACTTGTTTTGTAAGAGTAGGTATCTTGCTTGGCATTCTCTTATGCACCTCAGCCATATAATTACTTTTAAAACCACCATCTGTCTTCCATGAAGAATCACAAGCCATATCTTGAAGAGTTGCAATTACTACTTGGACCTCATTTTCTGTCCAGAAGCATTTATTTCTTCCGCGCCCTCGAACTATTTGATTTTGCTCCATCCTAACATATAGTAATGATATCCCAAATTTACAAGTCAAATCCTTAAAATTCACGAGTAATATATAAACCAAAATAAAATAATTATTGAAATAAATGAATAACAGTTACGTTCACAGAATAGGCGCCTTCTTAAACATGACAAACATGTTAAAACATTCATGAAAATGCAATAACAAAATCATTAACATATCCCCTTTCCCATAATAGTCAATGATGTGATCTTTCACTCCAATGATTAAACATTTGAAGTGCTAATGTATTTCTAAAATTGGTCCATTCTTCTGTTGGAGTGATACTCCTCACATATTCATCATCTTCAAAGTGTTCATCTTCCATGTCATCTTCTTCAAGTGGTTCCAACTCTTGTGGATCAAAACTCATGTACTTTCGAATCATATTGTGTAAAAGGCAACATGCTAAAATAATACGCATTTAAGTTTCAATTGGGAAAAATGAGGGGGAAGCTAATATTTTCCATCGCCCTTTTAGCAACCTAAAGCATCTCTCAATCACATTTCTAGCCTTTGAATGTTTCATATTAAAATACTCTTCGGCTGTATGTGGTTGATGACCGTGAAACTCATTTAGATGGTTTCATCCACATTACAATATCTAGAATCCATCAAATAATAACAACCTTCAAGAATTAAAAAAAAAATCACATTAATTATGAGTTTGAATGAAGTTTTATATTGAAAAGCTAACTAGCTAGTGCAAGACTGATTCTACCTTAAGGAACTTTAAGATTGTCATACCTAATCATAGCATCTCTAAGCGCATGACCATCATGTGCAGAACCCTCCCATCCAGGTAAAACATATATAAACTGCATGTTTGGGTAGCAAACGCCTAATACATTTGAAGTTATATTTGCTTTTCTAGTGTGATATCGAGGTTTTTGATCAGAAAGAGGTGTGACTTTGATTAATGTATCATCCAAAGCACCTAAACAATCCTGTTATTTAAATATTTTGAAAAACATGATAAATAAGATGGTTTTTTTATTTCTAATAAATTTTAATTTTAAGTGTTTTCTCTTTTTGTGTTTTAAGTGGAGGTCTCATAATATGAAAATGTAGCAACAACAATCGGTACCACATCACATATATAACACTGAACACGTTCACCATTGATGCTATAATTCGAATATTTCGAATGATTTTGCGTCTTCTACTAACAGTAGGAATACAGATCATTATCTTCTACATAGCAATAAAGAGAAATTAACATAAGGGGTTACATACAAAATAAGAAAGCTCACTAATTCTAATCTCACTTATCTTGAGTAACGAATCATAAGTAATGAATCAAGAATTAAAAAAAAATCCAAGAACAATTTCTGGGAAGATTTTAGTTCTAAGAAAATCATAAGCTTTTGTAAAGACTATTTCAAATCAACAAAGGATCTAGAATCAGGAAGGAACAGAAAAGAAGACGTGATTTTCTGTAGTTCAAGAGTAACCGCTACAAAAAGGCACAGAAATTTCATTGGAAATGTAAAACAAAATTGTAATTTATCTAATGCAAAACCATCTTCTTTTCAGTATTTCTATCACAATGACTTGAGGATTCAGATTCTAGTATGATTACCCTAATTTGTTCACGTTGATAGAAAAGTTCAGAAGCAATTTAGTACAAGAAATATAAACTACATGTAAGGAATCAACAAGCGATTGTGTTTTGTTAAATTGCTTCTGATAAACATATTTGCTTATCATTCCAAATATGTATAGGTACGCATATTGTATCCAAATATGTAGTAACCAAGTCAAAGCAAATATGTATTCCAAATCATTCCTAAATATTTTTGATCTGATAAACAAATATGTATATACTTTTGATCTGCTGTGACTCTATTTTTGATCTGCTTTGACTACAGTTCAGAAGCAATTTGCATTCTATTAACAGAATCAAGAATTAAAAACAACCGAAACAAACAACAAGTGATTCATTAATGGTTTAGGGTTAAAGATTACCTGCTTACTGTGGAGTGCGGCGGCGGAGGGAGTCGAAGAGGCGGTGACGGCGAACACGCTCGAAAAGCCGATGATGACTTGCGTCGGAAAGGACGATGTTGTCACACGAAGTTGGGAGCGTTGTTGTCGCGGGGCGCTGTTTTCACAGAAAGTCGAGGATGGTGGTGTCGCACGAAGCCGATTAGGGGGAAATAACGGAAAGAAAAGAAAACAAAAAAAAAATATCGGGAACAAAACCCATCCATAGGAATCCACATGAATGAATTCTAAATCCACCTAGTTTATTGGATTTTGTTCATTCCCAAATATTTAAAAATGATTCCCAAATTTTTATTCCCAAACCCATTAATCAAATGTCATATATTTCTATTATTCCATTCCCTCATTCTAAAACCCCTAAACCAAACACCCCCTAATTGTGAACCTCTGTGTTATGGCTACGATATCGTATGTTTGTGCTCTGCATCTCCATTTATGTCTGTGGTAAACAGGATATATCTTAGCAAACTATTATAACTAAGTAGATAGTAAATTATGCTCATTGTGGAAAAATAACTTTTTATTTGTTTTAATCTAGTTGGGTCAAGATGTATAATGCCTCTAGGGGTATTTTAAAAGGACTAGGTTTTTAACAATTGACGGTATTTATTGTGACTACATAGTTAGATATCAATTGAGAATTCTTATTATTTGGATTGTGACTAATTACATTTGATTTTCAATTTTATTAGGATAATTTAAAACAAAATTGCGATGTTGATTTTTTAATTTTATTAGGATAATTTAAAACAAAATTATGATGTTGAATGTGGATATTGCGTAATATGGTACATGAAAAAGATAATTTTAGATGAAGATCCATAATTAGAGAGGAAAATGAATTACTTATTTATGAAATATTATTTTTATGAAAATTGAGTTATTTTTCATTGAGTCTCAAACTTTTATTAATGTTTTAGTTTATAGTATCAAAAAAATAAACAATATTACAATAAATGTTAGTATGGTGAACAAATGAATAGAGTGAATTCGTTTACTTTATGTGGGCACCTAAGTATATATTGTGATATAAATTTTGGGTTGTATTTAGAGATTTATGAATACAAAAGTTTTTAGGTGAAGCTGGTTAAACATGTCTTTATGAATATATTTTTTTGTTGTATTTGATAAATATTTGTGATATATTTGTTTAATTTTGATGGTGAAAAATATTATGTTGTAGTAAATATTGTGATATATATTTTTGTCAATTAAAATTGTATTGTAGTAAAATATGGTTAATTATTTCAACATTACAAATAAATGATGGAGTAATACAATATGAAAGATTTTGACAAATTTAAATAGTGGAGTAGATAAAGAAAATATTTACTTCGTCATTAAATTTGTGAATTCATTTGTATAAATTACTTTGCTAAATTGAAATTTTTGTTGTAGCAAAATATGTTCTATTAGATCTACATTACGATGAAATAATACATCACAAAATACTTTGACCAAGTTAAATCATGCAGAAGTAAAATTAAACATTTACTATACCATAATACAAAACTTATGAAGTTGTATATATATTTTACTTCGTTAATTAATGTAACCTATGAAATAATATATGATCAACCACTTCAGTACTTTAACGGATCTCGATAAAGTAATAAAACTTTTTTACTTTGAAATCGGTTCAATTTCGAATTGATTCTGGACTGATGATAGACTTTGGTAATTGTATGGTGAAGTAATAAATTGATCCTTTTATTTCATGTGCATATACTTCAGTAATTATTTATCTATTACTTCGGATATTATCAGAAGTCTATTATCCATTTTCATATAGTGCTCGTAAGATAAAGTCTGATTGTTATCACTGCCTTCGCCTAAAGTTTTTCTTAATATGATCTCTCCATACTTTTCAAGTTCCTTTCTCTTAGCACCTTCATTATGTCTTGTTGTACCAATAAGTCCTTGATCATTTTTTGCCATAATCTGAAGTTCCTAGTTTCGTCAAATTTTACCATATCAAATTTCGTATAAGTCGTCCTTGACATGTTGAAGAAATCCATAAAAACCTCGTTATGATATCAATTGTTGCAGAAAGTGTTGGTTGCTACTCGAAAAACCTATAGGTTCCACTGTACAAAAATTTTGTACAAAGGTCTGAACCTTTTCCTAGCTACATGTGTTCTTTTAAATTAAATTTTGGATCGCCTGCGGAACTTAACACGTTTGATCCAAAACTTAATCTATTTGTTCTTTTAGGTTTTGACTTAGATCTCCTGCGGAACTTAACATGTTCGACCCAAGTCTCCTTAAGTTATTAATTCCATTAAATATTATTTTCCATAATTGGTTCCTAGTACTGACGTGGCGAGGCACATGACCTTCTTGGATATGGGAGCAACCACCACCGACTAGACAAAACCTTTTATAGAAAGATAATATTTAATTTCCTAAAATAACTTTAGGTTAACCAAAGATAACAATCAAATCACAAGGAAAAGAAAAAACAAAAGAACACAACTTCGAAAAATATATTCGAAATTCTAGAACGTAAGCCTCTTGTATTTGGTATTATTTCCATAAATAACTAGCATGATGCGGAAAGAAAAATTACTAGTTATACCTTGTAGAAAAACCTCTTGATCTTCTACTGTATTCCTCTTCTAACCTCGAACGTTGTGTGGACAACGATCTTCCGAGACGAGAAACCACCAATCACCTTCTTCTCCTCCTAGCTAGGTTCGGCCAACAAAGAGGAAGCTTCACCAAGGAAGAAAATCAAAACACTAACCAAGCTCCAAGAGATGCTAGCTTTCTCTCCTTCTTCTTCTTCTTCTTCTCCGAGTAGTATCCGGCCACCACAAGAGCTCCAATGGAAGAGAAGGGTTCGGCCACCACAAGAGGAAGAGAGGGAGAGGATGGCCGGCCACACCAAGGAACAAAAGAGGGAGAGAAATAATAGAGGTTGTGTCTTGTGAAGGCACCCTCACCCCTTCTTTTATATTCCTTGGCCTAGGCAAATTAGGAAATTTAATTACAATAAAATTTCCTTAATTCCCTTGACATGATTTAATTGAGAAAAATAAAATAATATTTCCCTAATTAATCAATGATGGCCGGCCACATCAATGGGAAGCAAATTGGACAAGTTTCAATCAACAATTAAAACTTTCCTTATTTGTTTCCAGAAATTTTAAAAATAAAATTTCTCTTCAAAAAATCTCTTCATGATTAATAAAAAGAAATTTCCATAATTTTAATTTTACAACATGTGAATAATTTTTAAAGAGAAAATAAAATATCTCACCAATCTACAAATAAGGAAAGAGATCTAATCTCTTTCTTTAATCTTTTGTAAATTTTACAAGAGAGATAATTTAATTTAAATCCTCTTTAATAAATTATTTCTTCCACATAATAAAAATTAAAATTAAAATTCTTTTTAATTTATTTTGGCCGGCCCTACTAGCTTGGGTTCAAGCTAGGGCCGACCACCCAATATTATACCTAGGCCGGCCCTAGCTTGTTCCCAAGCTAGCTTGGCCGGCCCCTATTGGGTGGGTATAGAAGGTGGGTATAGGTGGGTATAGAACTCTATAAATAAGAGGCTACGATAGGGACCGAGAGGAGGAATTGGTTTTGGTCTTCCGATAAAATTAAGCATCCCGTGTTCGCCCCGAACACACAACTTAATTTTATCAATGATAATTCATTCCACTAGAGAACTATCATTGAACTACCGCACCAATCCCAAATTACATTTTTGGGCTCCTTCTTATTATGAGTGTGTTAGTCTCCCTGTGTTTAAGATATCGAATGTCCACTAATTAAGTGAGTTACTGACAACTCATTTAATTAATATCTAAGTCCAAGAGTAGTACCACTCAACCTTATTATCATGTCGGACTAAGTCCACCTGCAGGGTTTAACATGACAATCTTTATGAGCTCCTCTTGAGGACATTATCAACCTAGTATCTCTAGGACACAGTTTCCTTCTATAATCAACAACACACACTATAAGTGATACCATTTCCCAACTTATCGGGTTTATTGATTCATCGAACTAAATCTCACCCATTGATAAATTAAAGAAATAAATATCAAACATATGTGCTTGTTATTATATTAGGATTAAGAGCACACACTTCCATAATAACTGAGGTCTTTGTTCCTTTATAAAATCAGTATAAAAGAAACGACCTCTAATGGTCCTACTCAATACACTCTGAGTGTACTAGTGTAATTATATAGTCAAGATAAACTAATACCTAATTACACTACGACCTTCTAATGGTTTGTTCCTTTCCATTTTAGTCGTGAGCTACTGTTTATAATTTATAAGGTACTGATAACATCATCTTCTGCATGTGACACCACATACTATGTTCTCTACAATATAAATTATATGAACAACTACAAACAAATGTAGACAATTTGACCAAATGTGATTCTTTATTCATAATGAATGTTTACAAAGCTTAGGCTTTCAGTATACACTCCAACAGAAAGAGGAGGCAAAACCTCTGAAACTCTAATGCATAAGAAGAGAAAGAGAGAAAGAGAGAAAGAGAGATTGCACGGAGCAACAAGACAAAGACGCACAAAAGCAGTAAACACGAGCAAGGAGAAGAGGAAGAAGAAAAAGAAGAGTTACCGTGGTTCGATGGCGTGCCGTGCCTACTCCACAAAATAGTCGAAGCTTTATTAGATTTTTCTCTGCTCAAAAGAATTACATTTAATGATTTTCATAATCCAATAGGTTTACAATGATTTCTACAAATAATACTTAAACCCCAAACTTGATAAAATCGTAACAGATTTTTATTATGAAAAATTGTAACAGAATTCTGTTAAAAAAAGTAACAAAATTCTTTTATAAAAAATCATAATAGAATTTTATCCAATTATGAGTCATCCGTCAACAATCTCCACCTTGGCGAATATTTACTCTTTCGAATAACACGAGTATCTGAACAAAACTCTACCTGGTCTAGGCTTCTTTCCTCTGGCATCTAGAGATATGACTCAAGTTTAAGCAATACTTGAATTTCTCTGTGATCACTGGCTTTGTCAGCATGTCTGCAACATTATCTACAGTGTAAACCTTCTCAAGTTAAATTTCTACGAAAGCAATCAACTCTCTGATCTTATGAAACTTCACATCAATGTGTTCGATTTTCGCATGATACACCTGATTCTTCGTTAAATAAATAGCACTTTGACTATCGCATAACAACTTGACTTCACCTTGCTGAACGCCCAGTTATATGACCAACTCTGTAAGCCATAAAGCTTTCTTCGCTGCTTCAACTACTGCCATGTACTCCAACTCCGTAGTAGACAATGCAACAATAGATTATATCATAGATTTCCAATAGATAGGTCATCCTGTCATAATGAATATGTATCTTGTAGTAAACCTCCTATCATCTAAATCTCCTGTATAGTATGCATCTACGTATCCAATAATTGAATGATCTTCCAGTTGTCTACTGAATATGATGTCATAATCAATTGTATTTCTCAAGTATCTAAAAATCTACTTCACTGCATCCCAATGTGGTCGACCAAGATTTAAGAGAAACTTGCTCATCATACTAACTGCTTACGCCAAATCTGGTCTCGTGCAAACCATAGTATACATCAGACAACTAACTGCATTGGCATAAGGAACATTTGACATCTCTTGGATCTCATCATCCATCATTGGACACTGTGTACTGGATAACTTGAAGTGATACGCCAGGGGTGTGCTCACTGACTTTGCATTCTTCATGTTGAACCTATCAAGTACCTTCTCCAAATAGTTACGTTGAGACAATCATAATCTCCTTACAGGTCTAACTCTGTGAATCTCCATCACAAGAATCTTCTTGACCTCTCCCAAATCTTTTATGTCAAATTTCTTTCTCAGTATCCTCTTCAATTTGTTGACCTCTTTCATCTTGTTCGCAACAATGAGTATGTCATCTACGTATAGTAGTAAGAAAATCAGTGATTCATCTTCAAGACTTTTCATGTATATATAGCAATCATATTTACATCTCTTATACCTATTTTAAATCATGTATGAATCAAAATGTTTGTAACATTATCTGAGAGATTGTTTCAATTCATAGATCGATTTCTTCAACTTGCAAACTAACCGCTCTTGTTCGGACTGACTAAATCCATCAGGTTGTGATATAAAAATATGCTCCTCAAATTTCCATGAAGAAATATTGTCTTTACATCCATTTGCTTCAGATGCAAATTATGATGTATGACGAAAGCCAACACCGCTCTAATTGATGTATATATTACTACTGGAGAGAAAATTTCTTCATACTCAATTCCCTTTCTTTGTGAATACTCCTTTGCTACTAACTAAGCCTTGAACTTCACTTCTCCCTTTAACATTGCTTCTTCCTTCTTAAATATCCACTTGCACCCTATAGCTTTTTTTCCTTTAGGAAGTTTCACTAGATTCCACGTTTAGTTCTTATGCAACGACTTCATCTCCCCCACCATAGTACCTGTCCACTTGTCATTCTCAGAGTTGGTACCACTTCCTAAAAAGATCTAGGTCTCCGCTACTAGTGATAAACTCATAAGATATCAAGTTTTTGAATTCGTATTTGGTGGGTGGCTTTATGATTCTTCTCGTTCTGCCATAAATTAAAGTGCGATGCTCAGTGTGTTATGAGCTAAAATCATCAAAGTCTTGAGTCTCTAGCTTCACCTGAACAACATTTTTCTGCATGTTGCTTTGTGGTATTTCCTTCCCTTCTTCTTGAGTACATTATAGTATAGCCTTTTCGTCAAACAACATGAGTACATTATATCATAGCCTTCTCGTCAAACACCATATCTCTGCTTATCAACACCTTTTTTTCCTTAGGATCTCAAAGCTTGAAGCTTTTAACTTTTTTTTGATACCCCCAAAAAATGCATTGCTTTGACTTTGTATCCAGTTTTGATCTTTCCTCATTGGATATGTGCATATATGCTGGACATCCAAAAACTCAAAGAAGAGAGTAATCTTCTGGATTTCCAATCTATACTTTCTCTGATATTTTTCCTTCTGGTATTGCCCTTGGTGATCGATTAATGAGATATCATGTTATGTTAATCACTTTCGCCCAGAAATTCTTTGCTAGCTCTGCATTCAACCTGAGACATCTTAGTTTCCCAATGATTGTTTTGTTCAACCTTTCCGTCACCCCGCTCTACTGAGGTGTCTTTTGAGCCAAGAAATACCTCATTATTCTATGTTGCTCACAAAATTCCTAAAACTTTGAATTTATACATTTAATCCCATTATTTGACCTAAGACATTTGATCTTTCTTTCCCTTTGGTTCTCCACTTCAGTTTTTCACAGTTTACACTTTACAAAAGTTTCTGACTTATGACGCATAAAGTATACCCAGATCTTTTGTGAGTAATCATCAATAAAACTCATAAAATACAAGTATTTCCACGTGATACTATACTAGCCGGTCCCAAGATATCTGTCTGTACATAGTGCAGAATCCTCTCCATCTTATTTGTTGCCGTCTTAAATTGTAGTTTGCTCTGTTTCCCCAAAACACATAATTTACATAATTTAAGCTTGCATGTCTTGACACCCTTCAACAAATTTCTCTTACGAGGTTCTAGCATCCCACGTTCACCCATATACCCTAGCCGCATATGCCACAAGACAATACTGTCTGATTCAGACTCCACCAAGGCGATTCCACCCATCATTGTAGTCCCTATCAACTTATAGATGTTCCCTGTTAATTTTTATCCTTTTATTGTCGCCAGAGCTCCTACAACCAATATCATCTAGTGTGCCTAGTGAGATTAAATTCTTCCATAGCTTTGGTATATATCTGATGTCACATAGGGTTCTAATCATACCATCAAACATCCTGATTCTGACGTTTCCTATGCCGATAACTTTGCATGACACATTATTTTCCATTAATACTGAACCAGAATCTACTATCTTATAAGTGTCAAACTACTCCTTGTTTGGAGTCATGTGATATAAACATGCAGAGTCTAAAATTCATATATCCATCAATTGATCTGAACTTGACATAATTGATAGCATATCTCTATCACCGCTTTTTGAATTTTTTTAACCATATTTGCAGACTTTGCTGAACTACCTTTGTTCCTGCAACATGTTTCTTTATCTCTAGATAATCTCTCTTGATATAACCTTTGAATCCATATTTGTAGCACGAGTTTTATTGTTATTACCATATCTATGTCGAGATTTACTCCTACCACGCTCTTGGTTGCTATTTATCACAAGTCATTCTCTTTGAGAAATTTCATCGCTTATTTTTTTTTCTTTGGTGAAAAACCTAGCATTGTACCTGTGATTTCTTCCAATTTAAGAGTTTCCTTACCGCACATCAAAGTAGTAACCAAATTCTAGGGAATTCAACAACATCAACGCCTTGTTTTCGTCTTCGATCTTCACATCAATCTGTTTCAAATCACTCACAATCTAGTTGAATACGTTGATGTGTTGGCTCAGATTAGTTTCCTCTGTCATCTTCAGCTTGAATAATTTTCGCTTAAGATACAATTCGTTTATCAGTGATTTTGACATTTACTGACTTTCCAACTTTTGCCAAACTGCCACTAATGAATCCTCATCTATGACATGATACATCACATCATCCGATCAGTAAGACAAAGTTTGATTGTTGTCACTGCCTTCGTCTGAAGTTCTTCTCAATCTGATCTCTGCCTGCTTTCCGATTTTCTTACTCTTAGCGCCTTCATCATGTCTTATTGCACTAATAAGTCTTTGACCCTTCTCTGCCATAATCTGAAGTTCTCGGTTCCGTCAAATTTCACCATATCAGACTTCGTAAAAGTCATTCCCATATGTTAAAGAAATCCGTAAAAACCTCGCTTTGATACCAATTGTTGCGCAAATAGGGGGTAACAACTCTCAACCACTAACACGTAAAAAGAGGAAGAGAGAAAGAGAGATTGCACGAAGTAAGAAGATGAGGTGACTAACAAGCATCCACACCTAAGGTTTACTTGGTATCCACCTCAAGATGAGGTCAATAATCCAAGGATCCACACACGACGCTATCTCCACTAATGAAACACTCCTTCTCGGTCGCAGCCGGAGACGGAGAAGCCTTGTACAAACTCACACAACAACACAAACAAAAATACAAGAAGAGAGTAAAAAATACAAATGAAAACACTACTTCTTCTTGCTTACTTGTTGCTTGTTG
This sequence comes from Zingiber officinale, assembly GCF_018446385.1. Lineage (NCBI taxonomy): Eukaryota > Viridiplantae > Streptophyta > Magnoliopsida > Zingiberales > Zingiberaceae > Zingiber > Zingiber officinale. The sequence goes on along the minus strand of NC_055993.1, from coordinate 114,219,147 downwards.
TTGCCTCTTGAACCTTGAGAGAGCACTCCCAAGAGCCTTCAAAAACTGGCGGAGAAGATCGGAAAAAGTCGTTGAAGATCACTGTAAGCTCGCAGGAAAGAAATCGCAAAGATCTAGCGAAGAAAATGCTTCGCCCAGGCTTTAAACAGTGCTCCCAATCGATCGAATTCATCCCCAATCGATTGTCACATCAGCGTCGCTCCATCGCAGTCATCCATCACCTGCATCCTGTGTAACGGTCACTTCCCAATCGATCGACCGATCAATTGGGACTTCCTGAATTGATCGCCCGATCGATTCAGAACCTTTCTGTGCTCTCGCATCTGCGTGAGAGCTTTTGCTGCCCAATCGATCGACCGATCGATTGGCAGCTCCCAATCAATCGCCCGATCGATTGGGAAAGTCTCTGTGCTCGCGATTCCAGATCCCAATCGATCGACCGATCGATTGGGCCTTCCCACAACCGCAGCACACTCCAATCGATCAGTTGATCGATTGGACCTGGTTCAATCGATCTCCCGATCGATTGACCAGCCTGGACTTGACTCAAACTCAAGTCCAAAGTCCCAAACCCAACTTCCGGTCAACCGTGACCTGTTGGATCTCCATGCCTAGCATTTGGCCACACCTGACCAACCTCGAACTAGCCTTCTAGCCTCCTCCATCAGCCATGCGTCCCTCGGATATCTCCCCATCCTTCACGCCTTGCCTTAAGGAGCTTCCTTCGGCCTCATTATAGTTGTCGGGTCTTCCTTGCCAAGTCATACCAGGACTTACCTTGCCAAGACCACATGCTTGGACTTTCCAATTACCTGGCTCCTCACCAGGACTTTCTCCTTTGCTAAGATCACACTTGGACTTCCCAACTGTTTGACTCCTCACCAGGACTTTCTCCTGCCTAGCTCCTCACTAGGACTTTCCCGTTGCCTGGCTCCTCACCAGGACTTTCTCAAATGCCTAACATCTAGTTAGAACTTTCCTAGTCAAGTCTCCTATCAACCTTGACCTACTTGACTTGTATTCTCATCAACCTGGTCAACCCTTTGACCATCTCCATAACCGGACGATTGTTCCAGCAATCTCCTTATATTGTCAAACATCAAAACTCAAATCCTGATTCATGCTTAACTCAACTCAAGCTTAGTCAAACTGGTCAAACTTGACCTAGGGAAATTGTCCCAACAGAGTTATCGTGGTTCGACGATGTGCCTACTCCACAAAAATGACCGAAGTTTTATTAGAATTTTCTCTACTCAAAAGAATCACATTAAATGATTCTCGTAATCCAATAGATTTACAATGATCCCGATAAATAATATCTAAATCCCTGACCTGATACAATCGTACATATTTCTATAATGAAAAACCGTAATTATGAAAATCGTAATAAAATTCTGTTATGCCGGTTGTGATTTTTCACAACAGAATTCTATTATAAAAAATTGTAACAGAATTCTGTTATGAAAAACTGTAACAGAATTTTATTATAAAAAATCATAATAGACTTTTGAAAAAAAATTAACAGATTTTTCTTTCATGACATCACTCGCATTATTAATCTTCATTTAAATATGAGTCACCCATCAAGAGTTTCTAACCTACTTTTGCACTGCATCACTATGTTTTTCAATTTTGTTTATATATATATATAAAATACTCAAATAGACATTGTAGCTATCCTATCAAGCCAATTTTGTTGTCACCTCAGCAAACTAGCTTATCAGCAAGATGGACATCAAGGAATGCAACTTGTTTGTAAATTGTAATGTAAGTACTGGATAGTTCTATAGCATGCAGTGAATGTAGTGGATAAAGTGGTCGAGTAATTAATCTAGTTTAGAGGTACTAATTGCTCTATGTAGTGCACATGATAACAGAGACAACGGAAAAAAAAAAGAGATGAAATCGTCGAATTCTCATTTCACAAACACTAGGTAACTGAGATTGCCGAGCTTTCTCTTTAATCAATGAACCACAGTGAAGACAAGTAGACAAGAGAATAGATTGGCAGGAGTTACATCAACCCATCAGATTAAAATAATGTCTGGTAAAAATGAAAACAGAATATTAAAAATGCCTCCCTCTTGCGAGCTATGACGGGATTGAGGGACTAAGATCTCTGATCAGTCATGTATTGTTGTCACATTATGCCTATACATTCTTATCAATGACATGTATACATATGAGAATTAATGTAATAATACGCACAAGTAAAAAATTTAGGAAGACACATAAATTTATGATCCGTTATTTTCATGTTTTGTAAGTCTATTATCTTATGTATCTATCCTTATAATTTTTTAGAGATTTTTTTCTTTTGCATATAATTTTTTAATTATTAATTATGAAATAATATATGAGAATTAATTTTAGTTATAAAATTAATGTAGTAAATGCTATTTTAGATTTCGTAGATTTAATTTTTTTAATATTTATTTGATGAAATAATAAATTATAAAATATTTTATAATTTTTAAATGCCAAAGGAATATGTTTGGACGGGTTAAAATCTTAAGTTGAACCGATTAACAATTCTCCGCAACGCGAAGGTTCCTTTTCCCCCGCGTGAAGCCTCCTTTTTCCGTGACGCGAAGCGATCTGCGTTAGGGCTTTGTCGCCTCTCGGCGATAAGATCGCCAAGCCTCTTTTCCCCGATCTGCGTTAGGGTTTTGTTCGCCTCTCGACGGTAAGATCGCGAAGCCTCCTTTTCCCCATCCTAATCGAGTGAGTCTACCCTCGGCCAGACTGCGCCGCCGCCTGCGACCAATAGCCTATGCACCGCTCTCGTCCGCCCTTCCGGCTACCCCTGCTTCGAACACACGGTGTTGAAATCTATTTCTTTTGCTCTTTGATTTGTTGGAGTGTGATTGTTTGTTGACCTCTCTTTAACGAAAATGTTTGTCCACAAAAGCAATGGCGTGAGTATTGGGGGACTGTAGATTCGAATTTGTTATCGAGAAAACTCTGGATTAGTGCTTGATTGCTTGCAGACTTGTTGATTGGTTATATTTTGTTGATATTTGGCAACTATTATCGATCATATGTTCCTGCTTGCATTGTCTATAACCATGGATGAGTAACTATTACCTGATTCCAAATCGCCCTTCCTCTCCTCCCACGCCAAGCTTAGTTCAATGTATGAATTGAGCCACTGACAATATCTGTCAGAAACTTAAGGATCTTAGGAACTCATATTTAAACATATAAGGAAATGAAAATGAACAGAGTGGTTGTTTCTTAGGGGCTCTTTTAACTTCGGGAAAATATTTTACATTGGAAAGTTAAGACATTGCTAATGTAAGAGAATTTGTCTAAGATGAGGATCAAATAGATAAAAGGGTGAAAAAGATAAATAGATCTGTCTATCGAAATTACTCATTATTGTGTAAATATCTCAGCAAAAATGTTTACTGAGATAGATGCCATGGTTATTTACAATTCTGGACTGCAAAATGGTGACTTTCTGATAATCCTATGCATCAAACTCCCTCTTAAGAACAACTATGATTGCCTTTGTAAAGTTTGTTAGAGAACATCTAAGATTTGGAAAGTGTTCCATTTTATTGCCTAGCAGTAATTTTTTATTTTAAAATGTAAATTTCACCTTTTTTGTGTGTATTAGACAGTAAGAGAGATACCATGGTTGTTTACAATGGACTTTCTAGTAATCCTATGCCTCAAACTCCCTCTTAAGAAGGATTATGATTGCTCTTATACAGTTTGTTATAAAGCATGTCAATTTTGGTCCAACTCATTATCTATCAATATTTTGATTACAAAATGTGATTTTTGTCTTATTTATGTGATAACCACTATGTTAGATGTATTTTATCTTATCTTATTTTACTTTCTTATCTTGATTTTGCTTAATGGTTGCATGGTCATAATACAAGTAACTCAATTTTACTGGATGCTTCTCTTGTGATTGATACCTCAAGATATTGGTATCGAGCTTAGCGAAATGGTGAATTGGGATGTTGTCTCTCTCTCATTCATTTACTTTGTTGATCTTTTTTCAGATTTATCAAGATGTGAAAAGTATTGCTGTGTTATTAGTTTTTCCATTCTACTCATATGCACTTCATTAGTTAGCGCAAAATTAAGTTATTCTTTTGATGATACTACTTAGCTTGATGGGTTAGCAAACAAAAAAAACTTCTCTTCGGTTTCTTGAAACACAACTCCAACTGCTGATAGACTAGTGAAAACGGTAGCTTGAGACTAAAGATGGTTATCTTTTGTCCATTCAACATGTTCATCATGGGGAAAAAACTTTGGGAGAAATGTCTGGTCCTTCTGTTTTCCTCCAACATGGTCTTTTTAGGTATTAACTCAAAGGATCCTTTTGATGTGGATGTCTCTCAAATTTGAAAATTTGTTATATAAGAGTATTTTGATCATAATGTTATGTAGTCCTTTGACTATTTTTCTCGGCATTTTGGGATTGGAGTTGGCAAGAATTGGGCACGACTAGCAAGCTATGATAAGCTATGTATAATCTGTTACAAATTCTAAAGATTTCTACGTAGGCCATTCCCAGGCACATTTTCAACATAGGCCATTCCCAGGCACATCATGCCCAGGCAAGCTTTTATTTTGTTATGTGCAGGAAGCACAACAGCTCGTCTGAATTCCAATTAAGCATTATATACTTGACCAAACTTTTGCCTTCTTCAAACTCCAATCCAACCCAAGATTTGCTGTTGGCCATTTTGAGTCTTAAACTAACCATCTGTTTGTATCTACCTTTCCTTTTTGAGCATCGTTATGGACTTTTCGGTCTGAATATTCAACATATGAAATTTATCTTCCAGATTATGACACTTATAAGTGGCTTTGAAAGGGTGTACACAGAGGCATATTTTCTGCCTGATCAGTTGTACAATGTTAGCGTATGACCCCCAATTAAGGTGGCATTTGGTGTAGAGTGCAAGAATGGGAATGAGAATGGATTTGATAGTAGATTGGAATGGTAATGAGTTTAATCATTCCAATATTGTTGTTTGGTTTATAAGCTTTGATTAGGTATAATTACCAATACTGCTGGTTGGTTTACCAAAGGTTTAGGAATATAAATACAATAATATTATTTTTAAAATAAATAATAATATTCCCGGTAAGATGATGAACAAGCAACCAATTAAGAACACTATTTCGCAGGTGGTTGAGCACGTCGGCCATGGTCTTGCCGGAGACGCATATAACCATCCTCTCCCACCGTCGGGGGCGTTGGCGTTGAACTTGGTCAGCACGTTCTCGAAGCTCTTGTTCTGCTCATGTGTTGCACCCCTTCGGGCAGAGGAACAAGATCGTGCTGGGGTAGCGAAGCGCTGCCATCGCTGACGAGAGAACCTCCATCCATGGTGGCGCCATTAATCGGTTTGCTATACATTTAACAAACAAAACAAAGAAAAGATCCGAACTTGATTTTGTTTTCTTCTTCAATTACTGACAGAAATCAAGAACACGAGAAAGAGGATTAAGATGGAAAGGTGAGGCCTTCCCCCCTTTCCTCTCCCAAAAGATCGAAACTTCGACACTCGCAAAGATTTCTTGTTTGATCAATTGCAGAAATCAAGAAGAACATGATCAGATCTCTCGGAGAAGGCCTTTCCTCCTCTTTCTCTATCAAAACTCCTGATCGAAACTTCCAAGGATTTTTCCCTCGATTAACGACCTAAAAGGATGAGATTTCTAATGATACTTTCTCCTCCTCTGCTCCCAAAAGATCAAAACTTTAAACACTTGCAGATACATTTTGTCCTTTGCTATAAATTGATGATTCGAATGCACTAATTAATGCTCATTTTATTCACTAATTAATGCTCATTTTATTCACCTGAATCTGGGCAGTTTCTCAATGTTTATCTGGAACTTCTTTTGCAAAGAGCTTTTTAACCTACCAACCAACAATGAATTAGAAGAGAATCAAATTAGTGAGTGATTCATGATCGAGTAGAACAGAGTGTTCTTGCTGATATATGTATTTTTATTATTTTTTAGATTGAATGTGCAAACTTGAAAATAAGAAGATTAGCTATTCTCATTACCTGTTTCAAAGGAGCAGCACACCAATTAGCTATTTTCATATTCCTATCCATCCACTTGAGTAAACATTTCAGCAATGTTGGAATAAACAGGGCTGTTAAGCATCTAACATTTTGAATAAGCTATAGAGGAACAGCACACCAAGTAGTATTTATGAAATCCGATCACCGAGATAACAATTATTAGAATTTAGAACATCGACTAGTATCAAAGAAATTACAACAAATTGATTATAGAATTATCTTACTAACATCCAATTGTTTAATCCCACACAATTTGATATTCATATATTTAGTAGAGAACAAAAATGATCAATGTCTCCAAAACAACCAAAAAAAAAAAATGTTTCCATAAAATCCTGCAATGCTATCACAAAACTCAACAATATTATCACAAAACTCAGCATAATAGTCATCTTCAAAGTAGTTTTCACAAAATCCAGTACCATTATCTACATATTTAGAGAGGAAATGAGCAGGCTAACCACGTAGTTCTTTCACAACTCTAAAGGAAGATTGAACAACACATCAATATTGCCTTTATTTGCAGTGAATATATTAGCTGCTTTGAATACATCACCACTAGGATGACTAAGATTTATTAGCTCAGCAATCACATCCTTTATTCTTTCTGAAGCCATTTTTTCTCCTAAATTCTCTTCTGCCATGACATTTGCAATGGTTGCAAAATTTGCATTGAAACCATCAACAAAAGTGTGAAATCCATTGTTCATGTCTTGTAGTTGTGTCCCAATATCCAAGTGTGTTGTTGTTGGTTTTTTTTGTAACTTTATCTCCAGATGTTAATGGTTGCTTTCGTTTTGTAGCTGACTTTGTCACATCAGTGTTGTGCAAAGCAGTGGGGGTTGATTCTGATTCAAAATACACATTATTGTCTTCTTTATACACATTTGAAGAATGATAGAATGCGTCCAGATTTTCACATCCAGTTTCATCATTTTGATCAACTTTCAAATTGTAAATAACATTTACATACCCTTGAACAACAGCGCAGTAGCTCTATCCCTTTCATAGACTAATTCAAGCTGATTTAAGTATGGAAATTTAAAATCCCACATTCGTTTTGCCTCTTTGTGAGTTTGCAAAATATAAAATATACATGATTGAAAAAAAGCTTAAGGAAATATGTAATTAAAGATTTGAGAGAGTAAAAATTTTCGGACACTAATATATAAAATTACCTGATAGTAGCTATCAAATCATTGCTTTTCACATGCTATTTTTTTCTCCACATCATTCCATGTTAGGACCAAAAGTAGCTAGAGGGGTGAATAGCTCGTCGCGTGCTCTTTGCTCGGCGTTGCTTGTTTCTTCTAAGATGTGCAGCGGAAAATACAAAGAAACAAATCACACAACGCTAACAAGGTTGGTTTACTTGGTATCCACCTCACAAGAGGTGACTAGTCCAAGGATCCACACCACGCACGCACCCTCCACTATGAAAACACTCCTTTTCGGTAACTACCGAGGGCGGAGAAGCCCTACAAGACTCTCAGTACAAGAAGAAAGGAAAGGGAAACAAAATACAAGCGCAAAGCTTACAATGAGTACAGAAAACCCTAACCCTAGCTTCTCTTCTTGCCTTTGATCCGCCTCTTGACTTGGAAAGCTTCCAAGATCCTTCAAGAACTGGCGATCTGATCTTTGAGAGCGCTGTGGAGGAGTTGGCGAGAGATCTGGAGTGAATCGGTGAAGAGATGCCGAAGGAATCGTGCGCCTGCGGCCTTTATCGACGCCAACGGTCGGAACCCGATCGATTCAAATGTTCCCAATCGATCGGGGAGGCTTTGGATCGATTCACGGATCGATCCAGAGTGCCTCTGTGCTCTGGAAAAACGCCTGGATCGATCCATGGATCGATCCAGCGCTTATCGCGCGAAGCAGCCGCGTCCCAATCGATCGGCTGATCGATTGGGACCTCTGGATCGATCCACCGATCGATCCAGAGGCTCTCTGTTCGCTGGGAAAGATCTGGATCGATCCACTGATCGATCCAGAGCCTGGATCGATCCACTGATCGATCCAGAGCCTGGATCGATCCACTGATCGATCCAGCACTTGGTTTTTGCCCAAAGCCAAGTCCCGAACCTCCCAAACCAACATCCGGTCAACCTTGACTTGTTGGTACATCATGCCTAGCATCTGGTCACTCCCTTGACCTGCCAGGACTCCCCAACAAGTGTCCGGTCAATCCCTTTGACCCACTTGTACTTTTCTTTCATGCCAAGTATCCGGTCACTCTCTTGACCTACTTGGACTTTTCTTTCATGCCAAGTATCCGGTCACTCTCTTGACCTACTTGGACTTCCCAACACCAGATGTCCGATCATCCTTGATCCATCTGGATTTCCCTTGCCTGGCTTCACTCACCAGGACTTTCACCTAGCTTCACTCACTAGGATTTTCATCTGCCTAACATCCCAGTCAGGACTTTCACCTGGCTTCACTCACCAGGATTTCCTTCTGCCTAACATCCCAGTCAGGACTTTCACCTGGCTTCACTCACCAGGATTTCCTTCTGCCTAACATCCCAGTCAGGACTTTCACCTGGCTTCACTCACCAGGATTTCCTTCTGCCTAACATCCCAGTCAGGACTTTCCAGTCAAGTATCCGGTCAACCTTGACCTACTTGACTCTCCTTCAATCAGTATCTTATTGTCAAACATCTAAACCCAAACCAAGACTCAGCTTGGTTAACCAGGTCAACCTTGACCTGAGGGATATTGCACCAACAATCTCCCCCTTTTTGATGTTTGACAATACCACAATAACACTTACAATCCCACATGTAAGTTAGGCTAATCCTATAGCCTCCTTCTTCATGCCACTAGGTAATGAACACATAAGTTAAGCTTTTCATTCTCCCCCTAAGAGGACAAACTCCCTCTAGGTAATGAAAACCTACCTTACTTCCTTTCATTCTCCCCCTATTGGCACACATCAACCCCCTACTGATAAAACACATCAACCCATCTTTGGGCACACATCAACCCATGCCCCAATTTTGGGTATACATCAACAAATCCATTTGTTGACAACTCTCCCCCTGAAGAGTTGCTCATCGTTGTTCACAACATCACTCGTTGTGATCAACACGACAATGAAGGTCCCATACCCTTCATTTATCCTTAACTTCACCCTCAATGTAGACAAATACCCAACCTTGAGCATTTTCTAACCACTTGAGTTTCTACTTGAAATAATGAGGATATCCACTCCCCATTTCAAGTTCAAAAGCTCGTCCATGAGCATTTTCTTTAAAGAAGGTTAACCACCTTCCAAGGTTCATGAAAAATAATTTTCATGCCTTTAAAGAGTCCCTCCCCCTAAAGACATGGTGGTAACTTCTGTCATTGCACCAACAATGACTTGGAATCCCTAAACCTTTAGGAAACCCAAATTTAGAAGTTTTGAGGTTCAAATGTTCAAAGTTTGAAACAAACCTCAACCTAAACTTCAACTTAGCCTTCCTTAACCATTCCATCCTTGTTTTCAACACGAAAACACCCTTTTTATGTATACAAATATATTTTAAGGGTTTGGAATGGTTACCTTGACTAAAATAGGTTTAGAGTGCTGAAATCAGACATTCCCAGCCAAAATCAGCGTCCTGGATCGATTGGAGTTGGGTTCCAATCGATTCAACCTATTTGAATCGATCCACTGATCGATTCAGGATGTGTGGATCGATCGGCTGATCGATCCAGCTTGCCTTCTGAATCGATCCACGGATCGATTCAGGAACTCCAATCGATCCACGGATCGATCGGAGCCTCTGATAGTTGCTGAATTTCAAATTCAGCCAACTTCAGAAACCCCTAGAAAATTCTACAAAAATCCAAAAATCATGAAATTTTGTGTAGACATTACTTAGGGCATACTTAATCATGGAAAAATAGTTTTCTATGAAAATACATCATATTTTCAAAGATTGACACAAACTTGAAAACTTGCAAAAATTTTAGTGTTTTCTTCAAGTTTGTGTCTAACTATTCAATGGTGATTACTATCAAAAGACAGCCTTCACCAAGGTTTTCCAAAAACATTTAAAAACATTTTCAAAACCAATATCCCATCATGTTCCTTGGGCATAATGCACATGACTTGTACATTAGCTTTCCCAATGATGGGAAAACACATAACTATGTGTTTTGATGAACTTAAAACTCAAAAGAATGCACTAAATCAACATCTTGAGTTTTGTTCATCATCCTAACATCTCACTTGTATCTAATGTGCACTGAAACACATACAAGTCATCATAGGTCTTTGTGAGATGTAAGATTTTGGTTTTGCCCTATTCTAGGGATCATGCATATCTATCTAGGCATTTTGAGAGGTAAACATCCACAAAGGATGTTACTTGTTGATTTACTTGTTAAACAAATGTCACTTGTTTATTCCACTTGTTGTAAACAAATGCCACTTGTTTAACTAATGCCATATGTCCTTAATTTTTTAAGGAAATAAACATAATGCATGATAATGTTATGGCATACATCAAAATAAAATAGCTTTCAAAAGAAAGATTCCTATAACTACATGATGTATGTATGACATGACATGGTATTTTTATATTTTTCATGATAAGTCATGAATGCAAAATACAAATAAGATAAAATATGATGTCATGGCATATTATGAGCAAACAATCATGGCAAGGTTTAGCATAAATAAAATATACCTAGATTACCTATCTAAGTATCGTTAATCTTAGCTAATCCTAAAACTTAAACCCTAGATTGCCCAAAGTGCTTCAAGAGAGTGCCAAAACCTAAATGGGCATTTCTAATTCTCTTGATTAATTTATGCCAATTGAAATTAAGCTTATCCTCAAATGTTGGCATATTCCATTTTTCCTCAAGAGTAATCACATAAATCAAGGCCAGAGTGCCTTAAAATTTATAAGAGAATACCAAAATCCCAACTTGGTATTTCTCTAGGTTTTCCCAATTTATGCCTTTTTAAGATAAAATCAATTTTCCACCATTAGGCACATTTTACTCTTTCAAGGAGTAAATAATAATTCCATTTCATTTTCAAAGGTTAACAAAAACCTTGAAAATGCTCCTTGAGTGTCAATTTCCTCAAAGTTGGGTTAACTACCCTTCTAATCGGAGTTGACACTCTCTAACCCATCTATGGGGTAGAGAAGATGCTCCTAGGAACCCAACACCTATTGGTGCTCCTTGGATGCTCTAGGTACTCACTAGGGATAACTTCCCTAGATACCTTCCTAGTAACCTTGTTGAGCTTCTTAGAAGCCTTGGTCACATTTTCTAGGTCAACTCTAGGGATAGCCTCTCTTGTGACCTTGTTAGTGACTTTCTTAGACTTCTTAGAAGTCTTAGTCACTTTGGTTGCAAAGATACTTCTAGGGATATCTTCCCTTGTATCTTGGACTTGACCTCTAGACTTAGGGTTTGTTCCATAACTATATGGAACCCTATGATAACTAGGCACATCCTTTTTAGCTTTGGGTTTGTATCCCAAACCTCTATGACCATTGGATGACCTTTGTGCTCCTAGACCTAGGCTATGCTCATTTTGGCCTAATAAGATATTTTCCATCCTTCTTAGGGTCTTTTCGATTTTATCAAGTCTTGACCTCAAAACTTGATTTTCCATCACTAAGTCCTTAGTTTTTGGTTTTCCATTAAGTCCATGAGCATTTTTGTTTCTAGGCTTGTAGCTACAATCCTTAGAGTTCTTGCCTAGACTTTTACCTACATTCCTAGCCTTAGGTGTAGTAGTTTTGGCATGTAGGGCCACATGCTTTTCCTTAAAGCCCTCATGCTTCCTATTCTTATGGTAAATCGCATTAAAATGATAAAAATTAGAACTATCATGCTTTTTACCATAATGTAAAGGAGTAGGCTCAATAAATGTTACCTTCTTCTTTACCTTGGAGGCTCCCCCTTGACTAATGCCTCCTTGAGCCTTGACCATCTTCTTCCCCTTGAGGCATTGACTCCGGTAATGCCCCTTTTGATTGCAAGAGAAGCATATGATATGCTCCTTGCTCTTCTTTGTTCCGGGAATGGTCTCCTCGGGCTTCTCCTTGCCCTTTTGCGTCACTTGACCCTTCTTCTTGGCCAAGTTGGGACACTTGCTCTTGTAGTGCCCACTTTCCCTACACTCAAAACATATTATATGATTTTTATTTTTAATTGAAACATTTATACCTTCTTGTGTAGGGATGGCACTTGCTCCTCCATTTGCTATTTCTTGAATTTCGGAGGTGGCACCATCTTCTTCTTCTTCACTTGACCCGGATGTAGAAGCTTCTCCTTCTTCTTGATCCGACGTCACCAAGGATTGCTCCCCCTCAATCCTAGAGGTGGAGGCTTCATCATCTTGAATATGAAACAAGGAGTATGCTCCCTCCTTGTTCCCTTCGTTGCATTCCCTTGAGGATGAAGCTTCTTGGATTTCCTCTTCTTCGGAGGTTGAGCATCTCTCAACCTCGGAGTCCTCCTCTTGGTCTTGCTCCAAAGAGTCACCCTCTCTAGATTCTTCATGATCTTGTACAGTGGAGGGGATCTCTTCATGAAGCTTGGCCAATTTGCTCCATAATTCCTTTGCATCTTCAAATTCTCCAATTTTGCAAAGGATGGTGCTTGGCAATAAATTGACCAAAAGCTTGGTCACTTTGTCATTTGCCTCGCACCTTTGGACTTGCTCCGGGCTCCATTTGCTTTTCTTTAAAACTTTTCCCTTTGAATTTATTGGAGCCTTGAAGCCTTCCATTAGAGCAAACCATTGCTCTATCTCCATCATAAGAAAATTTTCGATTCTTGATTTCCAAGAATCGAAACTCGTAGAAGTGTATGGTGGAGCCACCCTTGTGTCAAATCCAAGCCCATCTTGGAATTGCATCTTGAAGTTGAGCTTGATAAAGTCTTGAACTTGAAAAATTTGCTCCAACTTCTTCACCCTCTAGCTTTTCTTGATATGCTTGACCCTTCCGGCGATGATTCCGGTGAAGAGCGGCCTTGCTCTGATACCACTTGTTAGGACCAAAAGTAGCTAGAGGGGGGGGTGAATAGCTCGTCGCGTGCTCTTTGCTCGGCGTTGCTTGTTTCTTCTAAGATGTGCAGCGGAAAATACAAAGAAATAAATCACACAACGCTAACAAGGTTGGTTTACTTGGTATCCACCTCACAAGAGGTGACTAGTCCAAGGATCCACACCACGCACGCACCCTCCACTATGAAAACACTCCTTTTCGGTAACTACCGAGGGCGGAGAAGCCCTACAAGACTCTCAGTACAAGAAGAAAGGAAAGGGAAACAAAATACAAGCGCAAAGCTTACAATGAGTACAGAAAACCCTAACCCTAGCTTCTCTTCTTGCCTTTGATCCGCCTCTTGACTTGGAAAGCTTCCAAGATCCTTCAAGAACTGGCGATCTGATCTTTGAGAGCGCTGTGGAGGAGTTGGCGAGAGATCTGGAGTGAATCGGTGAAGAGATGCCGAAGGAATCGTGCGCCTGCGGCCTTTATCGACGCCAACGGTCGGAACCCGATCGATTCAAATGTTCCCAATCGATCGGGGAGGCTTTGGATCGATTCACGGATCGATCCAGAGCGCCTCTGAGCTCTGGAAAAACGCCTGGATCGATCCATGGATCGATCCAGCGCTTATCGCGCGAAGCAGCCGCGTCCCAATCGATCGGCTGATCGATTGGGACCTCTGGATCGATCCACCGATCGATCCAGAGGCTCTCTGTTCGCTGGGAAAGATCTGGATCGATCCACTGATCGATCCAGCACTTGGTTTTTGCCCAAAGCCAAGTCCCGAACCTCCCAAACCAACATCCGGTCAACCTTGACTTGTTGGTACATCATGCCTGGCATCTGGTCACTCCCTTGACCTGCCAGGACTCCCCAACAAGTGTCCGGTCAATCCCTTTGACCCACTTGTACTTTTCTTTCATGCCAAGTATCCGGTCACTCTCTTGACCTACTTGGACTTTTCTTTCATGCCAAGTATCCGGTCACTCTCTTGACCTACTTGGACTTCCCAACACCAGATGTCTGATCATCCTTGATCCATCTGGATTTCCCTTGCCTGGCTTCACTCACCAGGACTTTCACCTAGCTTCACTCACTAGGATTTTCATCTGCCTAACATCCCAGTCAGGACTTTCACCTGGCTTCACTCACCAGGATTTCCTTCTGCCTAACATCCCAGTCAGGACTTTCACATGGCTTCACTCACCAGGATTTCCTTCTGCCTAACATCCCAGTCAGGACTTTCCAGTCAAGTATCCGGTCAACCTTGACCTACTTGACTCTCCTTCAATCAGTATCTTATTGTCAAACATCTAAACCCAAACCAAGACTCAGCTTGGTTAACCAGGTCAACCTTGACCTGAGGGATATTGCACCAACATTCCATTGACATCCACTTTGTCTACACATGTCATTAATAATATGAAATTTTGTCTTTAATCACTTGATCCTTGATTCAATATGAGGTGTAACTTGTTTTGTAAGAGTAGGTATCTTGCTTAGCATTCTCTTATGCACCTCAGCCATATAATTACTTTTAAAACCACCATCTGTCTTCCATGAAGGATCACAAGCCATATCTTGAAGAGTTGCAATTACTACTTGGACCTCATTTTCTGTCCAGAAGCATTTATTTCTTCCGCACCCTCGAACTATTTGATTTTGCTCCATCCTAACATATAGTAATGATATCCCAAATTTACAAGTCAAATCATTAAAATTCACGAGTAGTATATAAACCACAATAAAATAATTATTGAAATAAATGAATAACAGTTACGTTCACAGAATAGGCGCCTTCTTAAACATGACAAACATGTTAAAACAGTCATGAAAATGCAATAACAAAATCATTAACATATCCCCTTTCCCATAATAGTCAATGATGTGATCTTTCACTCCAATGATTAAACATTTGAAGTGCTAATGTATTTCTAAAGTTGGTCCATTCTTCTGTTGGAGTGATACTCCTCACATATTCATCATCTTCAAAGTGTTCATCTTCCATGTCATCTTCTTTAAGTGGTTCCAACTCTTGTGGATCAAAACTCATGTACTTTCGAATCATATTGTGTAAAAGGCAACATGCTAAAATAATACGCATTTAAGTTTCAATTGGGAAAAATGAGGGGGAAGCTAATATTTTCCATCGCCCTTTTAGCAACCCAAAGCATCTCTCAATCACATTTCTAGCCTTTGAATGTTTCATATTAAAATACTCTTCGGCTGTATGTGGTTGATGACCGTGAAACTCACTTAGATGGTTTCATCCGCATTACAATATCTAGAATCCATCAAATAATAACAACCTTCAATAATAAAAAAAAAATCACATTAATTATGAGTTTGAATGAAGTTTTATATTGAAAAGCTAACTAGCTACTGCAAGACTGATTCTACCTTGAGGAACTTTAAGATCGTCAGACCTAATCATAGCATCTCTAAGCGCATGACCATCATGTGCAGAACCCTCCCATCCAGGTAAAACATATATAAACTACATGTTTGGACAGCAAACGCTTATACATTTGAAGTTATATTTGCTTTTCTAGTGTGATATCGAGGTTTTTGATCAGAAAGAGGTGTGACTTTGATTAATGTATCATCCAAAGCACCTAAACAACCCTGTTATTTAAATATTTTGAAAAACATGATAAATAAGATGGTTTTTTTATTTCTAATAAATTATAATTTTAATAAATATAAATGCAAAGTACCTTGAAACATCGCCAACGATCGTCTTGACAATCTTCAGTAATAGGAACTAGTTTTTTAAGCAAAATGGAATGCAATTTCAAGATAGCTAGAAGACAACTATTAAAGTGACGACTGATAGTTTCTCCACTTCATAAAAATAATAGACTCATTGTCCTATTTTTTTTTTGTGGTGAGCCAAAAGGTACACAAAAATAGCAATTACTTCTTGTAGAGACATATTTTTGGTGTCTTTTAAATCTACAATATCTCTTACCATGTCACATAATATTCCAAAAGTCCGTCTATCCATTCGAAGCTCGCTAATACAAGCAGTATCAGAGTCTTGAGTGAGTCTAAACACCCAATTCACTCTCTTAAGTGTTTTCTCTTTTTGTGTTTTAAGTGGAGGTCTCATAATATGAAAATGTAGCAACAACAATCGGTACCACATCACATATATAACACTGAACACGTTCATCATTGATGCTATAATTCGAATATTTCGAATGATTTTACGTTTTCTACTAACAGTAGGAATACGGATCATTATCTTCTACATAGCAATAAAGAGAAATTAACATAAGGAATTACATACAAAATAAGAAAGTTCACTCAATTCTAATCTCACTTATTTTTAGTAACGAATTATAGGTAATGAATCAAGAATTAAAAAAAAAATCCAAGAACAATTTCTGGAAAGATTTTAGTTCTAAGAAAATCATAAGCTTTTGTAAAGACTATTTCAAATCAACAAAGGATCTAGAATCAGGAAGGAACAGAAAAGAAGACGTGATTTTCTGTAGTTCAAGAGTAACCGCTACAAAAAGGCACAGAAATATCATTGGAAATGTAAAACAAAATTGTAATTTATCTAATGCAAAACCATCTTCTTTTCAGTATTTCTATCACAATGACTTGAGGATTCAGATTCTAGTATGATTACCCTAATTTGTTCGCGTTGATAGAAAAGTTCAGAAGCAATTTAGTACAAGAAATATAAACTACATGTAAGGAATCAACAAGCGATTGTGTTTTGTTAAATTGCTCCTGATAAACATATTTGCTTATCATTCCAAATATGTATAGGTACGCATATTGTATCCAAATATGTAGTAACCAAGTCAAAGCAAATATGTATTCCAAATCATTCCTAAATATTTTTGATCTGATAAACAAATATGTATATACTTTTGATCTGCTGTGACTCTATTTTTGATCTGCTTTGACTACAGTTCAGAAGCAATTTGCATTCTGTTAACAGAATCAAGAATTAAAAACAACCGAAACAAACAACAAGCGATTCATTAATGGTTTAGGGTTAAGGATTACCTGCTTACTGTAGAGTGTGGCGGCGGAGGGAGTCGAAGAGGCGGCGACGACGAACACGCTCGAAAAGCCGATGATGACTTGCGTCGAAGAGGACGATGTTGTCACACGAAGTTGGGAGCGTTGTTGTCGCGGGGCGCTATTTTCACAGAAAGTCGAGGATGATGGTGTCGCACAAAGCCGATTAGGGGGAAATAACGGAAAGAAAAGAAAACAAAAAAAAATATTGGGAACAAAACCCATCCATAGGAATCCACAGGAATGAATTCTAAATCCACCTAGTTAATTGGATTTTGTTCATTCCTAAATATTTAGAAATGGTTCCCAAATTTTTATTCCCAAACCCATTAATCAAATGTCATATATTTCTATTATTCCATTCTCTCATTCCAAAACCTCTAAACCAAACACCCCCTAATTGTGAACCTCTCTGTTATGGCTACGATATCGTATGTTTGTGCTCTGCATCTCCATTTATGTCTGTGGTAAACAGGATATATCTTAGCAAACTATTATAACTAAGTAGGTAGTAAATTATGCTCATTGTGAAAAAATAACTTTTTATTTGTTATAATCTAGTTGGGTCAAGATGTATAATGCCTCTAGGGGTATTTTAAAAGGACTAGGTTTTTAACAATTGACGGTATTTATTGTGACTACATAGTTAGATATCAATTGAGAATTCTTATTATTTGGATTGTGACTAATTACATTTGATTTTCAATTTTATTAGGATAATTTAAAACAAAATTATGATGTTGAATGTAGATATTGCGTAATATGGTACATGAAAAAGATAATTTTAGATGAAGATCCATAATTAGAGAGGAAAATGAATTACTTATTTATGAAATATTATTTTTATGAAAATTGAGTTATTTTTTATTGAGCCTCAAACTTTTATTAATGTTTTAGTATATAGTATCAAAAAAATAAACAATATTACAATAAATGTTAGTATAGTGAACAAATGAACAGAGTGAATCCGTTTACTTTATGTGGGCACCTAAGTATATATTGTGATATAAATTTTGGGTTGTATTTAGAGATTTATGAATACAAAAGTTTTTAGGTGAAGCTGGTTAAACACGTCTTTTATGAATATATTTTTTTGTTGTATTTGATAAATATTTGTGATATATTTGTTTAATTTTGATGGTGAAAAATATTATGTTGTAGTAAATATTGTGATATATATTTTTGTCAATTAAAATTGTATTATAGTAAAATATGGTTAATTATTTTAACATTACGAATAAATGATGGAGTAATACAATATAAAAGATTTTGACAAATTTAAATAGTGGAGTAGATAAAGAAAATATTTACTTCGTCATTAAATTTGTGAATTCATTCGTATAAATTACTTTGCTAAATTGAAATTTTTGTTGTAGCAAAATATGTTCTATTAGATCTACATTACGATGAAATAATACAACACAAAATACTTTGACCAAGTTAAATCATGCAGAAGTAAAATTAAACATTTACTATACCATAATACAAAACTTATGAAGTTGTATATATATTTTACTTCGTTAATTAATGTAACCTATGAAATAATATATGATCAACCACTTCAGTACTTTAACGGATCTCGATAAAGTAATAAAACTTTTTTACTTTAAAATCGGTTCAATTTCGAATTGATTCTGGACCGATGATAGACTTTGGTAATTGTATGGTGAAGTAATAAATTGATCCTTTTATTTCATGTGCGTCTACTTCAGTAATTATTTATCTATTACTTCGGATATTATCGGAAGTCTATTATCCTTTTTCATATAGTGCTCGTAAGATAAAGTCTGATTGTTATCACTGCCTTCGCCTGAAGTTTTTCTTAATATGATCTCTCCATACTTTTCAAGTTCCTTTCTCTTAGCACCTTCATTATGTCTTGTTGTACCAATAAGTCCTTGATCGTTTTTTGCCATAATCTGAAGTTCCTAGTTTCGTCAAACATTATCATATCAAATTTCGTATAAGTCGTCCCTGACATGTTGAAGAAATCCATAAAAACCTCGCTATGATATCAATTGTTGCAGAAAGAGGAGGCAAAACCTCTGAAACTCTAATGCATAAGAAGAGAAAGAGAGATTGCGCGGAGCAACAAGACAAAGACGCACAAAAGTAGTAAACACGAGCAAGGAGAAGAGGAAGAAGAAGAAGAAGAGTTACCGTGGTTCGACGGCGTGCCTACTCCACAAAATGGTCGAAGCTTTATTAGAATTTTCTCTGCTTAAAAGAATTACATTTAATGATTTTCATAATCCAATAGGTTTACAATGATTTCTACAAATAATACTTAAACCCCAAACTTGATAAAATCGTAACAGATTTCTGTTATGAAAAATTGTAACAGAATTCTGTTAAAAAAAGTAACAAAATTCTTTTATAAAAAATCATAATAGAATTTTATCTAAATATGAGTCATCCGTCAACAATCTCCATCTTGGCGAATATTTACTCTTTCGAATAACATGAGTATCTGAACAAAACTCCACCTGGTCTAGGCTTCTTTCCTCTGGCATCTAGAGATATGGTTCAAGTTTAAGCAATACTTGAACTTCTCTGTGATCACTGGCTTTGTCAGCATGTCTGCAACATTATCTACAGTGTAAACCTTCTCAAGTTAAATTTCTACGAAAGTAATGAACTCTCTGATCTTATGAAACTTCACATCAATGTGTTCGGTTTTCGCATGATACACCTGATTCTTCGTTAAATAAATAGCACTTTGACTATCGCATAACAACTTGGCTTCACCTTGCTGAACGCCCAGTTATATGACCAACTCAGTAAGCCATAAAGCTTTCTTCGCTGCTTCAGCTGCTGCCATGTACTCCAACTCCGTAGTAGACAATGCAACAATAGATTATATCATAGATTTCCAATAGATAGGTCATCCTATCACAATGAATATGTATCTTGTAGTAAACCTCCTATCATCTAAATCTCTTATATAGTATGCATCTACGTATCCAATAATTGAATGATCTTCCAGTTGTCTACTGAATATGATGTCATAATCGATTGTATTTCGCAAGTATCTAAAAATCTACTTCACTGCATCCCAATGTGGTCGACCAAGATTTAAGAGAAACTTGCTCATCATACTAACTGCTTACGCCAAATCTGGTCTCGTGCAAACCATAGTATACATCAGACAACTAACTGCATTGGCATAAGGAACATTTGACATCTCTTGGATCTCATCATCCATCATTGGACACTGTGTACTGGATAACTTGAAGTGATGCGCCAGGGGTGCTCACTGACTTTGCATTCTTCATGTTGAACCTATCAAGTACCTTCTCCAAATAGTTACGTTGAGACAATCATAATCTCCTTACAGGTCTAACTCTGTGAATCTCCATCACAAGAATCTTCTTGACCTCTCTCAAATCTTTTATGTCAAATTTCTTTCTCAGTATCCTCTTCAATTTGTTGACCTCTTTCATCTTGTTCGCAACAATGAGTATGTCATCTAGGTATAGTAGTAAGAAAATCAGTGATTCATCTTCAAGACTTTTCATGTATATGTAGCAATCATATTTACATCTCTTATACCTATTTTAAATCATGTATGAATCAAAATGTTTGTAACATTGTCTGAGAGATTGTTTCAATTCATAGATCGATTTCTTCAACTTGCAAACTAACCGCTCTTGTTCGGACTGACTAAATCCATCAGGTTGTGATATAAAAATCTGCTCCTCAAATTTCCATGAAGAAATATTGTCTTCACATCCATTTGCTTCAGATGCAAATTATGATGTATGACGAAAGCCAACACCGCTCTAATTGATGTATATATTACTACTGGAGAGAAAATTTCTTCATACTCAATTCCCTTTCTTTGTGAATACTCCTTTGCTACTAACTAAGCCTTGAACTTCACTTCTCCCTTTAACATTGCTTCTTCCTTCTTAAATATCCACTTGCACCCTATAGCTTTTTTTCCTTTAGGAAGTTTCACTAGATTCCACGTTTAGTTCTTATGCAACGACTTCATCTCCCCCATCATAGTACCTGTCCACTTGTCATTCTTAGAGTTGGTACCACTTCCTAAAAAGATCTAGGTCTCCGCTACTAGTGATAAACTCATAAGATATCAACTTTTTGAATTCTTATTTGGTGGGTGGCTTTATGATTCTTCTCGTTCTGCCATAAATTATAGTGCGATGCTCAGTGTGTTATGAGCTAAAATCATCAAAGTCTTGAGTCTCTAGCTTCACCTGAACAACATTTTTCTCCATGTTGCTTTGTGGTATTTCCTTCCCTTCTTCTTGAGTACATTATAGTATAGCCTTTTCGTCAAACAGCATGAGTATATTATAGCATAGCCTTCTCGTCAAACACCATATCTCTGCTTATCAGCACCTTTTTTTCCTTAGGATCTCAAAACTTGAAGCTTTTAACTTTTTTTTGATACCCCCAAAAAATGCACTGCTTTGACTTTGTATCCATTTTTTATCTTTCCTCATTGGATATGTGCATATATGTTGGACATCCAAAAACTCAAAGAAGAGAGTAATCTTCTGGATTTCCAATCTATGCTTTCTCTGATATTTTTCCTTCTGGTATTGCCCTTGGTGATCGATTAATGAGATAACATGTTATGTTAATCACTTTCGCCCAGAAATTCTTTGCTAGCTCTGCATTCAACCTGAGACATCTTAGTTTCCCAATGATTATTTTGTTCAACCTTTCTGTCACCCCGCTCTACTGAGGTGTCTGTTGAGCCAAGAAATACCTCATTATCCTATGTTGCTCACAAAATTACTAAAACTTTGAATTTGTACATTTAATCCCATTATTTGACCTAAGACATTTGATCTTTCTTTCCCTTTGGTTCTCCACTTCAGTTTTTCACAGTTTACACTTTACAAAAGTTTCTGACTTATGACGCATAAAGTATACCCAGATCTTTTGTGAGTATGTAACGACCCACCTTCTGGGTACTAGGCTGTAAGGCCGGTCCCTACAGTTATGCTGTCTATATACTGGCTAACTGTGCGGAAAACTGATCTAATTTAAAAATTTGCTAATCTAATTGCTGGGAACGCTGAAACTGAATGTTCTACATGTACCTAATAATTGTACACATGCTAGGGGAGGTATTTCCCCCTGATACCGGACTTCTGATCGGTCCACGGACCGGTCCACTGACACTGGCACGGGGAAGAACCCTTGGATCGGTCGACTGACCGATCCATGATTCACTAGAGCTTCTGTACGCACCTGGATCGGTCTGCCGACCGATCCAGGACCCCGCTGATCGATCGGACTGACCGATCCAGTGGCCCACTGATCGGTCAGCTGACCGATCAGTGGTGTGCTGTTCGCGATCCCACTATCGGGATTCCTTCTGTTCGCGGCTGGATCGATCTGCCGAACGATCCAGCTGCGAACAGAGAGTTAGGACTGCCGAAACCAGCTCCCTGATCGGTCTACCGACCGATCCGAGACCCCCTGATCGATCTGCTGACCGATCAGGAGTTTCTGATTTCGTATCAGAACTCTGATTTCAGCACTGGTTCGTGCCAAAACCTCACACTACAACTATCTAATGCATAATAAACATTCTAATAACATAAGACTAGCAATCTAACTTGTTATAGTGCATGGTTCTTTAATTTCTAGCATTGAACAACTTAAAATGCATAAAAAGCAAAATACTAAAAGTTCATATTTCTAAGCTAGAATGTTTAAGTTCCCTAAAGATCTTTGATTCCATCTACCTCACAAAAACATACATTCGATGCACTATGCTTTTAAAACATGCTGTTTGAAATATGTGCCGATTGAACTAAAACATGGCATACTATCATACAATACATAACAATCAAAGCTAGTTATGGCATACTATCATCTAAAGCATGTGTACATGAACTGAACATAGAGCTATCATACCCAATCATAGAAAAACTGGCTGAACATATAATAAGCTAAACTGAAGCTAAACTGATACTGAATCCAAACTCAACTAACATAACAAATTTTGAGTTTTGAAAACTAATTCATAATAAGTGAAAATACATAATCATGCTGTTTGGGCCCGACAACTGTACTTGCTGTGCGCGCATCCCTAACTAGACCTGGGTTTGCAAGTCCTGAATTTAGTAGGGTTAACTAGGTTATCTAAACCTAGGGACGACTGTGGGAGTCCAACCCGATGGATATCTGATCCAGTACAGTGCCACTGAAAATAAAATACTGAAATAGCTAATACCTGCTTATTCTATTGTTTCTAGGTTATCTGAACCTAGAGCTAGGTTATCTAAACCTAGAGGCGACTGTGGGAGCCCACCCATTGGATATCTGGTCCATATAAGCTGTAATAAACTGAGAATACTGAATAGATACCTCTAAAGTATCTAACTGAGCTGTTAAATGCCTATGGTGCATTTTTACTAAACCAGCTATTTTATCGAACACCTGGGATGCTCTAACTCTTTTCCTTATTAGGGAGACCACCTCTAGACACCCGACAACATCTAACCTCCTATCTGAAGAGGGAAGACATGCCCGGCCCATCTAAAGGTGCTCAACTAAGTCCCTAATCTGCGAAGAGAGTTAAATACACCCTAGATATCGATAAAAACCGCATACATCCTAACTAAAGCATACAACTCAAACGGAAGCTATTATACTGCAGGTGAGGGGTTTCTTACCTCCTGTTCGTAATTTCTTACGATTCTATTCGTTAGAATTCCGGTGGAGATGATCTTCTCGACGATCCGCTCGCGTCTTCGCATTCCTCTCGCGGAGAAGAACTTTTTTCGTGTTGGAGTCGTCGCCGGAAGATGATCCGAGAGCCCTTGGGGCTTGGGCGCCGAGAGAGGAGGAGGAAGAGGAAGGTGTCGGAGTGAGGCTTTGGAGAGGAAGGGTTTTGCCGAACCAATAAAAGAAAATAACCCAAACCCCACTTAAACCTTCTATTTATATTAAGTGGTAATTCCGGCCCAACTCTAATATAAATTAAATCGTCTCCCTTTCCTTTCAGCACGGCCCTGTTGGGTTCAACTGGTTCCCAACATTATCCCTAAGCCATAGGTCTCGGGTTCGATTCCCGCCTAAGCTATTTTGCGGTTCTAATTATTTTTACGGCTTCCGCTACTCGGAAAATTCCGGAAAAATATCTAAAAATTCCAGAAAAATCATAGAATATTTCTAAAAATAATTGGAGAATTTTCGGGCGTTACAACTCCCCATACCTTATAAAAAGTTCGTCCTCGAACTTAGAATAATTCTAGGTACTTCTGTCTCATGCTGGCTTCTGTCTCCCAAGTTGCCTCTTCTGCTGTGTGACTTTGACTAATGGTACTTCCTTGTTCCGCAACTTCTTAACTGCTCGGTCTATTATCTGAATAGGCCGACTATCATAGCTGAGGTCTTCGCGGATCTGTACCGACTGGGGCTCAATCACCTGGGTGACATCTAGGGTATGCTTCTTCAGCATGGAGACATGAAATACGTTGTGGACAGCTGACATTTACTGGGGTAGCTCTAGCTCATACGCTACCTTGCCCACTCTCCTGCTGATAAGGTATGGTCCCACATATCTGGGACTAAGCTTGCCCTTCTTCCCAAAACGCATTACTCCCTTCATGGGAGCCACTCTGAGGAACACTGAATCCAAATGTTTCTTCTCCAGTTCCAGTGCTTCGGCCTCGATCTCTATCCTCTGGCGGATCTGCAGTGCGGCTGTGGTATCTGCTACTAGATCTCAAGCTCTAGTTCTTTCTGCTCACCACTCTCATACCAGAAGATTCACCTCCGCCCGTAGAGAGCCTCGTAAGGTGCCACACCGATAGTGGCCCGATAGCTGTTGTATGCAAACTCTGCTAGACTCGGATATTTGCACCAACTTCCTTTCTAGGGCAGGCACACGCCGGAGCATATCTTCGAGTACCTAGTTTACTCGCTCTGTCTGACCATCTGTCTGAGGATGGAATGTTGTGTTGAACTTTAACTTAGTGCCCAACGCTGACTATACTCCCAGAAGTGTGATGTGAATATGCTGTCTCTGTCTGAAATGATGGTTCGTGGGACTCCATGTAGTCTGACGATCTCCTGGAGATACAACTGAGCTAGCTTCTCCAAGGAGTAGGATATCTTGATAGCTAAGAAGTGGGCTGATTTAGTCAACCTATCGACTATTACCCATATGGCGTCAAAACCATTCGTGGTTCTGGGCAGTCCCACTATGAAATCCATAGAGATATCCTCCCACTTCCATTCTGGAATCTGTATAGGCTGCAGAACTCCTCCTGGTCGCTGATGTTCTGCCTTGACCCTCTGACAGGTGAGGCAGATGCTAACATATCTGGCGATGTCTCGCTTCATCCCGGGCCACCAAAAACGGTTCTTCAGGTCTTGATACATTTTGGTGGAACCTGGATGCATCGCATAGGGAGTTCTGTGAGCCTCATCTAAAATCTGTCTTCGTAACTCCTCCTGATCTGGAACACAGAGTCTGTCACCAAAATACAACACCCCGCTATCGGACGCTCTGAATTCTCTACCTTCTGATTCTGCTAGCCCTTGCTTGATTTTCTGAATTCCAGGGTCCTGCTCCTGAGCTGACTGAATATCACCAAGCAAGGTAGACTCTAAGGTCATAGTAGAGAGCTGTCCAACGATGAGTTCAAGACCGAAATCTACGATCTCCTTCTGTAGGGGCAGTGACATGGCTGTAAGAGATAATAAGGTAGCACTGGATTTTCTGCTAAGTGCATCGGCCACCTTATTGGCTTTCCCTGGATGGTAGAGGATGTCTATATCGTAGTCTTTGACCAGCTCAAGCCATCTGCGCTGTCGCATGTTCAGATCCTTCTGAGTGAAAAAATACTTCAGACTCTGATGATCTGTATATACTCTACACTGGGCTCCATACAAGTAATGTCTCCAAATCTTGAGGGCGAACACTACTACTGCAAGCTCAAGGTCATGAGTAGGGTAATTCTTCTCATAATCCTTGAGTTGTCTGGAGGCATAGGCGATCACCTTGCCGTTTTGCATCAGTACTGCTCCTAGTCCCAACTTAGAGGCATCACTATAGATGTCAAAGCTGCTGGTGTTATCGGGTAGAGCCAAAATGGGAGCACTGGTCAATCTCCTTTTTAGCTCGCTGAAGCTGTTCTCACAGTCCTCTGTCCACTGAAATTTCCTGTTCTTTCTGGTAAGAGCTGTCATTGGGGAGGCTATCCTGGAGAAGTCCTCTACAAACTTTCTGTAATATCCTGCTAATCCCAGAAAGCTTCTGATCTCACTGGCGTTCTTCGGTCTCTTCCAGTTACTTACTGCTTCTATTTTGCTGGGGTCTACCATGACACCATCCTTTGAGATGATGTGACCCAGGAAAGACACCTGATCAAGCCAGAATTCACATTTCGTGAACTTGGCATATAGCTGATTTTGTTGAAGTGTCTGTAGTACTGTCTTCAGGTGCTCTGCATGTTCTTCCTGAGTTCCTGAGTAGATAAGAATGTCATCGATAAACACAATAACAAACTTATCTAAATACTCCCTGAATACTCTGTTCATGAGATCCATGAATGTAGCTGGAGCATTGGTCACGTCAAAGGGCATGACTACGAACTCGCAGTGTCCGTATCTGGTTCTGAATGCTGTCTTCGGTATATCACCCTCCTTAACTCTGACTTGGTGATATCCTGATCTGAGGTCAATCTTAGAGAACACTGCTGCTCCCTTTAACTGGTCGAACAAATCATCTATTCTGGGGAGAGGATACCTGTTCATGATCGTGACCTGATTTAGTGCTTTGTAGTCTATGCATAGCCGCATGCTTCCATCCTTCTTCTTCACGAACAGTACAGGCGCTCCCCATGGTGAGTGACTAGAGCGTATGAAGCCCTTGTCAAGCAGCTCCTGTAGTTGCTCCTGAAGTTCCTTCAGTTCTGCTGGAGCCATGCGATATGGCGCTTTGGAGATAGGATTTGTACCGGAAATGAGCTCTATCTCAAAGTCAATCTCCCTGTCTGGTGCTAAGCCTGGTAGCTCTTCAGGGAAAACTGCTGGGTAGTCACATACGACTCGAACCTCTGCTAGCTGTTGGTTCTTGTCCTGGCTGGCGTTGACTACGTGTGCTAGAAATCCTGTACATCCTGAATCCAGTAGCTTCTGTGCTTTCATAGCTGAGAGGAACTTCTTGGCCTTTCTCTTTGGTTCTCCGCTGTATTCAAATTGCACTGCCGCCTCAGGTTGGAAGATGACTTTTTGCTTACGGCACTCTATGGTAGCACCGTATTTGATCAGAAAGTCCATTCCAAAGATAACATCATAGTCGGTCATTTCTAGCACTATCAGATCACAAAAGAGCTCTCTGTCTGCTATAATGACCGGCACTGCTCTGAGCCAGTGCGTGGATGCCATGATCTCTCCTGAAGGTAGTGCCGTCAAAAACTGTCCACTGAGTACCTCTGAGGGTATTTCTAATTTTTCGGAGAACACCCTGGCTATATATGAATGGGTTGCCCCAGTATCAAATAGAACAGTAGCACTATACTGAAAAATGCTAATCTGACCTGTGACAATTGTCGAGGCATTGGCTACGTCCTCTCTGGTGAGTGAGTAGATCCTCGCATTCGCCATAGCTAGAGGGGCTTCTAATCTGCCCTGGCTGATAAGTGGACCTTCTAGAGCGGCCTGCATCTGATATAACTGAGCTGGCTGGCCTGCATACTGAATCTGCTGTGGCTGAGGAAGACCGGTCTTGTTCGGGCACTGCTTGGCCATGTGCCCTTCTTGTCCACATTCAAAGCATCCTCGTGTGCCCTTGCGACAAACCCCTGGGTGGAATTTCCCACAAGTAGCACACTTTGGATAACTGGGTCGCTTGCTAGATGGTCCTCCCTTTGGGTCACTCCCTGATTAGCGCTTGCTGTTGGAGTTCCCTTTCCAGTTAGAGCTGTGACCTTGCTGTTTCTGAGTGTGAGAGTTTCCTTGGCCTTTAGACTCTGAGGAGACTTGCTTCTGCTGCTTTATGCTATTCTGGTAGTGCTATATGGTCAAGGCACTGCTCACTAACTCCTCTGTGGTTTGTGGCCTATGTACGCCACCAGCCACGTTCACTGCTATCTCTGGCCTCAGCATCTTGAGCATCAACCGGATCCGCTCCTTCTCTGTGCTGACTAGCTCTGGGCATAGACGAGCCAACCTGTTGAATTTCTTCACGGCTTCCTCAACTGAAAGGTTGCCCTGACGAAACTCAGTGAACTCGTCGTAGTGGCGGTTAGTAACCCGTATGTGGAAGAACTCCTTGAAGAACTCCTTCTCGAAGTCAGCCCATGACATCTGGTTCACTGGGCGCTTCGTTCTGATTCTTTCCCACCACATGCGCGCGTCTCCTGTCAGGCAGAAGGAGGCACACTTCACCTTCTCGTGTTCTGGCCAGTCCAGAAGCTCCATCGTGCTCTCCAGTATTTTGAACCAGGCTTGTGCATCCCATGGTTCACTAGCGCCTGAGAAGTTCTCTGGCTTGACCCGCTGCCACTGGATCAGATAGGCTTCCTTTCTTGGCTCAGCTGCTGGGTCTAGGTGCTGTAGGCTGGTGGTGGAACCTCTAAGACTACGGAGTCGTCAAATTCGGTTCGGGGTGACTGTGGGGTACTCTCGATTAGCCTTTAAGGTGGCTATTTCTTGCTGCTGTAACTAAGCCACTAATGCTGTAAGGTCTGGAGGAGGCACTGAACTGCCTGCCTCTTGTTGGGGCTCAGTAGCTAGTGCCCTTCTAGCTGGGCGCCCTCGTGCCATTTCTAAAGACATAGAGAACATAACATAACTAATCTAATCACAGTCATATAACTACTGGTGTCAGGTTTAAAACTATCACATACTAACAAGCAGTAGGCATATAAACATGAACTGTAATAACAAGACAATGAGCATAAATAAAGTAGAGGTATTCTTACTTGGAAGATGCAGGTACAATGCTGATGTGTGTGTAGGAAGTATGGAACACGACTCTGATACCACTCTGTATCGACCCACCTTCTGGGTACTAGGCTGTAAGGACGGTCCCTACAGTTATGCTGTCTATATGCTGGCTAACTGTGCGGAAAACTGATCTAATTTAAAAATTTGCTAATCTAATTGCTGGGAACGCTGAAACTGAATGTTCTACATGTACCTAATAATTGTACACATGCTAGGGGAGGTATTTCCCCCTGATACCGGACTTCTGATCGGTCCACGGACCGGTCCACTGACACTGGCATGGGGAAGAACCCTTGGATCGGTCGACTGACCGATCCATGATTCACTAGAGCTTCTATACGCACCTGGATCGGTCTGCCGACCGATCCAGGACCCCGCTGATCGATCGGACTGACCGATCCAGTGGCCCACTGATCGATCGGACTGACCGATCCAGTGGTGTGCTGTTCGCGATCCCACTATCGGGATTCCTTCTGTTCGCGGCTGGATCGATCTGCCGAACGATCCAGCTGCGAACAGAGAGTTAGGACTGCCGAAACCAGCTCCCTGATCGGTCTACCGACCGATCCGAGACCCCCTGATCGATCTGCTGACCGATCAGGAGTTTCTGATTTCGTATCAGAACTCTGATTTCAGCACTGGTTCGTGCCAAAACCTCACACTACAACTATCTAATGCATAATAAACATTCTAATAACATAAGACTAGCAATCTAACTTGTTATAGTGCATGGTTCTTTAATTTCTAGCATTGAACAACTTAAAATGCATAAAAAGCAAAATACTAAAAGTTCATATTTCTAAGCTA
Organism: Zingiber officinale; assembly: GCF_018446385.1. Taxonomy (NCBI): domain Eukaryota; kingdom Viridiplantae; phylum Streptophyta; class Magnoliopsida; order Zingiberales; family Zingiberaceae; genus Zingiber; species Zingiber officinale. The sequence continues at coordinate 114,189,269 of NC_055993.1, read as the reverse complement.
GAATGTTTAAGTTCCCTAAAGATCTTTGATTCCAGTTCCTGCCACACACACCATCTTTGCATTGCCCTCCAGCTTCCTCTGTTAGTCCATCTTTCCTTTACCTTTATCTGCAGTATAAGGAAAAGTAGAATCTGTAAGCTTAAAGCTTAGTAAGAAACCATCTACCTCACAAAAACATGCATTCGATGCACTATGCTTTTAAAACATGCTGTTTGAAATATGTGCCGATTGAACTAAAACATGGCATACTATCATACAATACATAACAATCAAAGCTAGTCATGTCATACTATCATCTAAAGCATGTGTACATGAACTGAACATAGAGCTATCATACCCAATCATAGAAAAACTGGCTGAACATATAATAAGCTAAACTGAAGCTAAACTGATACTGAATCCAAACTCAACTAACATAACTAATTTTGAGTTTTGAAAACTAATTCATAATAAGTGAAAATACATAATCATGCTGTTTGGGCCCGGCAACTGTACTTGCTGTGCGCGCATCCCTAACTAGACCCGGGTTTGCAAGTCCCGAATTTAGTAGGGTTAACTAGGTTATCTAAACCTAGGGACGACTGTGGGAGTCCAACCCGATGGATATCTGATCCAGTACAGTGCCACTGAAAATAAAATACTGAAATAGCTAATACCTGCTTATTCTATTGTTTCTAGGTTATCTGAACCTAGAGCTAGGTTATCTAAACCTAGAGGCGACTGTGGGAGCCCACCCATTGGATATCTGATCCATATAAGCTGTAATAAACTGAGAATACTGAATAGATACCTCTAAAGTATCTAACTGAGCTGTTAAATGCCTATGGTGCATTTTTACTAAACTAGCTATTTTATCGAACACCTGGGATGCTCTAACTCTTTTCCTTATTAGGGAGACCACCTCTAGGCACCCGACAACATCTAACCTCCTATCTGAAGAGAGAAGACATGCCCGACCCATCTAAAGGTGCTCAACTAAGTCCCTAATCTGCGAAGAGAGTTAAATACACCCTAGATATCGATAAAAACCGCATACATCCTAACTAAAGCATACAACTCAAACGGAAGCTATTATACTGCAGGTGAGGGGTTTCTTACCTCCTGTTCATAATTTCTTACGATTCTATCCGTTTGAATTCCGGTGGAGATGATCTTCTCGACGATCCGATCGCGTCTTCGCGTTCCTCTCGCGGAGAAGAACCTTTTTCGTGTTGGAGTCGTCGCCGGAAGATGATCCAAGAGCCCTTGGGGCTTGGGCGCCGAGAGAGGAGGAGGAAGAGGAAGGTGTCGGTGTGAGGCTTTGGAGAGGAAGGGTTTTGCCGAACCAATAAAAGAAAACCCAAACCCCACTTAAACCTTCTATTTATATTAAGTGGTAATTCCGGCCCAACTCTAATATAAATTAAATCGTCTCCCTTTCCTTTCAGCACGGCCCTGCTGGGTTCAACTGGTTCCCAACATTATCCCTAAGCCATAAGTCTCGGGTTCGATTCCCGCCTAAGCTATTTTGCGGTTCTAATTATTTTTGCTGCTTCCGCTACTTGGAAAATTTCGGAAAAATATCTAAAAATTCCAGAAAAATCATAGAATATTTCTAAAAATAATTGGAGAATTTTTGGGCGTTACAGAGTAATCATCAATAAAACTCATAAAATACAAGTATTTCCACGTGATACTATACTAGCTGGTCCCAAGATATCTGTCTGTACAAAGTCCAGAATCCTCTCCATCTTATTTGTTGCCGTCTTAAATTGTAGTTTGCTCTATTTCCCAAAAACACATAATTTACATAATTTAAGCTTGCATGTCTTGACACCCTTCAATAAATTTCTCTTATGAGGTTCTAGCATCCCACGTTCACCCATATACCCTATTCGCATATGTCACAAGATAATACTGTCTGATTCAGACTCCACCAAGGCGATTCCACCCATCATTGTAGTCCCTATCAACTTATAGATGTTCCCTGTTAATTTTTATCCTTTTATTACCGCCAGAGCTCCTATAACCAATATCATCTAGTGTGCCTAGTGAGATTAAATTCTTCCATAGCTTTGGTATATATCTGATGTCACATAGGGTTCTAATCATACCATCAAACATCCTGATTTTGACGTTTCCTATGCCGATAACTTTGCATGACACATTCTTTTCCATTAATACTGAACCAGAATCTACTATCTTATAAGTGTCAAACTACTCCTTGTTTGGAGTCATGTGATATAAACATGCAGAGTCTAAAATTCATATATCCATCAATTGATCTGAACTCGACATAATTGATAGAATATCTCTATCACCGCTTTTTGAATTTTTTTAACCATATTTGCAGACTTTGCTGAACTACCTTTGTTCCTGTAACATGTTTCTTTATCTCTAGATAATCTCTCTTGATATAACCTTTGAATCCATATTTGTAGCACGAGTTTTATTGTTATTACCATATCTATGTCGAGATTTACTCCTACCACGCTCTTGGTTGCTATTTATCACAAGTCATTCTCTTTGAGAAATTTCATCGCTTATTTTTTTTTCTTTGGTGAAAAACCTAGCATTGTACCTGTGATTTCTTCCAATTTAAGAGTTTCCTTACCGCACATCAAAGTAGTAACCAAATTCTAGAGAATTCAATAACATCAACGCCTTGTTTTCATCTTCGATCTTCACATCAATCTCTTTCAAATCGCTCACAATCTAGTTGAATACGTTGATGTGTTGGCTCATATCGGTTTCCTCTATCATCTTCAGCTTGAAGAATTTCCGCTTAAGATACAATTCGTTTATCAGTGATTTTGACATTTACTGACTTTCCAACTTTTGCCAAACTGCCACTAATGAATCCTCATCTATGACATGATACATCACATCATCCGATCAGTAAGACAAAGTTTGATTGTTGTCACTGCCTTCGCCTGAAGTTCTTCTTAATCTGATCTCTGCCTGCTTTCCGATTTTCTTACTCCTAGCGCCTTCATCATGTCTTATTGCACTAATAAGTCTTTGACCCTTCTCTGCCATAATCTGAAGTTCTCGGTTCCGTCAAATTTCACCATATCAAACTTCGTAAAAGTCATTCCCATATGTTAAAGAAATCCGTAAAAACCTTGCTTTAATACCAATTGTTGCGCAAATAGGGGGTAACAACTCTCAACCTCTAACGCGTAAAAAGAGGAAGAGAGAAAGAGAGATTGCACGAAGTAAGAAGATGAGGTGACTAACAAGCATCCACACCTAGGGTTTACTTGGTATCCACCTCAAGATGAGGTCACTAATTCAAGGATCCACACACGACGCTATCTCCACTAATGAAACACTCCTCGGTCGCAGCCGGAGGTGGAGAAGCCTCGTACAAACTCACGCAATAACACAAACAAAAATAAAAGAAGAGAGTACAAAATACAAATGAAAACACTACTTCTTCTTGCTTACTTGTTGCTTGTTGTTGCCTCTTGAACCTTGAGAGAGCACTCCCAAGAGCCTTCAAAAACTGGCGGAGAAGATCGGAAAATGTCGCTGAAGATCGCTGTAAGCTCACAAGAAAGAGATCGCAATGATCTGGCGAAGAAAACGCTTCGCCCAGGCTTTAAACAGTGCTCCCAATCGATCAAATTCATCCCCAATCGATTGTCACATCAGCGTCGCTCCATCGCAGTCATCCATCACCTGCATCCTGCGCAACTGTCACTTCCCAATCGATCGATCGATCGATTGGGACTTCCTGAATCGATCGCCCGATCGATTCAGAACCTTTTTGTGCTCTCGCATCCGCGTGAGAGATTCTGCTGCCCAATCGATCGACTGATCGATTGGCAGCTCCCAATCGATCGCCCGATCGATTGGGAAAGCCTCTGTGCTCGAGATTCCACATCCCAATCGATCGACCGATCGATTGGGCCTTCCTACAACCGCAGCACACTCCAATCGATCAGTTGATCGATTGGACCCTGGTTCAATCGATCTCCCGATCGATTGACCAGCCTGGACTTGACTCAAACTCAAGTCCAAAGTCCCAAACCCAACTTCCGGTCAACCGTGACCTGTTGGGTCTCCATGCCTAGCATTTGGCCACACCTGACCAATCTCGAACTAGCCTTCTAGCCTCCTCCATCAGCCATGCGTCCCTCGGATATCTCCCCATCCTTCACACCTTGCCTTCAGGAGCTTCCTTCGGCCTCATCATAGTTGTCGGGTCTTCCTTGCCAAGTCATACCAGGACTTACCTTGCCAAGACTGTTAGGATGTATACTAAAAGTCTAGCTTTTGGTATAAACATTTATCTAGAAATAAGAATCACATTGGTCAAATGTCTACATTTATGATAAATGTAGTTGTTCAATTAATTTATATTGTAGATAACATGGTGTGTGGTGTCACACACAGAGGATCATGTTATCAGTACCTTATAAATTATAAACAGTAGCTCACGACCAAGATGGAAAGGAACACAACATTGGAAGGTCGTAGTGTAATTAAGTATTAGTTTATCTTAACTATATAATTACACTAGTACACTTAGAGTGTATTGAGTAGGACCATTAGAGGTCGTTCCTTTTATACTGACTTTATGAAGGAACAAAGATCTCAGTTATTATGGTAGTGTGTGCTCTTAATCCTAATATAATAACAAGCACATATATTTGATATTTATTTCTTTAATTTATCAATGAGTGAGATTTAGTTCGATAAATCAATAACCCCGATAAGTTGGGAAATGATATCACTTATAGTGTGTGTTGTTGATTATAGAAGGAAATTATGTCCTAGTGATCTAGGTTGATAATGTCCCCAAGAGGAGTTCATAAGGATTGTCATGTTAAACCCTGCAGGTGGACTTAGTCCGACATGACGATAAGGTTGAGTGGTACTACTCTTGGACTAAGATATTAATTAAATGAGTTGTCAGTAACTCACTTAATTAGTGGACATTCGACATCTTAAACACAGGGAGACTAACACACTCATAATAAGAAGAAGCCCAAAATGTAATTTGGGGTTGGTGCGGTAGTTCAATAATAGTTCTTTAGTGGAATGAATTATTATTGATGAAATTAAGTTGTGTGTTCAGAGCGAACACGGGATGCTTAATTTCATCGGGAGACCAAAACCAATTCCTTCTCTCGGTCCCTATCGTAACCTCTTGTGTATAGAGATTTATACCCACCACATACCCACCTTCTTACCCATCCAATGGGGCCGGCCAAGCTAGCTTGGAACCCAAGCTAGGGCCGGCCAAGACCAAGTGGATGAGCCAAGTTGGTGGTCGACCACTAGAATATTAAAAAGGATTTTTATTAAAATTATTTCTTATGTGGATATCATGTTTTTAAAAGAGAGTTTATAAAATTAAAAATTTCCTTTTATAACTTTCTACAAAAGATTAAGAGAAGAGATTAATCTCTTTCCTTATTTGTAGATTAAAAGGATGGTTTAAATTTTTGGTAAAAACTTTCCTTATTTGTAAATCATCTACATGTTTAAAAGAGAGTTTAAAAATTTGAAATCTTTCCTTATTTGTTGATTAAAAGGTGGATTTTAAATTTTAAGAAAACTTTCCTTTTTAACCATGTTCATGATTTAAAAGAGAGTTTAAAATTAAATATTCTCTTTTATAAGTTTCTACAAAAGATTAAGAAAAGATTTGATATCTTTCCTTATTTGTAGATTAAAAGAGATTTTAATTTTTAGAGATAACTTTCTTTTTATCCACATGTTTAAAAGAAATATTTTAATTTATTAAATTTCCTTTTTATAAACCAATCATGAAGGGATAAAAGTTATTGGAGAAATTTTTATAAATTTCCGGAAATAAATTAGGAAGTTTTAATTTTTGTTTAATTAAAACTCTCCTTGATTTGGGGAAATAAGTGGCCGGCTATGTTATAATGAAAAGAAAAATTATTTTTAATTAAATAAATTTTTCCTTTTCCTGGCAAAAGAATTAAGGAAGTTTTTATTTAAATTTCCTTATTTGCCAAGATCAATGATTATAAAAGAGGGGGTAGAGGTGCCTTCATGGTGAACGACTCTATTCCTCCCTCTCTTCCTTGGTGGCCGGCCTCTTCCTCTTCTCTCTTCTCCTTCTTGTGGCCGAACCATCTTGTTCTCTTGGAGTTCTTGTGGTGGCCGGATCTAGCTTGGAGAAAAGGAGAGAAAGGAGGCTTCGCTCTTGCATCCCTTGGAGCTTGGTGGTAGTGGCCGAACCTCATCCTTCCTTGGAGTCATGTGGTGGCCGAACCTTGCAAAGAAAAAGAAGGTGCCTTGGTGGTTCTCGTCTCGGAAGATCGTTGCCCACACAACGTCCGGGATTAGAAGAGGAATACGGTAGAAGATCAAGAGGTCATTAGCTACTAAGTAAGGTATAACTAATATAGTTTTCCGCATCATGTTAGTTTTATCTCCATGTAAAAATACCAAATACAGGAGACATGCGTTTCTAGTATTTCGAATTAGTTTTCGATGTTGTGTTCTTTTATTTTTCTTTTCCTTGTGATTTGATTGTTCCTTTTGGTTGACCTAAAGTTATTTAAGGAAATTAAATATTAGCTTTCCTTAAAAGGCTTTGTCTAGGCGGTGGTGATTGTTCCCATATCCAAGAAGGCCATGTGCCTTGTCATACAGTCCTGGAAGCCAATTTTAGAAATTAATATTTAATGGAATTAATAACCTAGGTGATTTGGATCGAACGTGTTAAGTTCCGCAGGAGATCCAAGTCAAACCTAAAAGAACAAATAAATTAAACTTAGGATCAAACGTGTTAAGTTCCGCAGGCAATCCGAGTTTAATTTAAAAGAACACATGGTAGCTAGGAAAAGGTTCAGACCTTTGTACAAAATTTTTGTACAGAGGAACCATTAGGTTTTCCGAGTAGCAACCAACAAAGACCACATGCTTGGACTTCTCAATTACCTGGCTCCTCACCAGGACTTTCTCCTTTGCCAAGATCACACTTGGACTTCCCAACTGTTTGACTCCTCACCAGGACTTTCTCCTGCCTAGCTCCTCACTAGGACTTTCCCGTTGCCTGGCTCCTCACCAGGACTTTCTCGTTTGCTAAGATCACACTTGGACTTTCCAACTGCCTAGCTTCTCACTAGGACTTTCTCCTGCCTAGCTCCTCACTAGGACTTTCCCGTTGCCTGGCTCCTCACCAGGACTTTCTCAAATGTCTAACATCCAGTTAGGACTTTCTCAGTCAAGTCTCCTGTCAACCTTGATCTACTTGACTTGTATTCTCACCAACCTGGTCAACCCTTTGACCATCTCCATAACCGGACGATTGTTCCAGCAATCTCCTTATATTGTCAAACATCAAAACTCAAATCCTGACTCATGCTTAACTCAACTCAAGCTTAGTCAAACTGGTCAAACTTGACTTAGGGAAATTGCCCCAACAGAGTTACCGTGGTTCGACGATGTGTCTACTCCACAAAAATGACCGAAGTTTTATTAGAATTTTCTCTACTCAAAAGAATCACATTAAATGATTCTCGTAATCCAATAGATTTATAATAATCTCGATAAATAATGTCTAAATCCCAGACCTGATACAATCGTACATATTTCTATAATGAAAAACCGCAATTATGAAAATCGTAATAAAATTCCGTTATGCCGGTTGTGATTTTTCACAACAGAATCCTGTTATAAAAAATTGTAACAGAATTCTATTATGAAAAATTGTAACAGAATTTTATTATAAAAAATCATAATAGACTTTTGAAAAAAAATTAACAGATTTTTTTTTCATGACATCACTCGTATTATTAATTTTCATTTAAATATGAGTCACCCATCAAGAATTTCTAACCTAGTTTTGCATTGCATCACTATGTTTTTCAATTTTGTTTATATATATATATATAAAAAATACTCAAATAGACATTGTAGCTATCCTATCAAGCCAATTTTGTTGTCACCTCAACAAACTAGCTTATCAGCAAGATGGACATCAAGGAATGCAACTTGTTTGTAAATTGTAATGTAAGTACTGGATAGTTCTATAGCATGCAGTGAATGTAGTGGATAAAGTGGTCGAGTAATTAATCTAGTTTAGAGGTACTAATTGCTTTATGTAGTGCACATGATAACAGAGACAACGGAAAAAAAAAGATGAAATCGTCGAATTCTCATTTCACAAACACTAGGTAACTGAGATTGCCGAGCTTTCTCTTTAATCAATGAACCACAGTGAAGACAAGTAGACAAGTAGACAAGAGAATAGATTGGCAGGAGTTACATCAACCCTTCAGATTAAAATAATGTCTGGTAAAAATGAAAACAGAATATTAAAATTTGTTAGCCTTTTAAGAGCCTAGATTGAACTTTGGTTGGTAACATGGCTAAAACAGGTAAGTTTAAAGAGATTTGGCTAAGCTAAGTTAGAAGAAGGTTTAATTCGCCTGAGGAATAGAAATTCAGATAAGCTAAAATTGGCAAGGTGAACGAGAGTAGATGGTTTTGGTGGTTCAAGGTAAACGTGGGTCTAGTGATTAAGGTTGTAGGGTATCTGCACTGGTTGATAGGGTGATATGACTAAAGGACGATTCATAGGTAGGAAAGGTGAATACTAGGTCTTTGTTGATCCAAAGGGAGCTCAGCTACCCCTCAAGAGCTTTTTTCTCCTCCTCATGTGCACCTTTCTAGAGAGCAACAGGTAAATCCATAGATGCTGTTGGTAGAGCAGTAGTCTCAAGAAGGGACTGTGACATGCTGAACTTCTTTTAGCCTTATACGGTAAGTCCACAGTGGTGAATGATTTATCTCTCAACAGAGGAGGATATGGAAATAGGCAATAAAGAGGGAATGTGAAGTGATATGGTGCATGATTGTGGGGTTTGTGAGATGATATGGCGCGGAGTCAAAGTCACAGAAGGGTCAAAAGTCACGCCAGCATGGAGGTCAGAAGTCTAGCCCCCGTGGCTAGTCAAAAGTTACACCCGCCTGGAGGTCAAAAGTCTAGCCTCCGTGGCTGGTCAAAAGTCACGCCATCGTGGAGGTCAGGAATCAGAATTACAAGGAGATCAAGATTCCGGCCCACGTGGCTAAAGTCAAAGCTTCAGTTGATGAACTGGTCAAAGGACGGTATTTACGAGTTGGGCCGGATCTGATCTCAAAGGGAATCGAAAACGGACCTGACCCACAGGGCCAAATTCAATTGAGGATCGGACCCATGAGTCAGGTATAACCAGGGGTTGGGTGCGACTAGGGGGCCCTCTTATTGATGGGATGGATATACCGAATAAGACTTCCGATGAGGCGATGCAGGTCGGGGAGCAGACCCAGCGTGCAGGTCGGGACGTTCAAACCATGGATAATAGCGGACAGATGCAGGTCGGGGAGCCGACCCAGCGTGCAGGTCGGGATGATTCATACCCTGGATAGCAATAAGCAGATGCGGGTCAGAAATTAGACGTTGGTCGGGACGTTCAAACCATGGATAATAGCGGACAGATGCAAGTCGGGGAGCCGACCCAGCGTGCAGGTCGGGATGATTCATACCCTGGATAGCAATAAGCAGATGCGGGTCAGGAATTAGACCCAGCGTGCAGGTTGGGACATTCATACCATGGATAACAGCGGACAGATGCAGGTCGAGAATCAGACCCAGCGTGCAGGTCGGAACGTACATGCCTGGGATAGCAATAAGCAGATGTGAGTCGGGAATTAGACCCAGCGTGCAGGTCGGAACGTACATGCCTTGGATAGCAATAAGCAGATGCGGGTCGGGAATTAGACCCAGCGTGCAGGTCCGAACATACATGCCTTGGATAGCAATAAGCAGATGCGAATCGGGAATTAGACTCAGCGTGCAGGTAGGAACATATATGCCTTGGATAGCAATAAGTAGATGCGGGTCGGGAATCAGCAGGTCGTCGGGATGTACATGCTTCGGATGACGCAGACGAAGGTGGGTCAGGAGGCCAGACACTACATGACAAATAGGTCTGCAAGGAATCGTAACCACTTGTCAGAGAACAATCATCACATGTCAGGGAATATTCTAACAGTGGGAGGCTCATACTCCCCTTGGTTCCTCCGCCAGCCTATAAGAGAAAGCCACGTGTCGACCACCGCCAGACAGAGCTTGACATATGACATTCCCTGACATTCGGCAGGTTCCAGAAGCCTCAGTTGCAGTATAAAAAGGGATGCTTTGTCCCTTACGGAGGGACGCTCACTCGTCATTTCTTACCAGTCTTTTACTTTTCGTGCTTTCTCTATGATTTCTGGAGAAAAAGTACCTGACTTGAGCGTCGGAGGGCCTGACCCGGGGACCTTTTCCCAGGCTTCTGGTCTCTAACGACCGGTGGACTCGTCTGAGTGTGTGCAGATCAATAGCGTCATCATCCTGATCATTTCTCTCCGTAGAACCGCCCGTGCGAGCCTGTCCAGGGGGTACCTCGCTGATTCAGCATCTCAACGACTCTCCGTCAACTTTTAGCACAAGAAGGCCCGCCTTCATCCGACTCAGCTTCCGGACGGGATCAAATTTGGTCGTCTGTGGGAACACAACAACCTGTTCCGGAACGTAACGATGGAGGAGTCTGGCCGCATTCACGTCACTATGACCGTTGGGGAGTACGAGCTCTTCAAGGAGGCCAAAAGGTTGGCAGCCTCTGAGAGACAGGCAACTGTCTCACGACCATGACAAGCCTCTGCTGAAGCTTCCAAGGAGCCCCTCCCTGTTTCAGATTGGGGTTCCAAAAGAAAACAGCCTGAGGTATTTCCTCAACATCCTTATCGTGAGCTTGGTATAAGATATTATCAGCCAGAGCCCCAAGAACAAAGCCTTAAGAAGGAGCAACCTCAAGCATCTATGGCTGAGAGTTCACTGCCGCGGGATTTGAAGAAGGGAAAGGCCCTTGTCACCCTGAGGTGTTCCCCGAAGATTCGGACGAGAAAGTACCTTTCTCGGCTAGGATCCTAAATGAAAGATTGCCTAAAGGTTATAGAGCCCCGTCAATTGAAGAATATGACGAGAGTAAGGATCCGGAAGAGCACTTGAGGAAATTCAAAAATGCAGCCCTGCTGCACCAATATAGCGATGCTGTCAAATGCAGAGTTTTCTTGAACACTTTAGCTAGCTCAGCCTTAAAGTGGTTCGATGGGCTACCTCAAGGGCCCATTACCTGTTTTATGGACTTCAAAACGACTTTTCTGCGACGATTTGCTAGCAGCAAGAAGTATCAGAAGACAGATCATTGTCTTTTCACTCTGAAGCAGGGGCCGACTGAGCCCCTGAGAAGTTATATCAACCGCTTTAATCAAGTGGCTCAAGATGTCCCCACTGCCACTTCAGAGATTCTGATGAGCGCCTTTTCCCATGGATTGGGAGAGGGAGAGTTCTTAAGAGATCTCATCAAAAATCTCGCTCGGAATTTTGATGAGATGGTGGAAAAAGTTGCTTCCTACATCAAGGTGGAAGAAGCACAAGCAGCTCGGAGGAAGGCCGAAAGACCACTTCCTTCCACCAACAAACAAGAAAGAAGAGCATCTCAACCACCCCCTCAACCTCTACCGCGAGTCCGGGAAGCCAGACCTGCCTTTCATCCCGGGCCCGAAATTCGACCTGCCCCTCGAGTTGCTGCTGTACATATCCCCTGACCAGGGCTAGGGAGTAATCGGTACTGTACCTACCATAGGTCACGTACGCATGATACTAACCGTTGCTTTCAGTTTGCTCGAGACTCCAAGCGGGCTGCCGAGATGGGATTGCCTCCGCCCGAGCTAGCTCCTCAGTTGATCAAGATGATGGAGGAACAAAGGGGGGCAGGACAGGTCGGACAACCTCGTCCCGACCTCGTAGGACCTAGCACTCATCAGCCTGGCTGGGGAAAAGAGCCAGAAGGATCACGAGAGGTCGAGAACAGAGGCAATGCAGCTGTCAGAGAGATCGGCATGATCTCTGGAGGGCCGACTGACGGAGATTCAGGGAGGGCACGTAAGTCTCATGTCCGACGCTTGGAGGTTCATGCCGTCGGATGCAGTAAGGAGCAAGCTGCCGACCTTGTTATTAGCTTCGGGCTAGCAGACCTGGAGGGCCTGGAGTTGCCTTATGACGATGCACTCATCATCAAAGCCATCATTGCCAATAACCGAGTGGCTCGGGTTTTGGTCGACACTGGGAGCTCGGTCAACATTTTATTTAGGACTGCATTTGAAGAGATGCAGATTGATGCTGTTGAACTTCAACCAGTAGCTACATCTTTATATGGATTCACAGGCAATGAAGTGAAGCCTATGGGTCAGATTAAGCTGGTTATATCTTTGGGCACCGAGCCACTGGTGCGCACAAGGAGGAGCACGTTTATAGTAGTGGACTCCCCTTCTTCTTACAACGTTATCCTAGGGAGGCCCGCCCTGCATGAATTTAGGGTTGCTGTCTCGACCTTTCACCAAAAAATCAAGTTTCCTGTGGGCGAGCAGGTCGGGGAAGTTAAAGGAGAACAGAAGGTTTCTCAGTGGTGCTATATTGACATAGTCCAAGTTGAAGCTCAGAAAAATCAAAGGATGTAGGATGGAGGTGTTCATGTCGTTCAAGAGGAGCCACTTCCTATAGCTGAGGAGCCCATCCCTTGGGAAGAAGTACAACTGCACGCTGAGGGACCTGAAAGTCTGACCCGGGTGGCGAGTGACCTTCCCTCTCCCCTCAAAGAAGAATTAATTCGGTGTTTAATCCGCAATCGAGATGTCTTTGCCTAGTCTACTGAGGAACTGCCGGGGGTCAAACCAGAAGTAGCTAAGCACAAGCTGCATCTATTACCTGATTCTCGGCCTGTGAAGCAAAAGAAAAGGAATTTCTCAGCTGACCAGAATAAAATAATAAAAGCCGAGGTGGATCAGCTCAAGAAAGCAGGACATGTTCGGGAAGTGCAATTTCCCTCATGGCTCTCCAATGTGGTCTTGGTGAAGAAGCCCAACAATAAGTGGAGAGTATGTATAGACTTCCGGGATCTCAACCGAGCCAGCTCTAAAGACTGCTATCCCCTGCCCCGGATTGATCAAATGGTAGATTCCACAGCCGGATGCGAAAGAATATGTATGTTGGACGCCTACCAGGGGTATCATCATATACCTCTAGCCCGGGAAGATCAAGAGAAGGTTAGTTTTATTACGGCTGACGGAACTTTTTGTTATACTGTCATGCCCTTTGGCCTCAGGAACGTCGGAGCCACATACCAGCGAATGATGGATAAAATCTTCCGGGAGCAGATCGGGCGAAATGTGGAAGTCTATGTAGACGACATACTCATCAAATCCCCGCTGGCCGAAAACTTGATCAAAGATGTGGAGGAAACATGCAGGACTCTTCGACAATATGGGCTGAAACTCAATCCCTTGAAATGCTTATTCGGAGCTAAAGGAGGAAAATTCTTGAGTTACCTGGTGACTGAGCGAGGAATAGAGGCCAATCCTGAAAAAGTTCAAGTGCTCAAGGATATGCAGCCTCCCCAAAATTTAAAATAAACCCAGAAGCTGGTCGACAGAATAACAGCCCTGTCAAGATTCATTTCCAAATTTGCGGACCGGACTGCTCCTTTTTTTAAGGTGCTAAGGAAGGCCTCCAAGTTCCAATTGGATGAAGAATGCACTAGAGCTTTCGAAGAGCTGAAGAAGTATCTGGAGACTCTTCCCTCTCTCTTTAAGCTAGTTGTAGGAGAACCCTTATGGGTTTACTTGTCAGCCACCCCTGAGGCTGTAGGGGCAGTGCTCATTAAAGAACATGACAATATACAACGACCAGTGTATTTCTTCAGTCACTTATTGAAAGGAGCCGAGTCCCGATACACGGCACTCGAAAAGTTGGTTTACGGATTGGTTCTTCTAGCTCGACGATTACGACCTTACTTTTTATAGCATCCAATCACAGTCTTAACCAATAGCACCATAGGAAGAGCACTGACCAATGTAGAAGTTGCGGGTCGGCTTATTAAATGGGCCACAGAGTTGGGAAAATATGACATACAGTATCAGCCTCGCACCGCTATCAAGGCACAAGCCTTGGCAGATTTCTTAACAGAGATACATCAAACCAACCCTGAAGAAACGTGAAGGTCTATGTGGATGGGTCTGCTAATCATCATGGAAGCGGAGTCGGGGTCTTGGTAATATCTCCTCAAGGGGATATACTTCAGTTGGCAGTTCGATTGAATTTCTGAGCCACTAACAATGAGGCAGAGTATGAGGCTTTGTTGGCTAGACTGCAAGCAGCCCAACATTTTGGGGCAGCTCGGGTAATCATCTATCCAGATTCCCAGTTGGTGACTCAGCAGGTTACCAACAACTTTGTGATAAACTGTGATAAATTGCAAATATATTGTGAAGTTTATGAGAAGATGAAGGCAGAATTCACAGAGGTCACTGTAACCAAGATATTCAGGTCGGAGAATGAGCGGGCAGATGAATTAGCAAAGATGGCCAGTTCCTTAACTACTTGGGTGTTGGATCGGTCAACGGCACAAACCTTTCTGATAGCCCAGATAGATTTGCAAATAATGCAGAAGCAACTATTGATTGGCGGGCACCCGTGGTCAATTATCTCAGGCAAGGTATCTTACCGACCGACCCCGAAGAATCTCGATTGATAAGGAGGCAGGCTCATTCTTATGTCATGATCGGGGACCAGCTCTACAAAAGGTCCTTCTCTCGACCCTTACTTAAATGCTTGAGTATGGAGGAAGCCAACCAGGCCTTGCGAGAAATACATCTGGGATGCTGTGGCAATCATGTAGGCGGTCGAACATTATCTCGTAAGGTGCTCCTGGCCGGGTATTTCTGGCCTACTTTACAGAGGGATGCTCACAAGTTGGTGAACACATGCTTATCCTGCCAGAAACATCAAAACTTGACGCATCGACCTACGACCCTGCTAAGAACGTCTATAGTGTCCTGTCCTTTTGATCAATGGGGCATGGATATCGTGGGACCATTTCCGATGGCACCAGGTCAAAGGCGCTTCTTATTGGTGGCCGTGGACTATTTTTCTAAGTGGGTAGAAGCAGAAGCCCTGGCCCGGATCACAGAAGATGCTGTCATTCAATTCTTGTGGAAGAACATCCTTTGTAGATTTGGTTTTCCTCACAAGCTGGTGTCTGACAATGGTAGGCAATTTCAAGGACTAAAAATCCAGGCCTGGTGCAAGGAATTTGACATAACGCAAGCCTTCACTTCAGTAGCTTATCCTCAAAGCAATGGTCAGACCGAGGTAATCAACAGAGAGATAGTGCGAGGTTTGAAGGTCAAGCTGAATCATGTCGGAGGCAATTGGGTGGAAGAGCTGCCAAGCATTCTGTGGGCCTATCGTACAACACCTTGGGAGAGCACAAGTCTGACACCATTTCACTTGGTTTATGGCAATGAGGTAGTGATGCCCATAGAATATCGTCGGTCAGAAGGACACTATATGATGAAGGAAATACGGAGCGACGGTTAGCTGAGCTGGATCTTATTAGCGAGACCCGCGACCAAACGGTGGCTCGGCTGGAGGCTTATCGACAAAGAATGAGACAGAATTACAACAGAAGAGTAGTTCCTCGATTCTTTGGAGAAGGAGATCTGGTCTGGAAGCAAATTAAGCCAGTGGGGGACGTGACTAAACTAGCACCACAATGGGAT
This sequence comes from Zingiber officinale, assembly GCF_018446385.1. Lineage (NCBI taxonomy): Eukaryota > Viridiplantae > Streptophyta > Magnoliopsida > Zingiberales > Zingiberaceae > Zingiber > Zingiber officinale. The sequence goes on along the minus strand of NC_055993.1, from coordinate 114,173,654 downwards.
GGACCATATAAAGTCATTAAAAAGTTGGCATCCGGAGCCTATTATTTACAAGATGAACGAGGCAAGAGGTTAGATCGACCCTGGAGCGCTAATTACTTGCGACCTTATCGAGTTTGAAGAGACAGGCCGAGAAGTGCAGACCGAGTGATAAGTCGAGCTGTGACATGTCACAGATTGGTTAGCAGAGCAGACCGGGGAAAGGCAGATCGGAAAAAGCAGAAACTGTATGTCCTAATATTTTCTATAACGAAGCTAAGCAATGTTAATAAAGCAAGCCTTGGAAGGCAAACGGAGAAACAATAAAATACTTTACAAGCAATTCTCAAGTCATTATGTACAAGAAGCCAAAAATTGTCATTCAAAAGGAGCAAATATCTCATCCGGTATCTCTTTGAGGATCCGATCATGGTCTAAGAATTCAGGAGGTGGAAGAGACTTTAAATAGTCTTGCTCGTGAAGTTGTCGCAGAGCCCCGCCCGCCCCGTAGATAGCAGATGTGGAAAAACAATGTCCCACCTGTGCACAAAACTCTGGAGAACGCAGATACATAGCACGGTTTTGTAAGCAGCGATTGTTCTCCCCTTCTCTGTAGATCGCCAGAGCTGTTGACACGCCCTCTGTGGTTGCCCTAGCCTGAGCCAATTCACTTCTGGCAGTAGATAATTCGGTTGCTTGGGAAGTTAGCTGGGTCTCTTGAGATTTCAAAAGGGCCTCCTGCGATTTCAACTTTTGGTCTTGATCCTGCACCAGAGCCTCGGCAGCACGCAACTTTTGAGTTAACTGGTCCATAGCTCTTTGATGCTCTAAAGTCTGCTGATTCATACTCTGTTGGTGTACACTATCAGTCTGACTTTGCTTTTCTTGGAGATCTCTAAGTTTATGGTCGGTTATGGCTAGAGATACTTCCAGACTATTCTTCTTTTTGGTTAAATCTTTTATTTCGGCCCTCAAAGCATGACTAGCTTGGGCAGGATCATTCAGTTGTAGTTCTAGTTCAGCAACCTGGTCTCACAGCATCTTATTCTGATAATGAGTGGCATGAAAGGAATGGTTCACTATCAGAGATTCTGCAAAGGCCTGGAACATACAGAAAGTATATGATAAGAGCGGGAAAAGTAGCAGTTGGGAAATCTTTAAAGGTTACCTTAACATACAACTCTGCGAATTGGTCCATCTGAGCCGGGGGAGTCAAGGAATCCATATGATGCAGACTTTCTTCCCATAAAGTGGCCAGACAACCTTTTATCTTGAGGGAGCTGGTGGGAACATATGTTTGAGACCATAACTGTTCCTCAGAAGGGAGGGTAGTACAATAATTCTGATAAATAAGCGGAGGGGGTCCTGAGGGACCCACGACTGAGCCTGGAGGAGTTGAAGGCTCGGCGATGGCACCAGAAGGAGCTGAAGAATGACCTTGAGGAGGTACTGCAGGCGGGATAGTGGAAGGTCGTTCTGAGGGGCCAGCTTCATCGTCCTGAGCATGCTGTGAGGTGGAAAGATGAGCCAATGGGGATTCGGCCTGATTATTAGATGAAGTAGGGGGATCAACTACATGGCTTGGGATTGGAGGTGGAGCCACATGAGGGGATGGAGGAGAGGTAGCTGCATTTGGAGGAGGAGAAGGGATAGATGATGGGCCGGAGTCGGACATCGGGCGAGGGACTCGGTGCCGACGTCTTTGAGATAATGGCTGATCGTCAGAGTCAGAATCATCGGAGGACGACCGAGCCCTGCGTCTAGAGGGAGATAGGACATTTTGGCTCAGGCGTTCATTTGTGGCACGAGCCCTGCGAGCCGCCTGAGAAGCCTCTCTGAAAGCGGGACCGGCGAAGGGAACATTGCCGGATCTTCTGCCAAGGCCCAGGAGCCTTTCATTAAGGGTCAGACCGGGGATATAAGTGGCTCGGGGAGGACTAACCGAGGGTAGTGGTGTTGGGGGAGTAGACCAGGCCGTACGTGGGGCCCGGGGGCAAGCGGGAGCCCGAGGGCGAGCGGGGATGGCCGATCGAAGTGGACGAGCGGCCCGGGGGTGAGCAGAAGTGGCCGGTCGAGGTGCACGAGCAGTCTGAGAGCGAGTAGGACTGGCCAATAGAGAAGGTCGAACAGCAGGAGACCCTCGCCGAACAGGTCTGAGCGGAGGATTGGTCGATGAAGCCCCACCGATTGAGGTCGAAGACGAGTGGGGGAGTGCTCTTCTCTCCAGGATAACTCGGCCCCGCCTCATTATCTCCATGTCACTCAGAGGAAGGGGATGAACTTCCGAAGCATGGGTTAAGACTTCAGCTGCACCGGGTAAAGTGTGAAATTACTTATTATAGAAAAGATAAAATACCCACGAAATGATTACAGCACAGAAGGAGAAGCTTACCCAGAGAGCGAGGCGTCTCATGGGTCAGATTGCTCAGGCGAAAATAGGATAACAATTCCTCAGATAGTAGACACGTTAAATTTATGCGCCAGGCGGCCAGGCGAGATAAAGCTTCCAAGTAAGAAGAGTCAAGATGAAATTCTCCCAATTCGGGAGAGGAAGGAAGTAGCTGTTGCCATCGCAAGGGCCACTCCACGTCGCGGGGAAAGGCGATGAAGAAAAATTGGTCCCTCCAGCTCGGGTCAGAAGGCGGTAGGGATGAGAAAAAATTAGTTCGGAGACGGGGCTGGAAACGAAATGTGCCTTCTTCCTGTCGCCGTAGGGTAAAGAAGCAATCGAATAAGTGGGCGGACCAGGATATTTCGCACACTTCACACAGAATTACAAAGCCGCAAAGGATTCTTATGGAGTTGGGTGTCAGTTGCCCCAAAGGAATCTGGAAATAGCGGCCTATGTCGGTAAAGAAAGGATGGATAGGAAGACGAAGGCCGGCCACGAATTGTTCTCTAAAGAAGGTGCTAGAGCTAATAGGGGGATTGAAGAACTGATGTATTCCAGTAGGGATGATCACTTGCACATCATCTTCGACCCCATAAGTGTAACGTAGGTCATCTCGAGCACATTCATCGAAAGAGAAAGAGCCGGGATAAAGTATCGACACCAAAGAAGAGAGAAAAGAAGGGGACGCCATAAGAAGCGGAGACGAAAAGAGGAAGGGTCAAGCGAAAAAGGATCGAGGTGAAAGTAGCAGGAGCAGGAGGGATTCAAGTAAAGGAAGAAGAAAAGGACGTCTAACTTCACAAGTTGAAAGCGAGGGGAATATTTATAGGCGCCCAACAAACGGGTAATTTCGTCAGATTATCATCCACTGGCGCAAAATAATGGGCGGGAACAACGAGAGCCGTAAGATCAGCCTTGGAAGTAACGCCTAAGGGCATACTTGGAAAAGTACTGGCACGAAGTACGAAGAGACGGACCTGGGAAAAGATACCTAGTGTTCTTAAAAAAGTAACCGTGCTTTCCCGAGCTGGCATATCTCTTAAATAACGACCTGTATCTGAGCAGACCTGGATAACGAGGGGTCCTGGTTTACCCTTAATTTCCTGGTCGCCTTCTATACAGACCTGGAGCAGGACGGATCCTGGCATGTGCATAACTTTTAATGTCCAGGTCTTCAATTAGACTGACCTGTAAACGAGGCCAAGGACAGTTCGAGGCGCAAGACTAAAGCGGAATCAGCAGAGGAAGGGAGTAAGTCGGGGATTCGAGGCACAAGACTAAAGCGGAATCAGCAGAGGAAGGGAGTAGGTCGGGGAATTAGAAGGATCTCTGACCAGGGGTACGTGGGACCTAAAATAAAGGGCCAAAGCACGAACACGAGAAGGGCCGATTATCAACAACAGTAGATCAACATATTATCAGCCGATTACTATGATGAAAGAAGTAGAGTTGATCAAGTACAATTTTACATCAAGACATGCAATACATGGTGCCATTCTAGGGACGGTTGTCCGCGGGATCCAAGTCATCAACAGTAGGGTCCGCAGGAGGCTCAGGGGAGCAAGGAGCAGGATCAGCCGGAGGCTCGGGCAGAAGGAAGAAGTCGTCATCATCCTTAAAAGAGGGGAAGGACTCGTCAGGAATCTCATCCATGATGCGACCTATATCCAAAAAATCTTCCGAAGGGACAGCTAGAATCATATTCTGTTTAAGCATTTGGCGAGCTCCTCCGCCCACGCCGCAGCATACCATGAAATTCATTAGATCTCCCATTTTCTTCATGAAGAAGGGGGAGGTAACATATGCTTGCCTGTAGGCTCTCAGCCGATCCACTTCGCCTGCCTGATAATCGGCCAACTGTGTCTCCGCTTTCTCCTTGTCGGCAAGGGCTTGAGTCAGGGCTTCTTGACTTTGGGAAGCGACCTCTTGAATTTTCAGAAGGTTAGCTTGCACAGATCTGAGAGTAGCTTGGCTGGCCTCCCATTGGCTTTGAAGAGTTTTCTCCCGGCCGGCGCTAGAGGCCAATTGACCCTGAACTTCTGCTAGGGTCTTTTGTAGGTTCTCCCGGGTTTCCTGTAGGCCAACCAATTAAGCATTCTTCTTATCTAGCTCAACTGCTAGCTCCTGACGCTGCTCCACTTCAGAAGCCCATTCCGACTCTTTTGTTTGAAAAGCTGCTTCTAAATCTCTTATCTTGTCAAAAGCCGCATGTGAGATATTGCGGGCAGACTCGGCAGATTCTCCAATTAAGCGAAGACAGTGAGTCAGATCTCCAGGGGGTCGGGTTGAGTGGATCGCGAGGAGTAAGGGGCAACTCTATTTCCTCCAGACGAGCCTTCAGCGCTTTATTGTCCCTCTGTAAGCTGCAGGCATACTGGACGGCACTTAGGTTGGCGGAGCAGGTCTGTGTTAGATATAAGAAAAGTTATAAAAGATCGTAGCAGAGGACCAATAAGATAAAAAGACTTACAGCAGCCATCAGACAGACTGCTTGATCTAGCCCCCCCATCGGAGGGTTCTTCCAAAACTTGCGATTGCCAGAGCGCTAGGAGGCCGCTAAGTCTCCCTCTAACTCGATCAAAGCAGTAAGGGGAGGATCCCCTTCAGCGATTTCTGCAACGGCCCCTGAGCCTGCGGAGGAAGGCACGCGCCAAAAATCAGTAAAAGAATATTTCTTGCAGGCTTTCCTCTGGGATCTAGAGGTAGACACAGGAACATCTAAGGGATGGGAGGCAGATGGAGTGGCAGAGCTCCCTGGCTGGTCCATTAAAGGTAAAGGTGGCTGACCAGGAGAAGAAGCTGATACTTGCAAAGAAGCCTGCTCAGGAATTATATCTCGACTTGGAGCCAGGATTGATATGAGGGGCGACACGACAGGAACCTCAGGCCCCATCATGCTCTCCTGGGCAGGAGAAGCAGCCGGGATTTCCAAAGAGCGATGGGTAGCAGAAGAGCGACGGCTGGAAAGGATAGGTGGGGGTGACGCTTGAATAGCTGGAGTCACTCTTTTCCTCTTGCGTTGGAGTTTCAGGCGTCCAGCCGGTCGGAGGAATGCCACTTGCCTCTCCTCAACCTGCTCTCCAACGGCCTCCCCGGCCTGTTCTTCGAAGACTTCCTCAATCTGCCCTACCGTGGACAGATCAGCCTGTTCTACATCAACCGGGCCTTCTGCTGGAGCCACATCCATGGGAAGCGCTGAGGAAGTTCCTTCCAGGGTCGTCACCGGCGGAATAGGTGGTGGAGCAGAAGGAGCGTATTGCGAAGCAGAAGGACTAGACCGGGAGGAAGCTGCTACACCTTGTCTAAGCGCCTCACCTAGGTCTTTCAAATAAGAGGCAGACCGACACTTAACATCAGAGGAGTAGGCTCGGTACATGGCAGCCTCTGCGATAAGGGAGAAAGATATCTCAGTTAGCGAATAATAGATGAAAGGAAAATGAGGTCTTACCAAACGGAGCCCCGATGTCCCTCTGAACAGGGTTGAGCCCAAACAAATATTGAAAGCCTTCCAGAAACAATACAAAAAAGTTAACAAGCACGCCTTGAAGTGCTTCGGAAGCATGGGCACAAGAAAGCTGGTGTTGATGTATAGGGAGGTCGGCCGGGAGGTCGGGGCGCCATTGTATTGTTAGAGTGTATACTAAAAGACTAGCTTTTGGTATAAACATTTATCTAGAAATAAGAATCACATTGGTCAAATATCTACATTTATGATAAATATAGTTGTTCAATTAATTTATATTGTAGATAACATGGTGTGTGGTGTCACACACAGAGGATCATGTTATCGGTACCTTATAAATTATAAACAGTAGCTCACGACCATAATGGAAAGGAACAAACCATTGGAAGGTCGTAGTGTAATTAGGTATTAGTTTATCTTAACTATATAATTACACTAGTACACTTAGAGTGTATTGAGTATGACCATTAGAGGTTGTTTCTTTTATACTGACTTTATAAAGAAACAAAGACCTCAGTTATTATGGAAGTGTGTGCTCTTAATCCTAATATAATAACAAACACATATATTTGATATTTATTTCTTTAATTTATCAATGTGTGAGATTTAGTTCGATGAATCAATAAGCCCGATAAGTTGGGAAATGATATCACTTATAGTGTGTGTTGTTGATTATAGAAGGAAACTGTGTCCTAGTGATCTAGGTTGAGAATGTCCCCAAGAGGAGCTCATAAGGATTGTCATGTTAAACCCTGCAGGTGGACTTAGTCCGACATGACGATGAAGTTGAGTGGTACTACTCTTGGAGCTAGATATTAATTAAGTGAGTTGTCAGTAACTTACTTAATTAGTGGACATTTGTTATCTTAAACACAGGGAGACTAGCACACTCATAATAAGAAGGAGCCCAAAATATAATTTGGGATTGGTGCGGTAGTTCAATAATAGTTCTTTAGTGGAAAGAATTGTTATTGATGAAATTAAGTTGTGTGTTCGGGGCGAACACGGGATGCTTAATTTCATCGAGAGACCAAAACCAATTCCTCCTCTCGGTCCCTATCGTAGCCTCTAGTATATAGAGATTTATACCCACCGCATACCCACCTTCTTACCCATCCAATGGGGCCGGCCAAGCTAGCTTGGAACCCAAGCTAGGGCCGGCCAAGACTAAGTGGATGATGTTGGAGGATCGGTGGCCGGCTTGAAGGGGGGGTTGGATAGACGGCACCCCCAAAACTCGCTTCCTACGTATTCGTTAGTGTGCAAGCGGAAATACAAATACTAAAATAATGAATACGAAAGCTAAAGACAAAGAAAAGAACTAGCAAACCAATACACGTCGATTTAACGTGGTTCGGAGATGATGCTCCTACTCCACGGCTGTCCGTAAGGTGGACGATCCCGATCCTTCGGTGGATTAGCCCCTGGAAACTCCGGCTATCTCAAGTCGCTCCTTGTGGGTGGAGAAACCTCACCACAACACACCAAGACCTCTTGGATTCCACAAACACTTGAGAGCTCTTGTGACTACTAATTAGGCTTTAACCAAGTCTAATTTAATTGGCCATACCAAGCTCCTTCTTATAGAGCTTGGGAAATCGACCTTGATTTGCGGTTACCGATCGGTGGTCCATGCACGATCGTGGTTACCACTCTAACGACACTCAACGGCTATCTGTCGATCGTGGTCCCATGATCGGTCGGTGATCCAACCATTCGGGCGAGAATGTACATGCTCACCACCGATCGGCCAGTCGATGCCGGTCGGTACAACTAAACTTAGGGTTTCCCATCCCGAGTACATTTCGCATTCGGACCCTCACGACTCACTTGACTCTTCTTTGCGGCCTTGACCTCTTGCCTTCAAGCCTACTTCCTTTGGCTCGTCCCTCGGATGCATCCAAGCCCGGCTTGTCTCAATGCCATCCTTCGCGTATGCCTCAAGTCGCTTCCCTCGGCCCTTGTCCTTGCCCTTGTCCACGATCCTCAGATGCATTCAAGCCCGCGGCTTGTCCTCAATGCCATCCTTCATCGGACCCGAAGCCATCAACCTGAGTCACATGTGTCACCTGCAGTCCTGCACAACTCAAGTACACATATCAAATAACAAGGGTAATCCTAACTTAAACCCTTTGCCCAAACACCAAAACACATGGTCCCACGAACCATTGGGATTGCTGCAACAATCTCCCCCTTTTTGGTGTTTGGCAATACGTTTAAGTTAGGGAAAACAAATAGCAAAACAATATGCTAAAACAAATGGACTTACAATGCCAATGCTACACACTTGGACTTACACCGCCGAATGGACTTACGTTGCCAAGGCTACACACTTGGCAACCGCCGAATGGACTTACGATGCCAAGGCTACACACTTGGCAACTGCCGAAATAATGCACCAAGCATTGGAACCTATCACAAGGCTCCCCCTACACCTACGCTCCCCATTGAGCTAGGATTTTACCACGGGCTTTTTAAGAACCTATCCCAAGGCTCCCCCTACTCAAAGGCACTTTCAGGTTTTCCCAACTAAACCTTACTTCTCCCCCTTTGCCTAACATCCAAAAAGTTCTCCAACAATATCCTAATTGTTGAAAATTTTTCATCCAAACTGACCCTAAACTCATGTATTAATCCCCCTTGGATCCCATACATTTAAGCGAGTTGACATGGTCAAGAACAGCGCTGAAAAACACTTTCAGGCTGGTATCAGTCGACTGCCCTAAGTGCCAGTCGACTGCCCCCTTCGACAGAACCTTACAGAAACATTCTGTAGTCGAAATCTACTGTTACCAGTCGACTGGTATCGACAAAATGAGCTTACAGAGACATTCTGTGCTCAAAAACACTATTACCATGTAAAATACGGTACCTAAATAGTAGTTAAATAATAAGGTTATTTGCCAAATAATCTTATTGGATTTTTCAGGAATTTTTAGAAATTTTTTGGGATTTAATCGGAGCTCGTATGACGTATTTTAAGGGGATCAATTATTGGGTTTAGAGGAAGCCTGTTTGGAATACCCATTAGTGGGAGTTGATTGAGGAAACCAACTTAGGGTTTAATTGATTTAACCTAAGTTTTTAACCTATTATTTTTACTCCTCACCGTGCCCTAACCATATGAAGACGCCGATTCCCTTCCTCCCTCTTGCTCTCTGTCGCCGAGATCTCACCACCGCCTCTCCCTCGCCCAGCTGCCCTCCATCGCTGACGACCACCCCCAGCCCCGATTCACTCCACCGCCGCACACCTTCTCCTATCCCCTATCTTGTGCCCTCTCCGTCGAATGTCGCCGGCGCAAAGCAACCACCGAAGCTTTAGGAGGGAGTGAGTTGCTGATCCTCCGTCCTCTCCCTCTCGATTGCTCTCCCGGGCGATCCGACGCACCCGACACTGACTGTGCACATCCTCCACTGCGATCGCGGCGTCGCCGAGTTGCTTGTAGAAGGGTCGTTGGAGCTCGAAGGGTACTAATCATTTCCGACTGAGCAGGCGTCTCGGTGGCTGTTCTTGCTCGCGATCGGAGGTTGTTCGGCTTCTAGGGCACGACGGAGCTAGGGCATGGCAAGGGAAGGGGGATTTGATTCGTATCTCTCTCGGCAGACCAAGCTCTCTTAGTTCTCCTCCTTTATCTGTTCGTTGGAGTTTGACCGGCAACTCCACACCTGCTGGATCGGATCAGACGACACTATCTTGAGGCATTCGATCGAGGTAGGCAAGCTTCAAAGATTTTGCCTAATTGGTTTCCTTTGTGATGATCTTCCTGTTCTAGATCAGAGGGAGGATCGAATCAGTGTGTTCCGGACGTTTCCTGTTGCCGGTCACTGCCAATTCCATTTCTTGGCGTTGTGGAGGTCTCGGCTGAAGAGTTAGGGATCTGTTGAGGTAAGTTGTTAGTTAAATGTTATGAATTAAGAATTAGAGTTAAATTCTTGGTTGTGGTTATATTGGTAGTGAATTGGGCATTGGGTCTATGATAGGTGATGATTTTAGGGCATTTGATTTGTTGGAAAACGACTCCACCTTGTTTCAATCACCATTTCCAGCTTCAACCTCCTCAACAGCGGTCAAGTGGTGGTGCTACTGATTAAGGTGAGTTTTGGAAGTTGTTTTCCATTGCTAAGTTGTGTTTGGAGATTGGTTTGTAGTCTTGTGATGGATTGGTTGATTTTGGTTGATGGTGTGGGGTGGATGTAGTTATGTATCCATTTCTGATTTAGATTTTAATTTGTGGTATCTTGATTAACGAATAATTAGTTGTGTTGGTTGGATTGTCTGCTGTGGTAGTTAGAAATGGATTATGTGGAAGAATTATGCATGATGTTTAGTTGTTGATGGAATTGAATTTGACTAGATAAGTGGATGGGTAGATTATGCTTTCTTGGATTAAATGGAAGTATGTGAATAAAGAGGTTGAATCGGTTTAGGTTTGTTGATAGTTGATACATTGATTATAGATCCTTAGTTTTGTCTCGTATCCTGTATTTGTAGGATCCGAGTTGGATGTGATCTTCTGGAGTTGTTGAAGACGGTTGACACGCACTACGTATAAAGGCAGGTACTTCTTGCTTTATCTCTTTAGTATTTTGATTCTAGTGCATGAGCTTTATGATCAGATAGTTGCTATATCTATCTTGACTCCACTCTTATTTTTCCTGCGTTTGATACTTCCACTCAATCTTTGAGCTACTCGTTTCTGTATCTATACAGTCTCTCGTTGCTATCCATGATATTTAGCAGATACTATAGTACTAGGTATTGGATACCAGATACCGGACATTAGATAGTAGGTATTGGATATATGGACACCTGATACCATGCTTACCTGTTTGATTACTGTTTATTTATGCTTAGTATTGAGCATGCGGATTCATGTAGCATACCTGATTTCCTGTTATATATATATGATGACTGTTGCATTATTCGCATCATGTCATTGCATGCATAATGACGACTTTGGCTCCCTTGTGGTTGAGGCAGTCGTTGGCCTGGCCGCAGCTCGGCCACTCATGGGTAGTGGTAGCTTGGAGCGTGCCGTGTCTGTCGTGCCCCACTCGCTCACTCATGGGTAGTGTCTTGGAGTCGGCGGCGGGGACCCCGTCCAGACGTAGCTATTCGACTACTATCTGTGTCCTCTCGGCCACTCGAGTAGTGGTAGGCTGGGTGTGTCTGGGTTGTCATTGTCCGGCCTCTCGTCCATCTGGGGTCATGGACTTGAGGGGTGGGCGGAGTGACCATCCGTGCATCTGCTATTTTATTTTTGATATACACCTTATCTTGTTTATGCTTACTTATCGATTCTGTTATCACATACATTATATATGCTTGGACCGATTACTATTGCGGTATACTTTATATGTGATTACGGTAGTTATGAGCGATCAGTGGGTTTCCTTTATCTCGGACCTTACCATTAGCCTAGGATATGGTTTTGGTATGGATATATATATACTTTGTTTACCCAGTAGTATCTGCTATTTATCTCAACTTGTATTTTGTATTTCTGTTCTTTATGATACTCATGCCTGTCTATCCTATTACTCATTTGAGTTTTATACTCACCACCGTATTGGTAATTTCACGGTGGTGATAGCGATGCTAGTATGCTTGGAGGAGGATCCCGACTGCCGGTCCCATGTCACTTCCGAGGAAGGTTTTACGGTTTTGGTTTTCATTTTATTGTGAGTTAAACCTTTGAATTTAGCATTGTAATAATTGAGCTGTGGACTTGTTATTTGTATTTGGTTGTTTTGCCGATGAGTCAAGCCGGGCCGGCCCGCGGTGAGTTTTTGTTATTTTATCTTTGTTATTCTTGTTTTCCGCTGTGTTTGTTTGTCCAGCCGTGTGGGCTGTATATTATCTGCGTGGTTGTGATATATATTTGTATATGTATTATCTGTGGTGTTGTATACCGGTTCTATTTGTCACTGCTACAGGGGAGGTGCTGTCCAATTTTCGTCGGACAACCTTACTCTCGGGGCGTGACATACAGACACCGATTTACTTGGTTCGGAACCTGGTGCACTCATTCTCAAAGGTCCAACTCGTGAAAAAATTCCCTACACCTCTAAAAATTCCCAAATTTTGTGGAGAGGTCTATTGTACCAGTGTCTACTTGGAAAAAATACATTACAAAATGTATCTATCACCAATCCCAAGATTGACACAAAATCCAAAACTAGCTAAATGGTTCAATTGAACCTTGACCTAAAGTCCTAGTTTTGGCTTCCTTTTGATGTATTTGCCCATACCAACCCACAATGCATCCCTAGCATTGGTTTGTATGGCATCCAAAACCAATTATCATGCAATATGACCCCAATTGTCATATTTCTTGCATGAAACACAAACCATGTGTGCCAATTCCCTAGGTTTGAGACTCAAATCCGTCTCTAAACCATTTGACACACTCCATGGCTCCTCTAGACCCCCAAGTAGAACCCACCTGAGATCCATTGGCCATGGGTCCCAATTTGACTCTTGGAGCTCCCCCTAGAGCTCTTTACCTTAGTCACCTCCCTAGGTGACTCATCTATTGTGACCAAACCACAATGATGTCCCTTAGAAGATTTCCTTATCTTCTTGACCTTGGACATATCATCCTTGCCATAATCATATGCAACCCTAGCATATTTCTTTTTATTGGCCTTGGATGACTCTCCCTTGCCCTTATCATGTGCCACCTTAGCACATGGTCTCCTTTTGACCTTGGAGACACTAGATCGGTATCCCAAACCCGATCTATCATTGTTGGGTTTTTGACTCCCCAACACCATACTTAATCCCTTAGATCCAATAGTGAATCTCTTAAGGAATTTCTCTAAACCATCAAGCTTTGCCTTCAAAGCTTGATTCTCCCTTTCTAGGTTCCTAAACCTAGAGTCAACATGTCCACCTTGGACATTCCTAGACCTACCCTTCCTAGGCATGTGTCTCCCCTTCTTGGGATTAATGCCTTGGTTCTCCATTACCTTCTTCTCCTTAGGTAATGAGAATTTAACGTGTCTAGGTCTATCATGTATAGGTCTCCTAGGGTTATGATCTACATTTACCCTATTTCTATCATGATATTTAAAATCAAAATTTTGTATGGGCATATAATGATTAACATTATTTTTCCTAGCATGCATGGAGGAGTTTAAATTTGACTTCAAATTTAAATTAGGGTTTACCTTACCCTTTACCTTTGGAGCTCCCCCTTGACATGAGCCTCCATTCTTCCTCCACTTCTTCTCCCACATCTTCAAATGCGCCAACTTCTTGAGCTCTTTCTTCTTTGGGCATTTGGTGTGGTAGTGCCCTATTTCACCACAAGTGAAGCATCTAATGTGCTTCTTCTCCTTCTTCTTCTTGGCACCATCATTTCTACAACCCACATTAGTATTCAAATCAACTTGAATGGGTTTAGAATTTACCTCTTTCTTACCCATAGGACATCTACTCTTGTAGTGTCCTTTCTCATGGCAACCGAAGCAAATGATATGGTCCTTTGACTTGACTTCGGTGGAGGTGCTTGCTAGGTTGATTTCCAAGACTTCTTCTTCTTCGCTTGTCTTGGATTGTTCTTCAATCATTGAGGATGTCTCCTCATCCACACTAGTGGATGGCATTTCTTCATCCTTCTCCTCAAATGTGACCAAATTCACTTCCTCTTCTTCTTTTGATGTTGAATTGGTCTCCACATCCGATTGATCCTTCTCTATTTGAGCTTCTTCATCCGTTTCTTCGAATTTTTCTTTTTCTTCTTCTTCTTGTGTAGGCATGAGTTCTTCCCATTGAACCTTCTTTATTTTGCTCCACAGCTCGTGAGCGTTCTTATACTCACCTACACCATTTATCACATTAGACGGCAATATATCTATTAAGATTGATATTACCTTTGAGTTTGCCTCCGATCGTGAGGTTTGCTCTTCCGTCCAATGTTGTGGTCGGAGCTTCTTTCCTTTATTATCCTTTGGGACTTTGAATGGCTCTTTGACCACCATCATTATGTCCTAATCCGTGTTGAAGAAGGTTTCCATCTTCATCATCCAAAATGTGATCTCCCCAAGGTTTCCTCCTTCAAACTTTGGAGGGACAATCAACCCGACCATCTTCTTATATGTGTTGCTCTTCTCGGCGGTTAGTCCGGTGAAGTGCGTCCTCGCTCTGATACCAATTGTTGGAGGATCGGTTGCCGGCTTGAAGGGGGGGTTGGATAGACGGCACCCCCAAAACTCGCTTCCTACGTATTCGTTAGTGTGCAAGCGGAAATACAAATACTAAAACAATGAATACGAAAGCTAAAGACAAAGAAAAGAACTAGCAAACCAATACACGTCGATTTAACGTGGTTCGGAGATGATGCTCCTACTCCACGGCTGTCCGTAAGGTGGACGATCCCGATCCTTCGGTGGATTAGCCCCCGGAAACTCCGGCTATCTCAAGTCGCTCCTTGTGGGTGGAGAAACCTCACCACAACACACCAAGACCTCTTGGATTCCACAAACACTTGAGAGCTCTTGTGACTACTAATTAGGCTTTAACCAAGTCTAATTTCGTCGCCTTGGCCGGCCATACCAAGCTCCTTCTTATAGAGCTTGGGGAAATCAGCCTTGCTGATTTGCCCGTTACCAGTCGACTGGTCCATGCACCAGTCGACTGGTGCCAGCCACAACGGCACTCCAACGGCTATCTATCAGTCGACTGGTCCCATGACCAGTCGACTGATCCCAGCCATTTCGGGCACAGAATGCTTCTGTGCTCACCACCAGTCGACTGATCCCAGTACCAGTCGACTGGTACAACCCTAAACTTAGGATTTCCCATCCCGAGTATATTTCACTCGCACTCGGACCCTCACGACTCACTTGACTCTTCTTTGCAGCCTTGACCTCTTGCCTTCAAGCCTACTTCCTTTGGCTCTCGTCCCTCGGATGCATCCAAGCCCGCGGCTTGTCTCCAATGCCATCCTTCGCGTATGCCTCGAAGTCACTTCCCTCGGCCCTTGTCCTTGCTGCCTTGTCCACGATCCCTCAGATGCATTCAAGCCCGCGGCTTGTCCTCAATGCCATCCTTCATCGGACCCGAAGCCGTCAACCTGAGTCACATGTGTCACCTGCAGTCCTGCACAACTCAAGTACACATATCAAATAACAAGGGTAATCCTAACTTAAACCCTTTGCCCAAACACCAAAACACATGGTCCCACGAACCATTGGGATTGCTCCAACAGATGAGTCATGTAGGTGGCCGGCTAAAGCTTGGGTCCCAAGCTTAGGTGGCCGGCCACTAGAATATTAAAAAGGATTTTTATTAAAATTATTTCTTATGTGGATATCATGATTTTAAAAGAGAGTTTAAAAAATTAAAAATTTCCTTTTATAACTTTCTACAAAAGATTAAGAGAAGAGATTAATCTCTTTCCTTATTTGTAGTTTAAGGATGGTTTTAATTTTTGGTAAAAACTTTCCTTATTTGTAAATCATCTACATGTTTAAAAGAGAGTTTAAAATTTGAAATCTTTCCTTATTTGTTGATTAAAGGAGGATTTTAAATTTTAAGAAAACTTTAAATTTTAATCATGTTCATGATTTAAAAGAGAGTTTAAAATTAAATATTCTCTTTTATAAGTTTCTACAAAAGATTAAGAAAAGATTTGATATCTTTCCTTATTTGTAGATTAAAAGAGATTTTAATTTTTAGAGATAACTTTTTTTTTATCCACATGTTTAAAGAAATATTTTAATTTATAAAATTTCCTTTTATTAACCACCATGAAGGAAAAAATTATTTGAGAATTTTTTATAAATTTCCGGAAGCAAATTAGGAAGTTTTAATTCTTGTGTGAATTAAAATTTCCTTGATTAAAGGGATTAAGGTGGCCGGCCATTAACATGATGAAAAGAAAATTATTTTTAATTAAATAAATTTTCCTTTTCAATGGCAAAAGAATTAAGGAAGTTTTTATTAAATTTTCCTTATTTGCCAAGACCAAGGATTATAAAAGAGGGGGTAGAGGAGGCTTTATGGTGAATGTCTCTATTATTTTTCTCCCTCTTTTCTTCTTTGGGTATGGCCGGCCCTTTCTTTTGTCTCCTCTCCTTTGTGTGGCCGAAACTCTCTCATGGTGGAGATAGCTTTGGTGGCCGGATCTAAGAAGGAGAAGAAGGAGAGAAAAGAAGCCTCTTTTCTAGCATCCCTTGGAGCATGGTGGTGGTGGCCGAACCTCTTCATCCTAGAAGAAGTTTTGATGGCCGAAACTTACAAGGAAGAAGAAGGTGTTTGGTGGTTCTCATCTCGGAAGATCGTTGCCCACACAACGTCCGAGGTTAGAAGAGGAATACGGTAGAAGATCAAGAGGTTTTTCTAAAAGGTATAACTAGTATTTTTCTTTCCGCATCATACTAGTTATTTTTGGAAATAATACTAAATACAAGAAGCATACGATTCTAGTATTTTGAATTTGTTTTCGATATAGTGTTCTTTTGTTTTTCTTTTCCTTGTGATTTGATTGTTCTTTTCGGTTAACCTAAAGTTATTTAGGAAATTAAATATTAGCTTTCCATAAAAGGTTTTGTCTAGTCGGTGGTGGTTGCTCCCATATCCAAGAAGGTCATGTGCCTCGCCACGTCAGTACTGGGAACTAATTATGGAAATTAATATTTAATGGAATTAATAACTTAAGGTGATTTGGGTCGAACGTGTTAAGTTCCGCAGGAGATCCAAGTCAAAACCTAAAAGAACAAATAGATTAAGTTTTGGATCAAACGTGTTAAGTTCCGCAGGCGATCCAAAATTTAATTTAAAAGAACACATGGTAGCTAGGAAAAGGTTCAGACCTTTGTACAAAATTTTTGTACAGTGGAACCTCTAGGTTTTCCGAGTAGCAACCAACATGTATGGGCCCGACCAGCGGCTGGGGCAGTCTGACAAAGAAAAAACGGGATTTCCACCCTTTGTTCGAGGAAGGCATGTCCGAAAAGAACTTGTAGTCGGGCCTAGCTTGTACCATAAACACTCCGGGCTCCGAGCGTTTGAAGGAATAGAAGTGGTGAAAAAGATGAACAGTCAAGGGAAGTTGGTATATGCGACAAAGAATCACGGTGCAGCAAATTACCCTAAAGAAGTTAGGAGCAAACTGGGAGATGCAAATGCCAAAATATTCACTCAGGGAAGAAATGAATGGATGGATGGGAAACCGAAGGACTCCTAAAATCTGGTCTCTAAAAATGGTCACGAAACCTTCCGGAGGGTTAGCAGGAGGCTCTTGCGGTGTGGGAACTCGGAGTTCATAAGCATCACTAAGGTGCAGGTCCGAACAAATCACGGATAGGTCGTGGTCATCTATATCTGAAATGAAGCAGGAATACCAAAGAGTGGTCTTACCATCAGCCATTGTCGGGGTAAAGAGGGTTGAGGAAGAGATTGGTCGAGGAGGAGAAGAACGCTAGACGGAGGAGCTTAGAAGAGGAAAGATGTGGACGCCGGAGAAGTCGAAGCAACAGGAAGCAAGCAGTCAAAACGCGTAAGGCAATGACTACGGACGACTTTTAGGGTTTATAAAGGAAGTTCTCCTAGGGAATATCGAAAAGAATGATATCCTTTTGGGTGAAGCGCTTAAAATCGTCCGATCGTCGAAGAACACACCCTTATGGGAAAGCGTGTACAAAAAGGAGTGGCGTGAGCGGCATCATTCTGCATAAGCAATAAAGGCAAGGGACAGGTGTCGACCTCCTAGGAGCCGTATTAATGATGGACGTGATAAGGAAATCATGATATGAAGCAAGCGTACGGAAACGCTTACCACACGCTTTTCTGGGGAACCGTGGAAGAAAAGTAGCGGGAAAGAAATTCAAATACAGCAAGGCCGAGGCTGAGTAAGGCATTAATATGGTTATATTCACAGCACCACTAATAATATATTTCTTAATGACAGACGAAGTCGAAGCTCTTCGAGTAATTCCCGATCGATGGTTCGGCCACCAGGCCGGTGACGTATATACTGAGCGGGAGGTCGACCCCCCAGGTCAGCGGTATATATCCCGAGCACGAGATCGAGCCCCTGGTTGACAACATTCAACTGGGCCAAACGTTTATTCCTCATGCTTGCAACATATATGTATATATATATATATATATATATATATATATATATATATTGGTTGAGATGTGCTTTCCAGGTCGGCTGTTCCAGACTCTCGCCCCAGTGCGAGTTATAAGTGAGTTCTTCTCTCACGCCCAACAACCGATCGGTATTGTTCAGACTCTCGCCCGGTCTGAGTTATATAAGTGAGCTCTGCTCTCCCCAATGACCGAGCTACTCGGTGGTGTCCCAGACTCTCACCCGGTCTGAGTTATAAGTGAGCTCTGCTCTCACGCCCAACGACCGAAGCTTGTCCTAGACTCTCGCCCGGTCATGAGTTATAAGTGAGCTCTGCTCTCACGCCCAACGACCTTCGGTCGGTTTCTAGACTCTCACCCAGTCACGAGTTATAAGTGAGCTCTGCTCACGCAGCCAAGAAGTGTTGGTGGTGTCCTGAACTCTCGCCGGTCACGAGTTATAAGTGAGCTCTGCTCTCTCCGCCCAAAACCGCTCGATCGGCTATCCTGACTCTCACCCGGTCACGAGTTATAAGTGAGCTCTGCTCTCACGCCCAACGCCTTCCCGATTGTGTCCCGGACTCTCGTCCCAGTGCGAGTTATAAGTGAGCTCTGCTCTCACGCCCAACGACCGAGCTGCTCGGTCGGCTGTTCCAGACTCTCACCCCAGTGCGAGTTATAAGTGAGCTCTGCTCTCACGCCCAACGACCGAGCTGCTCGGTCGGCTGTCCCAGACTCTCGCCCCAGTGCGAGTTATAAGTGAGCTATGCTCTCACGACCAACGACCTTCTTGGTCGGCTCAACAGTTTTCTCGAGCGGTATTTCTTCACGTGTATATGGGCGGGATAGAGCCTGACGTATTCTCATGCATCACTATTGGTTAGGCCAGCGAAGGGCCAAGGAGAAAATGAGGTACGCAAGTTGTTTTTGTTATCTTTGTTGGAAATATTAAAAGAATGCAGGTGTTTCATAACGATAAAGACACAAAGATACGAGAACAAAGGAATACATTCGAAAACAGACAAAACAGAAAATATGTTACATTTCATTCAAAAAAGGAGCATATAACAGCAGCCTCAATTGCTACCAGACCCAGACATTTGATGTCCCCTCTCTAAACGAGTTCTTGCTTGAGCCAGCTCTATCTGGACACGGTCAAGGGTGGCCCGCAGTTGATCAATGGTGGCGTTTTGTAGTCGATTCTCCTCCTTCAAAGAAGCCACCTCATCCTCGTGCTTCAGGTTCAGGTAGAGGATATGATGGAGTTGAGCGTGAAAGTCTGCTTGCGCTTTCATCTTCAGGCCATTTCTGCCCGGGTCCTGCATTTGGCTGCTCGCCATAGCTCTTCCAGTTCTCTGTAAAGAGAGGTCTGTAGATCCCGGCTCAAGGTCATGTCATGTAAAGCCTTCTCGGTAAGAGCCAGTCGGCGACGCAGAGCAGACAACTCGGGGGATTCTATGAACAAGTTAAGGAGCAGGTATAAAGAGAAAATGTGGATAGGAAGGGTAAAGTGCCCCAAATCTTTTATACAGAAGAGGAAGGTGAAGAGACTCCCTCGGAACCGGAGAAGACGCTTGGAAACCAGTGTAGCAGTTAAGACGGACCAGACTTGGAAGTCGAAGAGTCAGTGTGAGCATGAGGGGCGCCTGGTTGTTGCACAGGTCTGTTGAACGCCAAATAGGTTGGCAAAGGAGTCAAGAACCAGATCTGGTATTCAGAACACTGGGGTCTAGTCAGTCGGACTAGAGCCTCCTTCGACTAGACTTGAGGGGGAGGTTTGTGATACAGTGCATGATTGTGGGGTTTGTGAGATGATATGGCGCGGAGTCAAAGCCACAGAAGGGTCAAAAGTCACGCCAGCATGGAGGTCAGAAGTCTAGCCCCCGTGGCTAGTCAAAAGTTACACCCGCCTGGAGGTCAAAAGTCTAGCCTCCGTGGCTGGTCAAAAGTCATGCCATCGTGGAGGTCAGGAATCAGAATTACAAGGAGATCAAGATTTCGGCCCACGTGGCTAAAGTCAAAGCTTCAGTTGATGAACTAGTCAAAGGACGGTATTTACGAGTTGGGCCGGATCTGATCTCAAAGGGAATCGAAAACGGACCTGACCCACAGGGCCAAATTCAATTGAGGATCGGACCCATGGGTCAGGTATAACCAGGGGTTGGGTGCGACTAGGGGGCCCTCTTATTGATGGGATGGATATACCGAATAAGACTTCCGATGAGGCGATGCAGGTCGGGGAGCAGACCCAGCGTGCAGGTCGGGACGTTCAAACCATGGATAATAGCGGACAGATGCAGGTCGGGGAGCCGACCCAGCGTGCAGGTCGGGATGATTCATACCCTGGATAGCAATAAGCAGATGCGGGTCAGAAATTAGACGTTGGTCGGGACGTTCAAACCATGGATAATAGCGGACAGATGCAGGTCGGGGAGCCGACCCAGCGTGCAGGTCGGGATGATTCATACCCTGGATAGCAATAAGCAGATGCGGGTCAGGAATTAGACCCAGCGTGCAGGTTGGGACATTCATACCATGGATAACAGCGGACAGATGCAGGTCGAGAATCAGACCCAGCGTGCAGGTCAGAACGTACATGCCTGAGATAGCAATAAGCAGATGTGGGTCGGGAATTAGACCCAGCGTGCAGGTCGGAACGTACATGCCTTGGATAGCAATAAGCAAATGCGGGTCGGGAATTAGACCCAGCGTGCAGGTCCGAACATACATGCCTTGGATAGCAATAAGCAGATGCGAATCGGGAATTAGACTCAGCGTGCAGGTAGGAACATATATGCCTTGGATAGCAATAAATAGATGCAGGTCGGGAATCAGCAGGTCGTCGGGATGTACATGCTTCGGATGATGCAGACGAAGGTGGGTCAGGAGGCCAGACACTACATGACAAATAGGCCTGCAAGGAATCGTAACCACTTGTCAGAGAACAATCATCACATGTCAGGGAATATTCTAACAGTGGGAGGCTCATACTCCCCTTGGTTCCTCCGCCAGCCTATAAGAGAAAGCCACGTGTCGACCACCGCCAGACAGAGCTTGACATATGACATTCCCTGACATTCGGCAGGTTCCAGAAGCCTCAGTTGCAGTATAAAAAGGGATGCTTTGTCCCTTACGGAGGGACGCTCACTCGTCATTTCTTACTAGTCTTTTACTTTTCGTGCTTTCTCTGTGATTTCTGAGGAAAAAGTACCTGATTTAAGCGTCGGAGGGCCTGACCCGGGGACTTTTTCCCTGGTTTCTGGTCTCTAACGACCGGTGGACTCGTCTGAGTGTGTGCAGATCAATAGCGTCATCATCCTAATCATTTCTCTCCGTAGAACCGCCCGTGTGAGCCTATCTAGGGGGTACCTCGCTGATTCAGCATCTCAATGACTCTCCATCAACTTTTAGCACAACAAGGCCCGTCTTCATCCGACTCAGCTTCCGGACGGGATCATGAAGCATCACTACAATAGACAAAACAAATGATGAGTTGGGAGAGAAAACAATGAACTCAATGCAAAAATATAGACATAATAAATTAGGAAAGTAGCAATGGCCTTGCCACATGCAAGAGTAGTCAAAGAAGATAAGCCCCCAGTTGGTAAGTGTGTGCGATGATAACTATAGTGGTGGGGGGTCGAAACTCGACAAGAGATTTCACCTATGCACTTGCCAATTTAGATTCTTGTTGAACTCCCTCTTAATGATGTGGGGGCGGGGGCTGCTAATATGACGGTACCACTCAGTCCAAAAAGATACATTTGATAAACTTGGAAGATAATTTATCCCAACAGTTTCGCAAATTCACTAGATGTTAACTAACTTCTTTGCTACACTAGTCTACAAGAAAGAATGGCAACCTTAAAAATCAGCTTGTAGCTATGAGTATAGTTCTCCCTAAGTATAGAGGTGAGAAGTGATACAAGTAATCACAAGGGGGAAAGAGAGGTGAAGAAAATTTCAACATGTTGGTGTAATCATGCCCCTAAGCGTATATAACATGTAATTTTGATGTTTAAGCTAAGTTTAAGTTATGAGATTCTTGTTATTCCACACGTGTGTCAAGTATGCAGGTGGTATTATAAGCACAATTGATGAAAATCTAAGTAGCTCGATCAGGATCGACCACTTTTTAGGATGAAGTCCTAACAAGTCAAGGAAGTTAGATGCTAAAAAAGAAGAGGACTCTCTAAGCATGCTAAAAAGAAATGATCACTCATGGGCTGCATCTGTTGCTAGTGCTTGAATTCTATATTCAACGATTGGTCAATACTCTTTTGATCTTAGAAAATTTTCCATCAGCATACTTCAATGGTCATGGTGACCATCAAAACGTGAAATCGCAGGTTGCACAAAATTATTGTCATACACCATTGAGTCTTATTGCTACAAGATGAAAGCTGCTGCTTCTTTGTGGCTCTGATACCACTGATACAATGGCGAGGAAGAAGAAAAAGAGATGTATTGGCACGGAAAAGCAAAAGAGATGTATTGGAATGGAAATACACTGCTTGTTGATGAAGAAATTGAGCCTATAAATAGAGCACAGATCTCCTGGATCACTTTTTTGTGATCCTGGGGATGTGCCACTCGTATTTGCGGCTGGATCGCGATCGCGATTCAGCTGCAAATGATTGTGATCCCTTCCTGGGTTCACCGTCCTCATCAGATTATAGTTTTTGTTTACAGCGGGTGGTCGGAGGTCGCCCGAAGGCCTCCAGTGGTGGCTAGGTGACCAGGTTATTAGGTGCCGAGCGAGGGTGTCCTCCAGGCGGCCTCCGACTGCCCGCTCCGAATAAAAATTATAACCTGGTGGGAATGGTGAATCCAGGAAGGGATCACAACCATTACGGCCAGATCGCGATCATGATCCAACCTCAAATGCGAGTGACACATCCCCTGGACCACCCTCCTATAAATAGGCTTTACATGGGGACTTTTCAAACTCTATCTCCTATAAAGTAGGATCAATAGATAAGAATCAAAAGACTCGGACAAATTAAAATGGCTAACACCTAAAGACTTGGACAATGGATAAAACTTTCAATAAAAAAATATTTTAAATCTTAACAGTCCATCACTCAAATTAAGTGATTATAATCGTTGAGACTAAATTAATGGAGAGATTATTGAGATGAGCCTGCAATAGACATTTTTTTAAAATCATCTCCTACAGTAGGTATTTTTTTTAAATTTTTGATGGGTTCACTGGTTGAGCTGCCTAACCCGCAACCCGTCTTGGATTGAGTCGGATTGGGAATTTTCCAATCCGCCAAGATGACGGATCAAACCACCTCGCCAAATAATTGACTTGCCACGGACCGACCTGCGCTACTATGAGTTAACCCATCTGACGACTCTATTAATCAATACCTACATATTTCCTTTCATACAAGCTCCAACTTACAATATACCTTATATTTCATAATTCATTTAACTCGAGGTTATAACAAAGTTATAATAAATAAAAACTTATTTTATATATATATATACACACACGAGCATGCTAATTTAAAAATATTTATATTTAACATTGTTGAGGAACAAATAGATATGTTTTTTTATTTAAGATGCATAAATTTTAAATTTTTTAATCAATATAAAGTAAATTTATCGATCAAATTAGAATAAACTCAAGACCTAAAATTAATTTTTGTCAGATTAATTAGATGGACCAAAAATTATATAAACAAAAATAACTATGAATGAATTTCTAAATCCATTTGTCTATTTGGTAAACAAAAGAAAAGGAAAGGAAAACAATTTCATGCTAACATTTCATCTTTGATTACGGAGTACATTGAAGAAAGTTTTCCATCGAAATCTTTCCATAATTCCGTCTCCCAAGTAAACATAACATTAGTAAAAAACAAATGAGCAAGTTCCAAGGTGAGGCTGCAGAGCTGCTCTTGATCCTTGTCATCGGCCTTCAGCGGCGACGGCATCGACAACGTAAAACTTAATTCTGCGAACGTATCCTCACAGGTGCTCGGCGCATCAAAGCAGGCGCTGACGGCGCTCATGGCGTCGCCCTTGCGGCTCTCTTTGATGGCGCTCCACGCGTTGTTGAGGTCACGGATCAGGACTTCGTATAGCTTGCTGCAGATCGATAGGCACATCCTCTCTTCCTTGCCCTGCGAGCTCTTCAGCAGCGTCTGGATCTTAGCGAAGACCTCCACCGCCTTGTCGGAGGACAGGTTGGTGGCGATGACGGCCAGGCCACGAAGGTCGGCGGTGGCGCTTGTAGGATCCGACTGCAACGTTTTCACACAGAAGTCGTAGTCGGTGTATAAGGAGACGGCCTTGCAGGTGGACTCCACCGTAGCGTGCGCAGCGGGCGAGAGGATGAGAACGACGGCAGCGAGCACGAGCAGATCAGTAGGCCTCATCGTCGTCTTTGATTAATCACTAATTAATCGATTTGTTTTTTTTATGTCTCAAATTAGGAGCAGATCGTGCAAATTTATAGGGGTTATCTGTATAATTTTGGAAAGAAATTAATTTTCTACGAAGGATAAATAATTTTCACGATTTCACAATCTTTAATAATATTTAATTACGATTTAATGAAAGAAAATATGTAGGATATTTAATACGATGTATAATGATAGAGCCTAGTCATTGGATTTAGGGATGATCTGCATAATTTTGGGAAGAAGAAATTAATTTTATACAAAGGATAAATAATTTTCACGATTTCACAATCTTTAATAATATTTAATTACGATTTAATGGAAGGATATATGTAGGGTATTTAATACGGTGCATAATGATAAAGCCTACTCGTTGGATTTAGGGATGATCTACATAATTTTGGGAAGAAATTAATTTTATACGAAGGATAAATAATTTCCACGATTTCACAATCTTTAATAATATTTAATTATGATTTAATGGAAGGAAATATGTAGGGTATTTAATACGGTGCATAATGGTAGAGCCCAGTCGTTGGGAGTCAAGGATATGTGACAGTCAGATAATTAAGGGGACGTGACAATCAACAGTCAAGGAGACGTGATAGTCAACAGTCAGGTGGACGTGACAGTCAGCAGATAAGGAAAGAAGGGGTAGGACCGCCTAATGTCGTCAAACTTATAATGTCAGGTCGGGTGCTTACAGATCAAGATCCAAATCTGAATCATGGTTCACAATCTGGGTGATGCTTGACCTGGATTTGATTGGTCGAGTTTTTCACGACTCGGTTATATCCAGGCCTGGTTCTCTCAGTAGGCCAACTCTCGATCATTCCGAGCTGCCCTAATCATACCCAAGCGGGACGAAGGTGCTACACGATAATAAGGTCAGGGAATGGTAACCGTCTGTTAGAAAATAATTGATGTATGTCAGGGAATATTCCAAGGGTCAGCAGTTATTTGCGAATGGAACCATCTTCCGATCCATGGGAGGGTGCCATGTGTCCTCCATCACCCGACAGGTCCTGACACACGACATTCTCTGACATCGGTCAGTCTCCAGAGGTACGCACGGTTATATAAAAAGGGAGGTCCTCTCTCTTGAGTAGGTACGCTCTTTCGCACATTCGCACTTGTCTTCTATTTTTCTTTCTCCTTCGTACAATATTCTTCTGGGGAAAAAGTACCTGACTTGAGCATCGGAGGGCCTAAGCCGAGGACTTTTTCCCTGGTGCCTGGCCTCTAACGTTTGGGGTGCTTGTCTGAGTGTGTGCAGTACAAAAGTACCACTGGTTTTCGTCATCACCGTCCTTTCATCGCACGAAGAGGGGGGGTCCTTTTCCTGTTGTCTGTGCGCTGCCTGCGTCTTGGTCGCCTCTCCATCAACACTAGTAACAGCTCATCCGACCTTCGTCTGACTCAGATTCCAGACATGATGAATTTGACGTCGTCTGTGGGAACTTCTTTCACCTGTTATAGAGCGTGAAGATGGAGGAGACTGGAAGAATCAACGTCACCATGACGGCAGGAGAATACGAACTGTTCAAGAAATCCAAGAGGCGGACGACTTCCGAAAAATAGACCACTGCTTTGCAACCATACAAGATGTCTGTAATTTCCAAGGACCCTACTCACGTCTCGGATAGAGGATCTAAGAGAAAATAGCTCGAGGATTTCCCCCAAGCCTTCTATTGGGAACCTGGCTCGGACTATTACCACAAGGGTCCAGACTGTTATAATAAGAAAGAGCAACCGCAGGCTTCCATGGCGGAAAGCTCTCTGCCCATGGACTCAAAGAAAAGGAAGGTCATAGTCCTCAGGGAGGAGCCCGGGGAAGCCTGAGGAGCAAGTGCCCTTCTCTCTAAGAGTCTTAGTTTTACTTTCTAGTGTAGACGGATTTGTATTCTACACAAATGTATTGTACCTGGAGTTTGGTGCAGTGCCGATATAGCATGAACGGAGTAGACTTGTGCCAGTAGTTAGAATTCTCGCGTAATGAGAATGAGATTCTTTATTTTCGTGGGAGATTTATGTGTGTTTCTGAGTCACTTCTTATCCGGGAGGAGTTACTGCAGGAAACACATTGATCTGGATTTGCGATATATTCAGGTGACACCCGATGTATAGAGTTTGGAGCATTCTATTTGGTGGAATGACATGAAGAAAGACATCACGGATTTTGTAGCTTGATGTCTAGAGTATCAGAAGTGGAAGTTGAATATCAGAGATTAGTAGGATTGCATTCATTGATTCAGATACTAGAGTGGAGTTGGGAGTATGATATGATGTATTTTGTTGCGGGATTACTCAGAACATGGAGAGGATATGATGCGATTTGGGTAATCATTGTTGAGTTGACGAATTGGCTCCTTAGCTATCGATTCGTAGGACTGATTCTTTAGATCGAGTAGCAGAATTATATTCTAAAGAGATTACCGGACCTCATTGTTGGAACACAAGGTTATTTTGGTGTGATCAACAAGTTAAGTTAAGTCTCGTGTGTTTTTAACCTTGTGTCTAAGTGTGCAGGAGCTTAGGAGCACAGGTAGTCGAGCGGAAGACGCATCTAACGAGAAGGATGGCACGCGGTGCATCCGAGAGACGAGGACGAGAAGGAAGCGTGCGGTGGTTCCGAGGGATGAGACGTCAGAGCGGAAGACTGCTCGAGGAGCAAAAGACGCAGCTAGCGAGAAGGTCAGCATGGGGTGCGGCCGAGGGACGAAGACTACGGATG
Organism: Zingiber officinale; assembly: GCF_018446385.1. NCBI lineage: Eukaryota > Viridiplantae > Streptophyta > Magnoliopsida > Zingiberales > Zingiberaceae > Zingiber > Zingiber officinale. The sequence continues at coordinate 114,146,589 of NC_055993.1, read as the reverse complement.
AGTACGTTGGCGGACGAGAAGGAAGCATGCGGTGATTCCGAGGGATGAGAAGCCGGAGCGGAAGCCTGATCGAGAAGACCGGAAGTTGGGTTTGGGTGAGCCCTATTCCGGATGACAGAGATCACCCACGCGAGCGGAAGACTCGGTCTGAGGCGAACGGAGCTGGAACAGAAGACCCGGGTTGGAAAAAGTCAATGAGGTTGGCTTTTCCAACCGGGGCGCCCCTGAACAGTCCGGGGATAAAGTTTTATCCCCCCTCCAGGGCGCCCGGAGTTGACTTTTTGACCAGATCGCGTCAATCACGATCTGAATGTTGGGGGATAAAATTTTATCCCCCCCTCCAAGGCGCTCGGAACCCCTTCGGGACATCCCGACCAAGGGTATAAATACAACCTTGGTCTAGAAGCTTTACATTAACTCAGAAATTATAACTCCAACACTTGTACACTCAAATTCTATATTAGCTTTGTAGTGTTCAAAACCACTTATTTAATTAAGGTGAGTTATTGGATTAAATTGTAATTTAATTAGAATCCAGATTTATTTAATTAAGGGGATTTATTAGATTATGAAATTTAATGCAATGACAAAATTATATGTATATATATATATATATAGAATTAAATAAGTAAATTATATATGAAAATTTTATAACTATGGAAATATGTTTCTATTTAAACTTGATATTAAGTTTTATAGAAATAAAATAAATTACTTAGAAAATTTTATGTGTCACGAATTTTTATATGTAGATAGATATGAAAATTTTATAATCATGTAAATATGTTTCTATTTAAACTTGATATTAAGTTTTTAAAAAATGGTAAGAACGTGTAAATATTATGTATACTATAAAATATTATGTATAATATAGAACATATAATCTAAATTATATATATATATATATATATATATATATATATATATATATATATATATATATATATATATATATATATATATATATATATATATATATATATATATATATATATATAATTATTGTAAGAACGTGCAACAAAGAAATATTATGTACAATATAAAATAATATGTTACATAATATATAAGGTATAATATAAATTATAAAGAATAAATAGAATTAAATAAGGAAATTATAGGATTAATAGATGTTGAACGCGCAATTAGTAACCAATTATAGTATTATACTTTATATAAAATATATATGGAATTAAATAATCATGGATATAGATTTCTATCTAGACTTAGTAAAATATTATATAAAAATAATATATATGTATATATATATATATATATATGACTTAGCATTTATAAAATTTATAAAAAAATTTAAAAACCTATACCAAGTTCTAAGCCTCTCTTATATTTAAACCCTCACCTAGAACTTCTCCCTACCTTCTTATTTCCACTGACCCTAGTAAGATCTTCTCACCCTCTTGTTCTCCACCAGTGCTAGGATTTTCAAGGAAGACAAGGAGTGGGTGGCTAAGTGCATAAGGCATGTTCTCAACTGTGTTAGTGTTTTAGTTTAGTTTTTATAGTCTTGTGAATTTTGGGTACCATAAATTTAGGCGTGATGCTTTAGTTTAAGTTTTTTTTTTCCTCAAAGCTTTTAAAGGTTGTATGAATGGAGGATTTTGGGATTCTACAGATTTCTATGTTCTTTTCGATTTTAGGAAGTTGATGCCATGGTTTATTCCTTCTTCATCTCTTTTTTTTTGAAATTAGACAATTGTTTATGCTTCTAATGGATTTTAAGACTTATAAGTTTTCGATTATTTTTTTAGGAAGATGAAATCATATTGTATATTTTCTCTATTATGATTCTGCAACATTGATATGCTGTCAAGCCACTACATATCATGACCTATATGTATCATGCATATGGGAAAGGAAGCTCATGCATTATTCATGATTAAACCACTTGAAATTTAATTTAATTTTTAAAGCATGATCTAACACTCAATTTTGCATGTCAATGCCATCTCTCTCTTTCATTGATTATTAGGGCCAATGAATAATTATTATAATAGATTTATGAAAATGTTGTTGATATGTACATACGAGATTAGGAAAAGGATTTTTCTTTTGAGGAATGTAATTTGCTGGTGTTTATGTTTTCTACTCATTTTCTAATCAAGATAACCTTATGTCCTATGAAGGTTTCGGATTCTAGATGTGATTGAGCTTTCGGATTTGAGTTTAATTGTGCTTGTGCTTTTTCTTATGTCCTAGCATGATATATATATATTTTTTCTCCTAGGTGACATGTTAGCATTCGGAAATCTAATTTAGTATATTCTATGCTATGATATGCTTTAATTAGATCTCTTAAATGTATGTATGATAACTTCGGAGTTTGTGTAGCGTACATATGATTTTCTCACTCCCTACTATGTTCACCTAAACTCTTGGGTCTTGGTTCCTTTAATTATAACCTCTAACATGTATGTATTTTTATTCATGATAACCTTACATGCTACATGTATTCTCGGGTTTCTAGTTTAAGTAAGCTTATGTTTTTCTCATGCTTGTCATCGTGATAACTATATGTGCTATATGTATTTTTGGATTTCCAAGTTAGGAAGCTTATGTTTTCGTCTTGCTTGATATCATGGTAATTTGACATGCTACATGTATTTTTAGAAATTCTAAATTAGGAAAGATTATATTTTCTTCTTATTTGATATCATGGTAATTTTACATGCTACATATATTTTTTGGATTTCTA